>NW_024070190.1:26600886-27249729 GCF_014754425.2 Oryx dammah | reverse complement strand
GTCTCTCTCTCACGCGCTGTCTCTCTCTCACGCGCTGTCTCTCTCTCTCACGCTCTTTCATACTCTCTCTCTCACTCACACACTCTCACACTCTTTCTCACAGTCTCTCTCACACACTCTCACCCTTTCACTCTCTCCCATTGTCTCTCACACTCACACACACTGTCTCTCTCTCTCTCACACACATACACACTCTTTCTTAGTTTCTCTCTCACATACTCTTTCACACTCACACTCTCTCTTTTTCACACACTCTTTCTCACACACACTCACACTCTTTCTCATACTCTCTCACACACAGTCTTTCTCACACACTGTCACACTCTCTTTTTCATACATCTCTCTCACACACTCACTCTTTCACACACTCTTTCTCATACTCTCTCACACATGCACACTCTGATATACACTGTCTCTCACACACACTCTTTCTCACAGTCTCTCTCTCACACACAGTCTTTCTCTCTCACACACACACTCTCACACTCTCTTTTTCACACACCTCTCTCACACACTCTCACTCTTTCACACTCTCTTTCTCATACTCTCTCTCACACACACACTCTGATACACAGTCTCTCTCTCACACACTCTCTTTCTCACAGTCTCTCTCTCACACACACTCTCTCTCACTCTCTCTCTCCATAGCACCCTACACCAGTGCTTGGAGCAACAAACACAGAATACAAGCAAATACCTTTCCCACAAGATGGTAAGCCCCCTAAGGGCGAGGCCTGCGTGCATCTTGTTCTCTGTTGTGGTATCAGCACAGGTATTCTGATCAACTCCTATGCACCCCACTGGTGTGTGATGATTCCTTCATTCTAAACAGTAGGTGGCTGAACACACACCACCAGAAGCCAGACAGATCACTAGCCACACGTACTCACAGAGAAGAGGAGGAAGACACCACAAGCCAGGCAGGACCACGTGAGGATTGTACCTGGGAGCACAGAGAGCCAGCCACGGCCTGAGGAGTCGGGCTTTGCAGTGAAGGGAGTGAAGTAACCCTTTGTTCACATGGAGGGATGTGATTGGCTTATTTATATAAGTTCACGATTTGACAGGGAGGTGAAACTTATTAGGCTGAAGACCAGGTGAAGCACAGCTGATTCTGCTGATTGGGGAACTTTCCAGACAGAGAGGCTTTCCTGCTGGGCTTGGAGTGGGGTTGCAGGTGGGCTAAGGGTGGAGCAGAGGGAGGGCGTATATACAGGAACAGGGAAACACAGCTAGACATTGAGGAGCAATGAGCCTCAAAGCTATTAAGGCATCCCTTGACATTTTACATTTTGTAATACAAAAGAGAGAGGGGAAGAGAGCAAAGGAGGGAGGAGGAAAATTTCTTTTCATAGTCTGGCCTGACTTGATTCCTATTTTAAGATCAAAAGTTAGACAGGGTGACTTTTCAATTACCACCTGGAGTAGTTATTGATTGGCTGATCCCAACTGCAGTCTCAACCTCCTTTTTCTTTGTCTATTTCCCAACCAGGTCTGGCCCTGTGTCAAAGTGCTGGTCAATGGGACACGTGTAGAATCATGCTGTGGGATTTCTGGGAAAGTTTCTGCTGCTTGATTTAGGCAATGTCCTCTTCTCCTTATTCTTCCTACTTAGTTTCTGCTGGAATGTAGATATAATGGCAAGAGCAATAGCAGCCAACTTGTAGCCGTGCGAAATAACCAGGAGAATCATAAAGATGTGCAGTATCTCAAATAATTTACCTTTTATTTATTACTTTTCAGGAAGTTTTTGTGTAATTGGGTTTTACTTTTTTCCATTTAGGATTTAATTATAAGTATTTTTCTATGCCACTAAATAGTCTTTCTAAGTGTCAGTTAAATTGTCCACATGGCAAGAATGAAAATAGGAAGTGAGAAAGAGTCATTAGTAGGGAAAGCTGTAAAGCATAAAGTATGCTATGTGGTTGCAATCCATGATGAAGCCATGGACACCGAGTCGATGCAAGGCACCTGTTGCAGGATGCCTGCATACAATGGTGGGAGTGGATACAAGAGAAGTAAGGGACCCTTTTCAGCTAGATAATCCTACTTTTCATTTTTCCTAGTTATTTTTCCAACTTTTGTGTAATTTAAAACTATTTCTACATGAAAAAATAAATTTTAAAAATTGCTCTTACTGAAGTTGGTGGGGGTAGGGGTGGAATTGCCCTATATTCTCTGTTCAGGTGGCTTGGTGGTAAAGAATCCACCTGCCGGTACAGGAGACACAGGAGACTTGGGCTTAATCCCTGGGTCAGAAAGATCCCTGGGAGGAGGAAATGGCAACCCATTCCAGGATTCTTGCCTTGGAAACCCCATGGACAGAAGAGCCTGGAAGGCTACAGTCTATGGCGTCACAAAGAGTCGGACACAACTTAAGAGACTAAACACCACACAGACACCACCACCACCTCTGTCTCTTTCCTCCCGCCCCCCAGTGGCAGCCATTGAGAAGGCTCAGTGGATGTTAAGGGATCATAGAACAGCCCACATCATTCCTCTGAGCAAAGCCAGGTAAGGGCAATTCACAGTCTTCTGAGAATCTGAGGAAATCTACTGACCCTCTTCTTAGAGATTAAAAAAAAAGAAGAAGAAGAAATGCCCACATAAAACTGCTCACAATTTCAGAGGGTTAGAATCTCACTTTAAAAACTGTAACACTGAAATTCAGGGGCCATAATTGCCACTTTCTCATCTCTTTCTGCCTCTTTCCCACTACTCTTTCTCTCTTATCCGTCCACTCCTTACGATTATGTTCTTGGATCCCAGCCTATGACTAAACATCCAGACAAGACAACGGGTTCAGAAAGTGCAGAGACAGAGTCTACAGCACACTTGTTCCTACCAATGAGCTTGAAGTTGCTTATATCCTACAAGAGTTAACGATTAGAGATGAAGAAATGCGGTAAACATTTCTGCAGGTGGTCCCCAACTATGTTGACCACCCCATAATCCACAAGGGAACTCTGTCCCCATCCAAGTGTGATGAACCAGCACCTTCACACAACTCCCCCACCAGAGTCTTCATGCTCTAGGGGACTCTCCACACTGTAGAATATGCCCCCTCTCTTTGGAATAGCCATCAGGAACTCACCTCTTCCTCTCCTTTCTGGGCTTCATTCTGCTTTTCTTTCTTTTTAAAAAATTTATTTATTTATTTATTTTTAATTTTACTTTATTCTACTTTACAATACTGTATTGGTTTTGCCCTCCAAGGATTCTATTCATGTTTCATCAGGCCTCACTCTAACTTTGTGAAGTGAGTTTTTCCCCTGCATTGATCTTCATCCGGACTCAATCTCCAGCTCCTAATTTGCTCTGGGCTCCTGTGCAACTATATTTCTCCATGGGCAAAGTCAAAGGTAGAGATTCATGGAATAACCAGCAAAGGAAGAAAGACTACCAAGTAAATGAAAAAGCCAAGACCTAAACTTGATAGAACAGACAATAAGTACTGCTGATTTCAGAGGAAAACATAGTTAACCAGGACTGTGTAAAACAGGCTAAGTGTCACAGCGATGCCTGGATTTAGGCAGAGAGCCTTGAAGCTACTACATCTGTAAAGCTTACCTTGTGTTAGGAAACAGCAACCTACTCCAGTATTCTTGCCTGGGAAATCTCATGGACAGAGGAGCCTGGCGGGATGCCGTCCATGGGGTTGCAAGAGTTGTACACAACTTAGTGACTAAACCACCTTCATCACCACCAAATATCTCCCTACACAATCTCTTGTAATCCTCACAGTATCTCAAGGGAGGAATTATCATGCTAATTTTACATATGAGGAAACAATCTCAGAGATAGTAAGGAACTTAATTTCACAGAGCTGCGGTTTGAACCCAGATCCTTCTGATGCCAAAGCTTTTATAGGACTCCAGAACCTGTGACTGATAGAGCCTGGCACATAGGAACTGCTCTACCAATGTTTGTTAAATGAGTGAATAGAATGAATAAATGAAACAGTCATGTGAGAATGAGAAAGTTCATATCTTGTCAGGTGGATTACACATCCATGGTGGAGGGGGGAAGTCTAAATGGAGGAAGTGGTTGTTCAGCTACTGGATCACTGCTATTTACTGAGCGCTTACTACGTGCTAAGTGGTTTAACACACTTCAGGACAATCCTCTGGAAGTCAGCAGAAATATACTGAGCACAAGACATTCTGGCTGGCCCTGTATTGGGCCCTGAGGATGGCAAATTATTCTCAGGAATCCTCAGCCCAAATGTAGAAGAAAGATGTGTAAAACGCTTCACACCACAGATAGGGCTATCTAGGGGTTTAATTTACCTACTCTCTTCTTACCCTCCTCAACCACGAGCAATCCATCAGGAGTTAGGTTTCTTTGGCTGTGGGGGTGTTAGGGTGATCCATGGGCTCTGAAAATAGTTGGAATCCACCCCCCTTTCCCAGTTCTCACAAACTCCTCATAATAGACTCCATATAGCATGAGCAATTTACAGTATAATGAATTTGTTTTATTCTGGTTCAGTCTGGGCACCGCGGCCCCCGGCTGCCTTCCTATTGTTTTATTTACTTACTCCTCAGCCACTCTCATCTTTGCAGCTATTCCCTTTAGCTCTCCTGTTTCTGTAAGGTCATTCTAAGGACAAGATGTTGCAGTGGGCAAGATGAGTTGTGAACAAGTGCAAGCTGGGTGTGTGTTGGTGATTCTCTCTCTTTTGGGGAGCTCTCTGAAATCTGGTCCATAAAGAAAAAACATCACATGCTCAAGATTTAAAACCCAAATTCCGATTTTGAGGTTGGTGTCATTCAGATGAATGCCCCTGAGCCCAGGCACAACAGAGCAGTTACTGGGAGAGATACGGTGATTCGGTGTCACACCTCAGTGAGCTGTAACTCACCAGGGGTGGGGGAGACATTTTTGTAACCACTAAAATGTGTAAGGCCAGCCTCAGCCCTATATATCGCGGTTTTCCACAATGGCTGTTTCCTGGAGAATCCATCTCTTTCACCACGGGGTGCTAGGAGCATTGAGAATTAGTCAGTTTGCAATACTGGCCTTGTTAACACTTGTGGCAGAACATTAATACAGGAAAATAGTCCTCGCATGGGTGTTAAATATTTGCAGTGTTAGGGCAACAACTTTGAATCTCAACTCACTACATTCAATTAATAGTAACGCTGATGGTGGCACCTAGGAAGACAGACTTCTCAGCCTTCTTGTTCAGACAGTATAAACACTCCCATACTAAATGCTTCATTTATATGTGAATGCTAAGTAAGATTAGCTTCTAATTATTTCTGGCACATGCTCTTTAGTGCCAGAGCCTTTAAGTCACAGCGGTCAAAGGGTAATGCATCATAACAGGTTACAACATCCCAAAGGACTTCTTGATTGACATAAAAAAATTTTTTTCCTCCAACTGATTGACACTATGGCAGGTGTGAAGTGATGGCCAAGCTTCTAGATGTCCATTAAAAGATCTCAAATCAAGGAAAATGTGACTTCAATAATTAGCTTCCACATTTGAGGGTTGAGACCAGCTGGGCTGTACATAGCATTCTTTTAGGAGTTAGGATACCTCAGGAATGGTGAGACAGTCTTTCAGCTGAGTCTTTCAGTGCCAACAACTTGAGAAAAATTTCTAAAATTTCTGGAGTTGGTTTTTTTTTTTTTTTGCAGTTTTTTTTTTTGTTTGTTTGTTTTACTTTTCTGGAGGATCATAAATTGTAGTAAAGCAACAGGATGATCTTGAGCTAGAAGTAGGAAATTTGCCAATAAGAATTTTCCTTTTGTCTTTGCAGAAACCTTGTGCAAACAGATGGGAAATGTGTTTATCTTCAAATATTAGAGCACGTATTTCAGCCACTCATTGGGAAAATGAGCAGGTGTTGGGTCTCAGGAACTGTAACATACTGTAACCAAACGGGTATATTTGGGAACAGTTGCAGGCCTGGCACCTCACTGTGTTCTAAAGCTCTGTGTGCCAGGATGACAACATTCCCTTGACCTTCCACAGCTGGTCTCCCATTCTGCTGCAACTTGATCTACATCACTGCTTTGGTTTGGAGAGAAGGTCTTCAAATTTATGTTTGTTCACTGGAACGTGGGAAGTTTTGGAGGCAAGAAATCCATGGATTTGAAACCTGCTCTCCTCTCAAAAACTCCTGGGGAACAAGGACCTGGATTTTCCTGATGTCTGGGACAAATTAGCCAATAAGAAGAAGGAAATAATACTAAGTAAAGATGATTCAAACATCCTGGAAAGACAAACCATTATTATTATTATTTTGCTTAAAAATTAAATCTAGGCATACCTGTTTAATGTGTGCAATTGAGTTAACAGTTCTTAGTCTTCTTGCTTTCAAGTTCTCTACCCAACTAGACCAAATAAAAATTCAGTGTTTCCTATGCATGCTGATGCTATAATCAAAAGAACAAAGGCTTTTCAAGGAGTTCAGTTTGTAATCAAAGAGTTAGATATAATACCTATACCAAATGATGAATCCTTAGTGCTAAAGCACTTGGAATCTGCATTCACCAAGGGGTGTGGAAGTACAAAGAAGGAAAGGATTAACTCCTCGGGGAAGAGAGAGTTTATCTACAAACTCAAGGAAAGCTTAACAGAAGAGCTGATAGTTAAGCTGAGCTTGAAAAATGACTATGATTGTGCCAGGTAGAAAACATAATGGGAAAGTGAAAATTCCCAACAGCATGCCCAAGGGGGTCCCACAATATCATCTTCACCCAGCAGGATGTGCCAGCAAGGCAGAAAGGAGAGCAGCAGAAAAGCCTCTAAGGGCATATCCTTTCACTTAGGAACTGGTTGTTGAGAATCTTCTATGTTCCAAGCACTGAACTATGTGATAAACACTTTCGTGATGTTGTTTTAAAAAAGAGAGAGAGAAACCTCAATTAAATAGAATCAGGAGACCAGAGGGGAAGCCCAGAAGGAAGAAGAAAGACTCCTCTTTTTTCCTGGCAGGCACTCGGTTGATGAAAAGCTATGAACTCTTTTACTCTGGTCCCCTCAACTTCCTCCTTCCCTCTATAAAAGAGTTCTCCTTTTCTTGACCTGCAAAGACTTGGATGTGGCTCACCATGGCTCACCATGGTTGCAGATGCCAAATTGTAATTATTTGCTGATCCCCAATATATCCATCTTCGTTGGAGAAATATCTGGCAGTCTATTTGCTTTAAGTTAACATCTTGGCAGCCTGTACAAGGAACAGAGAAGACCCTCAAAGGCTCCAGGCTGGTGAGCTAACAGGTACAATATCCACAAGTGAGCCCATTGTCACTCACTGCTTTTCTCACCAACCCTGAAGTTTGAAAGTATGTCTTTCTTCAGAATCCCAGTTCATTCCCTCTTTGCATTTGAAGCTCTCCAGACTTATTTTAGGATCTATTTTAAGGTCTTTCTGGTTAAGGTCTTGTTCTGTATGCAATATTCATTTGGCACATCAGTCGGATTTCAAAAAAAAAAAAAAAATTTCAGTGGAAGCTGAGAAGCCATCAGTCCATTCCTTTAGAACAGAGGTTGTTGTCTGGAACCTGGCTGAAAAAGTCTTTGACCTGGCTTCTCCAGGACCAAGCTATTTCCTCAGAACTGGCTGGTGTTAGCTTGCAGACTGTTTGAGTTGCAAGCTGTTGGAATTGAGCTGTTTGTGCTGTAAGCTGTAACCCTAACCCTATTTGAAAGTTGCTCTTTTACTCTAGAGAGAGATTTCTGAGATATGGAATTTCAATTATATAAATACTTTCAGGGCAAGTCTCCTATAGAGACTCTGACTTCTGTGTTGGCTCAGTGATAAAGAATCTACCTGCCAAAGCAGGATACATAGGTTCGATCCCTGGTCCAGGAAGATCCCACATGCTGGAGAGCAACCAGCCCTGTGCACCATAGCTATTGAGCCTGTGCTCTAGAGCCTGGGGGCCACAATTATGAAGCCCATGACCCACAGCTACTGAAGGCTGTGCACGCTGGAGCCTGCGCTCCAAGACAAAAGGAGCCACCGCGATGAGAAGCTCGAGCTCCACAACTGGAGTGGCCCCACTCACAGTAACTAGAGAGAAGCCCAGGATCCAGCAACAGCCCAAAGCACAGCAACAAGGATCCAGCACAGCCCCGAATAAATAAACTGCAGCCCTGGGCTTCCCTGGTGGTCCAGTGATGAAGAATTTGCCTTGCAATTCAGGGGCCACTGTTTCCATCTCTGGTCCAGGAAGATCCCACACACCATGGGGCAACTAAGCCCCTGCACCACAACTATAGAAAGCCTGTGTGCAAAGCAAAGACCCAGCAAAGCCAAAATAAACATAAATAAATAAATTAAAATGTGTTTTTAAAAATCTTTAAAACCACAGTCCTTCCTCAGGTGCAGTTCCAAATAAATGGACCAACCTGAGCAACAACAATTTAGAATATCAATGAACATTATGGGGAACTTCTGAAATTCCCAAATTTCATTTCCTTAAAACCAAATTGGATTACAATAATTTAAAAATTTCCAAAACAGAGTGGAATGCCTATTTTAATTGATAGTTTGAGGACTCCAAACATTATCAAGAGCCTAAAATTGCCTTTCTATAGAGTAAGATTTTAAGATTAGCAGAAGCAAACAAACAATTAAAGAAAAATAAAATGCTTCCTGAAGCCCCAGACTCCTCTTCTTGGCTTGTGTGTCTCAGGTTCTGCCTCCAGCACCATCTGGTATCTCTCCTGGGCCCCCATGGCCAGGCTCCCTCTGGAACCATCTTCATCTTCCCTGCCTATGCATCCTCTATACCCTAAATTCCCCTGGACTAATTTTCTCATCAGAACTTCCCCTTTCCTCTGAAATTGTCCCCACTCCCTCTTCCTTTGAACTTGTCAGACTCTATCCCTTTAAAAATAAGCCTTCTGGAGAAAAGAGAACCCTCTTGACTGTTGGTGGGAATGTAAATTGATACAGCCACTATGGAGAATAGTATGGAGATGCCTTTAAATACTAAAAATAGAGCTACTGTGTGATCTAGTAATCCCACTCCTGGGCATATACTCTGAGAAACCATAATTCAAAAGGATACATACACCCCAAAGGTTCACTCTAGCACTATTTACGATAGCCAAGACATAGAAGCAAACTAAATGTCCATCAACAGATGAAAGAATAAAGAAGGTATGGGGTGTGTGTGTGTGTGTGTGTGTGTGTGTATCATATATATAGGAATGAAACTGGGTCATTTGTTGAGACGTGGATGGACTTGGAGTCTGTCATACATAGTAAAGTAAGTCAGGAAGAGAAAAACAAATAACATATATTTATGCATAAATGTGGAATCTATTTTTTAAAAAAGGTACAGATGAACCTATTTGCAGGGCAAAAAAAGAGACACAGATGTAGAGAAGGGACCTGTGGCCACAGAGGGGGAAGGAGAGGGTGGGGTGAATTGGGAAAGCGGCACTGACGTGCATACGCTGCTGTGTGTGAAAGAGCCAGCTGGTGGGAAGCCGCTGCAAAGCACAGGGAGCTCAGCTCAGTGGCGACCTAGAGAGGTGGGAGGGAGGTCCAAGAAGGAGGGGATCTATGAGCACATATAGCTGATACACTTTATTGTACAGCAGAATCTATCACAACACTGTGAGACAATTATAGTCCAATTTAAAAAAAAAAGCCTTCTGAGGATCTAGACGCTAAACCCTTTATTTTTTATATTCCTTGGATTGAAGTTGGATGGGGGGCCATAGTCAAAGATCTTCCCGAAGTAACTGAATATTTTCATAGATTTGTTTAGGGACTTAATATAGTCATTCAAACTTATCAACCTAGTCTCTCTGAATTATACTGGCTAGCTCATATGCTTATTGATGATATCAGGGATCAGTGTTGGATGAAAATCACTGGGAAAGTCCTGGAAGATCACTCGAATTTTGACTGTTTAGCTTACTAACTTCTGTCACCAAGGCCAGGCAATTGCTAGGAGACTTCATCAAGCAATTCCTAGAATTGTCTACAGCCTGTTGTTGGAAGAGAATTCAGGCTTGTCCACAAAAATCTTATGAACCTGTTCATGACTATTATAATATAACTGTAGACAATTTTTAAAGAAAACTCTGGTCTTCCTTCAGGTGTTGATTCTACCTGCATACCTTTCAACCTATGCTTATTATTGGGCTGAACTGAGACATTCTCTTCCATTAAAAAGAACCAGGATGGAACGGTAAACTATGTCCATTCCAGATTTTACTTAGTTTGGCAAACCAGCTCCCTCCCACTCTAGATGGGTCACCCAAATGGAAGATCACCAACATTCTGGGTTTTTCAACTCTAGCAGATGAAGCTTCCCAAATAGAACCAAACCCTTATAGCTTCTGCTATTATTGCAAAGAACCAGGACATTGGGAAAGAGATTGTTACAAATTTTAGTGTTTCAGGCACCTTCACTCCTCTAATGAACATTAAAAAAAATTATTTTATAATGGAGTATAGCTTATTAACAATATTGTGATAGTTTCAAATACACAGCAGAGTGACTCAGCCATAAATAAATGTACTTGTATCCATTCTCCCCTAATCTCCCTTCCATCATAATATTGAGTTTTCCATAATATTGAGCAGAGTTCCCTGCGCTATGCAGTAGGTCCTTGTTGCCTACCCATTTTAAATCCTAATCAGCCTTTCCAACATGCCCTCAATTCTAATGCTAGGTTCTGAGGAAGTACAAGGCTCCTCTCAATCCTTCTTCTTAATTGGTTTGGGGAAACACTTCTCCAGGATGGGAGTGAGTCTATTCCAGTCCTAACTGACACCAGAGCCACACACTTAGTGCTCAACTCCACTATTATAAAGCAGTTCCTGCCTTTGAGTTAAAAAACAGTTCAAATAGTGGGATCTCCATTGTGCTTCAAGAGGTTCCTGTCTTTGAGCCTATCCCATTTTATTTAGATCCTTTAAGAGATACACAACTTTTTCTCTTTTGTTCTTCAGCGCCCATGAATTTATTAAGCTGAGATCTCTTAGAGAAGTACCATGCCAGAATTTCCTTCTCTCAAAAGAGGAAACTATTCCAGAACTTGGTGGCCTGCAACGCAGGAGACCTGAGCTCGATTCCCTGGAGAAGGGAATAGCTACTCAATTCAGTATTCTTGCCTGGAAAATTCCATAGACAGAGAATCCTGGTGGGCTATAGTCTGTGGGGTCACAAAGAGTTGGACACAAGTGACCAACCACATGAATTAAATGACCCTTTGACATCTTTTATTTATTCCATCTTGGACTGTACTAGAGCTGATTCTGAAAACACTGACAATTTGTCCCTTATCAGATCAGGTACCACATTCCTTAAGGGCAAAATCTCCAACGACATTGGCAAAATTCACAGTGTGAATCCCATCGCGATTCAAATTAGATTCCTCAAACCTTCTTCCGAGGATTAATCAATAGCCAATGAGTAAAGAAGCTTCCAAGTCATAAGGTCCATAACAGGAGACTACAAGGCTCAAGGTCTCATTTTCCCTTGTTACACCCTATTTTACTGGTGAGAACACCGACAGTCAAGGGTGGAGGTCTGTCAAGGATCTCTGAGCACTAAGCCACACTGTTGTCCTGGACACCCTGCTGTCTGTTACACTCCTGTGTCACCGGCGTCCATTCCTGCTGGAAGTACATTTTTTACTATAATTGATCTATGCAATGCATTCTTTAATATTCCAGTTGATGCAGCTCAAACATACCTTTTGCCTTCATTTGAGAGAAAAAAATTCATCTGGACAGTAATGCCTCAGGGTTTTACTGAGAGTCCTTTGTATTTCTCACAAATCCTAAAGGCCGATCAGGACAATATAAAGCTCCCTAGAGGCTTTATTTTGTTGCTATATATGGATGATTTGCTTCTTTGCTGTACTTCTCAAGCCTCCTCACAGGAAGACAGTGGCCACTTGTTAAAACTTTTCGCCTTAGAGAGATATAGTCACCAAAGAAAATTTTCAGTCTTCGTTAAAGCTGGTCTGCTATTTAGGGCGTCTGCCATCAGAGTTAGAGATACGTCTAGATCCAGATAGTCTTCATGATGCCTTAAATTTCCCAAAACCCACAAATGAATGTCAACTATGAAAGTTTTCCTGGGCTATTTGGTTATTGCCAAAATTGGATCTCAAATTTCTCTCTTATGGCCAAAACTTGCTATGTTTTTACTAAACAATAACAACAATAACAACCATGATAAGCTATGACAAACAGTGTGTTGAGAAACAGAGACATCACTTTGCTGAAAAGGTCCATATAATCAAGGCTATGGTCTTTCCAGAGGTCACGTATGGTTGTGAGAGCTGGACCATAAAGAAAGCAGAGTGCCAAAGAATTGATGCCTCTGAACTGTGGTGCTACAGAAGACTCTTGAGAGTCCCTTGGACAGTAAGGAGATCAAATCAGTCGGTCTTACAGGAAATCAACCCTGAATACTCATTGGAAGGACTGAAGCTGAAGCTCCAATATTTTGGTCACCTGATGCAAAGAGCCAACTCATTGGAGAGACCCTGATACTGGGAAAGATTGAGGGCAGGAGAAGAGGGCATCAGAGGATAAGATGGCTGGATGACATGACTGATGTAATGGACATAAACTTGGGAAAACTCCAGGGGATGGTGAGGGACAGGGAGGCCTTGCATGTTGCAGTTGGGGTCGTGAAAAGTCGGACATGACTGGGTGACTAGGCAGCAACCCTGACCCAATTTGATGGGGAAAACTGGATAACATAGCTTTCTAGGCCTTAAAAGAGGATTTGATGAACCCACCTGCTCTTGGGCATGGCAATTATCAGATTCCTTTTTTCCTTTTATATATGAAAAGGATGGAAAAGCTCTCATGGTACTCACCTAAAAACACAGGGACCACCATCAACCCATATGATATTGTAGTCAGGAACTGGACTCTGTGGCACTGGGGACACTGCCCTTGCCATAGAACCATTATGACCAGTGCCCTTTTGATTAAGACCTCCAAGAAATTGTGGTGGGATCCCCTTAAACCGTGTTGTACCTCATGTAGTAGAAGCCCTCCTGAATTCTCATCACACTCAACATCTCTCAGTCAGCCCCCTCGTTACCTATGAAATCCTTTTGTGAACTGCTCCTCACATCATCCTTTTCTATTATAGTATCATTAACCATGTTACTCTTCTCTCCTCCATCACGAACTAACTTCCTCATGACTGCTTACCGCTGACAGATCACCTCCTGACTCCTCGGTTTGACCTGCAGGAAGTTCCTCTGAGTAAACTGGCTTCTCCTGGCTCACTGATGGTTCTTATTGAAAAGGCAACAATGGCAAATATTGTACCAGGTATGCGATTGCAACTTCTTTTGATGCTGTTAGGCAGCATCTGTACCTATGGCTGTGCTGGGCCGAGTCACTTGGTCATGTCTGACTCTTTGCTACCTCATGGACTGTAGCCTGCCGCACACTTCTGTCCATGGGAATTCTCCAGATGAGAATACTGGAGTGGTACGGGGATCTTCCAAACCCAGGCATCGAAGCCAGATCTCCCGCATTACCGCCAGATTCTTTACTGTCTGAGCCACCAGGGAAGCCCTTCACCCCAAAAGACTGATTTACATACTCCTTAAAAAAAAAATTAATCAGTTTTATACCTAACCTCTGGATCTTATTCTAACATTCTGTTTTTATTTTTTTCAACCCCCTTGTCTTTAAGTACTTCAGATAGTTTATTAGCCTTGCCACCCTACTGGTTCCCTTAGTATTTTTAGTTGCTCAGTCGTGTCCAACTCTGTGTGACCCCATGGACTATAGCGCCCCAGGCTCCTCTGTCCATGGAATTCTCCAGGCAAGAATACTGGAGTCGGTTGCCACGCCCTTCTCCAAGGAATCTTCCCGACCCAGGGATCAGACCCAAGTTTCCTCATTGCAGGCAGATTCTTTACCATTTGAGTCACTCGGTATTTTTAAAATTTTATTATTGGAATATAATTGCTGTGCGTTAGCTTCTGCTGCACAACAAAGTGAATCGGCTCTGTGTATACAACTATCTCCTCCCTCTTGAGCCTCCCTTCACCCACCATCCGACCCCTCTAGGTCATCATAGCACTGAATTGTACACTCTAACAAGGGCTTAAAGCCAAGGACAAAACTGCCATATTTATACAAATAGTAGATATGCTTTTGAAGTAGCTTATGATTTTGGAATATTGTAGAAGCAGTGTTGCTTCCTTATTTCCCACAGAAATGAAATTTTGTACTGCCCCTATGTTCGGGAATCATTGGATGCAATACTTTTCCATGTCACTTTTGCTATTAGGGTACCAGGGCATTCTACACTTGACTCTCTGGGAACTGAAGGAACTCACCTTGGTAGTATTTCCTCAAGGAATGCTGCCAGTAAAAGGGATCTCCAGCAGCTAAACCTCTGCCATGGTTCAGGGGGATATTTCCTCAAATTATATTTTAGAAAACTAGCTAGAGAAGCCAAACAATTGGTTCCAGAATGGAACAAGAATAGAAATTCAACAAAAAGAAGAATGGAAATTCGACAATTGTTGGTTTGATAAAAAGAGCAAGCTCTAGTTTAATCCTAACCCAACCCAGTCCTGCCAGAGACTAAAATCCCCACCTCTCATCACTGCACATGCATTAATTAACCACCAGCCTATGGACAAAATCACAGAATTCACAAACCAATATTCATAGAGAAACACTACCACGGCCACAAAAGGTCCCTACCTCTGTGGTCCCTCAGCTCAAGGAAGTTGGTTGGTACTACTCTCAGACATGTGGCCGTTTGAAGTCTGGCAAATGGATTTCATACAACTCCCTCAATCTCATGTACATAAATATAGTTTAGTCACTTTCTAGACTGAAGACTTTCCTTGCAGACAGGCTACTGGCTCTTCAATAAATAAAGTCCTTATGGAAGAAATGATCCTTACCTGTGGAACTCCTCTGAACTTCACAGTGATCAAAGAATTCATTCTATTAGCCAGGTACTTGGAAAAGTCTGTACTATTTGCCTAATTTTATAGCACTTTTATTGTGCTTCCTACGCTCAAACCTCTGGTTTATTCTATTGCACTAAAGGTATTATTAAGACTCTATGGGAAAAGTTTGTAGAGGCCCTCCAAATACCTAACCCCAAAACACTGCCATTGGTCCTTCTAAATCTCAGATTTACCCCTTTTGGAACTCAAACTCTCACTGTTTGAGACAGTCATAGGATGCTCAATACACTTGGTTCATTCTTCTTTTGACCCATAACTTATAAAAGGAGAGATACTACAACAGTGTAAAGGCCTAATTGCTTCTATTAAAAATAACCATGCCTGTCATAGTGGAGTCAGAGAAAAAGAAATAGTATATGATATCCCTTATATGTGGAACTAAAAAGAAACTATGCAAATGAATTTATTTACCAGAGAGAAACAGATAGACAGAGAATGAATCTATGGTTACGAGGGGGCAATGGTGAAGGGATAGGATAGTTAGAAAGTTTGGGATCTATGTGTACACACTGCTATATTTTAACTGGATAACTGGCAAGGACTTCCTGTGTAGCATAGAGAACTCTGCTCAATGTTATATGGCAGCCTGGGTGGGAGAGGAGTTTAGGAGAGAATGGATACACGTATATGTATGGCTGAGGTGTTTTGAAGTTCACCTGAAACTATCACAACATTGGTAATCAGCTATACTCCAATATAAAAAAAAAAGTTTAAAAAATAGTAAGTATAATCAATCATCACCTGTTATACAAGAGATGTTGCTTGATTAGGGAGGAGATGGAGAAAAAAATAACCATGCTTTGGTAGAGCAATCTTTTCACAGTGCACTCTGTGTAGACCAAGATCTTAAGCATAACACCTTGCATCCTGGAGGTTTTGTCTGTTGGAAAAGCATCTCCAGAATTAACTCTCCTCAATCTTGCTGGAGAGGCCTCTATCAGGGACTGTTAATGAGCCCTTAGGCCATCAAACTACAAGGAACAGACTCTGGGATTCACGTAGCACACTTCAAGACCACAACAAACCCTGACTGGCTTGCACACCATGCAGTGACCTGAAGGTACAGATTTCCCAGGACTGAGCAGATGACACCTGAGGAGACAGCTTTCCAGAGATATCCAGGCCAGGCCAGTTGGAAGCTTGCCACCAAATTTTTGACAATGATGTAACACTTCGTTGATCTCCAACATCTATAATAAAAAATGCCTGACATTTTCCCCTCTTCCCTGTCTTGTCACTCAAATGTGACCTCAATAGTTTTCCGATCTATACCCTTTCCCTGCAATGTGAGACACTACCCCAATGAAAGGTCCTTTCTGGCATTGAGGAACTCCTGAAACTGGATAAACTGACTCCCGATTACAATGCTCTTAGAAAAATCTTGATTGAAAGGGGAAAATGCCTGAGAAAACCATCATTGAAAAATACACATGTACCCCAATGTTCATAGCAGCACTACTTACAATAACTAGGACATGAAAGCAACCCAGATGTCCATTGGCAGATGAAGGGATAAATAAGATGTGGTACATATTTGCAATGGAATATTAACCAACCATTAAAAAGAATGAATTTGAGTCATTTCTAGTGAGGTGAACCTTGAGCCTGCTATACAGAGTTAAGTGAAGTGAAAGTCACTCAGTGGTGTCCAACTCTTTGCGACCTCATGGACTATACAGTCCATGGAATTCTCCAGGCCAGAATACTGGAGTGGGTAGCCTTTCCCTTCTCCAGGGGATCTTCCCAACCCAGGGATCAAACCCAGGTCTCTCACATTGCAGACAGATTCTGTACCAGCTGAGCCACAAGGGAAGCCCAGGGTGAAGTACATCATAAAGAGAAAAACAAATATCATATATTAAGAAATATATATGGAATTGAGAGGGTAGCAGGCAGGAAGGCTAGGGGTCCCCAAGTGGAGGAAATAGACTGCAAGTATAAGACTTTTTTTTTTTTTTTCCTCTCTTAAGCGGCAGGAGGAAACAAACCTCAAGTGTCAGATATTTTCCCCCTTCTCTATACAAAATTGAAAGGTTAGTTTTTAAAATTCTGTGTTGCCACAACTACACCTGGCTCCACCAGAACTTAACTTTTCTCAAACCTTGAGCTAACCAGTGTGTTTTTCTTATAGAAATATTTTTCTTAAGCTATGTTAATGAAACTATGTATTTGCTTGGAAACCTGCCTTTCTTCAAGATTCATGTTAATTGTTTTATGGCTCTGGATGATTTACCTTATGCAAATGCTATCTCAAAATGTGTGTTGTGGGTGAGGGGTCTGGTGCCACTCTCTCAGTTTTGAGACACTTCCTGTCTTAATTAGCAGCTTGCTAATATAGGTATATAACTTCTTGCTATAAACTAGCAAGGCGGGGACTCTTTCTGCTCCCTTCTGATGTCTGTGTCAGAAGCTTTCTATATCTCTTTTGTACTTTAATAAAACTTTATTATTACACAAAAGCTCTGAGCAATCAAGCCTTGTCACTGGCCCTGGATAGAATTCCTTTCCTCCAGAGACCAAGAATCCCGGTGTCATTCAGGGCTCATAGCAACAACCTTTCAGGATCTGGAAAAATGGAATTGATGAACCTATTTGCAAGGAAGGAATGAAGATGCAGATTTAGAGAATGGATTTGTGGACATAGTCGGGGAAGGAAGGAGCTGGACAAATGGAGAAGCTGGTAAGAAGTAGCTGTATAAAACAAGAAGCCCATCACAACCTGGCGCTCTGTGATGACCTAAAGCGGTGGTATGGGGTGGGGGGGGGGGGCGGGAAGGAGGCTCAAGAGGGAGGTGATATATGTATAATATGGCCGACTCATGATGTTGTATGGCTGAAACCGATACAACATGGTAATCTTCCTCCAATTAAAAAATAAATTAAAAAAAAACAAAACAAGAAAGGGCGAAACGTAAAAACAAACAAACAGAAACCTCAACTAGAGTCAAGAGAGAGAAGCTCTCATACCCTGTGAGGTTAGCAGAGCCCAACAGGAAGAAAAAAGATGCCTGGCAAGAAGTCAGCCAATCAAAAGCCAGGAGCTCTTTTATTTACTGTAGACTTCCCAACTTCCTTTTCTCCTCTGTAAAAGTGCTCTTCCCTTGCCATGCAAGGACTTGCATGTGGCTTGCCATGGTTGCAGACCCTGAATCGCAATTCTCTGCTGATCTTAAATAACGGACATATGTATTTTCAAAAATGCCTCAATTGGCTATTATTAGGCACACTGAACTTTACAAAGGACTGTTACGGAAATATGAAAAGAAACTGACCAGAAATGAGGAAATGGATTAAGAATGTGGGCTCAGGTGAACTAAAGCATGTAAAGTAGCCCATCATCATGATTACCAGATTCTTAACATGAGCTTGGAGATAGAACCCAAAAGAAGGGAGACTATGTTGATCCAGAATATGTGAAATTTACAGGAGCAAAAGGTGAAGACGACGACAAGACTACAGAGAGTAAGAGGGTGCAGCTGATTTGACAGAACCATGCTAACCACACAGGTATGGCAGAAGTACTTGCAGAAATGAAATGATTAATGGGGAGTCTTATCCAAAGTTGAAGGATTTAAGGATGCTATGATGTCCTAGTGCCACTTTCCTGCAGTGAATGACAGGAGAGGTGAAGGGAGATGGTCAGATAAAGGTATGGTGGTACAAGTAGGTTGCTGAAGCGGAACAGAGGTAAATGACAGTGTTCTACTCACAACTGATTCCCTGCTTCTCCTGATATAACAAGGTGGTCACCAGCAATATGGGGACAAATTACTGATAAAACAAACGAAAAAAAAAAAACCCATCCCCTTTCTGTAATCTCTTTATTGGTTTTATTCATCCATGTCTCATCTCTCCCTACCTTCCTCATATTCTAGTGTTTCCTGAAGGTGAATAAATCTGCAATCCAGTTCCATCTCCCCAAACTGCAAATTAAAATGGAGCTTCAGGATATGCATACACACACAAGCCTTGATTTTCCATGGAAGATTATTTCTTCTTTTGCCTATCTAGAGAAATCACTTGACTTCTGTGTGTTGCTTTAAGCCACTGTCATTAACAACAGTGGTGTCATTTTGACATGCTCTGTGAGGCAACGGTCACTTTGAAGTTGAAAGATAGAACAGACATGGATAAATAGTACTCTGAGCAGACTGCTATTGCACCATTATTGCCAGCAATTATTTCAGCAAGTGACATATCTGATAAAAAGTCAGCCACCTACCTTCAGAAAGTGTCTCAGTAGCTTCAGCTAGGCACTGCTGCCTGATTTTTTTTTTTTAATGGACAGAGCTTATTAATTCTCTAGCTGGAGGTCTGTGCTCCCTCTTCTGTTGGTTCTGTCTCCATTTCTGGAGATCAAGGTTTTAGATCCTGGCTTCATGGGAGCTAGCATGGATTCAAGGCTAATTTCTGGGATGGGAGGTGTAGTGCCCTTTTGATCGCTCCCTTCCAGGTTTCCTTTTTGCACAATTCCTCTTCTGCCGGTCATTATCCTTGACAGCTTTCCATTTCTGGCTTTGGAAAGGAAGATGTGCTGGCTTAGAAACTAACGGCTATGTCTAAAGAAGACAGCATTTGCTGGGCTGTGATTTTGATCATCATAGCATGATGTGCATGACACTGTGTTAAGCAAGGCTACCAATATTAACTCACACGATCTCCATAATGATGATTGGAGGCACTTATTATCCACATTTTATTCAGACAGGGAAACTGAGGAACAGAGGTGAAACAGAGGCCAATAGCTCATGGACGGCAAAGCAGGATTCAAATCCAGGCAGTTTGGTTACGGATTACCCAGCTGCCTTCCTGGCTGTGCTGTACTCGGTGGACGATGTGACCTGGCGTCAGTGTGGGAAGAGGGAAATACAGAGCACATAGTGATGAGTTAGAGGGGATGAAACTGGTCCAATCACACAGGCCACTATGGCTGGGACTGGGACACCTGGCTCCTGAGTAGAACATTGTACAGGGGAAGGCCTGGATGTACCATTAATGGGGAGGTAGTTCCAGTGCCGGAGATGGAGGATTGAATCCATGCCATGAGCCTATGTAGCTGAGAAACATTCAGGAGTGGGGAATATGACCTGAGGCTGGGGTGGTTGTGTCAGAGGCTGGGAAGAGAGCTGCTGGCAGATATTCCTTGGAACTGGCTGTCTAATGGTTGGTTCTGTAGCCACAACTAGTGGGCCTCCATTCAAATGGGAGTTTCCTGAAACTCCTACATCTCTTCTCCAAACGTGATGCCAAAGGCAGGCCATACTTATGTGCAATGTCTTTTCTTTTTCCCTACCAAACTTGTTATTTAGATAGAATTCCTGCTTTAAGCAAGAGTACTAGGGCCTGAGGATTTTTCCCATGCCAATTCCCTGGCATGGGAGACTGTGTGGTCTAATCAGATGGCATATTAATGACAATAATGAAGGTTGACCACTCTCATTCCATTATCTAGAATTGAGGACATGTGCCTTATAAAAATAAACAGAAACCTCAGTTAAAATAGTCAGCAGTAGATAACTGGCAAGAACCTCCTGTGTAGCTCAGGGAGCTATATTCAGTGTTCTGTTGTGATCTAAATGGGAAGGAAATCCCAAAAAGAGTGGATATATGTACACAAATAGCTGATTCACTTTGCTGTATGGTAGAAACATAACATTGTAAAATAACTATATTCCAATCAAAATTAATTTAAAATAAATTAATAAAATAGTGTTATAGAGTGAAAAAAATAGTTAGGAGGCCAGAAGGGGAAACTCTCACATCCTACAACGACAGAAGAATCCAGCTGAAAGAAGAAATGCTGCTGCTTCTTGCCTGGCAAGAGCTCAGCCAATGAGAAACTGCCACAACTCAACCAGTGAAAAGCCACTAAACTTCAAACTCTCAGTTCCTCCAATGGACTCTCTCAACTTCCTCTTCCCCTTTTTAAAAGGAAGTTCTTTTTATTTTCACTGGGGACTTGTTCTTGACTTGCCATGATTGCAGACCCTCAATTGTTATCCCTTACCGATCCCAAATAAACCCATTTTATTTTTTGCTGGAGAAATAACTTACAGTCTATTTGTTTTAGGTCAATAGTCTTTAGCCAGATTTCACTATAAAGGTGGCAGAATATTTCTACTTCCTCACCTCTTTCTTTCCTTTCTCTATTCCTACTGCTAGGTGGAAACTGGTCTTTGGTAAAACTGGCTAAAGAAGTGGATTACCATCTGAAACTTTTAAATTATGTTGAATGCTGGCAAGATAAAAGTTAATTCATATTATAGGTGTTCCAAATTATCAGTTCATTTGAGGTTTGGGTGCATGTATCATAATTCCCACTAATTTTTTAGTATGGATAGAAAAGGAGAAACATTAAAGAGCTGAAGTTTCAAGAGAGTTAAGAAATCAAAGCAAGAAAGTCATTGAGTTACAAGGCAAATGTGAAGTCAAAGCTTCACAGTGAAAGCAAAACAGAGTTAATCCAAAATCTTGGTGCACCAAAAAGTAAGCAGACTAGATAGGAAGTGTATGAAGAATCTATTATACCCAAAGAACAGGAAAATCAGTTTATCATCAGCCTTGGGATCTTGAGGCAGGAGGGGGAAGACAGTGGAATAGCTGTGGGGTAAAGAAATACAGTGTCTGCCAACCAGCACTGAGGGTCATCTGAATCCATTCTTGCTTCTTGTGGAAAAGTCTTGCAATTTTCTTGCTCTTTGGGGCCCTATTATCCAAGGAGACACTCTAGCCCCCAGATCCAGGGGTGGACAGGATAAGGAATATGTGCCCTCAGACTTTTCCTGGAATAATCATGAATGACAAGGTGCACAGCTACTCAATTATAAGCCTGAAGCTGATGCTGGCCATTTTTCCATCACAGTGGGAGAGCTTACCTGTTAATAAAGTCATCCCAGAGGAAAGCAGAGTCTAGAGACACAGAGACAAAAGTCTCGACACCATCTGATTATGTGAATTACATGGCACCTGAAGACATTAACCCTGGACTTTCAGACCCATAAGCAAATAGTTCACTCTTTATGTTTAAGGTTGTCTTAGCTCTTTTTCTGTCCTTTGTAACTAATCCAAACCTGCACTTACTCCCTTGAGACCATACGAAGTTTTATAAACTAAGAGTGTTTTCTGTTTCTGTCTCAGAATCAGGAAGATACACCAAGAATTACTAGGAAACAAGCATTTAAAGTTTCAGATGTTGATAAGCAACAGTATAGCAAAGAGTATTAGAGCCATTGTCTTATAATAATCTTAAAAAGAGTATAATCTGCAAAAATATTAAATCATTATGCTGTATACCTGAAACTCACATAATACTGTAAATCAACAATACTTCAATTAAAAAAGCTTCAGGGATTAACAAGCGTTCTCTTCAAGTGTGTGTGTGTGTGTGGTGTTCAGTCGTCCCAACTCTTTGCAACCCCATGGACTCCCCACCAGGCTCCTCTGTCCATGGGGTTCTCCAGGCAAAAACACTGGAATGGGTAGCCATTTCCTCCTCCAGGGGATATTCCTGATCCAGGGATTGAACTTGTGTCTCTTGCATGTCCTGGATTGGCATGCACATTCTTTACCACTGTGCCACCTGAGGAATCTTTCTCTTAAAATTACCAGATAGCAAATATTTTAGGCTTTATGGACCAAGAGGCAAAACTGAGAACAGTATTTAAATACTTGTATAGCTACTTAAAATGTAGCCATTAAACTGTAAAAACCACTCTTAGCTCCTCTGCTGTGAAAAGAAAAAAAACAAAGTCAGGTTCCTTGATTTAGCCTGCTGGCCCAAGGGCAAAAAAATGACACATCTTACTTTGAATATTCTTTCTGTTTCTGCTTCACAGAAGAATGCATTCTTTTTATTTTCATCCTTCAAGACTCAGCACAATTGTCTCCTTATCAGGGAGCTTCCTATGAGCACCTTGGTTGGGTCTATTTCCTCTTTTATGCTCATAGTCTACCAAGCTCATAACCTTTATTTTATTCCTTCATTATGCCTTCACACACTTTGACATTTTAAAAATTTTAAAATTCAGACCAAAAAATGATATAAGTTAAAATAAACACTTGTGTAATGTATAAAACCAAGCATAACACTTAATGTAGTTCCAATATATTTGAAGCCCATGTTGTATATTTCCAAAACATGTTTCCTCCCTCCTCTACAAGTAGCTACTATCCAAAATTCAGCACCAGCCATTCTTTTGCATTTCATTATAATTTTATACAATCTGCAATTAATCCTTTTTAGGTGAATCCTTTATATGTGAGTATAACATTGTTAAATATGTTTCAAACTTTGTATAAAATATACAGATTCTTCTAAAATTTGCTTTTTTCCTTTTTCTTCTTTTTCACCTCAAAATTGTGTCTGTGAGTTGTCAAAGTTAACTTATGTAGTTATAGTTCATTAACTTTTATGGCTTTATTGAAATATATTTGATGAATGTACCATAATCCATCCAGTTTCCTGTTGATAGACATTTGTAGTGCTTCCAACTTTTTTCACATGCAAAAGCGTGCTGCTCTGAAAGTATTTTGCCTGCCTCCTCGTATCCTCCATCTTTGACAGTACCTCTACAGTATAAATGCAGAAGAGGAATTGATTTGTGGTACATTATGCTCATCTTCAAACACACTTGAGCCTGCTATGAAAGTGAAAGTGTTGGTCGCTCAGTCTTGTCTGACTCTTTGTGACCCCATGGACTGTAGCCCATCAGGCTCCTCTGTCCAAGGGATTCTCCAGGCAAGAATGCTGGAGGGCGTTGCCATTTCTTCTCCAGGGTATCTCCCCGACCCAGGGATCGAACTCAGACCTACCACACTGCAGGCAGATTCTTTACCATTTGAGCTATCCGAGAAGGCCCAAAAGTGAAAGTCACTCGGCTATGTCCGTCTCTTTGTGACCCCATGGACTATACAGTCTGTTTCATTCTCCAGGCCAGAATGCTGGAGTGGGTAGCCTTTCCCTTCTCCAGGGGATCTTCCCAACCCATGGATCGAACCCAGGTCTCTCACATTGCAGGCAGATTCTTTACCATCTGAGCCACAAGAGAAGCCCAAGAATACTGAAGTGAGTAGCCTATCCCTTCTCCAGTGGATGTTCCCAACCCAGAAATCGAACCAGAGTCTCTTGCATTGCAGGCAGATTCTTTACCAACTGAGCTATCAGGGAAGCCTGAGACTGCTATATTTCTACCAAAAAGTGTACCAGTTACCTGACTTAATAGCATCTACGAGTATTAGTTACTCCAAACCATTACTAAAACTTGGTGTTGTCAAACAAAATTGTTTTTACAGAAAATTTCAAACATATAAATAATGAACAGAATTGTATAATAAACCTTATGTATCCATCACCCAGTTTTAATAGTCACTATCTCACAATGAATCTTGTGGTAGGAGGGGTAGGCTCACGATAAAATCAATTCCCATCAGACTCCTCAGTGGTAGAGTCTGCAGGCCAGTGCAGGAGATGCAGTTTCGATCACTGGGTTGGGAAGGTCCCTTGAAAGAGGAAATGACAACGTCCTACAGTATTCTTGCCTGGGAAATACCCTGGACAGAGGAGCCTGGCAGGGAGAGCTATAGTCCATGCGGTTGCAAAGAGTCAGACACAACTTAGTAACTAAACCATCACTGCCACCCCCGCCACCCTGCGGTAGATGACCATAAACTGGAGAATAATTTTAATGCAGAAATTCTCTCACGAGAATGACAGTTCTGAGCTGCACAAGAGGCTCCCCAGCCTGGGGGTCCTGCACCAGGAAGACAAGCCCCCAGGAAATTTGTTTTTATTTTTGGAAATCTGGTTTTGAAGGCCTATGTGGCTTCACTTTGGGAGCTGCACAGGACTGGGGGAAATAGACACTTCATTCTTAAAGGGCACACATAAAACCTCACACACACCCAGACTCAGGGCAAAAGCAGTAAATTAATAGGAACCTGGTCCAGACCTACCTGCTGGTCTGCCCCCTGGAGAGGCAGGGTGGTGAGGTAGGGGGCTGAGTCTCATGCTGGGGACACAGACACTGGTGGCAGCCACATCTGGGAGCTCCTTCTAATGTGAGGAAGCTGGTGCTGGCATGCTATCTTAGGCTCCTCCCTCTTGCTCATTACCTCTGAGACCTGGCCCCGCCCACCACTGCTGGGATGCCTCACAATAAACTGGGCAGGGACATGGCCTATGCACAAGCAGATAGGCTGTAGCTATTTCTAGACCTGACTCAAGACACGTCCCTGCCCACCAGGGCGCCAGGACACAGGTCCGTCCCCCAGCCTTCCCACCAGGAGGCAGACACTGATGCAAGAAAACCACACTTTCCCCATCAGGCCATACCCTACCTTGTAACCAGCTGGGCCTTGGCCCTGTCTGCTAACAGGCCAACACAACCTTAGGATAACCCCTAGACCCTGTACTCAACTGTATCAGAAGCTAGCCCCGCCATTCCCCCCAGTAGAGATCTGACACCAGCTCTGGGACCACTGGGCTCTGTAACCAGACTCTGGGACCCAGCTCTGCCTGCCAGTACTCTGGCATGAATCTCAGGACCTGGCTTCACTTACCAGTGCGGGGGCAACAGCCCTGGAGTCTTCTGGACCCTAACCTGGCCCACCAGTGAGCCAGCACTAGCCCTGGGCTCCCTGTTGTTCTGCCTTGTGACCAGGCCCCAGGAACCAGCAGCTAGCAGCATCCCCACAAAGCAGGGCCCATAAACCAACCTGGCTGAGGGTGTTTAAAATTAAGAGATCAGAAATTTTAAACTGTCATGGATATATATAGACTGCTGTACAAAAACCTCATGGTAACTGCAAACCAAAAATCTATAATAGATATACACACAAAAAAGAAAAAGGAATCCAAAGGTAACATTAAACATAGTCATCAAATCATAAGAGAAGAGAATCAAAGAAGGGGGAAAAATAAAAAGACCTACAAAAGCAAGTCCACAGCAATTAACAAAATGGTAATAGAGTATACATATCAGTAATTACCTTAGATGTAAATGGATGAAATGCTCCACCCAAAAGATATAGAGCATCTGAATGGGTATAGATACATACATATGCTGCCTATAGGAGACTCACTTCAGATCTAGAGACACACAGACTGAACGTGAGGGGATGGAGAAAGGTATTTCATGCAAATGGAAGTTAAAAGAAAGCCAGCAATAACAATCACTCCAATGTTCATGGCAGCATTAACCACAGCTGCCAATGTATTAGTGTCAGTTGCTCAGTCGTGCCCTACTCTTCGCACCCTCATGGACTGTAGTCCGCAATGGAATTCTGTCTGTGGAGTTCTCCAGGCAAGGACACTGGAGTGGGTAGCCATTCCCTTCTCCAGAGGATCTTCCTGACCCAGGGATTGAACCCGAGTCTCCTGTTTGCAGGCAGATTCTTTACTTTCTGAAGCACTAGGGAGGCCCAAGGTATGGAAGCAACCTAAATGTCCATCAATAGATGAATGGATAAGAAAATGTGATACATATACTCCCTGATATTGGAACTACATAGGTATACTCACTATATCTCTTCCGTTAAAACACTATCCTAAGAGGTTTTCGCTAAAGCAATGAGGCAAAAAAAAAAGTAATAGAAGTATAATAGTTGAAAATAAAGAAATAATACTTCCATGTTGCTAGATATAATTGGGATTGTGTACACAGGACATACAAAAATAAAACCAAATTATTAGATTGATGAGTAAATTTAGGAAAGTCACTGGATATCTGGTCAATAAACCAAAATGCATATGGATCTCTATATAAGAAAAACAAAAATAAAAATTATGAATTAAAACAATAAATCCATTTAAAGTCACAAGAAAAAATACTAAATACAAAGTCATAAATATCTTTTGTCACTGTATTTGTAGCTCACCAAGGCCCTCAACAAACATTTCATCTTTGAAAAAAAATAGATAGCTTTCCTAGTTGCTCTTCCTGGAACATTTGGAACAGGTTACCAAAAATACAAATATTTCTTAATTTTCCCCCTCTGCCTCCTGCCCTTCCTTCATGATCATTGTTTATGGCTTGGGCTAATTTTCTTCCAAATTTTAATATATGTATAAATATATCTAATCAGTTAACAGAAATGGAGTCCTTCTATACATTATATTTTCTCCCTGTATGCAATATGGGCCAGGAGTCAGTAAACGTTTTCTGTAAAAGGTAAGGTAGTGAATAATTTAGACTTTACATGCCATACAGTCTCTGATGAAATTACTCATCTCTACCATTTATGGCAGGAAATCAGCTAGAGCTGATACATAATGAAAAGGTATTACTATGTTCCAACAAAACTGATTTACAAATAGGCCTCAGGCCTTTGTGACACCATTTGCCAACCTTTGATAAACATGAGGCTACTTCATCCTTTGTCCTGAGTGTCCAGTACTTCACTGAATGGATGAACACCTTCATTTAACTCATCTCTCATTCATAGAAATCTGCAACTGTTTCTGTTAAAAATCCTCTCGGGACTTCCCTGGTGGTCCAGTGGTTAAGACTCAGAACTTCCAATTCCAGGGGCATGGGTTTGACCCCTGGTCAGGGACCTAAGATCCCACGTGCCACAGGGTGCAGCCAAAAAAGCAGAGACGGAAACCTTCTGAACCAAGTTCTACTTATCACCCAGCTGGGTTAGCTGCTGCTGGCTCTCCCTCCTCCTGTGAGCACACTCCCCGCTCCCTGCATTGCACTGGCATTTTACGCCTGTGGACTGCTCCTTGGGCATTTTACGCCTGTGGGCTGCTCCTTGGCTTTCATCAGCTGACCTTACCAGTAGTCCCCAAGCCAGCTGAAACATGTGTGCTTGTTATCGTAGCATGCCACTGAGGTAAAGAGCATGTTAACCAAAGAAATAGAAGGACAAGAAAGAGATCATTGATCCTACAAAGTTAGTTATTTTTTGAAAGAAGTGATTAAGGTAATTTGCTTTTTACAAAAATCTGTTAAATTGGAAATGGACTCATTGACATAGGAAACAAACTTTTGGTTACCAAAGAGTGGGAAGGAATAAATAGAAATGTGGGATTAAAAGATGCACCTTACTATATATAAAATAGATATACAACAAGGAACTACTCTATAGCATAGGGAATTATATTCAATATGTTGCAACAAGCTTTAATGGGAAATAACTTGAAAAAGAATAGCTACATATAGATCTATAGATGTATACCTGAACCACTTTGCTATGCACCTGAAACATTTTAAATCAACTATAATTTAAAATTTAAAGAAAGATTATTTACAAAACAGACCTGTCTGTTAGGTATGAGTGAGGCAGTTCAACAGACTGAAAAGTGGGGAGCGTGAGGTGGGCAGTGAGAAGACCCCCACTTTAGCTCTCGGATGGCACAGGTCAAGCAGCCATGGTGAATCTAGTGCAGGCACAGCCCTGTCTCCTCCTTTCACAATTTTCAGAAGCTGGCCTGGGCAGGACAACTGTCTTCTGCCTCGCAATACCCAACGCCCCCACCTTGTCCAATCATTCTTTCCAGGTCTCGGTGGACCCCTTATCTCTGATTCTTAGCCTATATTTTCAGACTCTTTGAACATGAAAGGTTAGTAAGCATGAGACCCTGTTTCTTCTCTCAGAGGTCTGATCCATTAACATTTAAAATAGTCCTGAGCCCATATTTACATTTTGATATCATTCATGGTTTATTTCCTTTCGCACCCTGTCTATTCTGTTTCCCCACCTCACCCCCAGGTTTTCTTCCAGGCAGAACCTATCTCATCTGACGTGGCAAAGCAGTTAACATTGATTCTGGTGAAAGGTCTACTTTGATTTTTTGCTGCAGGGAGATTTTAACACAAATTCACATATATTGTTTTCTCAACAAATAGAAAAATACGCTCCACATTCATCGCGCTGTGTATGCCGAGCCTGCTATTCTGTAACTCACTGTCTCTTCGCTTTTATTTGCTTTCTCCATCACTGTCGATCTCTTCCTAATACTTCATCCTTTATGCAGACTCCTTCTTTGGAGCTGAATTTGGCAGTGAAGTTTGCCTAACTAATGAGAACCATATGCTCTGCAATTACATTCCCCAACAACATTCAGATTTGTTAGCAAATATTGGAGAAGGCAAGTTGAGAAACCAGAATCCAAAGGCTGTTAGGAACTGGCACATTCTGACAGGTGAACCTGCTTTTGCAGAAATGAGTTCTAGTTTGGGCTAGTATTGGCTTATGGAAAACAGGGATTTGTTTCTCAAAGTATCAGTTAATTGGCCAACCGTTCTTGAAATGGCTAAATGCTTCTCTCATGCCTTCCCGTTGGCATACCATAGTAACCTCTATAGGTTAATTTTTAATATGTGACTATTCCCTGTTGATTTGTTGATTCTATTCCTCCCCAGACTGGAGACTGGAGTCATGATGCTATTCACTGTTGTATCCCCAGCTCCCAATAGAGGAATGTGAACAAAATCACTATTCAGTAAATACAGCTCATAATCAAATGAGATAATCTCTCGAATACATTAAGTGCCAATCATCATACACGTTACATACATACGACTTGGGTGGCTTTTCTCCATTCTCAGCTCCTCCTCTTCCTCCAGGCTAGATCAGCCTTAAATTTGGGAGTCCAGTCTCCCTAAAACAGTTCAGACTTAGTATTCTGAAGATGATTGAAATCATGGCTCAGAGACCACAGCATCAAGTTTTCAGAGATTTTTTTTTCTGTTTTTTTTGCCTTGTGATAAAGTTTCATCGATTGCTCTGTAGGGGTGAGCATGGGGTGGGATGAGTGAAAATGTCTGATGGTTGTCTGGATATGCCAAATGCATGGGAAAGGAGCACTGTTTTGCTGTGCAGGTATCAGGAAAAGAGTAACTAGCTTGGGTACAAGTGGCTGAGGACACATATGTTCTGGCTTCCCACGGGCTACCTAAAAGCTGTCTATCTCTTTAGCAACCTGCATGCTGAAGGTTTCTGCAGGAGCGTGTGTGCCCTCTGGCCATGGTGTGACCCTGGAGGGACTGACTCCCAGGTACCACGTCTAATGACAGAGGCTGTTCCTCTCCTCTGCCATGTATTGCTGTCTTTGGCTGGTACCTATTGACAGTCTCCTTGGAGGTTCAGGGCTCTATTTGCACTTGAAGCTGCAAAGGCAATGGAAGGGCATTCCCATGGCTCCAATCAGTCCACACCTCTGCCGTCACCAGAGAGAGGCACAGCAGCCTGATGGGGACCCACAGACTCCACTCTCCCCTCCCCCATCCCGCCCGTGAAGTGTGGGTGCTGGAGACAAAAGGCACGCTCACCGATTTAGAACACAAATACATAAATTTTTAATCTGCGAAAAATACAAAATGAAACCATGTACAAGTTATGTACAAACCCTTTTTACAAGACAAGAGAGTTATCACTGGTTGTTACAGATGACAGGGTAAATCATTTCAGAGCACCAGCATTTAATCTCTCCTCCGATTTGGTTAGGTCCTAGTAATCCGCCATCAACATCATCATGCCAACGGTCAAACATTTGAAAGACAGATGAATAAGCCACGCTCTTTTTCCTTAATGAACAAGTAGGCTGACCTCTGTGTAAGCATACTTTTTTTTTTCTTTATCCCCTGAAGAAAAGTTGAGTGTACGTTTTGGTGTTAAGTGAGGGACGGTTTCTTTTCAGCATCTGGGGGGTGGGATGTGAGCCAGAAGTTTTACACAGGATGTGATTGTGCCACCTGGGAATGGAACGTTTTTAATTAGGATTTCCAGGCAGACCTTAGTTTATGTTTGAAATGTTGCAGTTCTGGTCGAATGTGTCAGGCTGTACTCAGTGGAAGGAAGGGAGGGAGGCAGGCTGCTCTGGGGAGAGGGGATGGGGTGCTTTGGAAACGGGGCTCCATCAACCTTGGTGGGGCTCCCCTACCTGTCGGCTGCCTTCTCACACTGACCCTGAACCCCACCTGACAGCCACTCCGTTTGCTCTGGCAGGCACATGTTGGTGCCGTGTGTACGTTTCCATCTAAGATTCTGAGCGGCGGGCCCAGGCATGCTTCCCAAGCCAGGCACACTGGAGACCTTCGGAGTCACTTCTGTCCCTGCTCTGCCAAATAGCAAGGTGGAGGAGAAGAAACACAGACATCCTCAAGGGGATAAACAGACCAAAGGCAAGCTTTTTAAATTTGAAATCTACCTAGAAATTAAGGTTGGTTTCACTGAGTCAAAAACCCTCTCTCCTTATGCTGTATGTCCAGAAAAGCCACTGAAGCTGTCACGTCTGTTTCAGCAACGCTGAAACCAAAGCCGCCAGGATGTGGGAACGCGGAACAGTGGAATGACAAGCACAGGGAGGCAAAAGGGAAAGCACACCTCAGGATCCCTCCCTTTGGGTCCTTCTCTGGGAAGAGTTCCAGTGGCCTAAAAGTCCTGTGCAAGCTCCCTACGGCATCCAAAGTAACACAGAGCACAACCCGACTGCCTGCCAGAGCCAGGCATCCTGACAAACTCCACAGCAAACAAGCAACGTCCCTGCCCTCTTCAACTGAGTCCTTTTACTTCTTACTTCCAAGTCACCGTCTCCTCCATCTCCAGCCTCATATATGACCCACCCTCCCTTTCTCTTAACGTTTCCATCTCTATTAGTTCCCCTTTTCCTGATTCTGGAGTATCTGAGATCTCCTTTCCCAGCAGCTTCTACTCCCCCCCTCCGCCTTTTAGCCCGTAAAACTATAGTTGCTATTGCCACGTTCTGCTGCCTTCAAAAACTCCGCCACACTCACCCGTCCTCCTATAGAGACCCAGTCACACAGTGTACATATCTCTGTGCTTCTGATGTCCAGATCCCACAGGACCTGCTGTGACCCTCTTCCCAGCTCCATTTTCCTCCATGCCTTTCGACTGCCAGACCTGCCTATATAGATAACGCTCAGCTTCTTCCACTTTGAACTAATTAATACAACAGTTCTCAGCTGCCTGCATTCTTTCCTGTTCCTCGACAAGTTTCTTGTATTGAGGTCCAAATTAAGTGTTCCTTTCACAAAGGATCATTTCTAGATTCACAACCATTGCCCCAACTCCCAGCCCTCAAACCAACCTCTATTCTGCCAGTGGAGCTTCTACAGCTATGAGTATCAGTAACACATATTTGAGGAAGGTAGGACTTCACATGCTGAGTTTTCCCTTGGAGTTTGTTGGAGTTGGAGTCTTTGACTTTGAGAACTCCATGCTGCTGAGAAAATGTTCAGCATATCTGCCCTTGATGACTTCCAGGAAGAACTGACTTCTCAAAACGTACGAGCTAAAAATGCACAGGTTCATTTTTGCACAATTCAATTCATCAGTCTTTGTTTAAAACACTTAGTGACTTTCCATGACTTTCTAGATGAAGCCTCAACATCTTAGCTTGGCCCTGAAGACAAGTTAGTATCTAGTGCCTTCTCTGAAGTCTCATCTTAGTTTCCCTCCGCTTCCATAGAGAATGGACAGATTCTGCAGTGGAATACCATGTCCAATTTGAATGACTGGTTTAGTCACTTATAAGGTAAGGTGACTCACATCCCAGTTGGTTTGTATTTTTTTCTTTCTTTCTACCCCTCTGCCTTCTTTCGTTCCTTCTTTTTTTGAAACTGAGATTCTCTTTGACAAAGAAAAATGGTAGATAAATGTTAGAAATGTAGCAAAGAAATAGCTGGTTTACTAATGAGAGGGAAAAAAATCAAATAAACAGAGGACAGGAAATGAAGTGAGAAGTAAGACTAGTAACAGACTAGTTAGTGCCTAGATTCATATCCAGAATCTGGGAGGTGTGAGCCTCTAACTACATACTGGAGATATGGGTTAGAGAGAAAGGGATTGATGGAAATTGAGCCAATAAAAAAGGCAGGCTGGGATGAAATTGAGAAGAAAATCCTAGGAATACACAGAAAAATCACATCAAAGTGACTCAGGTGACTTTAAATTTTGAAATTTGTATTTTGAACCTAAAGAGATTCTGAAATGTAAAGCAGAGGAACAAATCTAACTACCGTGTGCCCAGAGTGGAAGGGGTGCCACCCTCAGGAGCCCTGCTTGGGCAATGCTGCAGGAAGGACAGAACAGGGTTTTCTCCATGCTCCCACTTTTAACTCAGATCACATCCTCTCGGATCTGAAAAGGACCTTACGAGTCACCTAGATGAATCACTTTCATTTACAAATGAGGTCACTGAGACTCAGAGAGTTTCAAGAACATTTTCTAAGTGTAGAGCTAGTTATCTGCAGATGTAGCTTGTTGAACCATCATAATTAAAACGTAAGTAGGAAACTTGGATTCTTTTGTTTTTAGACATGAAAACATCCCCAGTGTTATTGCTTTCTCACTTTCTTCCCTTCTAACCCTAACCAAACAGTTCTAATTCCCTGTTTGTTTAAAGTCCTCAATTAAATTTTGTACAAAGTACATCATAAGATGCCCCAGGCTTTGGAAGGAAAGAGCTTCTGGGTGTTCCCTGTATGCCTTAGTCACAACCACTTTTACTGAAGGTGTTTTATCTTGGCTCAAGACTATTATAAGATACAAAATTGCTCAGATGAAACTATGAGTTATCTTAATGAAAAAGATGATGATGATGATGCTTTGATAAGTAGGTGCTTTCTGCTTTTGCAATAGCTTGTTGGAGAGTCTGATTCCCAAAGCACTTGAGTTATTAATTTAGGAAAATGGCTTTTCTGGAATCCTAAAGTGGGATGAGACATCAATGCCTTATAACACAGACTATACCAATGATAGCCATCATTGGTCTATGCTGAATGTAGCCAGAAAGAGGGGTCTGTCAGAGGGTGGTGAGGACTTCCTCCAGGCCAGAGAGCTCACCAAATAGAAACAAACCAGGAAGCTCTGGCATTCCTCCAAGCCCTTCAATGATCTGATCTTGTTTCTGTTTTTGTTTCGCTTTCCATCTACCAGGTATGAGTTTTTGCCAAAGGAGCCAACAACCAGCCATTTTATAGATTTCCTTTTTTTAAAAAAAATGCATAGCTGTGTTTTCTGGCCCCTAACAATTCATTATGAACAAAGGCAAAACAGCATGACTTTGCTCTACCTTAGAAGGAAATGGATTCTTGCCAACTGGTTTTTGAAGGGAAGCCCTTTGCTTTAGGAAACTATCTTCACCATTTTGATTTAAAAAAAAAAAAAGTTTATATTCAAACCTCTAGCTGTAAAGAGCATGGAGTCTGTACCTGCGTTTCCATTGTGCCTGGGTTTGGAGAGATGGGGAAGAGAGGGCAGCGGGCAGGGGACATTGTGGCCTAACATTCTCTAATGGAAGGACATTTAGGTGGTGGCCATCACTGCCTGCCAGAGGAGACCAAATAGTTAAGACAAATTCAGAAATGGTTATCAAGTTATCAGTAACCCACTAGGGTTCATGAAGGAAAGAAGAGCGTGGGTTGATGTACTAAGAATGTACACGAAGGTGACCCCAATGCAAAATTATTATGTATAATAGAAGAAGTCCTAGCTTTCAGAAAAGTTGTCAAATTTTAGCAAGGGATTCACCCCCACAAACCCATTTAACTTCTGTTGGAAACCAAGAAATGTGTATAAGCCTGAATAGAGACTGCTGACGTCATTTCAGTCTGCTGAATAGACTAGTGATTGGTTATAAGTAGTTTTTAAACAATCCAATTGGACATACAGTATATTCACAATACTTTTATAGAACTATTTCTACAAAATGTGACGACAGGGTAACCACAGTCTGACAAGTCACTCCAGGACGACGCCTACAAGATGGAAACACGACATTGGCTCTGCAGGGACCGGACAGAGTTGGAAGCTCATTTTGCCAATGTTGGTAATTGGAGTACTTAATGGACATGTTACCATGATGGGTTCATTGCTTGGCTCTGATCTGATTTGCAGTAACATACTATGTACCACGGGGTCATGGCCTAATGGAAGAGATAGCATAGGACTTTGGGGGGATATTTTGGTTAGTCAGTTTTTTTTTTTTTTTGAGTGTCCACAATTAACATTTTTAAGAAACTAAAAATCATACTCATGCTGCTCCAGAGACCCTGATGATTCTATCAAAGACTTATCATTTTGAAGTTGAAAATCATTTGGAATGGAATAATTGCTGGGATGCTGTGACACTGAGCATGCAAACACCAGAGCTCAGACACATCAGAATTGTGTCTGATGGCTAGAGAAATCTTTTTTGACCACAGTTTGAAGTGGCTGATACATAAAATTTCATCGCTGGTAATTTTCAAAGGCCTTTTCTAATAGCCTGTATTAAGTGTATCCATAGCTGTCCTTGTGTTATTATTTTTTTAGGTTGCTGTAACAAGTTACTGTGTTTTGTCCCAGCAACTAAAGGAAAGCCTGCAAAATTTAGATCTGGGCAAAAGTCGTCTCCTCGATCACGAAACTTTTCTGGCTTTTACACAAAAACTCAGTGAATTGCATATACGTGTTATCCCATCCTATTGTTAAGTAGAACTATTAATTGATGTTTACAAACTTTCAGGCTAAAAGCCCTGGACCTGGGAGATGGGGATAGAGTCCACCAGACCTTACCAAAGTTGAAATTACTTGCTTGGTTGGTTTGAAGATATGAAATGAGAAGCATAACAGCATGTAGGAGTCCCCGCCATTGGAACAACAAACAGAGAAATGTCTTCTGTGCATCTGGTCCTCAACTTCCACATCCCAGGCATGCTCACAACCCTTCTGGTATTGTTAGTTGACAGGGTAAACCCGATCTGGCATTTGTAGAAAAGCTGCAAGAAGGTCTTCCCTTTAAACATACGAACAAAAGGATAAGAAATACAGGATGAAAACTAAAACTACAAAAATATGACTTTTGAAAGTGAAAATAAGTGTTTCCATTTATTAAGAGCTGGTGTCAGTGTAGCGAAAATACACATCCATCCAGGAAATTCACCTGCCCCCTTTTGTCTTTTTTTTTTTAATTTACTAAAATACATGTTTACATTATTGGGCCATTTTAAAATTGCCTTAATAATCCAGTATCCTTAATTACAATTAATTGTGGTGGTGACCATCACTCTCCTCAAAGAAAGAGATAAAGAAGAGAAATATGCATTAAGGAGTCTGGCCACTTAGGCATTTTGATTTTGCATTGTTAGACATAGGGAAGATATTTGACAATGAGAAAAAAAGAAAAAATATATATTTTCTTTCTAATAAATAAAAATAATTTAAAATGCTAGAGGCTATACAGGACTATTTTAGTATGTTCATTTATAAATGAAATCATTTTCTTTTCCAAAATACATGGAAGCAATATTCAAGGCAGACAAGGAGAAAGATCTGTCTATTTTTCTTGCAATTCTTGCTTATCCTAATGTTTCCACCAGTGATTCAGCATGTTAAGAGGAAGAAAAGTCACGTCACCATTTATGAAGTTTGTCAGGCTTTAAAAAAAATAGTTCTGGTCTCCTGGGAGTCAACATTCATCTTCAACTTCTCTGATTGGTGGAATCAAGCTGCTTGTGGATTTATATTGGTTGATCTGGTTAGCCATGTGGGTACTCATGGGCTTGATTTGAATGTTTCTGGGATAGGCATTATCCGGTTCATCTGTAAACCATTTCTTTTCTGCTAAAGGGCAAAACGGATAGAGAACAAGAAGGAGAAATTAGAAGCTTAATTAGTCCTAGGCCAAAGATTTTGGAAAGTTCATTGAAAAATGCAAAAAGGTAATCGAGAAAAGCTGACAGTGAGTAGTTGCTAAAAGAGACGGCACAGTGTAGGGAGAACCCCAGAACCTGAAACATACCTCTGTAGCAAGTGACGAACCAACGGGCTATTGGGACCTGGAGGCACCAGGGGTGGACTTCAGAGAATAAAGAGGGGTTGGAAGATTAACTCTGGCAGTGTTCTCTGGGGTTCCTTTGGTGGCCTGAAAAGCTTTGGTGGTGAGGAGATGACGAATATAACAAGAATTAGGCATGGGTGTTGCACCTAAAGAAAGACTTGTGCATCCATTGATTTGAGTGGAGATGAAGGGTCACTGTCCCTTCTACAGATTGAGATCTAGAATCCGCTGCAGGGTTTCCTCCTCCCAGCCTTTAACTGGTTTTGCTTGTACAAGCTCACTTAAAGATATATCTCAATTACAACACTCCTTTATTTCTTTTGAAGCCAGTTTTGGGAGTCTTAAAGTAAGCCCACAGATTTTTGCTGGCCAGTGAGGGTGAAACATTAGATTAGCAACCAATGTTTTAAAAGGCTTTTGAGATGGTTTTAATTTCAATAAAACTCTCTGTTGGTATGAAGTTATGAAAAGAATTCCTAGTGGCACTATCTTAACCGACTATAATCACCCAAGCTGTCAACATGGGAGCTTGACAGAGCCTTGGCATTTCATTCTCACCCTAGATCCAGAGACGACTGAAGAGAATGCTGAGTCAGGGCATTCAGAGGCTGGGGTGAGGATGAAATGGCCTAGCATCCTCCTGGCAGTTAGTGCTATTTCACAAGACTCAGCCCTTATCCCTACCTCTTTTTGCACTGGAATATTCTGGGACATCAGCCACGTGTATAGATACAAAGGAACTGGGGCAAACAGTGCACTCTAACTTGAGAATCATATGCCTCATTTTAGTGGCTTTGGGGAAAAGCAAAGAAAAAGGAAAAAGCTTTCAAGCACGCCCACTGCTATAGAGACGATGGCCTCTCTGGCCTCCTCTTCTGTCTTTCAGAACAATTCATAACTGCCTTGTCGGTGGTCCTGGCTGGATATGTTAACAAAATTGCTCACCTGGCTTGATCCTGATAGAGGACCATGCATATGTGTCCCTGTATGGCTAATGATCTATAGATCCGACACCTACGATCAGCTCCTGACCACTCTGCTTGTCTCTTCTTGGTCCATGCTTCCTCTTGCTGTGTCCAGGGCCCTGGGTCCCCAGTGTAGACACTAAACTAAGTTGAGCCTTGAGAAAGCTCACTCACTACCCTTTGTTCAGCAGCTCGGTGTACCCCCTCCTCAGGAAACTTCCTGCCTCTTGCATCATTCTCCACCCCCCTCTCCTTCCTGCACTGGCTCTCTCACCTATTATAATTAAGTTCACTTTGATTTGAACAGATTGGACGATAGGAATTCATAATGCTACATCCTCACAGTGAAGCTAACTGATTAAGTGCTTTAAATTATTCCCCCTGACAGAATGATAAAGTTACAATCTGTTCTGAGATGATCTACAGCTTGCCAGACTCCTACAGCTTCTTTCTACATTCATTTATCTTTTTGTCAAGCAGAGTTTTTTTTTTTTTTCCTCCTAAGCTTCAATTCCATAGATCTTTTAAAGTCATCAGCACATCTGAATTATTAATGAGGCTTTAGAGGCAAGGTTCCTGATGGGCTGGTTAAAAAAGGTTGTATAGAAATCCGGGACTGTGTACACATCAAAATAATTTCAGCTCCATTTAAAAAACCATTTAGTTCAAGTGAGACATAGATGAACCATTACGCATTTGTGGAAACCAATTTTTTTTGTGATCTACGATTAAACTAACCTTTCAGAGAAGAGTAAAGTATGATGGTTATCATGTTTTAAAAGCATTGCCAGGCCGATGAAACAATTTCAAACTCTGACTTTTTCCAATGGTTTGTGTGTAAGGATGATTTTCAGAGGAGCTGAACCCAGTGTCTGTGCTGTTTGCCTGAGCTGCCCTTGGTTTTGGCTGTACCCTTCTGTGGACTGATTTTGCAAAAGGATTTAGTGCTAGGTTGGACATGCCAGGTTGGAAGGGAGAGGGAACTCTGCTGATGGAAACGAGTAGGTCTTCTGGGTGAAAGACCTAAGACAGCTGCAATTTGCTGAAATTTTTACAACTGCTGCAGAGAATAATTGTTCAGAATTTAGTCTTTACAGTTCAACTCAAAGTTGGCATTTTGACCTTTCACGGCAGAGAGAGTATCAATTTCCTTCTGCTGTCTGTAAGAAAGAGAGCATTATTTCCCCATTTAAGTGCCTTTCTCTCTTTCCCTTTACATTTCTTGCCATAAAAATAATCTAAGCAGAGTCATCCCTGTGTTGGCCATTCAGCTTCTGCACAGAAAGGAGTTGTTTTAAAGCATATCCTGGTGATGAGCCTGAGAAACAGGCTTTTTAATTCTGGTGCCTTGTAAGATGTAAACAGCTGTGTTGTTGGAGACTTGGTTAGATAAGATGTTGAAGACATGGAAACAGATGAATGCTAAAATGGGTAGGGGCAAAGGTGCTTCTCCCAAAAGGCTTGACAGAAACCACAGTTTAATGACTTCCAGTCATTCTGCTCCAATGGAGAGAGCCTTGCTACGACAATGATACTTTGGGTTATCGAACTTTGCCTTCCAAAGAAGGAGCTGCATCACTGGGTGCTTACAAAACTGGCCATAAGGAAGACTACTCAGGGGAGGAATTCGAGTGCTGGAGTGGTCCAAGGTCAGTCCAAAGCCCTGAGCTGCTCTCCTCTTCCTGTCATATCCCACAAGCCAGAAAGACTTCTGGGGGCTTTATTTTTATCCCTAGAATGAGAAGGGCAATGACCTGGTTTTGAGTCCCTCCTCCCTGCCAAAGAAAAAGAAATTCATTTGTTAATAAGTTCTTGAAGATGTGATACATGGTGTCATCACTGTGAGCAGAATGTGTGACGTGCCTCAAGTCAAGGAAGAAGTGGCATTTCAGTCTGTGACAAGTAGGCTGATAGCATAAGATCAAACCCAGAAAATAACTGCAGGGAGTCATGACACTGCCATTGGGAGGCATCGCCTATCAAGACCAGACAGGCCACAAGCCATCCACTGCAACCAAGGAGATGGCAGAGGACAGTAGGTGAGGCCAAGGGTGTCTGGCTCTCTCACATACTAATTCCTGGCTCTGAGTGGGTTGTTACATAACTTAACTTCAGTTTCTCTTCTGTAAAATGAGGCTAATGATCTTTCTAATGATGTTGTTTGGATGAAAGGGGTTAGTGTCCATGAAGCACTTATCTACATATATGACATGTCAATGTGAGCTGTGAAGGCTATCAGTATTATTGGTAACATTAGGGGGCATTATAGCATAAAGTTCATGGACTTTAGTCTTAAACACCTGTCTGGTATTTCCTGGCTGGGTGACTTCAAACAAATCTGTCCCTTGAATTCTGTATCTTTCAGATGGAAATACTAACGGCATCTACATCTGAGGTTGTCTGGAGAACTGAATGAGTTAATATACATAAAGTGCTTAGAAGAATGTCTGACTCATGGTAAGCACTTGGAGCGTGTTAGTTTTTAGTTATGGTTAGTTAACCATGCATAAGTTTCGCATGAATATGAGTACTCTCAGTGGCAAAGGACGTAAGAATAGGTGATACTTTTGGTGTGATTACAGATGAACTAGGGGTGGAGAACTGAGGTGTGTAAACCTGGGTGCTGCCCAGAAGACTGGGGATTGTGCAGCAGAGATGGTGAAGAAGGATTTGACTGGATATCCCTCCTTAGGAAGAGGAGGAAAGGAAGGGGTGTCAGCATTCAGTGGTACTTGTGTCTTTGAAATATTGGCTTTCAACTTGGCAGGTGCCCTACCCCACCTGCAAGCCATCTGTGTCTTCCATTGCTACTTTCATCACTGACATTTGAAGGTCTAGAATAAGGGTCAGGACTTCCTCCAGCCATGACGGATCCCAGAGGAGTGGGCTATGGCAGAGAGGGGCTCGTGATCTGGGCTGACGTAACTGCTGGGTTTTCTGGTGCTGTGGGTTGTCAGTGCTGTGGGATCTGGCCTCTTCTCTCAACCCTCCCAAGAGAAGAGCACATGAAAAGGGAGATGATGACACAGCAAAGGTATGTGGAATAATTGGGCCTTTTCTTGCTATACCACTAGCTGAGGTTGAAACAGAAAGGGTTTGAAAGGGAAAGATTCCATTTGGATAGAGATAATAATTGAGAACAGTAAGAGCTAACAAAGAGCTCAATCCTTCAAAGATAATACTGTGTGAGAGCTTCTGAGAGCTAGTCTGGCCTTCAGCCTCTGCCCAGCAGACCCCAAGGCCCCAGTGGACCCCACCCATCCCTACTGTCTCCTTTCCTTTCCATGGATAAAGTATGGCTCGAAATGAAAACTGCAATAGAATCACAGTAATTTTCCCTTATAAAAGCTGTCTTGCTCCTTTGCAGTTGTCCGATGTGACCCCTTTTAACTCTAAGTCTGATGCTGCCGTTCCCTAAGCAGAACAACTGCTCCCTCCTGACACTCCATAACGACTGACTCTCACTCCTCCCTTTCAAGTGGCAGGGGAATAATCCCTCTTACCTCCCTAGGTGATGGATGTACAACCTCCTGGTGGAACATAGTCTACCAGGCTAGTGACAGGTGCCCACATCTACTTCATCACCTTATGGCAAAGCAGTGATGGGCTGAAAGAAGCTGACTGAGACACTGATTTTTTTTTTTTTTAACCCTGTCTTGACTTCTGCAGTCCCTGAAGTTTCTGCACCCTCTTCTTTCTCCTTCAGGAGCCTGTTGCTATAGAAACCCGCCAGGTTGATTTAATTGTCTCTATTGGGATACAGACACCTTTCAGCTTTTCCCATGCTGAAGAGGAGCCAGTCAAAAGGTTTTTCTGGTCATCTGGGATCTTGATGATGCTGGCAGAAGGCCCAGTCACGTCTCTCCTCTCACTGAACTCACAGGACTGCTCCCTTCTCTCAGAAGCTGTGTACTCAGCCCAGGAAAGTGCCAACGGCGTGATTGCACTATGAAACACCTCCAGGCATTCCTTGGATTTTTGTAAGATAAGCCAAGGAGGTGAAGATAATTTATCAAATGACTAAAGATATAACAATATTTAAGATAAATTTATTTCAAAAATACTTATTGAGCACATATTGGGAATAGGGTTCTGGGTCATAGCCTGTATGGTCTTCCCTGGTGGCTCAGAGGGTAAAGAATCTGCTTGCAATGCAGGAGACCTGGGTTCGATCCCTGGGTCTGGAAGATCCCCTGGAGAAAGAAATGGCTACCCACTCCAGTATTCTGGCCTGGGAAATCCATGGACTGAGGAGACTGGCAGGCTACAGTCCGTGGAGTCGCAAAAGAGTTGGACACTACTTAGTGACTAAACAAACTCAGAATTTGAAACCTCTCCTAATGGTGGTAGAAATGTCACTGTAAGGGTCCAAGTCTCTCTCCATCCATTTGAACTGGCTTCAGGAAGGGGCCTGGGTAGCAGCCATTAGGGATGTTGATTTCATGATCACCTGAGTGTTGAAGCTGAGGTTTCACTGTGCCTCCTGGTCTATCCATTTACTTAAGCTTTACCCCTTTCAAAGCCTAAAACAAATTGAAGTGAATGGCTTACAAATTGCTTCTCTTTTAGAATAGTGCAGATAATTGAGTTTCTAGCTGTTGTTCTCTTTGAGTACACATACTTTCTCTTCAAATAACCTTTCACTTTCCACCCTGACCTACTTATTTTTTGGGTGGGGAGGGGGAAGAGGAGAGGTATCACGTGAAAACCTTGAATACCTCCTTCCTAAGACAACCTGAAAGAAGGATGAGAAGTTTGGGAGTCACATGGAAAACAATGGAAGAGAGTCTTCATTCAACTGAGGAAAGAACAATACAGTAGTTTGGACTCATAAAAAAATAGAAGTAATAATGATACCTTTTTCATCACTGAATATATCATTAGCCAAGTACAATTAGCTTTCAATTGTATGCCTGAAGTCCAGAGAACAACCCCAAATTTCACTGCAAGTCAGTCTGTTCCCACTCCATTCCCATCACAAGATCATCTCATCATAGCTGCTAACAGATTGTATAGAAAACGCATTTTGGATTTACTTCTCTCTATCTGCCCAATCTCTGGTTGGGATTTCACAAATGTCTGAAAGGCAGGTGGGAGAAGAGACCCAGGTAATACAGGGGCTGAATCATCAACCCCTAGATAACTGGGTATGGGCTATTGAGTTGATACATACAGCTGAACAGCTTTAATTTGGGAGTCATTCTGATCCAACTTCAAGACCAATTTTTTTTTTTTTTACCATTAATAATCCTCCTGGTTTAAATCGAAAGGAGGGTAAACTATTCACCAAGAAGCAGGTTTGCCAAGTGGAAGAGCTGCAAATGTTTTCCAGAAAAGTTTATCACTTGGCATTATTACTTGATTTAGTTGGTCTTGCCAAGATAAACACAGAGATGTGGACAGACTGATGGGGTACTCAGTTGGGGTGATGGTAATGGGGGGAGGTGGAGGAAGCTGGGTTTCTTGATGGGAAAATGCTTTTGGACTTGGAGCAAGGTACCAAGGTGGGCAGGGAGGCCACGTGCAGATTGAAAGGCAAGCCAGATGGAGAGAAGTTCCCCCCAGATTACCCAACCCCAACCCCAAGAACACCAAAACAAACTCTAAGGGGTCTAGCAGTAGCAGCAGGACAGCCTCATTGCACTGAGCAATTTAGAAAGTGGAGGAAGGGGGAGAAGAAGGAAGGGGAGAGGAGGGGAGGTGAGGAGGGGAGAAAAAAAAGCAAAACAAAATAAATAAACCCACAAACAGAACAATAAAAATAAAAATAAACAAACCAATAACAGAATAAAATTTGTAACTCCTTTTTTTTTTAATTTCACAAAAGTTTTCACAAGGACAACGTTATAGAAGAAAACCCCCAGCAGTGGCTAGGTCATGCAGAACCATTAATTGTCATACCTTGGCCCATTCTATTCATCCTTGTTGCACTTTAGAGAGAGAAGTAAGCTATGTGAGTTTTACAACGCTTTTAAACTGTCATATTTCCTGTTGAGCACTTTAACTGGCACATTCTTATAGTTATAAATGTTCTGAGGGCATAACTTTATAACCTCCTTTGCAAAGAATGCATGAATAGCTCTTCATGATCCAAAACTAGGGGATATGTGTGTGTATGTATATATATACATATACATATATATACGTATATATGTGTATATATATAATTATATATAAAAAGATAGTTGTATGTAATGTATAAATCAATACATAGGGACAAAAATAATTTGAAAAAATCTTCCACTCATAGGGCTTTTTAATATCCATGTATACAATGACTGCCCACTCTAATACTGATTGGAACACTGCCTTGCCCTGTCTTGGGTGTGGGGATGGAGATTTTGACTAAGCCTCACTATTTCGTCAGTAAAAGTGCTTGTCAATTCACACAGCAAGCAGATCTCAAAAACTATCATGCTTGGGGGGACAAGGGATTCAAAATCTAAACCCAAAACATTCACCATAAAAACACCTTTTTAGAGATGGTTACAGCTGTGACATTTTCCTCCCCCCCGCCAACACCTGTGCTGTTCAGTGAAATTTGTTTTCAAATAAACATTTCAAATATATATATATATATATAGCAGCCCAAGGCTAGTCCATCCTCACAAGAATTTGATTATGGTGGAGTTGGCCAATATTTAAGAACTACTGTACTTTGCCTAAAGCATGGTTTGCATGCATAAAATATCTGAAAACTGTATATTGAAAAAAGGGTATTTCTCTACTTTTTTGCTCATGCTTACTGTTTTACAAAAGAAAGAAAGAAAATGAAAGAAAAAAAGAATTATACCAAAATGTGTTTGGCTCACTGTTGCACTCTTTCTCTTCTCTCCCATCTGTTAATGGCAAGGGGTCCTTCACTATGACTGTCATTCACCTGCCTAAGTAGATTGGCTACATTAAAGAAACTGACGATGAGGAATTTCTCCCACTGGCTTTCTGCTCTGGAACAGCCAGCATCATGCAGCTGTGCCAACAGTTGAAGCTGGCTTTTGTCTTTGTGGAGTCAACTGTGGCTTGATCCTCCTACATTCTGATTTATTTAGCACGCTGGCTTCTAGAAAAACATGATCTGCCACTGGGTTTATCTTCCTCTCTCTCTACCACGGCCCCAGCCCTTGCTCCTCCGTGGCATTGGGGCCCTAGCTGATCAAACAAAGGGGAGTAAAAAGGTCCCCAGAGAATGCGTGGAAAAATACTTGCTCTTTCCTGAGCATTATTTATTCTGTACATAAGGTAGGTAATTCACCTTTTAAAAGATGTGAAAGTCCCAGGAAGGCAGTTTTTAATGACTTACATCTGATATTTATGATACATATGGCTTTTCATCCCAAATGTCAAAAGTGAGAGAAAAAACATAGCTATTCATATGGCAGCATAAGGAGACAGAATAACAATATGCAATCAAACCTCTTTTCACTTAAATGAAATGACTTGCATTTGATACATCCAAGAAGGGAATACTAGTCTTTCCGCCACAGTAAGAGTAGAAATGTTCCTATAGACTCTCAAAGGAAGTTAGCTCTGGGATAAAAGGCCTTAGTGAGTAACTAAAAAAATCTCCGATGTTCTAACAAGCAAGTGCATTTCATCATCTACACAAATGGCGAAAGACTTTCAAATGCTTTGAGATACTTCAGCCCAGAGAGTAGAAACAACCAGTAGATATGTTTCTGTTGCTTTTGGGTTGCTTGTTTCAAATACATGTGTGTGTGTGTATATATATATATTATTGTGTATATGTAAAAAAATCAAGAGAAGGAAAGAAAGGAAAACAACAACAAAATCAAAACCCAAAGCACCCTGATAAAACTGATACATCAGAATAAACTTCTCTTCTACGCTAACTAAACTTGCTTTGCATAACTGACATGGGGATCACAAGCACTCCCTTCTCATCTGTGAACTCATTCCTGCAGTGAGCTATTTATGTCTGGAGCCATGCCTTTGGGTTATTTTTCCCCTAGAATCATAAATAACTTTTGGTCCGTCTGCTTATTTGCTGTTGTGCTCAAGGGTTTTATGGTGGTGGAATAAAAATGACAACCACATGCACACCATCATACATATGCAAATATGTGTAAAAAAAAGGGAGGGACTACAGGGGAAAATGGGGGAAGTTACTGTTGGAAACACCCACTGGGGAAATGAGTGGCAGATACAGTTTCACACACGGAGGCAGTGGATACACACATCAGAGCCGCTCTTCCTGCACGTACTTCTGTTTGTCTCGGGACTCCCGGGACTTGGGCCGGTTCTGTCGGTTTGCCGTAGATGGGATGGAGTGGACGGAGGAGCTCTTCTTGCTAGAGGACTGGGACGAGTGGGAGGAATGGGAGAGGCTGGCCCGGGACTGGCCGGCGTTGTGGTCAAACTGCATTAAGCAGAAGATCAGGTCCGTCGGCACGAGCTCAAACTCGTACGGGGGGTTGGTGATGACATACCTGGATGCGGAGAGCAAAGGAGTCACAGAATGAGGATAATGTGGTGGAGGTTTCCCCTCTCTGAACCAAACCAAGTCTACCCGAGGATTCCAGCCAGCCCAAGGCCTTAGACAGTATCTTCGTAGTGGAACAAAATCTGTTTAGCTCCACAGAGGAACTCAGCCCTCCCAGAGATTCTGAATTAGCGCTAGACAAGGGAGAAACAAATGGTATTTCCTGTGGTCTGTATACCCACTTCAGTACAGTATCAGGTTCCCTTCCGATCCTGAGACGCACAAGCGCAGGCAGGAGGTTTCAAGGACTACACTGCATCTCTTATCCTAGAATGTTACAACAATCTCACACCCATATCACAGTATCTTTGTTTACCACCATCTAGCAAAACCGCAGTCCTCTCTCCCTCTTTATCTTTTAAAAATCAACGTCGGTGAAGGATTTCACTAAATGGAAAGCTATAAAACATCTCCCTGCCTATGTGTCCCTCAGGCTTTAACTATTCTCCTCAAAGATCACCCTTTTCCCTGATTAATATCAGATATGACTAAGAAAATCACCATTTCATTTCTAGTAATGGATCTCAAAAGTGTGGCTCTCAGGCCAGATATATAAGCATCATCTGAGAACTTCTTAAAAATGTAAATTCTTTTTTGTAGCTGATGTATACTTGATTTACAGCAAAGTGTACAGCAAAGTGATTCAGTTATATATATAAATATATATATAATTTATATATAATATTATATATATATATCATCCGTTATATATATAACAGATGATTCTCATATTCACCTAACTTTGAGAATCTGCTAGACTACAGAAATTATGTTCAATTCTGGCCCTACTGTATAATCTCTGGGCATTCAAACTTCATATTTTATATATATGAAGTTTTATATATATAAATATATAATTTATATTATATAACTTCATATTTATATATGTATATTTATAATTTATATGTATATATATGTTCTATTTCAGATTCTTTTCCATTTTAGGTTATTATAAGATATTGAATATAGTTCCCTGTGCTATACAGTAGGTCCTTGTTAAAATGCAAATTCTTAAGCAACTCCACTCAAGTCCTACTGAGTGAAACACTCTGGATTGGGGATCAAGCAATTTGTGCCAACAAAGGTCCATCTAGTCAAGGCTTTGCAGTGGTCATGTATGGATGTGAGAGTTGGACTGTGAAGAAGGCTGAGCGCCGAAGAATTGATGCTTTTGAAGTGTGGTGTTGGAGAAGACTCTTGAGAGGCCCTTGGACTGCAAGGAGATCCAACCAGTCCATTCTGAAGGAGATCAACCCTGGGATTTCTTTGGAAGGAATGATGCTAAAGCTGAAACTCCAGTACTTTGGCCATCTCATGCGAAGAGTTGACTCACTGGAAAAGACTGATGCTGGGAGGGATTGGGGGCAGGAGGAAAAGGGGACGACCGAGGATGAGATGGCTGGATGGCATCACCGACTCAATGGACGTGAGTTTGAGCGAACTCCGGGAGATGGTGATGGACAGGGAGGCCTGGCGTGCTGCGATTCATGGGGTCGCAAAGAGTCGGACACGACTGAGCGACTGAACTGACTGAACTAAACTGAACAGATGATTCTCATATTCACCTAACTTTTAGAATCCGCTAGACTACAGAAATTATGTTCAATTCTGGCTCTATTGTATAATCTCTGGGCATTCAAACTTCATATTTTCATTTCATACCAGTTAAGTCAGAGTAATCAGAGTACTTTTAAAAAGCACCCCCAGAGATTCTACTCTGCAAGTAGGTCTGAGAAACACTCATCTATCTCTATGACATTGTTTCCTGAGGTATATTATACAAACACACTGACTTTGACAATTCTAGGATGTACTTTTAATGGATTCAGTTTAACATGTATTAGAGAAATATAACTAGCATACATGAACTGTAATCTTTTTTCTGCTTCAGGCAATAATATACAGTTTTCTTTAAAATAAATATATAAAAGTAAAAGAGTGAGTCAACTGAAAAATACATTAAGTAAAAATATATGTGTCCATGAAAATAGAATATATATATATAACTGAATCACTTTGCTGTGCACCTGAAACTAATACAACATTGCAAATCAACTATACTCCAATAAAAATTAAATATATATATATGTGTGCTTGTGTGTGTGTGGGTTGGGGGGGGGGAGAGAGAGTGAGAGAGAGAGCTTCCCAGGTAGTGCAGTGGTAAAGAATCCGCCTGCGAAGCAGAAGACGTGGGTTCAGTTCCTGGGTCAGGAAGATACCCCGGAGAGGGAAATGGCAACCCACTCCAATATTCTTGCCTGGGAAATTCCATGAACAGAGGAGCCTGGCAGGCTTTAGTGTGTGGGGTTGCAAAAAGTTGAACACTATTGAGCAACTAAACAACAATGACAGGTATATATGTATGTGTGTGTGTATATATATATAGGTATCGATATATATATATATATCGATACCTATATATATATACAGGTATCTATCTATCTATATGTCTAAGACAGGGCAAAGGAACTATCTACCTTGAACAGTAGCAATATGAAATATTTCTATATGAGATACCAACAGAATTATCCCAGTAGCAGGAGTTTGGAAGACATGTTTTCCTTCAGACTTGTGTAATTAGGTGATGGATGGAACTATCCCATAAAACTTGAATTCTCCCCACAATGTCTTTATACTTGCTATTGTAATTAAAGAAAAAAGCTTCCCATAACCACCACCAAAGTCAGCATTGGATTTAATATGGGCAGAGCAATTTGCACATTGAGAACACACATGTAGACTTTTGCCCTCATTGTGGGAGACAAGAGAGGGCATTTCTGTCTCTGCCTTTGGGAGGGCAGAGTGGAAACATACTCACCTCTTCGTGCATTGGCTGGGGGTGCTGAGGTGAGCATCTCTCAGCCGATAAATTCCAAAACAAAGCATATTGTATGTTTTCAGAGCTTTGCAGAACAGATCACCATAACAACCACCATCCTGGGAGACAACAAAAGAACAGAGAGAAAAATCATTTTTATTTGCCTGAAAGTAAAGGTCCTGGGGGTGGGAGGGAAGTGCCTTTTCATAAAAGCTCATATTAGTGTCTCCTGAGTCGGAGGGTCTGTGCCGAGGACCAGTGGCTGAAGAAGTTAAATGTGCTTTATAGCCTACGCCCCATTGTTGGTGACTTTTTGGGATCAAATAAGAATGGGTTTTCCTCTGGTTCCCTCCAGTTTTTCATCTGCAGGAATGAGAGCCCTAAGGAGCTGGTGCCTTTCCTTACTTTAAGGCATGATATAAGCTTGAAAGTCTCAGATGTCTGTTCGGCTAAGGAGAAGAAATCAGCTCTGCAAAATGTTGATGATGTTTAGCCCCAGCTCAGTTGCAACCACAGTGATCTGACCGTGTTGTCAAAACTGCTCAAGTGATAATTAAAATCACTACCAGAAGAAGACCCCACCAGGTACTATGGTGACAGGCTCTTTCAGAGAAGGACTGTGTGAAAAGCACAATTTACAGACCTTGGAGATGGCAAGGGTGGAAGAGAATGTGTTTCCCCAGGAGCTGGAGGTCTGCAGGCTGAATAACTGGGATTCACAGTTCTAATCAGTTCACAGTCATTTTCCAAGGGTCTGGGGCCAGATGAGGAACGTGAAAGCAAACTCATCCAGAAGCACTGGCTTCCTACAGCCAGCTAGCTTCAGGTATTAACACAGGAAGGGCACCAAGGGCTGACTTCACTGGGAATAAAGTGACTGCGTCTGTCCTTCCTGTTAATGAAACTGCCAGATGGGCCTCCTGCTAGAGAACACAACTGGAACCAGACCTTCCCATTATTTAAAGTCTTTGTTCTTTTAAAATGTTGTTGTTTAGTCGCTAAGTCATATCCGACTCTTTTTGCTACCCCATGGTCTGTAGCCCACCAGGCTCCTCTGTCAATGGGATTTTCTCAGGCAAAAATACCGGAGCGGGTTGCCATTTCTTTCTCCAGGGAATCTTCTCAACCCTAGGATTGAACCCACATCTCTGGCATTGGAAGGCAGATTCTTTACCACTGAGGTGTACCAGTGAGTGAATGATAGATAAAAAGAGCCACTCGCTATGGAGATGACCTTTTAAAGAAGCTCTAACACAGCTTTTTGTCCCTCACCAAACTAAAACACGGTGCAAATTAGCATCACGGTTTCGGAAGTCATGGAGAAAGTGACCCTTTCCTTGGCTCCTTCTCCACTATTTGGACTTTCTGGGTGACAGGCAGTACTGTTCACACAATAGGCTTACTGGCTCTTAAGACTGCTGGTTCCAGCCCTTGAATACATTCATGGAGTTGGGCTGGGAATAAAGGTCAATTAACACTTCATACTTTTGCCCGAGTGCCTGAAGCAGGCTGGTACGTGGAGCCCAGAGGGAGGCCGGGGTCACCTCTGTGCAGGGAGGGCAGTAGGGGAGCGGCTGAGTCCACATCCAGAATTAATAGCCCGCGTGCATGTGTGCTAAGCCACTTCAGTCCTGTCTGACTCTTCGAGACTCTATGGACTGTAGCCCACAGGCTCCTCTGTCCATGGGATTCTCCAGGCAAGAGTTCTGGAGTGGGTTGCCATGTCCTCCTCCAGAAATATAATAGTCCACAGGAGCTTTTAGGAAACACTGATGGCCAGGACTCTGGGCTTGACTGTGACATTAGCGGTTTTCAGAACACCACAGCTTATTATGTGCCTCTAGACCCACTGGCCCAGTCAAGAGCATCTCATGTGGATCCTTTACGTCTCCAATTCCAGACTGAGGTCTCCTAATTCTGAGGCTGGAACAGTCACTCTCCCCTAGCCCCGCTCCTCGCTGCAGAGGTGGCCCATGCCTCCCTTTGGACTCGACATTCCAGCTTGCTTCAGGCACTCTGGCAGATCAGTTAATGTGCAGTTGGGGTTAAGTAGCCCTGATCCATGCTAAGACCAGCAGAATGGGTTCCCTAACTTGTGTGCATCTGAAACCACCTGATGCCTCCCGTCTTGTGGCAGAAGATACTCTAGGAGAGTCAGTAAGCCCATGGACTCTGAAGCCAACATTCCTGGTGCAAATTCCCTGATAGGGCCAGTCCTCAGTTTCTCTGAGCCCCAGTTTCCTTAGAGCATCTGATAAGAGAACCTATGCCAAAGGGTCTCCGTGGGGTTAAATGAATGAATCCATATAAAGCACCGAGCCTGATACACAGTAAACCATGAGCATCACCTCTGATAGCTCTTTTCATGTGGAAAGAACCAAAGGCAAGGGTCTAGCCTGACACATTCAGATCCGGTCATTTCCAAATAACAGGCTCAGGTGCCCTCTGTCCCCTGAACTCACCCCCAGGTCTGCAAAGGGCCCGTCCAGCAGCGCTAACTGGGCCACACGGCAACGGTCCCTGTTGGCCAGTGTCTGGGGGGTGCTGTAGCCCCCACGGAGTGCATTCTCCTCGGCAATCAAAGCCTCCAGCTCTGGCGTGGCTCCTCCAGTCACCAGGGTCCGTATCAGGGTAAGGATGTTGTCATTGAAGTATGTCTGGGAAGAGATGGGTGCAAAGTCCTTTAAGCACACACCCTAAAGTCACGACAACCGACATTCAAATTATAACTTCTCTTGATGTCTCCTGTTTAAAGTTCTGGCCTGTCTCTTCAAACAGTTTTATGTGGGAAGTGAAAAGACAGCAGCCTCCAATTATTTCACGCTTTTCTCTCCTACTTGGTTCTGCCACGAGAGCCTGACTTTGAAACCTGAAATTCAATGGATTTTTATTAAAGGGCTAAAGTTGAAATGGTTGGTGTTTACCATAATTGGTGCTAGTAGGGATGTAAATACGGCTTCCTCTCCTGCTTGCTAAGGGACTCTGGGCGTATGCAATAAAATGCAGCCTGACCCAGGCAGGACGGCCTCTGAGTTTCTGCAACCCACGTGCCAGGAAGCTGCTTCCCCCAACAATGGTAGAACTTTTCTCTTTAGAATGAGATGCCAACAGCATCATTAAGACCATGCATTCAACAATTTATCACATACTTTGATAATAGGCTAAACCGGAAGTTTCTATTAATTAAATATGCCAGATAAATGTATGACAAGGTGGATACCCTGGTATTTTTGTCTTTAAGTAACCTCTGTGGTCTGAGGCAAATATAGCTTATTAAGGAAGTTTCCCTCAATGTGTACATTTGTCTCCCATCTGAAACATAACAGGTCTGTCAGGAACAAAACAATAGGAGTTTTAAAAAATTAATAGGATGTCAAATAAAAGAGCTCAGAAAGGCATTTTTCACACAGCCTAATTCAAGGAAAATCTCAGTTAAGGGTCTGTTTTCCATTTTCCAGTGTAAGAAGAAATCAAACAGGCTAAATAATATCAAGCTAAATTTTGCCTGTGGCTTTTGAGGATGGATGGACCTTTTGAAGCAGGTTAGGCAAGACAGCTGCATTTTTACTTCAGCAGATTTTTGGACAGTTCACCTGGTAAAAATCTAGTGGGTAACAAGCCAGGTAAAGGATGAGTTCTCTACAGCTTGGCCATCATAGTTCTATGTCTCGGGGGAGGTTGCCTAATCTTTCTGGGCTTTGATTTTCTCATCCGTAAAATAAGCACCATCATTAAGATCAACTTTATATGCATAGAATTCCAGGAGGACTTCTGAGTTAAAATGGTAGCTGCTAGTGAGGCTAGAATCCCTAGGTTACTGAAGTAATCCCAAAGCACCCAAAATGATGCAAAATCTCAACAGCAACAGGAAACTAGGAATGTGATTCAGAACCAATCAGGCCCTAAGGAGAAGGTATCATCTGCCAGAGCTTAGATGCCCCCTGGGGGACAGAGAAGCTGAATGAGAACAAATATAGCAGGAACCACTGCTGGTGTGGTTAAGGTGTGAGAGGCAGGCTAGGGGTTCAGCGCTGACCTCGCCACTTAGTAGCTGCATGACTTTGGAAAGTTATTTCTCAGTTTTGTGCCTCAGTGTCATGATCTGTAAAATATAATAGAGTGGGTTACAAGGACTATATAACTGATACATGTGAGGCACTTAGAAAAGTGTTTTGTGCACAGGGAGCACTGAGAAATACTTTCGGGACTGTTATCAGAAACTCGGGGCTTTGTCACCTACTGTTTAGTACATGGAACTCTGCTCAATGTTATATGGCAGCCTGGATGAGAGGGGAGTTTGGGGAAGAACAAATAACCATAAATATATGGCAGAGTCCCTTTTCTGTTCACCTGGAATGATCACGACATTGTTAATCGGCTCTACCCCAGTACAAAATAAAAAATTTAAAAAAGAAACTTGGGCCGTTGTTGATGAAAAGACAGGTTAATTCATGACCAGTTTTCCCTTTCAAAAAGTCTTTTCTAGCTTTTTTTTTTTTTTTTTGGTGGGGTTGTGGGGTGGGGGTGCAAACCAAGGCCATTCATTTAACCCTTGAATCTGCACTTCTCAGGCTGCCTCTATGCTAAGATTCCATTTAGACTTAGGAAAGACCCAGCAAGGGTTAATGGGGACTAGACGCTGAGCTGTGACCAGAGCCATGTGGGTCACCACAGGTGAACTCTCATGGAAACTGGTTCAGGGCACACATGTAAACACACTTCCCAAAGTCGTCAGAGTAAACTGTCTTCTCTATAGTTCAATAGACCATCGTTCAAAGTAGAAGCCCCCTCACCTGACCTCAGCTCTGTGGCACATTAAATGAGGGAGTGCCAGACACAGAACTTTGACAAAGGCCTTTGTGCTGTAATTAGCCTTCTAGATGAACACCCAGGGAGGAGTTCGCCAGCGTGCGGTGTGGAGGGCAGAACACTAATGACCTCATGGCGAAACACAGACCTCTGTCTTGCTCAAATGTACAGAGAGAAATAGCTAATATAAATATTTTTTAATATTTACTGGAAGAAGTAAAAGAAAAATTTAGGAAGCATACATTTTAGAATCAAAATCAACTTAGTATCTCTAACAAACAAAAGATCAGATGATAAGAAAGCTGACTTCATACAACTTATTCAATTCTTTTAAAATGTATAAGATATTGAAATTTTAAAAAAATATAATTTTAAAATGCCTGAAAAGGATCCAATGCTATTTCATGATAAACACACTCAAAAAACTAGAAATGGAATGTAATTTCCTCAATCTGAAAAAGGACATATATTAAAACATCAGACTTATAGGTAAAAGATTGGAAGTTTTCCTTTTACATTAGGAACAAGACAAAGAAGCCAGCCCTCACCACTTCTATTAAGCATAGCACTGGAGGTCTTAGCCAGGGCTAGAAGGAAATAAAGGTATCTATATAAAAACTGAAGAAGAAAAATTATCTCTATTCACAGAAGACATGATCTTGTATATAGAAAATCCTAAATAATCCACTAAAATAATATTCTTGGTAATAAATGAATTCACTAAGATTGCAGAATACAAAACCAATCATTTGTGTATCCATGCACGTGCAATGAAAAACATAAAAATGAAATTAAGAAAATAATTCTTATTACAATAGCATCACAAAGAATAAAATACTGAGGAATAAATTTAACCAAGGAGATATAAGTTTAATACACTGGAAACTACAAAATATTGTTGAAATAAAGAAAATCTAAATAAATGGAAAGACATCTTAAGTTCATGGACTGTAAGACTTACTATTCTTAAGATAGCAATATTCCCCCAAACAATCTATAGATTTATTGCAATTGCTATCAAAATCCCAAAGACCATTTTTATAGTAGTGAAGAAGCTCGCTTTAAAATTCTTATGAAATTGCAAGGAGCCCCAAATAACCAAACCATCTTGAAAAGGAAAAACAAAACTGGAGGACTCACACTTCCTGATTGTGGAGCACACCACAAAGCTACTATAATCAAGAGAGTATGGTATTGCCCTAAGGATAGACTTATGGACCACTGGAATCAAATTGAGAATCCAGAGATAAACTCATACAGTTTGCATCAATTGATTTTTCAACAAAGTTTCCAAGATCATTCTACAGAGGAAGAATATAGACTCTTAATCAAATATTGCTACCACAGCTGGGTATCCAAATTCAGAAGAATAAATTTGGATCCCTATCTCACACCCTATGCAAAAATTAATTCAAATGGATTGAAGACCTGAATATAAAAGGCAAAACAATCAAACACTTAGAAGAAAACATAGAAGTAAAGCATTATGCTTTTGATTTGAAAACTGATTCTTAAATATGACACCTAAAGCATAGGCAACAAAAGAAAAAAATAGGTAAATTAAACCATCAGAATCAGAACTGTCTGTGCACAAATTACACTATCCAGAAAGTGAAAAGAAATCCTACAGAGTGAGAGAAAATATTTGCAAACCATATATCCCATAAGGACCTAGTATCCAAAGTATATATTTAAAAATATTACAGTTCAACAACATAAAGAAAAGTAACCCCAATTTTAAAATGGGCAAAAATGAGCAAACTTTATTTAAAAATACCAGTGAAATATATTAAAACATGGAATTTTTGAAGGATATATTATTATCAAACAATGTAAATGTCAAAAGTAATTCTTGAAAGAAAAAATATGACATAAAATTATCTATCAGTAATCATTAAATCATTTTTAAAAGTCAGAAAAATGAGGTAGAAGAAAGGAGGATGGAAGTAAAGACATGTAAATTCCCTGATCTTATAAAGGAAGAAATAAAGAGCTATTAAATTTTCTAGATAATAATATAAATAAAATGTAGCTTCAAGTACATTTATAGAGTATCTGGTATCCACTAACTAGAGTTAAAAACAGAATGTATAATTTACACATCATTAGAGAAAATAAGCATACAAACATAGACCAATGCCCAAGGATAGAGAATAAAGGACACAATCATCGAAGCATAGAGTATAATGCAAATTTTAGCATTATAGATTATATAATTAAATATAAATGAACTAAATGATTTGATAAAATGGCAAAGTTCTCAAACTTGTTCAAAAACTAAAATAAAAATCAGACTCTGGTATCTTCAGAGACAGGAAAACACACACACATACACAGAGCAAAAGAAAGTATATTTAAAGAGAAAATTAAAAAATTTTAGTATCAAATTAACTACATGTTCATAGTTAAAATTTACAAAAAGTATATAACATTTATGGAGAAAATATTATAACTAAAATATAGACAACAAAGCTAATTAACCATTATAGTAAAATAAATACGAACTGAGAGTCATATGTAAAAGTGATATGTGAAATATATCATTGTGTTTCTTGTTTTCACAGCTCAAACAGACCAAAAGTATAAGGAAATGAAGGATATAATGTGGGCATTTAGTACATTTGCACGAAACTTTACATTTTTAGTTAGCTTCCAAGTAATGCTAATAAATTGTGATCAATGGCCCAAAGTATAAAATATCAATATACATACTAAAATATAAGATGTATGGGCTACATTTTAAAAATAAACATAATAGTAGAAAGAAAAGTAAATAACCCAATACTTCAAACTTCTTTTAAAGTATCCTAAATAATTACAGGTCAAGATGGAAATAAAACTCAAGAATATAGAGTATTAAAAAATTAAAGACTATTTGAAAATAACACACAAAAGTGTCATGGATTGAGGCCATAGCTACAGAGACGAATTCAGAACCTTAAATGCTTTTATCATTAAATTTAAAAGAATGTCAACTAATAATTCTAATAATTCTTAAAATAATTGGTTTTGGTTGTTCTTTTTTATCTGAGAAAAATAGAAGGTTGAAATAATAAAGCATCAACTAATGAAGTAGCAAGAGGATATTTAGTGAATTGATACATTTTCAAACTTGATAAAATTATGTTAAATTACCTCTGGAAACAGTTTATGAAATTGTCCTTCAAAGTTTTGAGAACCATACTCTAGTAGTTATAAGACCTTAATACACGAGTTAGCAAATCAAGGCCATGGGAAAAATGTAGACTGCCAGCTGTTTTTGTTTTTTTAATAAAGTTTTATTGAGATGCACACATGCCCACTTGTTTACTAATGATTTTTGTGCTATAATGGCAGAATTGAATATTGTCAACAGAGTCTATATGGCTCTCAAAAGCCTAGAATATTCACCATCTGTCCCTTTATAAAAAAGTTTGCTGTTCCATTTCTTAATACAATAAGGAAAGCATGACACACCATGGAGAAGGGACGTTTACTCAACAAATGATTTAGGGGAAATTGCTATCTGGAAAATGTTTTCAACAATATGGAAATGATTAAATAAGTAATGATATACTTATGTGACTTACATTGTCCAGATATTAATATTATGCTTTCAGAGAGTATTTAACGGCATGGTAACAACTGCATGACATAATATTAAAATATATTAAAAAAGCAGGATCCAAAAATCACTAAGATCTAAAACTCATGTTAAAGTGCAGACCTCCAAAGATATATAGTCATATAAAAATATTTAATATTATGTAAATACTAAATATTTAGTACCCCAAAATTTTACATGGAAATTAATTCCTGGTAACAGAATTCTGATTCATATTCAATTTTTCCTGTAATTCATTTTATATATTTCCTACTATGAAAATACATTTACTTAAATTTCTAACACAGAAAGCAAAGGGAATTTATACAACTCGGTAGCAAAAAAAAAAAAAAAAAAAAAAAATCCCAAAATTTGGTTAAAAAATTGACAAAGGAACGGAATAGACATTTTTCCAAAGAAGATATTCAAATAGCCAACAGGTACTTTATAAAAGATGTTCGACATCACTAGTCATCAGGAAAATGCAAATCAAAACCGTGGTAAGACATCATCTCATACCTGCTAGAATGACTACTGTCAAAAATATGAGAAATAAGTGTTGGCAAGGTTGTGAACAAAAGGAAACCTTGTAAACTGCTAGTGGGAATGTAAGCTGATATCGCCACTATGGAGAACAGTATGCTGGTTCCTTGAGAAATTATAAGTATAGCTAGCATATGACCAAGCAATTCCACTTCTGGGTATATATCCACAGGAGAAGAAATAGCTATCTCAAAGAGCTATCTTTTTCACCCCTGTGTTCACTGTGGCATTGTTTACATTAGCTAAGACATGGAATGTGGCCCACTGGAGAAGGGAATGGCAAGCCACTTCAGTATTCTTGCCTTGAGAACCCCATGAACAATATGAAAAGGCAAAATGATAGGATACCAAAAGAGGAACTCCCCAGGTCAGTAGGTGCCCAATATGCTACTGGAGATCAGTGGAGAAATAACTCCAGAAAGAATGAAGGGATGGAGCCAAAGCAAAAACAATACCCAGTTGTGGATGTGACTGGTGATAGAAGCAAGATCTGATGCTGTAAAGAGCAATATTGCATAGGAACCTGGAATGTCAGGTCCATGAATCAAGGCAAATTGGAAGTGGTCAAACAAGAGATGGCAAGGGTGAACGTCGACATTCTAGGAATCAGCGAACTAAAATGGACTGGAATGGGTGCATTTAACTCAGATGACCATTACATCTACTACTGCGGGCAGGAATCCCTCAGAAGAAATGGAGTAGCCATCATGGTCAACAAAAGAGTCCGAAATGCAGTACTTGGATGCAATCTCAAAAACGACAGAATGATCTCTGTTCGTCTCCAAGGCAAACCATTCAATATCACAGTTATACAAGTCTATGCCCCAACCAGTAATGCTGAAGAAGCTGAAGTTGAACGGTTTTATGAAGACCTACAAGACCTTTTAGAACTAACACCCAAAAAAGATGTCCTTTTCATTTTAGCGGGCTGGAATGCAAAAGTAGGAAGTCAAGAAACACCTGGAGTAACAGCAAAATTTGGCCTTGGAATGCGGAATGAAGCAGGGCAAAGACTAATAGAGTTTTGCCAAGAAAATGCACTGGTCATAGCAAACACCCTCTTCCAACAACACAAGAGAAGACTCTACACATGGACATCACCAGATGGTCAACACCGAAATCAGATTGATTATATTCTTTGCAGCCAAAAATGGAGAAGCTCTATATAGTCAGCAAAAACAAGACTGGGAGCTGACTGTGGCTCAGATCATGAACTCCTTATTACCAAATTCAGACTTAAATTGAAGAAAGTAGGGAAAACCGCTAGACCATTCAGGTATGACCTAAATCAAATCCCTTATGATTATACAGTGGAAGTGAGAAATAGATTTAAGTGTCTAGATCTGATAGATAGAGTGCCTGATGAACTATGGAATGAGGTTCGTGACATTATACAGGAGACAGGGATCAAGACCATCCCCATGGAAAAGAAATGCAAAAAAGCAAAATGGCTGTCTGGGGAGGCTTTACAAATAGCTGTGAAAAGAAGAGAGGTGAAAAGAAAAGGAGAAAAGGAAAGATATAAGCATCTGAATGCAGAGTTCCAAAGAATAGCAAAAAGAGATAAGAAAGCCTTCTTCAGCGATCAATGCAAAGAAATAGAGGAAAACAACAGAATGGGAAAGACTAGAGATCTCTTCAAGAAAATCAGAGATACCAAGGGAACATTTCATGCAAAGATGGGCTCGCTAAAGGACAGAAATGGTATGGACCTAACAGAAGCAGAAGATATTAAGAAGAGGTGGCAAGAATACACAGAAGAACTATACAAAAAAGATCTTCACGACCCAGATAATCATGATGATATGATCACTCATCTAGAGCCAGACATCTTGGAATGTAAAGTCAAGTGGGCCTTAGAAAGCATCACTACAAACAAAGCTAGTGGAGGTGATGGAATTCCAGTGGAGCTGTTTCAAATCCTGAAAGAGGATGCTGTGAAAGTGCTGCACTCAATATGCTAGCAAGTTTGGAAAACTCAGCAGTGGCCACAGTACTCGAAAAGGTCAGTTTTCATTCCAATTTCAAAGAAAGGCAATGCAAAAGAATGCTCAAACTACTGCACAATTGCACTCATCTCACATGCTAGTAAAGTAATGCTCAAAATTCTCCAAGCCAGGCTTCAGCAATATGTGAACTGTGAACTCCCTGATGTTCAAGCTGGTTTTAAAAAAGGCAGAGGAACCAGAGATCAAATTGCCAACATCCACTGGATCATGGAAAAAGCAAGAGAGTTCCAGAAAAACATCTATTTCTGTTTTATTGACTATGCCAAAGCCTTTGACTGTGTGGATCACAAGAAACTGTGGAAAATTCTGAAAGAGATGGGAATACCAGACCACCTGACCTGCCTCTTGAGAAACCTATATGCAGGTCAGGAAGCAACAGTTAGAACTGGACATGGAACAACAGACTGGTTCCAAATAGGAAAAGGAGTACGTCAAGGCTGTATATTGTCACCCTGCTTATTTAACTTATATGCAGAGTACATCATGAGAAACACTGGACTGGAAGATACACAAGCTGGAATCAAGATTGCCGGGAGAAATATCAATAACCTCAGATATGCAGATGACACCACTATTGTGGCAGAAAGTGAAGAGGAGCTAAAAAGCCTCTTGATGAAAGTGAAAGAGGAGAGTGAAAAAGTTGGCTTAAAGCTCAACATTCAGAAAACGAAGATCATGGCATCTGGTCCCATCACTTCATGGGAAATAGATGGGGAAACAGTGGAAACAGTGTCAGACTTTATTTTTTAGGCCTCCAAAATCACTGCAGATGGTGACTGCAGCCATGAAATTAAGAGACACTTACTCCTTGGAAGAAAAGTTATGACCAGCCTAAATAGTATATTCAAAAGCAGAGACATTACTTTGCCGACTAAGGTCCATCTAGTCAAGGCTATGGTTTTTCCTGTGGTCATGTATGGATGTGAGGGTTGGACTGTGAAGAAGGCTGAGCACCGAAGAATTGATGCTTTTGAACTGTGGTGTTGGAGAAGACTCTTGAGAGTCCCTTGCACTGCAAGGAGATCCAACCAGTCCATTCTGAAGGAGATCAACCCTGGGATTTCTTTGGAAGGAATGATGCTAAAGCTGAAGCTCCAGTATTTTGGACACCTCATGTGAAGAGTTGACTCATTGGAAAAGACTCTGATGCTGGGAGAGATTGGGGGCAGGAAGAGAAGGAGACAATCGAGGATGAGATGGCTGGATGGCATCACGGACTTGATGGACGTGAGTCTGAGTGAACTCCGGGAGTTGGTGATGGACAGGGGGGCCTAGCGTGCTGCGATTCATGGGGTCACAAAGAGTCGGACAAGACTGAGCAACTGAACTGAACTGAACTGAAGACATGGAAACAGTCTAAGTGTCCACTGAGAGATGAACTGATGAAGGAAATGTGGCATATACTTACACAATGGAATATTTAGCTGTAAAAGAAGGAAATCTTGTCCTATGTAACAACATGGATGAATTCTGAGAGCATGAAGCTAAGTGAAATAAGTCAGAGAAACATAATTTATATACTCTCACTTATACGTGAAATCTAAAAAATACCCAATCCTATAGAAACAGAGAACAGACTGGTTGTTGCCAGGGGCAGGAGGTGGGGGCTGGGAATAATGGGTGAAGGTGCTCATAGGATATAATTAATAAATTCTGGAGATATGACACACTATAACACAGTGCATAAAGTTAACAATACTGCACTATACATTTGAAAACTGCTTAAGAGAGTAGATTTTTACAGTTCTCAGCAACAGCAAGAAAAAATTGTACCTGGGAGGTGATGGATGTATTAACTAACTTTACTGTTGTAATCATTTCACAATATATACATACATCATTGTACACCTTAAACTTTATAATGTTATAATAATGATATAAATCAATGATATCTCAATAAACTTGGTGGGGGGAGGGGGTAAATGTTATAAAATGCTGCTGCTGCTAAGTCGTTTCAGTTGTGTCCGACTCTGTGCGACCCCATAGACGGCAGCCCACCAGGTTCCCCCATCCCTGGGATTCTCCAGGCAAGAACACTGGAGTGGGTTGCCACGTCCTTCTCCAATGCATGAAAGTGAAAAGTGAAAGTGAAGTCGCTCAGTCATGTCCGACTCTTCGCAACCCCACCGACTGCAGCCTACCAGGCTCCTCCATCCATGGGATTTTCCAGGCAAGAGTACTGGAGTGGGGTAGCAGTAGCAGCAGGGAAATTCCATGGACAGAGGAGCCTGGTGGGCTACAGTCCATGGGGTCACAAAGAGTCAGACACAGCTGAGTGACTAACACACTGACAGGATACCTGATGACTTCTTTTGTTCAGCAAGCAGGATTTAGGCATAAAATCTATAGAAAAATTCACAAAAGACCATATGCATTTACATGGTTATAGACACAAGTTAAAATTATAGATACTTCAGAACTACCACCAACACAATTGAAGGACCCCCTAAGGAAGATGATAATCACTGCTCACCAAAATACAAGAGATGGCATGTACACACCAGTGATGGTTGTGCAATGGTATAATTGTTTCTGGGGGATAATCTGGCAATAGATACCAAGAGTTTTAAATATGTTCATATTTGTTTAAAACCTAGTAAGTTTACCTCAAAGTAATAAGTTTCTTCTTGCTCAAAGATTTATGTACTATAATACTTATCACAGGGTTAGTTCTTTTTATAATAAAAATGATTAAAAACTGAAATGTCCCACAATAGATAATGTTTATCAAGATTCTGGGACATCCATATGTTTGAGTCTCAGGAAGTCCTACATGGAGACCTTACAATGATTCCCAAGAAAATGACATGATTAGATACTCTGATAAAAATACTAAGTCTGAAAAGAAAAAAAAACCCAAGATATAAAACTGGATGATTCCATATTTATCTAACCATCTGGAAGGAAATATACCAAAATACTAGCCAGGCTGATCTTTGTGTGTTGGGAATATGGTTTATTTAAATTTTCTTCTTTATATATATCTGCACTTTTCCAAGTTTCCCATGGAACATGAATTCATTTTCTAAGGAAAACAGCCGATGGTTCTTAAACAAAGAACACTCTAAGTTCTGCTTTGCAACAGTAAGTCAGGAAGGTCAACATGAAAGGTTATTGTTTTGTCAAATCTTTAAGATTTGACCTTAGAGTGTTTCCCTTTTTGTGCTGAAATCAGTTACACTGAAACAGCTTAATCTTTTTGATCAATCAGTCACTGACATTTATTGAGCACCTACTAATCCCTGGCTCTTGGTTTGGACTGAAATTGTATGCTATTCCAAAAGTGTGTCACTTTCAAAATTGCCCATCAAGGGGTATAATTTCAGGGTGGGTCAGAGGGTTTCAGAGGTCCCTGCACAATTCTAGAACCACTCACAACATTGAACACAATTCTCTGGCCCCTGAGCTGGCACTGTACCCCAGATCTCTCTCCTTGATTTTTTCATACAGGCATCAAGGAGCAGAGCTATAGGCAACAGTCTCTGCTGTGACAGAGTATAATGACACCTTGCTCCCATTTTGGTGCCTCAGTATTCAGCTGCAGAGAAGTCCTCTGACATTACATACAGGTGTGCTCTGAGCACGTTTCAAGGTCTCTTTGTGATCTGAGCAACTTGGTGGAAAAACAATGCTTCCCCTGATAAAAGATGTCCAGTCATTCTGGGGGGCAAATTTCTTTATGGGCCTGGGGTACCACTCACAGAACATAGACAGGTCTGCCATTAAGCATTCCATCCAGTGCTTTCTGCTTAGGAAGTGACAGTTTAAGCATCACGAGGGCAAACCAGGGGCTAGGACTTCAAACGGCAGTTATCATAGACTATTACTGTGGAGGATATGGCAGCTAGAACAAACCTCTCCACAACTCATCTGACCCAGAAGGCATCATTCTTTCCTTGGGTAACAGAGACACCAGATGGAAGAAACACAGAATTCTGTAACAAACAGGTGTGTTCCTTTGCCTCCTAAGCTTTTGTACTCCTAGTCTTTCCTGTGGGCTTGTTCACTATACTTGTGCAAGAAGGCTTGTGAGGAAGTCTGGCATGGAATCTCCAAACCGGGCAGGACTAGTCTCCAGGAATGCTTTCAAGTCTGACTCTTTGCAACCCTAGGGACCATACAGTCCATGGAATTCTCCAGGCCAGAATACTGGAGTGGGTAGCCTTTCCCTTCTCCACGGGATATTCCCATCCCAGGGATCAAACACAGGTCTCCTGCATTGCAGGCGGATTCTTTACTGTCTGAGCCACAAGGGAAGCCCAAGAATACTGGAGTGAGTAGCTTATCCCTTCTCCAGTGGATCTTCCCAACCCAGGAATCGAACTATAACCTCTGGCATTGCAGGCATCTTCTTTACCAACTGAGCTATCAGGGAAACCACTTTCAGCAGAAGTGAAGTGAAGCGAAAGTCGCTCAGTCGTGTTCTATTCTTTGTGACCCAATGGACTATACAGTCCAGGGAATTCTCCAGGCCAGAATACTGGAGTGGGTAGCCTTTCCCTTCTTCAGGGATCTTCCCAACCCAGGGATCGAACCCAGGTCTCCTGCATTGCAGGTGGATTCTTTACCAGCTGAGCCACAAGGGAAGCCCAAGAATACTGGAGTGGGTAGCCTATCCCTTCTCCAGCAGATCTTCCCAACCCAGGAATCGAACCAGGGTCTCCTGCATTGCAGGCGATTCTTTACCCATTGAGCTATCAGGGAAGCCCTCATTTTCAGCAGAAGCCTTTGCTATGGCTGATCCTGTGTCACATGTTTTTGGGGGCCCTAAAGAGAACAGAATTCTCCAGGGTTCTGCTCAGTACCTGGGATCCAAACAGGTCTAATCTGAGTAATATGGGAGTCCCTCTTCCCAGTGCCAAGGTCCGGATTCCACGTCTGGTCTGGGCAGACTTTCACCCAAGTATGGCAACATGGCACCCCTAGATCGGTGTACAGACTTCGGAATTTAGTTGCTATTATTTAAAATCCCTTGCAATAGCTATGACAATAGGAAAGTTGCCTCACTTTTCTGGGTTTTGGATTCCTTATCCATATAAAAGGGGTTAAAAACAAACAAACCCAGATTATTGGATAGTGTTAACTGGGATATTTTGTGTAATTTTAATGAACAAAAAATTCTGTGTACTCAGTCATGTCTGACTCTTCGCAAGCCCCTGGGCTGCAGCCCACCAGGCTCCTCTGTCCATGGGATTTTCCAGGCAAGAGTACTGGAGTGGGTGCCATGCCCTCCTCCAGGGGATCTTCTCGACCCAGGGATGGGACCCAAGTCTCTTTTGTGCCTTCTGCATTGGCAGACGGGTTCTTTACCACTGTGCCACCAGGGAAGCCCATCAAATGCTCAATAAAGGGTAGCTTATAAAAACAGCAACCAGCTGACAATGCAACCAGTTTGGAACATTGCTTTCTGCATTCTCAGCTCCAGTATCAGCTGGCCCAGATCACTTGAGTGGCCCCTTAGCTTCTAAACTTTGGGGAGTAAACCCAGAAACGCTAGGGAAAGGACCAGCGAGTTACAACAGGAAAATCTGAGCCCACAGCGCCATCTAGCCCATTCCTTGGAGGTCCCTCTGCGTCCGTGTCTCCAACACGCTGGAGCATCTTTCTCTTTTTTATTTTTTTAAACTATAATTACCAGAGCTTATGTTTCACAGTTAATGCTGTCAAGCCTTTTAAACTAATTGGTCTTTTATAGAAAATTTAACTGAAAATTAACACATCTTTTAATAACATTGCCTTAACTTTAATGGCACTTTGCCTTTCGTTTATAATTGCTCTAAAATTGTCATTTTCCATGTCATAGCTGCCATTTTTTATATTTGCTAGTTTTCATGGTGTAGATTTTTATTTTTGGTATTTTTCTTTCACGAGGGATGAGAACTATTCGATCTTTTTTTTTTTCTTTTCCTATCCCAGCCCTGCCTGGCCTGATTCTGATGGCAGTAGTGTGTTCCGAGTTCATCCATCATGCCCACAGTGGTGCTGGCTCACCTTCCACAGGGTGGGTCATGGGCTGCCTGTCTCCTTGTGAACAGTCTACATGGTGACTCTGGAATGGAGTTCAAGGAGGAGAGGCATAGAGGAGGAATTTGCTCATGTAACTACATCACAGGGCACTGGGCCGCCTGAGAACTCAGCCTTTCCCATAACACACCTCAAGGGTTCAGCCCTTCATGCAAGTACAGTTAACAAAGTATACCATGTGGTTCCCTCTTCCAGAAGGTCCTCTTCTCCAGTCTTAACAACATAAGTCCAGTTATTTCTGGCAAACAGAGAGGTCAGCTCTCTGCCTCACAAAGCTAAAGATCCTCACCCTCAGCTGTCCTCCTCTGGTTTTTCAGTGTAGTTCTCCACACCCATTCAAACTATGTTGTGTTCTTCAAACTAGTTATCCCTATCTTCTATAATTCAGGTACCCACTGACACAACTACTGGCACGAGGCAGTGACTACCCATCAGAATGACAGTTCAAACCCCAAGAGGGCACGGGACCGCAATCTTTTTTCTTCCAGCAAATACTGGATCCTCAGCATGAACAACAGTGCCTAGGCTTTAGTAAGTGCCCAAAACTGTATTGATTAATAACACTAAATGCATATGGAGCTTGCCATGTGCTAAGCACTGTACTAAAACCTTTGACTGTGTGGATCCCAACAAACTGTGGAAAATTCTTCAAGAGAAGGAAATACCAGACCACCTTACTTGTCTCCTGAGAAGCCTGTATGCAGGTCAAGAAGCGACAGTTAGAACCAGACATGGAACAATGGACTGGTTCCAAATCGGGAAAGGAGTACATCAGGGCTATATATTGTCACCCTGCTTGTTTAACTTATATGCAGAGTACATCATGCAAAATGCTGGGCTGGATGAAGCACAAGCTAGAATCAAGATTGCCAGAAGAAATTTAAATAACTTCAGGTATGCAGATGACACCACCCTTACGGCAGAAAGTGAAGAGGAACTGAAGAGGCTCTTGATGAAGGTGAAAGAGAAGGGTGAAAAAGTTGGCTTAAAATTCAACATTAAAAAAACTAAGATCATGGTATCTGGTTCCATCACTTCATGGCAAATAGATGGGGAAACAATGGAAACAGTGGCTGACTTTATTCTTTGACGCTCCAAAATCACTGCAGATAGTGATTGCAGCCATGAAATTAAAAGATACTTGCTCCTTGGAAGAAAAGCTATGACAAACCTAGACAGCTTATTAAGAAGCAGAGACATTACTTTGCCAACAAAAGTCCATCTAGTCAAAGATACGGTTTTTCCACTAGGCATGTATGGATCTGAGAGTTGGCCCATAAAGAAGGTTGAGCACTGAAGAACTGATGCTTTTGAACTGTGGTGTTGAAGAAGACTGTTGAGAGTCCCTTGAATACCAAGGAGATCAAACCAGTCAATCCTAAAGGAAATCAATCCTGAATACTCACTGGAAGGACTGATGGTGAAACTGAAGCTCCAGTACTTTGGCTACCTGATGTGAAGAGCTGACTCATTCGAAAAGACTCTGATGTTGGGAAAGATGGAAGGCAAAAAGAAAAGGGGGCAACAGAGGATGAGATGGTTGGATGCCATCACCAACTCAATGGACATGAGTTTGAGCAAGCTCCAGGAGATGGTGAAGGACAGGGAAGCCTGGTGTGCTGTAGTCCATGGGGTCACAAAGAGACACGACTGAGCGACTGAACAACAATGAACAAATTACTTTACAACCTTAGCTCGTTCAGTCATCTCAACAGTCCTATGAGGTGAGTTAGTGAGTGAAAGTCACTCAGTTGTGTCTGACTGCGACCCCATGGACCACACAGTCCATGGAATTCTTCAGGCCGGAACACTGGAGTGTGTAGTCTTTCTCTTCTCCAGGGGATCTTCCCAACCCAGGGATCGAACCCAGGTCTCCCACATTGAAGGTAGATTTTTTACCGGCTGAGCCACAAGGGAAGCCCTCCTATGAGGTAGGTACTATTGGCAGTCCCATTTTACAGATGAGAAAAATAAGACACAAAGAGGTTAAGGCTATGCAAACAGTAAGTGGCAGTGCTTGGATCCACATGCAAGCAGTCTGGCTCCTGAGGCCCTAATTTTTTTGTTTCTAGGGTAGGTAACTCAAATTGAGGTGAGACTAGCGGAAAGTGGGGGCTGTGTGAAAAAGAAACCTAAATACCCATGTGCCAATTTCACTGAGAGGCTTCCTTTCATCTTTCACGAACGTATGAGCAACAGATTGGATGATTCTGAGAAATACATTTCTTGTGATCTTCTCAGAGGCATATATCCATAAGCATACTTTTTCCCTCTCATCATGTGTTTCTGCTGTGGGTTCACAGGAGAAAGCCAGGAGGGTATGTTGGTAACATCGCTATCTGTTCTGGGAATGCACGTGATGAATCAGAACATTGTGCTTTTTCACAAATGAAGCAGTAAGCAGCAGGAGTTGAGTTATGAAGGACAATATTCAGGGAATGTTTAGACACGTGATTAAATGGCAATTTGGAGAGGAGTGCTAGAAAAAGGAGATCATAGACATCTAAAGAGATGTGTGTACAGATGTTGTGATGTTGCTCATGAGCAAGTGCCTGAGATGGAAGCTTACCTCTGGCTCCTGCTATTTGGGTTCTCACTTTCTCAATTTATATTCCAGTTACTGCCTTGGTACTAGATAATCTCTTGTTTTTTCATAAATTACAATTGTGGTGGAAGGTTAAGAAATCAAAAGTAATCCGTTATCAGAAGGCCTAGATCCAACTGGGTCTGTTGAACCAGATCCAATTTGAGACCTCACTGTGGAACTTGCTTATCCCAGACAAGGAAAACAAAGCCTGGAATAAGTGGACAGGCATTCTGTTTTATGATTTGAGAAGTTACAACAATAGATCAGTTAAATAGGTCTTGCCTCCACACTTAAACCAGGTTGACTCACATTACCACCTAAAATGATATTGTCCAAAATAATAATAATGAAGTGCTCTGTACAGTTCTGGACCTTCAATAAATTAGGCTGCTGCTGATCATTACAATGGTGTTACTAGATTCCCGCCACCTCTTCTTCCCAGGGTGGAATTCAGAAGAAGTGCTGCTTTGCTAGCAGGCTGTTGTATTCATACACACCTTAGCCATGCTCTGTCAGACATTTCAGTTTGCATTTCAAAGGAGATTAGAGACAGATTTTTTTTTTTTAATTTCACACTTTGATTTCTCAGCTGAGTTTCCAAGAACTGACTCACTAGTGTTGCTGTAGAGAGAGTAATGTAACTCAAATCTAGGTGTATTCCCACTCCTATCCTACGTGCCCCCTTGACTGTGTGGAGGTGAAGTTCTTGAGTCCGTTCATTCCTTGCAACCAGGCTGGTTTGCTGGGTGTGTGGCCTACATTGTCGCCCAAAGTGCATGCTCAGAAGAGCCCCTCATTTGGTTCAGGGCTCTGCTATCATCATTTTGAAATTCTTAGTAACTTATGGAAAAGTCGCCTTTCAAATTATGTAGCCGGTCTCACCTGGAATATCCTGCATGTCTGATCTATAGGAGCAATTTTGTAAATTTGGATTTTTAAAAAAATTTGGATCAAGTATTTCTGAAAAAAATCTACTATAAACGGTTTCATCATCTTTTTTTTTTGGTAAATGCTTAACACTTTTATTGAAACCTCATTGTCTTTTTGTGAGAACAGTCTTCTGAAATCTGTCTGATTAGGATCAGAAGTAAAATGAAACTTCTAAGGAGTTACCAAAATCTGTTTGGTAACTGGATTTGGAGACTGCGTGGCCTATTACAGAGAATACGGCACCGTAATGACATATCCTGCTGCTTCCATCAGGGCCTCTGGCCAGCTTGGGGAGTTTGCCCAAACAGGGCCCAACATCACTGGCAGGTAGAAAGATGAGGCTCAGTATACTCACACCATCAGAAAGGTCATGAGCCCTGGGAAACCAAGATGGCCTTCTCTAGGGATCTCTTGCTCTCTCTCCTCCTTGGCTTGGCAAGTGGTGAGATGGCATGAAGCCCAGTCGACCTTAATTCAGATGAATGTTGCTTCATGTTTATTTTTAAGTGCATAATTCTGATTTTTCACTAAGATATGCTAGTAGTTGGACCACATTCAGGAATATAGAATAACTTAAATTAGTCTTAAAAAGCTTTATGATTTTTCTTTCCTCAAATAGAGGTCCTTCTGGGATTAGTTTTAATGAATAGATGAGAATAATGCATAATTAGCACATCAGTTGTTTAACACATGCAGGAGAATAGCCTTCTTAAGCACTTGAAGAAATGTATGTATATAAAAACTCTCTGGGCTATGTTTACGGTTTTAATGAGTTCAATAAAATTCTTTTTTGTGTATGTGTGTGGATTCTCCAAAGGTCAGTTATTATCTAGCCTATGTCTGTATTTTTACAAATGGTGAAGTTGAAAATTCCAAAAAGAAGATTTTTCTATATAATAAGTAAAGCCACCCAGTGGGAACACTTTATAATCCCCGTTCTAGTCTGCTTTGCCTTTTGTAGTTCAAGACAGCTTCTTTAAGATGGTATCTAATTCTTTTTTTTTTTAATTTAGATATGCTGGATCTTAATTGTGATATGCGGGACCTTTAGTTGCTGCATGAGAATTCTGAGATGTGACATGAGGGAGCTAGTTCCCTGACCAGGAATCGAACCTAGGCCCCCCAGCATTGGGAGGGCAGAGTCGAAGCCACTGGACCACGAGGGAAGTCTCAAGATGGGACCTTTTTGTCATTTGATTCTGGTCTCACAAGTGAAAACACGAATGCCTTGATTGTTCGATGCATATCAAGTTATAAAAGAAACTGAAGGTGCTCTGGATCCCTTGGCCAGCCCACCATCCTCTCTCCCCCACCAGTCCACTCCTACCCTGTGGCAGAGCCTGGCCAGGCCTTGCCTCCCACCCACTCCTCTCCCAAGACTCCATCTCCATGGCTGACAGTGACCTAGGAGTCACCCTTTCCATCTCCATGACTGACAGTGACCTAGGAGTCACCCTTGACCCTCTGACACTCTGTCCTTTTCTGCCTTTTGCTCATATTCAGTCTGTTCCCAAGTCCTACAGATTTTGCTGACAAACACCACTCAGACGCATCCACCTCCCCTCAGCTCTGCGGGCTCTATCCTACTCCACAGGGCAGGACAGCCCCTTACTCAGACTTCCTGTGGCCATCTTGCTTCCTAAGCCACCCTCCACACACCTGCCTGGGCAATCCCACAAAACATAAACCTGATCACATTACTTGCCAACTTAAAACCCTTCAGTGCCTCTTCACTGCTGTCAAGAAAAAGACCAAAAACGAGAGATGGGTTTTGAGGTCCTATGGGTCCAGCTCTGCCTTTCCCCCACTTTTGCTCCCTCAGGTCCTGCTACCCAGGCTTTCCCTACCTCCTCTGAGCCTGGCAGGTACCCTTCTCCCTAGCGGGTCTTTCCCTTTGCTGTCCTTCTTTGGGGCAGGGGGTGGGGGGGTGGGTACACTTCCCCACACAAGCTCCTCTTTGCATTGTTCAGATCTTGACATAAAGTAGATACTCTTTCTTTGGAGAATTCTTTCTCTAGTTTCGAGACTGGGTCAAGTGCTCACCTATATTTATTCACAAGCTTCCTTGCACTTTCAAGAATTTATAATCAGGTGTTTATCTGTGTACTAGTTAGATTAACAGCCTCTCCTACCAGATGGCGAGTTTGCATGGTTCTGCTCTCCAGTGTGGCTCAAGCTCCAGCCTATGTATGCCTCTGAGGCACTGGAGGCACCCATCCCCACATCCCTGTGTCCCCCACTTACTGCGCTCATGAGTGAATCCAGGACACTGACGGCAAACGCTGTCCCACATGCAAACGGCTGCGTGAGGTACAGTTCTGTGTCGGGGTCATCGTCATCGTCTTGGTCCAAAAACTGAACATTAGTATCGTTCACTAGGAAAAGTATGAAGTAGGAGTTAGCTTGAAAAACTACATGCAGTAAAGTCTGAGGTTTAGAAACACTGAGGTCACTGGAAAGGAAAGAAAAGCATGGGAGAAGCTGCCGATGGAGCTTGGGGTAGGGGTCGGTGGGACTCAATGGACTGCTCTGAGGCACTTGTTCAAGGTTCCCAGACCTGGAGAGCAGAGACATCAAGTGGAGATGCTCCATGGCAAGCTGGTAGAGCTAGGGTACACTGGTGTTGGTCAATTCTTTGGTATAGCTTTAGGATCATGATGAAAAACACTCTGAAGTGTTTTTTGGTAGCCAAGTCCTTTGAGAAATGGACATCATTCAAAGATGAGGAGCCATGAGTAGCCATGCTAGGATGGGAAGGTTAGCCACAAGGAAAAGAAAGCCATTTAGATAGGAGCACAGCAAAGAAACTAGCAAGGGATCCGCCCTCAGGCACCACCATGCCTCAGGCATCACCATGCCTCAGGCATGGATCTGGGTGATGCCTGGTGTCCAGCCCTGAATCCAGGCCCACACCCAACAGATCCTGTTCAGTATAAAGGCAACTCCAGGTGGGATGTACCCCTGGCTGTCTCGGGCTGTGGCTGACAAAGGCTTGCTCTGCATCCCAAGGTGCACAGGGACGCCCACGTTCTCCCTTTCCCCTTCTAAACAGCTCAATCTTTTATCCGCTTCAGCTCAAGCAGACACGGCATTTGCTGTTGTATTTCATTTCCATCTGAGGATTCCTCAAGGCCTCCTCTGGCATGCACGTGCAGACTGATTGGTTGTGTCACCGAGATGTCTTTAACTTATTAAAAATTAAATGACAAATTAATTTCCATTCCCATCTTGGCTTCAGAAATTATCAGTTTTGCAGAGCAAGTAATGGGGAGGAGGAGGGTGTGAGGTGGGGGAGGAGATGAGCCCTCGTGATTTCTGGAATAATTATCATGCTTTTAGGAAAAGAATAGATGAGGTTTCCTTTTTCTGAATCCTTTCTAAAGCTGATTCTCTTTTCTAGAGTTATTGTTTTAATTTTTTTTTTCCAAAAGGAATTTTTGAGAGAACTTTTCTTTTTTTAAAAAACTTTTGTTTATCGTATGAAGCAGAATAAATGATAATAGGATAAAAGGCTGGGCATGGAATTATTTTTAAATGACAACATCCTGTTTCCCTGGAGAAAGATCCTAATGGGGAAAAATTTTTGCTCTCTGTTCTTCCAAAGTTTATCATGTCTGGCTCCCCATTGTCTTAGCAGCACTTAAGTTACAGGCTAGTGAAAATGCAAAATCCAGGATCTAACAAGTGGACTCTGATTCAGGCTTTGTCACTAATTCTCTTGAGCAAAGCATTTTATCATTCTGCACCTTTAGTTTCTTTCTCTGTAAAATGGGGGGACTATTAGCAACTTTCCTGATAGGCCGTTAGGAGGTTCCTACGAGATTCTCCCTGGTGAGCCCAGTTCAGCATCTTGATAAATAGTAGACTTTCTTGTGATCTCATGAAATTATGAAAATTCCCAGCCTCCCTCTGCCCCTCTCAGAAGACACAAGGAAGGCCTTGCTCAAGGATCCTACCAGAGTCACATGGAAGCCAGAATTATTTTGTGGGTCCAGTTTAGAAGACTAAACTTCTTTGTGAATGGGAAAATGTGAAGTTGGGACAAGATGCAAAGGGATGAGGTTTTTTGTTTTTGTTTTAAATTACTTTACAATATTGTATTGGTTTTGCCGTACATCAACATGAATCCACCACAGGTATACACTTAGAGCTGAGGAGGGCACGTGCATGGACCCTCCCTAAAGGACCTGTTGGTTACCTCTTCTCAAGATGATGGGGAGGGTCTGGTTCTAGACCTGACAGATGGTGAGACTGTCAGCCAGTTAGGGATTCAAATCTTTGGGGAAAAAACTCCAGGGCACAAGCCCAGGTTCAATATCCTAGGCACCCTTCTGGGTTACCTAGCCAGTATTACCTGAAACCTATTTCACAGAACAATAATTATGTGGGTGCTAAGAGATGAAAACAATCACCCCCAAGAGTTGGTAGTCAAATTCAACTCTCAATGGATTAAAGAGCTTCCCACAAATTTCCTTCATGTGGACCTTCTAGAATCCTTTCACCTGCTAACATTAATTGGGACTCTTCAAGTACGCAAAGACTGGAACACACTACCCAGTTTAACGAGTTTGTTTGACGTTGGCACCTTTTGTGTTTTGGAACCTGTCCTGGTGCAATGCAAAGACATCTCAGAATAAGTAGGTAGACAGTAAATATTTGTGTGGATAAGGAAGGTGAGGTGGTCAGAGGATGATGGTCTAACTGCCAAAAGTGGTATGCCCAGGAGGAAAACTGGTCTTAAGGCAGAGGGTGAAGGTGAAGTGAACACATGGAAGGTTCTCTGAGTTCATAAAAGAAATCTGGTAAGGGACAAAGCCTTTAGGGTACTCGATTATGCTGACTGAATACTTGAATTGTTGGACAGATTGGGGGTATCAAGCCTTTTCTTTTCTACTAGTCGCAAATGAAGATATTCCAGTTATTTGGCAGTGCATCAATTCCAAACAAATTCCTGGCAATGATGATTTTGAAACACTGCTGAATTTTTCTGACTTAGAGATGTCTGGATGAATTTTCCACCTAGAGGTCTGGGCCACACAAGCTCCCTGGGTCTCTTACCTAAGGTTCTGAGAAGAGCAATCCACCCCTAGGCTTTTAACCAACTTCTCTAAACATGAAAAAGACACCTGTCCTACTGTTAGAAGCATAAAATAGTGTGCTGCTCCTTGACCTGAGTCAATTTGTCCTGAAAAATAGCTCCATTGACAATAACACAGTGCTGAATGGTGGACAATTTATTCCTTTGTTTCCAGACACCTGGCAAGCAAGATTACTGTGTTAAAAGCCTGCTCTCTTATTTTGAAATATATTTTGGGGCCAAGAAAATGGCATGTGAGTTTCATTTGTGAGCCATTTGAAGGCAGGTGCTCCCTACCTCTCAATTCACCCTCCACTGAACAGCACTTGCTGTCTTTATCTAGAAGATCAATCCCTAGTTCTGAGACCTGCTGCTGATGGGTGCTTTTCATTGAGTTATTAACCAAGTTATAGGGAATTGTGGAAAAGTTTGACAAATGCCGTCATGACCAGAGCCCTTCATCTTCTGGATGAGTCCTCTCTGAATCTCCCAAAGAGGACTCTGGGCCAGTGGGGTAGGGGTCAGAGTGCAGGGCTGGGCCTTGGTGATTGCTAAACTCATCCTCTGCGTCCTTTCTGAAGACCTGGCTTTAGCAAGAAAGGGTCCCCTAGGAACTCGCTGCTTTTATGGCTTCAGAAACCAGAGCTTCTGAGAAAGGGCCAAGTAGCGGGGGAAAAAAGGCAAATAAAGTCAGAATAAAGGAAAATAAACAGCTGCAGGGAAGGCACCGTCTTAGGTTTCTTATCTTAAAATTTTTATATTTCTCCTTTGACTTCCTCTGAGAGTTGTGAAGACATGTCAGTCAAACTGACAGTGTGCTGGAAGAGGGATAGAAGGGAGAAGGTGGGAGGAGGAGCAGGGGGACACATGGGGGAAAAAAAAGAAAAGGCCCAAGCTAAAGGAAATGAATTAGAGCAGAGATGCTTTGGAAACAACTGCCAGGTCAGATGGGTGTGATCAAAGGTTTACTGATGCTGTGTGGGGAAAAAAATCATTAAGAAAGGCCAGAACAAGACAGTCGATTCCAACCAGAGCCACAAATAAAACACATTCAAAGCAGTGCCATGGGGTAGCCGTTCTGCTACAGCCGGTGAAATAAAAAACAAGCTGGTGATAGTCGGAAACACCAACCACAAACAAAAGGAGAGACTGATGTGAAAGAAAACAGTGCTTCTTACCCAGTTCGGTTATCATTAGAATGTGAGTCCCACTGTTTTTTTCCTGATTGACTGATACCAAAGGCAACTTGCCAGGTTTAGCTAATTGGATACAGCATTTAGGGTTGGGGAAAGGGAGTGGAGGAAAGTACAAAAAAAGAAAAGAGTGAGGGAATAACAGAAAGCATTCTGAAGTAAAGGGACCCAGGACCATAGGTAGTTAAGTGTTTATCTTCAGGGGAAGAGACCTTGTAGCAGTTTTGCAAATTCACAAATAATAGCAGGAAATGCCAAGGCCAGGTTAAAAGCTGGATCCTACCAGTCAATGATCGTGGCCCTCAAAACCCTGTCATTTTTCTGGACCAGGGTGACAGTCACTGAAAATGCCTTTTAGCTGAAGAGTTTAACTAGAATAGATTAAACGTAAAATTATCACACATCAGGCCAGTGTTTCTATGCAGTTCTCAAAATGGGATTGGCTTAGACCTGAGGCTTTGGAGCTCAGGGGAGGGAACTTCCACAGACACTTCCAATGAGAATCACTGTGAAAAAACCCTTGGACTATACCTATCCTCCCTTCCTCCCCATTCCCGAATGTATGCCCCAGTCTCCAACCCATCATCTCATGACTCTTTGCAAACAGTGACCAGCATGCAGGAAACTGTCTATTCATCTCAGAGGAAAGTATCAGTTTTCCTTTGGGTCATCTGCCATATTTGTGAAAAAAAAAAAAAAAAAAAAAAAAGCTTCCCTGGTGGCTCAGACGGTAAAGCGTCTGTCTGCCTGTAAGGCAGGAGACCCAGGTTCGATCCATATTTGTACTCATACTCTTCTCCAGTGTTCCCCTACTCCCCCCAAAAAATACACCATTAGAGCCTACCACAGAGAGCTAAGAGACAGGCCAAACTCCTCATATCCTGCATGGTCGGAAGAGAGGACCAAAAAAATCCACCCAAAGCTGACGTTCACTCCTACCTAGTTCAGTGATGATGGGGATGTTGACCCCAGTGGTGATGGAGGGCTGGCGTAACATCCCATGTACCGGGCTGTTATCTGGTGAGGATCGGTCCATTCCTGGAGGTGTGAACCCTAGTGGGAAGAAAAGAGAAGAAGGAGAAAAATCAAAACCGAGCAAAACTTGGAAATAATGAGAGTACAGTATATATACACAGTAAAAAAAGAAAAAAAAAGCATTATTTATAGGTCAAAAATTAACACTCCCAGGATAAACTCTGATGAGTTGTTTTCAAAAGAACAAAGTATGAGACAATTATAAATAATCCTAACCCACATTGACAGATCCCTGAAAACCAGTCTCTACACCAGTTATTGATCTTGCTCACAGATTTCTGCTCCCTCCACACAGATTGCACCTCTGTGCCTCTGAGAAGTTAGACATGACCATGTGACATAGGAAATGCTCTGACCCATGAAAAGCAAACAGACCATGCATGTCATCACTTCTGGTACAAGTATTTGACTTGCCATCCCTCTCCCCGGGCTGTGGCAACAGTGAGAGCATGGGTTACCATGGAGATGAAGGCCCGGCAGCAGCCCTGGGAAAGAACCCAGACACACAAAGCATTCTGAGTGAAAAATCAATCTCTGCTGCGTTAAGCCACTGAGATTTGTTTTGTTGATGTGTGTGCTGCTGTTGTTACCACAGCATATCCTAACCTATCCTGACTGTTATCTTAAACCAATTGATTATTTATCCTCTTGCCAGTGAGTGACTGAAACCTGGGTTCTGGCCAAGAGAAAGTGGGAGGGAATCTGCCTGGGGCCTTTTCGGAAGTCTTTCCTTGCCCTTAAAAAGACTCATATGAGAAGAGAGTCTCTTTTATCCACTGGGCATTGCTTCTGTGCCTGTAGTGAGTGGAACTGTAGCAGACACCTTGTAACTTGGGTGGGAACTAGCCAAGGACAAGCCAGCTTAATGAGCTGGCTGAAGCCAAAGATAAAAAGTTTGAAGGACAGGAATAGTTTTCCTTACTGCCTGAATTAACCAGCCCTAGAACCAAAACCAACTGATCTCAGGATTTCTTTACTACATGAGATTTTATACATTTATAAATGAGATTATAATATGAAATGCATAATACATATATAAAGAGATTTCATATATATTATATACATAATAATGAGATTGTTGTCATTGTTCAGTCGCTAAGTCATGTCTGACTCTTTGTGACCCCATGGACTGCAGCACACCAGGCTTCCCTGTCCTCCACTGTCTTCTGGAGCGTCCATTCATGTCCATGGAGTCAGTCATGCTATCTAACCATTTCATCCTCTGCTGCCCCCTTCTCCTTTTGCCTTCAATCTTTCCCAGCATCAGGGTCTTTTCCAATGAGTCAACTCTTCACATCAGGTGGCCTAAGTATTGGAGCTTCAGCTTCAGCATCAATCCTGCCAAAGAATATTCAGGGATGATTTCCTTTAGGATTGACTGGTTTGATCTCTTGGTGTCCAAGAGACTCTCAAGAGTCTTCTTCAGCACTACAATTTGAAAGCATCAATTGTTTGGCATTCAGCCTTCTATATACTCCAACATCTATACATGACTACTGAAAAAACTATAGCTTTGATTATACAGACCTTTGTCAGAAAAGTGATGTCTCTGTTTTTAATATGTATAGGTTTGTCATAGGCTGTATAGGTTTGTCATAGCTTTCCTTCTAAGGAGCAAGTGTTTTTTAATCTCATGGCTACAGTCATCGTCCAGTGATTTTGGATCCCAAGAAAATAAACTCTGTCACTGCTTCCACTTTTTCCTCTTCTGTTTGCCATGAAGCAATGGGACCAGATGCTGTGATCTTAGTTTTTTAAAATGCTGAGTTAAACAATGATATTTTATATGTGTATATTTATGTACTTTGTATTATGTATTAAATATTTACATATATACACATATACTTCCCGTGGCACAAGTAGTAAAGAATTCCCCTGCTAATGCAAGAGCTGCAGGCTTGATCCCTGGTCAGGATGACCCCCTGGAGGAGGAAATGGCAACCTACTCCAGTATTCTTGCTGGGAGAATCCCATGGATAGAGGAGAATTGACAGGGTAGAGTTCATTGGCAGGGTACAGTTGCAAAGAGTTGGGCACGGCTGAGCATCTGAGCACACATATACTATATATATATATATATATTTCCCCCTTCTGTTTAAGCCATACTGAAGACTTGCAACTGAAATAGTCTTGGTTGATGCATATGCTACCTATTTAGAGTGGACCCTTGAGCTTCCCAGTGTGCCTGATGCAGACTTCACATGGTAGAACGTAGATGTGGGCACGGTAAACAGAAGAGTAGCCTACTTGGTTTCTGATTTTTGCAGTTTTGGCTTTTTTGGGTTTCAGACCGAAATCTCAATACATATTAGAATGAGTTTGGCCCAATCGTGTCTTCAGTTTAGGGAAGGTGGGAAAGCATCCCAGCTAGGCCAAACGGCTGCCTCTTTAGTGATGTATGTAGCCATACAGACATGAGACGTTTATTTTCTTCATACACTCATTTGGTGAAAATTAATTTTACCACGTGAAGCCTGTGGCAAGTGGCACCACCAGCACTATGCTGGCCACCATGCCCAACTTCCTCCTCCACCTTATAGAACAGGCCAACAGAAGTTCAGTTCAGGTCAGTTCAGTTCAGTTCATTCGCTCATTCACTTTATCTTCTCTGCCTTTGGTGGATGGCTACCTGGGCTTATCAATGGATTAAGGAATTACAAAGTCACTTGCTAATTTTCCAAGAACAAACTTTCAAAGATGATGTGACCCGGTTCCTTACTTACTCAGGAATGTGACAAGACTGGGTTGATTTTGGCATTAGGATATGTGTAAATCTGTATCTACCAGAAATGAAATGACAAGTGCATGTAATTGCCTGTTGTTTTGGAAGTGCATCTTGCCTGAGATGCCAGAAAAATATAAAAGAGTTTTACTATTTTCTGCTCTCTTGTATATAAATATCATCCAACTGAGTGCCGTACTTTCAGAAAGAAAAAAAAGTTCCACTTACCATTCACTCCTGATTGCACTTAATTTTATTCTTTATATTGATACACTGTGCACAGGTAAGTAATTTTGAATGACAATATAGGGTCCGTCTTTCTAAGCTTTGGCAAGTGTGTGTTTTCAGCCATCCACACAACCGAGAACATGCAATTGAAATGCTACCTGTTTTCTTCCCCTAGAACAGTGAAGGGGAAAACTAAACTGTTTTCATCAGAAGTTTCATTCAAAAGCATGAAAAACTGCAAGTGACAGCTGTGCAGATTCAGTGGATGTGACGTTTTTGAATTTCTTCAACTTGACAAGTAAACACCTTAAATCGGTAATGCTATATGCATAATACATGGCCTGTATTTTGACATCCATCATCAAATGCTGACTTGAGAAAATACGGGTTTGTACATCAAGGAATAGCACCCATAAAACAGGGAGAAATGCAGGTCACACGGTATTAGGAAAACTGTATTTCATTGCAGAACCTGCAACAAACCAACGCATCCTTTTATTTTATCTTATTTAAAGATTCCATTTTCAGCTGTGAAAAGACTCAATTCCTTTGCATGAAACCTTCATTTAGAAATGACATGCTTGCCTCTTAGGCTTCTTTCATTTTGCTTTCATATTCCATTTTCCCCTTCAGTCACCAAGCCTGGTTCCATTAGCATCTGCAAGTGACAAACTATGGTGGATGTCCAAAGACATCTCTCCATTAAAGGTCTTTTTCTCTCCTACACGTGACCCCAAGAACGAGGTGCTTTTGTTGGAAGAAAACTTCAGCAATGATAATGTCACTTATTATTTGCTACTTTCATAGCCACACGTTTTTACAAGCAAGAGGCAAAGACAAAAGAAATAGATTTTACTTAATTTTTTTAACCCTTCCTGGAGAGTTGTGTTAAAGAGGAACAGAATGTATTAGCATTGTTTCTTTATTACAGATTCTAATACAGGAAAATTGTGGCTTGAAATGGCAGGATTGACCCAGATTCCTGAAGTGACCTTGAAAAGAATAGAAAATCAGGCACTTTCCTTCCTAAGGGATGAGTGAATTTGGCCTTTGGTATCATTTGTTGGCAGCTACCCAGCAGCTATTGATAAAGGGGCAAGTCTAAATTGTATCCAGTTCTCTGATTGTCTTGCTCCTCCTTCCCTTATTTGCTGCAGTGGATAACATCTTTGGTTGAACTTTAAGGCCCTCTACATAAAGCAGTGCTCTGGTCCTGCAGGTGAAAGTCCTTGCACATGGAGTATCCTCCAGGGACTCTGATCTACAACTAGAGGATAGTGTCAGTGGGAAATGCTCCTTCCATTAGTTGAACTAACACTCAGGAAGTTAACTTTAGAAACACACTCATTTTGCCAGAAGAGATGATGTGGAATGTTGGCACTGGATGGATAGAATGATAAAGCTCTCAATCAGGAAAAGATTCAAGTTAAGTAACCACAGCCACAGCCCAAGCTCTTACCAAGACGGCCTCCTGGTTCTTGAGATGTGTTCCCATTTCTCTCTGTTGAGTGTGGACCTGAGAGGCAGGTTCTGGGCCAAAGATAACTTTAAAGACTACCTGATCTCCTTACACTGAAAGCCCTGCCCCATTTCAGTCTTCAGGTGCAGATATGATGGGCTTACATTACTTGTTTTATTCCTTTGACATCAGGCAGAAATGGGCCCAACATTGCCCTCTGCCAAGCATGCTTACCCCATATGCTGCAGAAGAACTTTAGGTTAAAGCCTGAATTTTCTATATATTTAAGCATCTCAGACTGTCTACAAATTGCCTGGCCCACAAACAAGGAATGGAATGGAATAGTTAAGAGCATGTGCATTGGAGTCAGCTGTCTTGGGTTTAAATTCTGGCTCATCTGCTGATAAGAAATATAACCACAAACATAGCACAGATTCTCCAAACCTCTGTATCTTTGTCTAAATTTGAATTACCTCTTAAACAGGGCAGTTGTGAGAATAAGATGAAATAGTATGTTCAAAACATCTAGTACAACGTCTGGTATGAAGCAAAAACTTTAAAATGTTGACTACCAATGTTAATATTTTACCAAGTACACAGTAAATATCTGTAGCAGCTTCCCCCTTCCCTATGGATAAAGAACTGAGGTAGCTTTTGGCAGAGATTTTTTTAAAAGAATTTTCACATTGAGGAAAATCCTTAAAAAATTAATAGGAAGGCATTAGTAGTGTGAACATATTTTAGTAGAAATAATCAGATCAATTCAGTGATTAAAAATATGGCCTAAAATATTTAAGGAAGGAGTATTTTGGATATCAGATTGGCTAAGATTTTTTTTTAGTATGTTGAAAGACTGGTGTCCAGTCTCATGAAAGAAGGCTTCTTAATTCATTATAGCAACTGCAAGGTCTCTGGAGTCTTCTGTTTTCTGGACTTAATTTCTACTTCCTCTATTTATTTAAGGACATGAACTTTCCTATTTTGCTTCTTGGGCTTTTGAAATGGTTTTCACTACTCTCTACATTCTTTTCCAACATTTGTGTTCTCCATCACATACACCACCGTTGGGTTCAGCTCAACAAAATCTGTAGTACTTGATGTTCTTTTTATGACTGGTTATTCATTGGTGAGCAGAACTTAGTCTGTATCAGGGAAGTTACTGGAAGATTAATTGACCTCTAGTTAAATATGACAAGGGCATTTCTGTTTGGATGGCTTCATGTGAAAGAATTGAATACAAACACTTGGCCTATGCCCTAAAGGTTCAAGGAGAAGAGACTCGGTAATAGCAAGATTAAGGTTTCATTTTTTAAAGTAACTGTTTTGGGTACCTGCTGCATGTATGCATACAGACGCAGCATTCAAGGAGCATCCATGGTTACAAGCAATGATAGGCTCTGACTCAGATAAGATCAGAGGGAATGGCTAGAAAAGGGTTCCAGGGCAATGAAGTTGTGAGTACATTCAAAAATGAGAAAGACTCAATGTCATGTTCCTTGTAGAACTCAAAGCAAAGGTAAGAATGTTCTAGATCTAGACTAAGATAACTGAGAATGAAGAAGGCAGGCTTAAAGAGAACCTTAAGGAAAAAATAGTAAAATCCAACACTTACTGAGTGTTCAGTATGTACCAAAACCCGCTCGTATTTTAACTTTCATTCTCACCAACATCCTATCCCTACAGTCTGGGATTATAAGATGTAGCTCAGTCAGTAAAGAGTGCCAGCAATGCAGGAGACTTGGGTTCGATCTCTGGGTCAGGAAGATCCCCTGGAGAAGGAAATGGCAACCGATTCCAGTATTCTTGCCTGGAGAATCCCATGGAGAGAGGAGCCTGGCAGGCTACAGTCCATGGGGTCGTAAGAGTCAGACATGACTAAGTGACTGAAATACCATGTACCAAAACCTGCTCTCATTTTAACTTCAGTTCTTACCACCATCCTATGTAGATAGTGCTGTATTACAGATGAGGAGATTGAAGAACAATGAGTTAAGCAACTTGCCCCAGAGGATACATCTAGGCCTAAGCAGATCTAAATCTGAACCTTGGTAAATGGACTCCAGGACCTCCTCTAATGGAAGCCATGGCATATTCTTTCTTATTACATGCCAAAGCTGAGCTAAGGGTTTTTTTCACAGGCCACCTCATTTATTGCTCATAACAACCCTATAAGGAGAAGGCAATGGCACCCCACTCCAGTACTCTTGCCTGGAAAATCCCATGGACAGAAGAGCCTGGTAGGCTGCAGTCCGTGGGGTCTCTAAGAGTCGGACACAACTGAGTGACTTCACTTTCACTTTTCACTTTCATACATTGGAGAAGGAAATGGCAACCCCACTCCAGTGTTCTTGCCTGGAGAATCCCAGGGACAGAGGAGTCTAGTGGGCTGCCATCTATAGGATCGCACAGAGTCGGACACGACTGAAGGAACTTAGCAGCAGCAGCAGCAGCAGCAATAAGTACAGGAACTGCTAATACTACCATTTCGCATATGAGGAAAATAAGATTCAGAGGAAGTCAGATAACTTCCTTCAGCATCCCAGCTGGTAAGTGGCACATCTAGGGGGCTATAGCCCGACAGTCTGACTTCAGAGACCAAGGATTAGCCTGCTCCATGCTGCCTTCCCTCCATGTGTGATGGCCTCTGTTTCTGTGATGGTCTCTCTTTCTCACGTGCCGAGCTTGGCAGGCAAGTTGGAGGCCTGAGCCAGTCTTACTCTTTTATTGTTTTCACTTTTAAACAATAGCAGATAACAGCTGGGACCCATTGCAGTTATGCTTAACTTGCTTTGGTATGGTAGTATGCACAACTCAGTACATATAATAAATGCTTTATTACAGTACTTTTCCGTGGGGGAAAACACAAAGTACTTTCTAAATCTTCCCTGGTTAAATCCCCAAGCTTTTCCAGGGAGAGAGGGAGATGGAAATTCTTATAAATCACCTCCCCTAAAATAGATGGAGAAAGGAAGGTAAGTGCCTCCCTCGCCCCCATAGATTTAACATAAAGGAATTGGTTCAAATGGTGGGGCAAATTATCTTTTATTGTGTGCATATAAATGATGGTTAGAAATCCATATGCTACGTTAAACTAGGGAAATAAATTAGGCAGAGTCATCTAGGTTTGCTGAGACAGGTATTCAATATGAAGTTGTAAAAGGGAAAGATCACCATTAAAAATGATCTATAAAGACATGCTAAAATCAAGAGAAACATCTCATATTACATCATCTAGGAGATGAATTAAATTTCCTGTTAATGCCAGGGGAAAAAAAACTCCAAAGCCAAATGTCAGATGAAGTGAAGATCAATAAAAATATTTTGATAAGTTAATGCAACAATGCTATTTAACACATGATTGGCAACCACTGAAACATAAATTATCCAAATTTCCCATTGCTGCTTATGGGAAAATTATGCAGATTAGAACTTGATTAGGCTTATATCATGAGACTCAATTTGGACTTTTAATCTATTAAGCTCCAATAAATGAGGCATCTGAATAGCTCCCCTGAGCAAGTACAGTAATAGCCACAGCAGTCATTTTTTGCAGTATGTATTCCAACAAATTCTTCAGCAGCTGAAGTAAAGAAAATTCCGTATATAGAAGCATGATTGCTTTTTAACTTGTGGGGGGAAAAGTCCACATGCATAGGCTGATTAGGAAATAGTTTTTTTTTTTTTTTTTAGAAAAGTCTGCAAGAGAAATCTGGCCAAGGGAAAACCCCAGCTGAACCTTGTAATATTTTTTCATAGTTGTTTTCAGTGGTTTTCCACAAAGTTGGAGCCCTGAGTCATGACAGCCAGGAGCTGACCAGTGTTGGCTCAATAAAAAATGATTATTTGACAAGGCAGCAACTTCTCCTGACACTGGTCAAAGGCTACTCTGACCACTCTCCACTTAGAAGCAGAAGATGGTGCTGGCCCCCAACAGCTTACTGGAAGTCAATGCTGGGGAAGAAGGGGGATGAGAACACGATTACTAGTTTCAACTGTGTTATTTTTGCTTTATTCCAAGAAACTCATGAGCTTGGAGCTGATAATTGCTCCCTACCTAGAGCCTAAAGTCAAAGTTTTATAAATTATATTAATAGAGAGCTCTGAGGAAGCTACACCAGTTGGGTCTCTTTTTGCCTCTTTGCCAATCACTCTGTTAGAGATGGAAGAACTTTGGAAACCCTCTAATCATTACTTCTATTTTACAGATGAAGAACACTAAAGCTCAGAGCAGAGAAGTTACTAAGTCCAAGCTCACAGACCAGTTGGTGGCAGAGCCAGAATAGCTGATTTTGTTGTAACTTGCTCCCTTTAAACCTTTTCTGAAGGAAAGTTATGACCAACCTAGATAGCATATTGAAAAGCAGAGATATTACTTTGCCAACAAAGGTCCATCTAGTCAAGGCTATGGTTTTTCCAGTGGTCAAGTATGTATGTGAGAGCTGGACTGTGAAGAAAGCTGAGCACTGAAGAATTGATGCTTTTGAACTGTGGTGTTGGAGAAGATTCTTGAGAGTCCCTTGGACTACAAGGAGATCCAACCAGTCCATCCTAAAGGAGATCAGTCCTGGGTGTTCATTGGAAGGACTGATGCTGAGGCTGAAACTCCAATACTTTGGCCACCTCATGAGAAGGAGTTGACTCATTGGAAAAGACCCTGATGCCAGGAGGGATTGAGGGCAGGAGGAGAAGGGGATGACAGAGGATGAGATAGCTGGATGGCATCACCGACTCGATGGACATGAGTTTGAGTGAACTCTGGGAGTTGGTGAGGGACAGGGATGCCTGGTGTGCTGCGATTCATGGGGTCGCAAAGAGTCGGACACGACTGAGTGACTGAACTAACTACATGAGAGACCCATTCCACAGTGTATGGTATGTGTGTGGTGGTGGTGATGGGATGTGTGTGTGTGGAAACTCTGTTCCCACCCTGTCCACAACAGTGGCAACAGGAAGCCAGGCAGTCTGACTCCAGGGCCAGCAAGATCAACCCCATCATCCTGGACATATGGCTAGTCTCCAAGCTGGGGCCAAACTCTTTTCTCCTCAAAACCTGATGGAAAAGATGTTAAAGAAGGATAAAAGTATGAGGCTGTTGGTGACCATTTAGCTCACCAAGGGTCAAAGGCAAGCAGGGGTAAAGAAAGTGAGGCAGAGCTCTGACATAGGCTCCTGGGCTCAAATGTGGCCAAAGTCAGAAGCACCCCAGTTATAAGACTTTCTTTTTATTTAAGCCTTTGGGGGTTGGATTTCCACTACTTATAACAAAAATGCCAAAATAGTACAGTAACTGAGAAAAATCTCTATTTTTTTCTTGGTAAAATGGTGCATGAATATCTGAGTTTCTATTGAAACAAGTGACTGTATCTTCACTGAAGCTTTCTTGTTCACTTCCAGTGACCAGGGATGAGACCTGGGTCAATACTTTCCTCTCCATTTCTTTATTTATAATCAGCAACATTGATATTTTTAACAATACCCTTTTCTGCTGCTGCTGCTAAGTCACTTCAGTCGTGTCCGACTCTGTGCGACCCCATAGACGGCAGCCCACCAGGCTCCCCCGTCCCTGGGATTCTCCAGGCAAGAACACTGGAGTGGGTTGCCATTTCCTTCTCCAAACCCTTTTCCAGAGACTGTAATTAATGAAAGCCTTGGGAATCTGCACAAGGTATTTTATCTTTTTTGGAGTTTCTGTTTGGGTCTAAATTAAACCAAAGGAAACTGAACCAACCAACCAATCAACCAACCAAAGTTCTCCATAGCTATTTGCCCATGAAGTTTCATAAGATATAATCAGCACTTAGGTCTCATGCACTGAAACAAATATGTTTGCAAGAGTTGTCTCTCTAAGCAGTCTCTTTCCTTAAACTTAAAGAGCTTACTGTTCTTAATACCTGTCTTTCAGAGGGGCTGGTGTAGAAAGGAAGGGAGGAAAGGAGAGAAGGAATGAAGAAGGGAGGGAGGAAGGAAAGGAAACTAGCTACAACTCAAGCACAATTAAGACCACAGATTTGGAAAGAAACCTAATATCCACCAGGTCTAACATCTTCATTTGTGCAAAAGTTCATGGTGTCTTGATGAATTTTCCACAACTTCTCAGTCACTTTTTACCTCCTCCAAATTCATCTTACAACTTAAAAATAAGACATACTTTGGCTATAGAGATCAAATGACTTAAAATCTGACATACCCTTTGGCTTAAAAAATTTCATTTCTAAAAATATAAGTAGAGCCAATATTTCTTCATATTAAAGATTTGGTTATGTTCTTCATTTGTAGTTATTAAGGAACAATGTTATAATGAAAACAGCATGAATATCCAGTTTTAGGAAACTGATGTCAAGTATGCATCCACTAAAAATAATGCCGAAAATCATTTTATGCATGGAAAAAATGGTCATGATAAAATTGTGTGGGGAAAAAAACAGGTACATACTATTATGTGTGATCCATTTTAGGAGAGTAAAATATATATATCTGCAGAAACAAGACTAACATTAACTTTCTTATGTCCGAATGCTAAAATTATAAGCAATGTGTATTTGTTTTCTCTTTGTTTATACATAGTTGCTAAATTTTGTAAAGTAAATATGTTTTGTTTGTGCAAGGAGGAAAAAATTACCAAAATTATAAATTAATGAAAGAAAAAGCATGAAACCTCACAACTTCATGTCATCTTCATGGGCTGAGAACAGCTGATTGACATGGTGGAGGGACTCATACTACTGAGCTGTTTCAATCCCCAAAAGGTCATTTTGATCTACTTAAACTTGGGGAAAACAAGGTTCTGGGATAGATGTGACCAAAAGCTACAGATTAAGAGGCTTTAGGAAAACACTGTCAAAATAAGAGTTTTCAAGGTTCCCAGTTCTCTGCTATTTCAACTTCCTACCATTTTATGAGCCATTCAATCTCAGAACAAAGGATGCTGAGAGCTTACATGGGTCCAAGGCTTCCTTGGTGTCTCAGATGATAAAGAATCCGCCTGCAATGCAGGAGACCCAGGTTTGACTCCTGGGTCAAGCAGATCTCCTGGAGAAGGGAATGGCTACTCACTCCAGTATTCTTGCCTAGAGAACTCCATGGACAGAGAATCCATGGGTTGCAAAGAGTTTGGGCATAATTGAGTGACTGATACTTTCACTTTTCAAAGAACCCATGGAAACGTATAGTGCTCTGTGCATTCAGCCAAAGAGAGGAGCAGTTAGAGCTGGTTTCTAACACAGAAGAGGGGCACTTGCTGACCCCCATCCCTGCTCCCACCAAATCTTAACCCCCTAAGACATGCTGTCCCCTCGATCTGCCCTCAGCTCAGTTCCCACCCTTCCTTCACCACCTCCAGGAAGCCTACCGTGACCTACTAGTTACTAGTTACTTCATAAAGATATCTTCAGCTGGACTTTTTCCTTTCCTTTATTCATTATTTTAAAATAAGAATTACTACTGATTATGTACCAATTACTATATACCAGTGGTTAAATTTGTTTTAAGTATCTTTAATGTTCTCTTTTCATATAGTCATACCTATTGGATTCTTCATTTCAATATGGCATGAACTATATCAGCCTTCTGTATCACTATTATTATTGAACTACATGGAAAATTCTATTATTTCTGCTTTCTTCTTATTATTACTTTTTAGTTGCTTTTCTGGACCCTCCCAATTTGCTGCCATCCCAAGAGGACAAAGGCCGTTTTGCCAGTAACATAGAATCTTCTCTTCCATGCTGGATCACATTCCAGTAAACTCGAGGCATACTATGCCAGGGAAAAGGCAGATGTACACATTGTGAGGCAGCGATACAGACTGGATACTAGTCAAACACACAGAAACCCTCATGCTGCCAAGACTATATACCGTTTTGTTTCCATTACATCAATTTTTTCTCCCACTTTTGTGAGCATTAATCAAAGAAATGCAAAGAGCTCATTAAAGTGATAGATTGACTGAAAATGTAACCACCTTCACATTATAAACAGTTTCTTTATGTTCTCAATGCTGTGGGCTTTGTTTTTCAGCATTTGTCATATAGTTCAAATGTCCTTTTACATTTAAAACACCAAATGCCAAATGGGCCCCAGTTGTTTGGTTTAATACAAACCAATGGCCAGCTAAGCAAAAACCAGGGCTAGGAAATCACAAGCAAACTAAAACACCCATATCTTAAGCACCCAGAAAATTAAGTAGCTGTAAAAGATGGATTTGCCAAGTAGTCCAAGGCATTGCCCTGCAATTCAGGAAGAACAGAATCCCATCGCTGACAACTCTCTGCCAGCTGTCTCCGACAGGTTCTAGAGACAGGACGCCTGGCCAGGGATAACGGCTAAGGTTCCAAACATTTGATAGTCTTTTAAAAGAAAGCACTGTAAATGTTTTCTTTGAAGTTTTAAAGGCTTTCCTGCATATATGTTGATGCTGGCAGCTGAATATGTAACCAGGATCTGGCATTTTGAGAGGGAGGCATTTCCCCCACACAGATCTTCACTAAAGAAGGGGCTGACTGGTGCCAGTTTGATTTTGAACATGTCTGTTCACACCATGATCAATATCCTTGGACCACATCCTGAAATGAGCCCTAACACCATGGAACTGGAATTCTGCAGTTAGACTGCTTAGGTTGAGTGCTGCCTCCTTCAGCTTCTAGTTTTGTGATCTGGGGCAATTTAATTTTATGTCTCAGTCTTCTCATCTATAAAATGGAAGCATAATATGACATGAAGATTAAATGAGTTAAATAATACAGTTATATAGCACAGAGAACTCTGCTCAATATTACATAACTACCTAAATGGGAAAAGAATTTGAAAAAGAATAGATACATGTATATGTATACCTGAATCACTTTGCTATATGCCTGAAACTAACACAACATGGCTAAGCAACTAAACTCCAATATAAAATTTATAACACAATAATATTAATACAATTAATAATAATTCAATGTATATTATTATTATTAATATAAAATTAAAAGTTTAAAAAATACAGATAAACTGCTTGCAACAGTGCTCAGCCCAGAGTAAGCACTTTATAAACACTGCTTTATTTTTGATGATGATGATGTCAATGATAGAATGGTGATATTGACAGAAAAACAGAAAATCAAAAGACATGGGTTTTAGCTCCAGGTTATCCCCTAAATCTCTGTGAGAATTTAAAGAGTTTCAACATGTTACCTAAACTCAGTTTGCCCATGTGTAAAACAGGCAGATAAAGCAATGGCTTCCCAATGGCTTCTGGCTCTCAAAAATCTATCATCCTAATTCTGGGGAGCTGTATGCAATATCAGAAGCATGATAACTCTGAGTTTGATCACTCAATATTCAGAAATGTCTGCAGTCATTTCTGGGATCATCTTTTGAAAAAGTGAGAGACAGTAGCCTTTCCTTCTAGTATCCTGGCATATGTGCTGTGTGCTCAGATACTCCGTCATGTCTGATTCTTTGTGACCTCATGGATGGCACCCCACTGGGCTTCTCTGTCCATGGATTCTCCAGGCAAAAATACCGAAGTGGGTTGCCATGCTCTTCTCCAGGAGATCTTTCAGACTCAGGGATCGAACTCAAGTCTTTTATGTCGCCTGCAATACTTCACATCAAAAACACATCAGTAAAGGCATATGAGAGACACGTACTAAATGCACGTCGCAGCTCTAGGCATGAGATAATATGGGAGTAGCCCATAAAGCTAGTCCTCCCTCCAGGAGCCCTGCATCCAATCCACTCATTAACACACAGTCCGGTTTCATCTCCTGTCACGTGATCACAGTCAGAGAGGCCACTCTGGTCCTCAGTTTCTTCATCTATAAAATGGGGATGACTCTAACGTTTCTTTCAGCTCTGAAGTTTGTCTCTTTTAAGACCCTAAATTTAAAAAATAAGCTCCTACAGAAACTAACAAGAAGAATCAAGAGGATCTCTTCTCAGAGGCCCTCACACTTTGTAGGGCAGATACTGCATTTCAATTCTGTTTTATACCTTTGCCAGGAGAATGAAATTTCAGCGCCAAAACCAATGAGAAGGATGTACTTTCTCCAAAGTTGCTATAATGGCTGAAAAGGCCATAAATAACCATTTATTAAACAAACAGTGTGGGCCGAAAGAAGAGAAACTGCCACAATTAGGCCCCTGGGGCCTGCAGGCACAGTACAGAACAGTGAGACTAGCTCATAATCCTGGCAATATGTTATCAGTTGTTCCATTTTCTTGAAGTTATCTTCATAATCAAGATGCTATCCCAGTCATTGTGGGCTTTAGAACTATTTTTAATTTTAATTTAAAGAGCAATTAAAGAAAGACAATGGATATGCGGGATAATAAAGTAAGTGATTAGCAGCATGCAAATGACAGAGGCTTAATGATAATATGGTTCTAGTCTCCAAAGGGCTTGTTGAGAGAAAGCCCTTTCTACATGTGGTTGTTCAGCTAATGTGTCTCAACCCACAATTACAACATTGCTGACACCATTAACCAGTGAAACAACATCACTTCGAGAAATCCTTGTTGTCTCATTAAAATGGAAAGGGTCAGGTAATTTACCAGCGTTGTATGTCTAGTTTTGTTGTTGGTAATTAGCGAACATTACCCAGCATGGACTCCCGCTGGGAGCTGGAGAAACTTTGTGAAATATTAAAGAGGGAAGTCTTTATATTTCACTGGAAAATTGAAAAGAGGTACAGTAATAGTCTCCCTGTCACTTCTTTGCACTTAGGAAAAGGAAGGAACAAGTGGGGACTCTAACATGGTGAGAAATATTCAACATGCATCAGGAAGGCACTACCCTATCCTGTATCAGGCAGCATACTGGCCATCAGGGTCTGTGTCCCTATGAAAGGGGGTGGGGAGGAAGGGAAAATTGCAAACTACATCTTCATTGTTCTGACTGAGGTTCTCTGAATTAAACTCCTTGAAATAGAGGAAAGGGGCTACAAAAAGTTTTCTTTCTGGAATGCTTTAATGATTTAAATAAGCACCAGAATTGTTTATTCAAAAAGTTATTTATATATAGTTTTAAATGTAGAGATGGGGGAAATATATCTCAGGGCCCTGACTTCCTGCCTTCCTGCTTCCTAATGAAAGCCTCTACAGACACTGGGACTGAGACCCCCGCCCGAAACGCCAGCCAACACTTGGTGTGTTGTCAGGAAGCAGAATGGTATCTTATTCTTTAAATGGAACTTTTGGAACATAAAACACATTCCAATAAATGTGAACAGAAAATTACGAATTCATTAAACTACTTTGGTATCTTGTGCTATATATAATATTTATATTCCGACTACTGTAAAATATGCTTTAATATCTTTAGGCAACTATAAGGACTTAAATATTTATAAAATGGCTAAAGATAAAGTATGGCCCTCTTATTCCTACATACAGATGATGTAAGGCGTGCAATCAAAGACAATAACACTCTCTGCCCATTTGTCATCTTAAAGGAGCCGATCAACACGCCATCCCTCGTGTACCATCTACATAAGAGTTGTTGCCGACACAGGCAACTCCAGAGGAGTTTGCGCCTTAAAAACTACCTAGAGTGCTATACTTCACAGAAAACAGGGCTTTCTGAAAATGGAGACAAATCAATAAATTTGCAGGCAAAACAGCTCCAAGAGGGGCTTCAATATACTGCTGTATTTATCTCTGGGACATCTGGGAATGGGAAGCATTTTGATTTAATATTTCATAACGTACAGGCAATTGCTTCCTAGCATGGTATATAATTAATGTTCATAAAAAAGAGGGCTTTAAAAAAATTCTTCAATATCCTAAATGTAAATAGATAAATAAATAAATGGATAGATAAATAAATAAGAGACACACCTGGGCTGCCTTTAGAAATGTAGGACAGCCTTATATAATCCAATAAGAAGAAAGGTATCATGAATTTATAAGCACCCAAGGGCCTATTAAAAGTAGGTTTATAGATTAAGTATGAAACTTCAACCCTGACGTTCTCTCATTATTTACTGTCCTTCCTTGTCATTAGAACCAGAGTCTGATTGATTTTCAAAAATTTCCCATTTCCTCTGCTGATTAGGCATTCTGAAAATTACCTGCCCCCACCTGCCTTGATCTCTCCCATGCACACGCCCCTACTTTATCTCCTCTGCTCTTTCTGGACTGGAATAGAGTAAGGCTGGAAGTTCAAGAGTCAAAGTTAGATGCCCTCCAAAATTCCCAGATATCACCCTTAGGAGGCTGCCAGTCCATGGAGATTTGAGCTTAGTGACTCTGCAGCCCTGCTAGGAAGCTCAGATAGCCACTTTGCATAAAGAAGAGCAGAGGCCTGTGCTTCTCAACTCTAGTTGCCCCTTGGAATCTCTGATGCTCAGAGTCTGACTTAGTCGCTCTGGGATGTGGCCTGGACTTGGCAGGGTTAAAAAAGTCACACAGTTGATTACAGTGTGCAGCTAAGGTGAAAAGACCTTAAAGGCCTGGTAAATTTCTTGAATGCATATGCAAATATTTCTGCACAGACCTATGGCGGGGGTTCGCCTGGAAGAGGGCATGGTAACCCACTCCAGTATTCTTGCCTGGAGAATCCCATGGACAGAGGAGCCTGGCGGGCTACAGTCCATGGGGTCACAAAGAGTTGGACACGACTGTAGTGACTGAGCATGCACGCGTGTGGTGGTGGGGGGGGGGTTGGGGGGGCACTAGGGAGGGACCCATTATTTTATTAGGCACTTAAAAGGATGCAAGAACCCTTTCTCAATGAAGAACAAATCATTCCCTGGGGTCCCAGGCTGAGAGCCTAAATTATATTTTTTGAAGAAAAACAGGTAAAGGAGGAAGGCTGGGTAAAACCTACCATCTCACTGGAGCAGCATGGACTCCACTCAGCCAGCAGCAGCTCTGGATTGATGTCATTCCACCCAATCGCCAGCGCTCCTCCATAACCAGCTGCCACAGAGCAGCTGTGTGTGAGGGCTTCTATCACTGAGCAGAGGCCTCACCTTTCTGCTTCCTAAAAGAGCTCCACTGAGGGATACCACACTGTCTGTGAGGAAAACTCCAGTGGTCTCAATCAGTCTGCCTCGTTCTTCTTCAACACTCTGTAGGCTATTGTAAGTCTCCCTAACCTTGATGGCTCACTTCCCAAAGGGGTCTTGGTTTCCACCACTATCAGTGTCCCATGCATATCTACTGATGAACAGAATCAACAAGAAACCTGGTTGATGCCTACAAATGGCTAACCCTACCTTGCTAATTGCTATTTTGAGTGACCAAATGAAAGAAAATGAAAAATTATCAAATATTAATAGCAAAAATAGAAGAAAACAACAGAATGGGTAAGACTATAGAGATCTCTTCAAGAAAATTAGAGATATCAAGGGAATATTTCATGCAAAGATGGGTACAATAAAGGACAGAAATGGTATGGACCTAACAAAAGCAGAAGATATTAAGAAAAGGTGGAAAGAATATACAGAAGAACTATTCAAAAAAAGAGCTTAATGCTTGAGATAATCATGATGGTGTGATCACTCACCTAGAGCCAGACATCCCGGAACATGAAGTCAAGTTGGCCTTAGGAAGCGTCACTACAAACAAAGCTAGTGGAAGTGATGGAGTTCTGATTGAGCTATTTCAAGTCCTAAACTATGATGCTGTGAAAGTGCTGCACTCAATATGCCAGCAAATTTGCAAAACTCAGCTGTGGCCACAGACTGGAAAAGGTCAGTTTTCATTCCAATCCCAAAGCAAGGCAAAGTCAAAGAATATTCAAACTACTGCACAATTGTACTCATCTCACACACTAGCAAAGTAATGCTCAAAATTCTCCAAGCAAGGCTTCAACAATACGTGAACTGAGAACTTCCAGATGTTCAAGCTGGGTTTAGAAAAGGCAGAGAAAGTGAAGTTGCTCAGTTGAGTCCGACTCTTTGCGACCCCATGGACTGTAGCCCACCAGGCTCCTCCATCCATGGGATTTTCCAGGCAAGAATACTGGAGTGGGTTGCCATTTCCTTCTCCAGGGGATCTTCCCAACCCACGGATCAAACCCCAGTCTCCCACATTGCAGATAGACGCTTTAACCTCTGAGCCACCAGGGAAACCCAAAGGCAGAGGAACCAGAGATCAAGTTGCCAACATCTTTTGGATCACAGAAAAAGAAAGAGAGTTCCAGAAAAAGATCTACTTCTGCTTAATTGACTATGCCAAAGCCTTTGACTGTGTGGATCAAAACAAACTGAAAAATTCTTCAAGAGATAGGAATACCAGACCACTTTACCAGTCTCCTGAGAAATCTGTGCAGGTCAAGAAGCAACAGTTAGAACTGGACATGGAACAATGTACTGGTTCCAAATTGCGAAAGGAGTAACATCAAGACTGTATATTGTCACCCTGCTTATTTAACTTATATTCAGAGTACATCATGTGAAATGCCGGCCTGGAATCAAGATTGTTGTACAAGCTGGAATCAAGATTGTTGGGAGAAATATCAATAACCTCAGATATGCAGATGACACCACCCTTATGGCAGAAAGTGAAGAAGAACTAAAGAGTCTCTTGATGAAAGTGAAAGAGGAGAGAAAAAATTGGCTTAAAATTCAACATTCAAAAAACAAAGATCATGGCCTCCAGTCCTATCACTTCATGGCAAACAGATGGAGAAACAATGGAAATAGTGACAGACTTTATTTTGGGGGGCTTCAAAAGCACTGAAAACGGTGATTACAGCCATGAGATTAAAAGACACTTGCTCCTTGGAAGAAAAGTTATAACCTAAACAGCATATTAAAAACCAGAGATATTACTTTGCCAACAGAGGTCTGTCTAGTCAAAGCTATGGTTTTTCTAGTAGTCATGTATGGATGTGAGAGCTGGACTATAAAGAAAGCTGAGCGCCAAAGAATTGATGCTTTTGAACTGTGGTGTTGGAGAAGACACTTGAGAAGACCCATGCAGTCCCTTGGACTGCAAATATATCAAACCAGTCCATCCTAAAGGAAATCAGTCCTGAATATTCATTGGAAGGACTGATGCTGTAGCTGAAACTCCAATACTTTGGCCACCTGATGCAAAGAACTGACTCATTGGAAAAGACCCTGATGCTGGGAAAGATTGAAGGCAGGAGGAGAAGCAGATGACAGAGGATAAGATGGTTGGCTAGTATCACTGACTCAATGGACAGGAGTTTGAGCAAGCTCCAGGAGTTGGTGATGGACAGGGAACCCTGGCATGCTATAGTCCATTGGGTCACAAAGAGTCTGACACAATTGAGTGACTGAACTGACTGAACTGAATAGCAAAAAGGCTAAATGTGCTTAATCTCTAACTACACCCTCGATACTGTTTTATATCCATCCACTCAAGCCATGTATGGTTATGAAGGTCAGATACTGAGCAACAGCTTCCAAGTGGGCATCACTCATACTGTGGACACATTATATTTGCATATTTATTATGATGCTTTTTTCCCAGCAGATGGTAGAAAAGCATACTGTTCAAAGATAATCAGTGTATTATGAGAATTTTTAACAGATGGAAGTAAAGTATATCAAGAAAGAACTGACTTTTTCTGACTCATGTAAAGGTAATATATGGACTAGAGAAAGTCTTATATCTCATTTATATCTCAAAGAAATTTGATGAACCAGGTACAGTTAGTGTTCTCAATGAGAAAATTGAGGTACAGAGAGGTTAAACAATTTGTCCCGGCCTAGTAGGTAACAGAGCTGCATTCAAATCAGAGTTTTCTAGAGCCCACCCACACCATGGTTAACTTGATTGCACAATGCAATCTCTAAAGCCCTTGATGTTTTATGAAACCACTCTGCAGTCATCATCTTCTTGGATTCACACACAGTCCCTCAGGATATTTAGGTGGTGCCACTCTAACAAACCCCATTTCTGGGATGAAGAAGTGAAATCAGAGTGCTTATCCAAAGTTACATTCCAGATGACTGACATAAGTAGGATTTAAAACTTGGCTCCTTGACCCTGCACAAAGGCGTCACCCCTCTGACAGTCCACTTGAGATTCACCATTATTGTGTTCAGTCGCTCAACCATGTCCCACTCTTTGGGGCCCCATGGACTGTGGCCCACGAGGCTCCTCTGTCCATGGGATTCTCCAGGCAAGAATACTGGAGTGGGCTGCCAGTGCCTTCTCCAGGGGACCATACTGACCCAGGGATCTGCCCTGTGTCTCCTGTATCTCCCACACTGGCAGGGGGATTCTTCACAACTAGCACCACGTGGGGAGCCCTCACCATCTATAAGCAGAGCAACAAAACCCATCTGCTGGGCTGCCCCTGCCTACTCCCCACTCAGGGGATAGAGCACAGCCGGCTGCCCATCAGCTGCTGAGAGGAGACAGCATCGATCTCCATGCGGCCAGGGAAGCTCCGAGAAACCATTCCAAGCTCCCTAGAGCAGAAAGTAGAGATGTTTTCTGTGTGTTACTGAACTTTGAGGCTTTCAATGCTACAGCCTCCTCAGGCCTTGGGCTGGTACAGTGAAATATACCTGCAGCGAGGCTAGTAAAATGTTGAGGATCAGGAGCTATTAGCATAGATTAAAACAATGGGATGATTTGCACTAGAGAACTCTCGGACAAGTCTGACCATGGCTCTTATTAACAAGTTCAATGTCTTTGATCTTTGGGATGCTTGCCCAGTGCCCAGCTATCAAGTGAATGGAGAGTGGCTGAAGCCTGGAAGGAAAGGACGTAGTATTTAACAGAGGGATTGAACTGCTTTATCTCATTGGAGGGCAAGCTAAGGCAGAGCAGACTGCAAACAGATATGGGGATTAAATCATGTATCTACTCATTCCACCAAGCTTTACTGAGTATTTACTACGTGTGAGGTGCTATGCTAAGCATTTAAATGCCTGACAATGCGTGGGAGAGGGGAGGTCAGCAAGATGCTAGAAAAGGCCATTCTTTGAGAGCCTATCCAAGTTAACAGTGATCTCCCCTAAAATCATTTCCTTTGACACTCTGAGATCTTTAGGCCCCTCAGCTATGTCATCAGTAGACATATAGCCAAGTGCCCTGTTGTGAATAAACTTGACCTTTCCTACTCGTATGCCTTTTCCCACTTTGCCCCAGCCCTTCCATCCGCCTGCAGCCCCTTTACTTACAATAATCACACCTATTTTTAAATTCAACTCCCCTGACTCCGGAGCATCACAGCCCAAAGCAACTAATACCTTCTCATAACACACTGTGTGGTGATGGCCATGTGGTACTTAGGATATCCAGAAGAAACTCTTTACAGGAGAAATGTAACAAGATGCTCAATGACTACTATACTGCTTTTCCAGCGGGGTAATAATTTCCTCCAGAACATTCCTTGAAGTATAACCACTCATACCCTTAAATATTCTGTCAATCCAAAACTAAAGTCATTTATAAGTCACTTGACTTTTTTGCAGGGCCATTTTTTAAAAAAAGGAAATAAATGTTTTAGGACTTCACATGAGTTTTTGCCTATAAAAGGATGAGTAATGAAACTTCCCTGGTGGTTAAGTGGCTAAGACTATGTGCTCCCAATGCTGGGGACCTGGGTTTGATACCTGGTCAGGGAACTAGATCCCACATGTTGCAATAAAGATCAAAGATCCTCAGTGCTGCAACTAAGAACTGGCACAGCCAAATAAATACATAAATAAAAAAAATTTTTTTTAAGAAAAGGATGGGTAGAGACAAAAATACACAGGATAATTGGCTAGGATCATTTGATAGCCTGAGGCATGCGTGCTAATGGTCTCATTCACGCCTCGGCAATTTCAAAGGACTCACACCATGCATTTTGCAAGGTACTCTGGAATGTTGCAGCCCTCGTATCACTAAATATATACATTCAAGTTGTGTCTTACAATTCATTGTACACATTTATGTCACTTCTGCCTAGAGATCCCTATAGTGTCTTAATGGCATGGACCATGGAAAGAGCAGGGACTAACTAACCTCAGGCAAATTAGGAAACTAATGCTCAGGTAAAGAACTCTTGATTCTCATACAGAATCTCATCAGGGGCTTCAGTGAATCAGTGAAATGATAAGACTTCTTTTATCTTCTCTGATTATACAACCATTCTTTCCAATGCAAAGAAATAGGAGGAAAACAATAGAATGGGAAAGACTAGAGATCTCTTCAAGAATATTAGATACCAAGGGAACTATTCATGCAAACAAACTGGTTCCAAATAGAAAAAGGAGTACATCAAGGCTGTATATTGTCACCCTGCTTATTTAACTTATATGCAGAGTACATCATGAGAAACGCTGGACTGGAAGAAACACAAGCTGGAATCAAGATTGCCGGGAGAAGTATCAATAACCTCAGATATGCAGATGACACCACCCTTATGGCAGAAAGTGAAGAGGAACTAAAGAGTTTCTTGATGAAAGTGAAAGAGGAGAGCGAAAAAGTTGGCCTACAGCTCAACATTCAGAAAACGAAGATCATGGCATCTAGTCCCATCACTTCATGGGAAATAGATGGGGAAACAGTGGAAACGGTGTCAGACTTTATTTTTTGGGCTCCTGAATCACTGCAGATGGTGACTGCAGCCATGAAATTAAAAGACGCTTACTCCTTGGAAAGAAAGTTATGACCAACCTAGATAGCATACTCAAAAGCAGAGACGTTACTTTGCCGACTACGGTCCATCTAGTCAAGGCTATGGTTTTCCCAGTGGTCATGTATGGATGTGAGAGTTGGACCGTGAAGAAGGGTGAGTGCCGAAGAATTGATGCTTTTGAACTGTGGTGTTGGAGAAGACTCTTGAGAGTCCCTTGCACTGCAAGGAGATCCAACCAGTCCATTTTTTTTAAAATTTTATTTATTTATTTTTAATTTTTACTTTACAATTCTGTATTGGTTTTGGCATAGATCGACATGAATCCACCACAGGTGTACATGCGTTCCCAAACATGAGCCCCCCTCCCACCCCCCTCCCCCATTTTAAAGGAGATCAACCCTGGGATTTCTTTGGAAGGAATGATGCTAAAGCTGAAGCTCCAGTACTTTGGCCACCTCATGAGAAGAGTTGACTCATTGGAAAAAACTCTGATGCTGGGAGGGATTGGGGGCAGAAGGAGAAGGGAACGACCAAGGATGAGATGGCTGGATGGCATCATGGACTCGATGGACGCAAGTCTGAGTGAACTCTGGGAGATGGTGATGAACAGGGAGGCCTGGCGTGCTGCGATTCGTGGGGTCACAAAGAGTCGGACACGACTGAGTGACTGAACTGAACTGATTCATGCAAAGCCGGGAACAATAAAGGACGGAAATAGTATGGACCTAACAGAAGCAAAAGATATTAAGAAGAGGTGGCAAGAATACACAGAAGAACTATTCAAAAAAAGATCTTCATAACCCAGATAACCACGATGGTGTGGTTATCTGGCTTACCTAGAGCCAGACATTCTGGAATGCGAAGCCAAGTGGATCTTAGGAAGCATCACTATGAACAGAGCTAGTGGAGGTGATGCAATTCCAGCTGAGCTATTTCAAATCCTAAAAGATGATGCTGTGAAAGTGCTGCACTCAATAGGCCAGCAAATTTGGAAAACTCAGCAGTGGCCACAGGACTGAAAAAGATCAGTTTTCATTCCAATCCCAAAGAAAGGTAATGCCAAAGAACGCTCAAACTACCACACAATTGCACTCATATCACAAGCTAGTAAAGTGATGCTCAAAATTCTCCAAGCCAGGCTTCAATACTACATGAACCAAGAACTTCCAGATGTTCAAGCTGGGTTTAAAAAGGCAGAGGAACCAGGGATCAAATTGCCAGCATCTGTTGGATCATAGAAAAAGCAAGGGAGTTCCAGAAAAACATTTACTTCTGCTTTATTGACTATGCCGAAGCCTTTGACTATGTGGATCACAACAAACAGTGGAAAATTCTTCAAGAGATGGGAATACCAGACCATCTTACCTGCCTCCTGAGAAATCTATATGAAGGTCAAGAAGCAACAGTTAGAACCGAACATGTAACAATGGGTGGGTTCCAAATTGGGAAAGGAATACGTCAAGGCTGTATATTGTCACCCTACTTGTTTAACTTCTATGCAGAGTACATCATGCAAAATGCCGGCCTGGATGAAAACACAAGCTGGAATCAAGATTGCCAGGAAAAATATCAATAACCTCAGATATGCAGATGATACCATCCTTATAGCAGAAAGTGAAGAACTAAAGAGCTTCTTGATGAAAGTGAAAGAAGAGAGTGAAAAAGTTGGCCTAAGACTCAACATTCAGAAACTAAGATCATGGCATACAGTCCCATCACTTCATGGCAAATAGATGGGGAAACAATGGAAATAGTGACAGACTTTATTTTGGGGAGCTCCAAAACCACTGCAGATGGTGATTGCAGCCATGAAATTAAAAGATGCTTTTTCCTTGGAAGAAAAGTTATGACCAACCTCGATAGCATATTAAAAAGCAGAGTCATTACTTTGCCAAAAAAGTCCATCTAGTCAAAGATATGGTTTTTCCGGTAGTCATTGGAGCACAAAGAAAGCTGAGCACTGAAGAACTGATGCTTTTGATCTGCAGTGTTGGAGAAGACTCTTGAGAGTCCCATGGACTGCAAGTAGATCAAACCAGTCAATCCTAAAGGAAATCAATCCTGAATATTCATTGGAAGGACTGATGCTGAAGTTGAAACTCCAATATTTTGGCCACCTGATGTGAAGAACTGACTCACTGGAAAAGACCCTGATGCTGGGAAAGGTTGAAGGCAGGAGAAGTGGATGAGAGAGGATGAGATGGTTGGTTGGCATCACTGACTCAATGGACATGAGTTTGAGCAGGCTCTGGGAGTTGGTGATGGATAGGGAAGCCTGGCGTGCTGCAGTCCATGGGGTCACAAAGAGTTGGACACGCCTGAGTGACTGGACTGAACTGATTACACAACCACACTTTCCTCCTATAGGACAATTTATCTGGGCCATTTTTCAGCACAACACACACCTTAAAATCCTAGATTCTGAGAGCTACAGTAATCTGTTCATTCTCTGCCTTCCATGGAAAATTCCACCTGGAAAGTGGGATAAGTAGATAAAACCTGGAAATATTTTATACATTTCTGAACAAAAGAAAGCAAACTTTCCACCTTCTTTCTGACAGCTTCAAACTCAAATGTATATTAACAGGAAAATAAGTTCAACAATTATATTGTTCACAGAGGCAGGTAAGAAGAACTCTTCTTCCAACTCTGCTCTTGTCTGTCTATTTGTTATGGCAATGAAGTTGGGTCCTAGCGTCTCTGATTGCTGGGGTAGAGAGGGTCACGGTCACACAAAATGAGGATGTCCAGAGACAAGAGCGTGCAGAACAAAGTTAGCCCTTGAGCACAAGAGGTAGTTTGGAAGTCTGGTGTGCCTTGAGTGCTTTCATTTCCCTGAATGCTTGTCCCCAGGGATGCTTCCATGAGCCCGAAAAGCAGATGGATAGATTCAGGCCTGCTTTCATCAGAACAACACTTGTTCTCTTTTGAGAACAGACTGATGTGGTAAGAAAAAGCACAGGCTTTGGAATCAGACAATTTGGGGATCTGAGCTAAGAGGCTCTGGGCAAAGTGGCTGTATTTTCCTGAGTCTCAGTTTTCTCATCTATAAAATAGAAAGAAATCACATCTGCTTGAATAGGTTACTGGGGGGATTAAATGAGATATTGTCTATGAACGTGCATGGTACATGATTCATTTGAAGATAAAAGGGGGGATTGTAGTTTTTTTAAAAAGAGCATTAACTAGGCACATGAGTTTTGAGTAGCTAAGCAGCTCATGCAAGCTTGATGCTGGGACAATGAGTTCAGCCGCACCCCAACACCTCCCCACATCTGTTTTCTGTCTCTGAAGCTCAGATTTCCTCTCACTGCAATTGTCCCAAGCTGGGCACAGCTTGAGTCAGGAAGCGAATTCTGCTAAGCAGGCCATTGGAAAGAATAAGTGATACTGTCCATTCTGACTTTCTCTTCCCCATTTCCACTCCCCTGATTAGACCTCCTTTTATGGAGGGTCTAAAAGCCTCCATAGGTTCAGAAAGTATCCCTCCTTCCTCGATCTCCTGTTACAGATTGTGATGGTGGTGGTTTTTCCTTGTTTCCTTCACTGTCGATCAATTGCCAGAATAGTAGATGGCAGTCTTCAGAGCATCTCTCATGTGGTGAAATACGCTGTGTAGGAAAAATTCTCCCAAGTTGAAGTCATTTAGAAAATGGCTACAATGACTGCTTTGCTGAAATACATGTGCCCCACTGTGCTGAGATCCATCTCATGATGTCCACGCAAGAAATAGGATGGGGCAGGCCCCTTTCTGTACTTGAGACCCGCTCAGAGCCCTAAGCCAGATTTTCTTTATTGTTTAGTAAGCTCTTTTAATGAAATGTACTCCTCTTATTATAGAGGACTCAAAATAAGATCTAAATCACAAACCAATAAAAGAAAATTATTGGGCTGGGTATCTAAAGTTACTACCTAGAGGCTACTCCAGTGTGGTATTTATAAATCTCTAAACAGTTAAGTATAATTGTCTTTCTGGTTTTTGGGACGGAAGCCAACAGCCATTTCAGTTACAACTGAAGAAAAATATTTTAGTACTGAGCTTTGTTCGTTTGGTGGGTATAAAGAGAAATGGCTTCTCCCCCACCACCAGTTCAGAATTGAGAGAGAATATTGTGGTAATGAAATGTTATATGGGAGGCTGAAAAAAGGCTTCTCTCGTTTCAGGGAGGGAGAATGTGTATGGGATATGTGTATAGGTACACTTGTAAGCAAGAGAAGTCCTGGTGTGCAGGCTGGGAGGGGTCTTTGGGGGAGGGGAGGAAGGGAGAAAACTGGAAAGAGCAGGTGTTCAGGGGTGACATGGGAGTTGAAGATGGGGGTGGTCCGTCAAATTAATGCGAAAGCCAGATGTGCAGCTGCTCACCCCAGTGCAGGCCACTTCCCATCTCAGACACAAAGACAGGGCCATTCTGGAAGGGCATGAAAGTTTCTACTAAGAGATCTGGTATGACCCCAATTCTGCCAAAGAGTGTAGCTCTCCTCCTGGAGTAAGACCTTCTAAAACACAGAGCTCTATATCATCAAAATCAAGAAAATAACAGAGACCCACAGTTATAAAGGACCACAGAACTCATCTCATTCAATTTCCCTGCCATCAAAAAGATCATGCCAGGAACTTGCCCTTGGCAAATGGTCATGTGGTGATAGGACTCTCACCATCGTTTTAGGCAGCCAATTCTGTGCTGGACATGCCTTTCTTCTGTGAGGTTAAAATCTGATTCTCCTTAATCATTAGCCATCAATCCTGGTTTTGTTCCACGGAGCAGAGGCTAAAATCACCCTTTCAGGCCCTAGCCTCATTCTCTTAACCGCTGGGCAAGTGACACGTAGTCAAGCCTTTCCCCGTTCTGGCTGTCCCCTTGGCAGCATTCCCTGTCTGTCAATGCCTTCCTTCAGATCTTCACAGCTCTTGACACACTCCCTCTCAGACCAGCCAGGATGAAACAATCACTGCTCCAAACAAATTGCACCTCTATCAACAAGGTTTACTCAGCCTGTCTTGAGTAATTATTTGAAACTTAATGCTGAGTGGTCTTCATTCCATTCCATTCCATTCTGTGGATTCTGTCCCATAGTTCCAGTTTAGGAAGGTCCCTTTTGAATCCGGACTCCTGTTGTCCAATATAATTTAGAGATCTTAATTCATATGATCACCCTCATATATAAAGCAGAAGTCACATTTTCTTCTCTGAAACAGTAAAAGCTATCTCAGACTTTAGGATGTACCCTGTGCCCCCAATTAATGCTGGCTCTCCAAGGACTACAGCCATACTTCCAAAGAAAAATGTCATTCCCTACTTGAGGCTCTTAACCTTTGCTGAAATTCAGACAAAGGAGAGTATCTGCTTCTACATGGATATTACTTAGTGTAACTGTGCCTGAGGGTCATGGAGGGCTGGAGGAACTGTGGTGTGTGTGTGTGGACACGTGCACGTGTCTCAAGCTTGTGTGCCTGCTAGTGTGTTTATGTTAGTCCATTATAATTTTTTTAAACTTGTGGCTATAAGAAGGCATAAAATATAAACAAATTTATTTAGAGGAAAATAGGCAGTGGACGTTTGTTCCGAGTTTCAGACACATGCTCCTCCCTCCTCAAGGACAATGAGAACTCAGCTCAGTTTGTGACTCTCTGGCTTCTACCAATAATTCCCTCTGTCCTTTCTAAAATGGTCTTCAGATTTCTCTATTTCAGCTTGCTTTCAGGATCCTCTCCCCTGAGGCTCTTCTCCACTCCTAGAACATGAGCAAGGGGGTGGATCTCTCAGTGTGACCCTCTCCTGGATTCAGGATTTCATTTACCCCCATCTTCAGGCCCACCTGGACTTTTCCATTGAGTCTCTGCAGAAATGAATCATAACTGAAACCCAACACTGCTTCCTACTGCTTCCTCCTACAGCCAGTCTCTCCTCCCCACAAGCTTATTCTTATGCATGGGCCCTGGCTTCCATCACCAGGAAGGAAGCTCACATTCATTCATGGAGTCCGTTTTACCATCGCATCTCACACAAGAGTCTCCCCTTCTTTTTCTGATTCAAGGTTCCTGATCTCCTCCTGGGTAACAACTGTTCCTACACAGTATCTCTGCATCCTCTTCTTTCCAGGCAAAACAATGCTTCATATGGCTGCCAGGTCAATCTCTCTAAAGCTCAGGTCCGATCCCATCACTCTCTTGCTTTGAAATCTTCTGAAGCTCCCTAGTGCCTACTGAATTACTTATAGCTTCCTAACTCACAGACTCATAAAAAATTATTTATAGCTTCTTAAGTAAAATAAAAATGTTCCTCAATGCCCAACCCACTCTTCAGCCTCGTGCCTCCCTGCTCCCTGACACATACACCATATTCCTGCCAAACTGTACTGACTGCTGTCCCTCAAAGACATCCCTCTGTACTGCTCTCCTCCTTACTGACATTCTGCTCTCTGACTACAGCCAGTTCTATTTGTTTCCAACTACTGAAAGCCTGTGCACTTTTTCCCAGAGTGTCTCTCAAATCCACTCTCTTTCTCTTCTTGCCCCCAATGTTAGCCTCAATAGATGGTAATTCTCTCACAGGAATCAACCAGCATCCTGAAGAAGAGTTATATATTTGCTAGGAAGTTGCAAAGACTGAGAATGTGCATTATGACTCTTGATTCCTCGAGAGTGTCTGCCATGCACAGTCTGGGCACATGACAGGTGCTTAATAAATGTTTGTGGGATTGGATTGACAACTTCAGGACAGATAGCATGAATCAGACGAATGCAAAGCATATAAGAGGAAGAAGAACAAGAGAGGAACCCTAACACCAACAACCGAATTTAGCCCAGGCGTGAAAATACACCCCCTCCATCTTCTTGAAGAGATCCAGACACTGGGAGAAGCATGCTGCTGGCTTTAAGGTAAGTAAAGTTGCTATTTAATAGCTATGTAGTCCTAGATCTCAGCCCTGCCGCCTTTCAAAAGCTGTGGTCAAGAAGAAGGTCTGTCTACTGGGCAACTAATATTCTTTACTTGGCACTTTGAAACATATGACAGAAAGCAGATGACAAACATAACCAGTTGGGCAGAAGACAGAGCTTGATTGCCCACTGCATTCCCTCACCCCCCTTTTCCACTTAAGGATTTTCAGTACTGGGAAAGCTAATGATCACCCAAAAATATACAAAAAGAATGTAGACCAACAGGTCAAGACAACATGCATACGTGCTTAGTTACCCTGTTGCGTCCGATTCTTTTAGACCCCAGAGACTCTAGCCTGATAGACTCCTCTATTCATGGGATTTTCCAGACAGGAAGTATTGAAGTGGGTTGCCATATCCTTCTCCAGGGGATCTTCCCCACCCAGGGTCATATCTGAGTCTCCTGTGTAAACCTGCACTGGCAGGCGGATTCTTTACCACTGAACTACCTGGGAAGCCCTGTCAAGACAACAGAATTGTTCTAAAGAAACAAAGTGGTTTAAAGGTTAGGATTTCCAGGAAAGCAGGAGATTCAGGTTAAAATTGTTACTTAGCTTCTCTAAGCCTCAGTTCCTTCCTTTTTACAATCAAAATGGTAACCTTCTTATTTCATGCATATCCTCTGAGGACTGACAAGAGGAGTGGTTCTGGACGGTGTTCTCAACCCTAGCTGCACCTGGGAAGCATCAGGGAGCTTCAGAAACTCCTGATGTACAGCTTGTACAACCTTCCACCAGCTAAATCACAATTGCTAAGGGGCAACCTAGGCACAGATTTTTTTTTTCTTTAACATTTTTCAAGTGATTACAATGTGCAGCGAAAGCTAGAAACTGGTACTCAAAGAAATGCTTATTGTCTTGGTTGACAAAATACCTACCACAGAATGGCAGGAATGTTCATAAAGCATAAGCATTACTATGGTTGTTGTTACCAGGGGTGGTGGTGATGGTGGTAGCGATGGTGCTGGTGGTGACCAAGGGATCTTTGCTTTGGGCTCAAAGTCCTTGTGGAGAAGAACTATTTTCAGGGCAATACCGCCAAGCTCTGTTCTGGCTCTGCAAGGAACACTTCATTCTCTGAGGTCATCACATATTCCTCTCTCTATTCAAACCTCCCACCCTTTGGCTCTCCATTTTTACTTCACAATCCTGTTCTTTGACCTCACAGGGATTTGTTTCTTGCTTCATTTTTGGCCTATCTGCCTCCAAGCCCCCTCTAAATCCAATCATCTCCTTACATGTTTCTCATGATGTCTGCGCTGACCCTTGATTACCGTCAGTTCCCTGTCCAAACTGTCCAACTCCTTAACTCCTCAAGGAAGGCCAAGCTGGTTGTTTCATAAAGAAAGGAGGAGCCATCAGACTGAAGCTTCCTCCAGCTTCATCTTCCCCATCCAGCCCTCTGACTCAGAGGAACAGGAGTCATTCTTACCCTTTTAAAGGTCACCTGATCTCTCCTGCTTCTCTCTGATTTCCTCTTTATCATTTAACAACTCTGTCCTAGAGCTTCAAACTCTCTCCCTCTTTGGGGCTTCACCCTAGTCTTATGTAGCAACAACTATGGCATATTTTTTCCTCTTCTAAAAACAAAAAGCAATTCCTTTCTTTGAGCTCCTCTGAACTATCCCATTTCTCTCCCTATCTCCACTTGAAAGAGTAATAAAGGGTCTCCAAATCTTACCTACCATTAAGGCTTCAGCCGCCTGAATGATGGCTTCTACCGGTAACAAGCTACAGCAGCTGCTCTTGCTAAGATCATCGGGAACTTCCTGAGGGTCAAAGGCACTGCTGTCATTTTCAGGCCCTGGTCTATTTGACTTTTCTTCAGCATCTGACAGTGCTAATCACTGTTTCCTTTCAAATCAGTTCAGCCCAGCAAATTCTTCTGGCATGCCAACACTGTGTCAGGTCCTGTGCTTAGAGAAACTGGAGACATGAAGATGAGCAAGATAAGGAAAAGTCCTTGTTTCTCAGAGAGCGCAGAGTCTACTCAAGAAAACACGTATAGGGACAAACAATAAGGACACTAGATGGTGGCTCTGGAATTTATTCAACTCTCTTCTCATTTACCTTCAGGCCACCTACTCCTAATTCCCCTAAATCTTTGTCCTCAGCCCTCTTCCCTGGGTTCTCTTCCTCTGTTTGTCCCTTCAATGTTGATGTTTCCCAAGGTTCCATATTGACCCCTTTTCTCTTAATTGCCCTGCCTGTCTCCCTGAGAAATATCCATCCTTAAGGCCTATACACTGTCTATCACCAATGACCCCCAAATCTATAATTTCAAACCTAACTTTATCCTTATAACCATATGTTCTTATTTCTTGCTGGATATTATCCAGAAAATTTCAACACAAATGAACCAAGACAAAATGTTTACCTTCTCTCCCAAGCCTGTTTCTTCTTCTGGGTCCTTTGCTTAATCACTTTTACATTTACTCAATGGCCAGCCTTGAAATGCATTCCCAATTCCTCATCCTTGCTCATCCACACTTCCTTCCCATCAACCAGTCTTCAACCTTCCTTCCTATCAACCAGTCTTCAACCTTCCTTCCCATCAACTGGTCTTCAACGGCTGTTTTCTCTATTTCAGATCTATCTCAATTTCTGTCATCTTCACAACTAACATCACTAACCTGTCCTGTCAGACCTCATCTGATCCCTTCTAGTCCACTGAAGCAGTCTTCTCATGTAGCTCATGCCACCATCTCTTTCCACCTCTAAACCATGGTCATATTTTTGCTATCATCTTTTTAAAAGATAGATTTAATCATCACATTTGTATAAATCCAAACGCTTAGCAAGGCAATAAGCCTATACTTGAGATCTGCACTGTTCAGTACGGTACTCATTTGTATTCTGGAAGCTATAGTGCCTGACACATAGTGGCCACTCACTTATTCTTCTTTCTTTCCCTTAAAACTTACTCTTACTAGAAGTTTAAGCAGGAAGAAACTACAGATGCTCATTTCATAACTAGATATAAATGCATAATAGCAAAAAACTAAAAACAGAACTACCACATAATATAGCAATTCCACTCCTAGGTATACATCCAAAAAAAAAAAAAAACACAAACAAACACTAATTCAAAAAAATGCATGAATCCCACTGTTCACAGAAGCATTATTTACAATAGTCAAGATATGGAAGGAACCTGAGCATTCACCAAAAGATGAATGGATAGAGATGTGCCCCACCCACCCCCAACACACACACACACACACACACACGAATATTAGCCATAAAAAAAATTTAATTCTGCCATTTACAGCAACATGGATTGACCTAGAAGGTATTATGCTTAGTGAAATAAGTCAAAGACAAAAATAGTATGTTATCACTTACATGTGGAATATAAAACATAAAACATGTGAATGTACATAACAAAACAGAAACAGACTTAGAGATATAGAGAACAAACTAGTGGTTATCAGTCAAGAGAGGAAAGCAAATAGGATAAGATAGGAATAAGGGATTAACAGACATAAACTGCTACTGCTGCTGCTGCTGCTGCTGCTGCTAAGTCGCTTCAGTCGTGTCCAACTCTGGGCGACCCCATAGACGGCAGCCCACCAGGCTCCCCCGTTCCTGGGATTCTCCAGACAAGAACACTGGAGTGGGTTGCCATTTCCTTCTCCAATGCATGAAAGTGAAAAGTGAAAGTGAAGTCACTCAGTCGTGTCCAACTCTTAGCGACCCCATGGACTCCAGCCTACCAGGCTCCTCCGTCCATGGGATTCTCCAGGCAAGAGTACTGGAGCAGGGTGCCATTGCCTTCTCCTAGACATAAACTACTATGCATAAAATAAATAAGCTATAAGGATACATTGTAGAGTACAAGGAATAAAGCCAATATTTTATAATAACTTTAAATGGTGCATAATCTATAAAAATATTGAATCACTCTGTTGTACACCTGAAACTAATATAACCTTGTAAATCAACTCTACTTTAGCAGCAAGAAACACATAATGGGAAACTCAATCGCATGATCCTTCCTTTCAGGGTCTGACTCAAGCAGCTCTCTGAGAATAGACCCTTCCTCCCTCTGCTCACCCTCCACTGAAAGATCAGACTCGGTTCCTATCTTTTAGAACCACAGGGAGAGAGTCTGGCAAGAGCCACTGTTGTACCAGCTGATTTAAATTGAAGTGTTTTCCCCAGATAAATGTGTGCTAAATAATACACCAGCTCTCCAGCCAAAGGGAAGTGACAGGCGCTCTGTAAATAAAGGCACTTAGTTGCTGGTAAAGAGCTGTAAAGTGGTTCTGAGCTGATGTTTGCTGACCAGCAAGAAGCAGCTTCACCTGCTTTATATAATTGTCGCTGCAGTCTTGCCTGCTGTATATTAAAACTGCATCTCATAGACCCAACTGTCACATTGGATATACCGTCCAGCATAGACTATGCCGCCTTTCTCTGTAATTGTTTGTGACAACCAGCCATCACATTTCAGATCTTTTCAGAAAGTATCTGGTCCTGAATCCCTATGCTGGCCCAGTCCTGACACCATGTGGGCTAGAACAGTGACACCAAAAGGGACTGTGAAAAGAGAAGAGGAAAAAGAGCTTTTGTGAGTCTAGGAGAGCAAGTAACACGCAACGTCAAGTGTCTGGACACAAATCCCAGGGAAGACTCTGCCTCCTCAATGTTAAGACACATCTTGTTTCATTTCATGTTAGAACAACTTGCCGTAAGGCTGCATGAATACTGTGGCCCCAGAGGACACATGTCTGTCCTGGGTCCACAGTTCTGACCTGCTATGTTCTGGAGAGATGGAAACATAAGGTGAAACAAAGGAAGGGATCTCATAAGGACTACAAAAGAAAGAGTGATGAAAGTGGGGAGTGGCGATCAAACTCAATAGCTCAGCTGTGTCCAACTCTCTGTGACCCCATGGACTGCAGCCCACCAGGCTCCCCTGTGCATGGGATTTCCCAGGCAAGAATACTGGAGTGGGGTGCCGTTTTTTCCTCCAGGGCATCTTCCAGACCCAGGGTAATTCCAATCCACTTGGAGCTTGGTCATGCCAAATGCCCAGAAGAGAGGTAACAAAAGTATCTGAGACCGGGGGCATTCTAGTGGGTCACCGGGGTCTCAAGGAGGGGAAGCAGTTGGAATCTCAGTTTGACGATTTGATCCCATGGACTGGGATGAACCCGAGAAGTGGGCTGTACAGGGAGCAACCAGAGGTGAATTTACAATACTCACCCATAAAGGAGGAGTGACTTCCTACAGTGATAGCCACCACAGGGCCACTGCTTTTAGAAGGTCAGAGAGTCAACACAAGGAAGTGTTAGAAGATCAAGAACAAGAGAGGAGCAGGTAGAATAAGCAAGCAAGGGGGAATACGGACTCAGTGAGGCCACAGCTTCAATAGCCCTTCATTAAGAGTTGAATGAAACGCTTGCTGGTTACCGGGGGATGTACACTCCACTGCAGCGCCAACCAGGAGTCTCTGAAGACTACCCCCAGCCATAGAGCACATCCTCTGCCTCTTCTGGGGTGTGTGTGTGTGTTTGTGTGTGTGTGTGTGTATGTGTGTGTTTACACAAAAGAAGAGCCCCTCTTTATTGCAAAAAAAAATGAGTTCCCTTATTCTTCCTTCTCTCCTTCCCAAATCTACTTTTCTTGCTTATTGCTGTGATAAAAACAGTAAAGAAGGCTTTTGAGATTGAGTAAGTATCTTAGAGGAGAGGGGAAGCATTTTTTTAAAACCAGCTAGGCCATTAAATAGGATCTCAGAGTCTGGGAAAAGGTTTAAGAGAGCTGGAAGGAACGCCGACGTCAGATGCATATGTGACTATACTGTATGTCAGGATTCTAAACTAGGGCCTTGGAAATCATGATTACTGAATTGGGAGGAAACTGGCATGCTGGGGAAAGGGAGTCTTTTCCTGCCCACCTGCCCCCCAATTTGGTTCCTTCTCCACCTGAACGGAGCACTTCCCCTGCTTCTACATTTTTCCATTCCCTCTGCTAGTTCCTGCCAGGAGAAGAGGGGCATCCAATTGAGTTGGGTCGTGTGTTCGCTGGACCCCATGCTGTTAATGTGAACATTTATTGTACCTTAAAGCACTGCACACAGTCACCTGGGGATGCTGTTAGGATGCAGATTCTGACCAGGTGGTCTGGGGGGCATGAGAGTCTGCATTTCTGCATGGTCCCTGTGTGGTGCCCATGCTGGGGTATGGGTGGGGAGACACGCAGTGAAGATCGACTCCTTAAAGGCAGAAACCAAAACCTAGCTTGCCTCTCCTTTCTCCAAGAAGACAAGCTCACTGTTTCCTCTCATCCTTTGTCATCTCAGCTTCCTGAGCAGGCCCTGCAGGAGGCAGGAAAGAGTTTAGGCTCTTTCTTAGGGCCTTGGCACATGTCCAGCAGGCATGACTGAGCAAATGGAGACCAAGATTTGAATTGGGGGGCAAGGCAAAGGAGGGTGGAGTGGAGAGGCCAAAACCAAGCTACAGGCTGTATCAGCCAGGGTATGTCGAGAATGGAAGCCGCTCTGCTATAGGTAAGAGGAAAATTAGAGGCTGACACTGCCTAGAGAAGGGCTGGAGGAGCAGTCAAAGAGGCCAGCATTATCCATTTCACTTGCAACGCCAAGGGGGAAGTTCTCCTGAACCTCACCAGAACCTCAGGACCCTCAGGGAAACTCACACCCTAGTCTCCATTTCAAGTAGCAAAGTCAGCGGTTGCCAAAGTTTCTGCTGAGAGTGGCTTTGAACCTTGCATCTGTTCAAGGTAGGTCTGGCTATAACTGCGTCCCAAGAATTAAGGCTTCTTTTTCTCTTCTACCATCTAGATAGGCCCTAGAGTCTGCTCTCATTGGTAGACTCCCTCCCAGAACCATGCAGGTAAAGGGATTCTAGGAGCTATTGTTCCTGGCTTCACTGTGATGTTGAGGAGACCTCAGAAGGGGGCAATGATGATGCTGAGTTGACAAGAGACAATGTGGCACATAGGCCTAGGCTGCAGGATGGAGCTTTATCATACCACTAAGATGGTGCTTCATAGCCCAATGGCTACAGTTCTCATGGGCTGTGTATCCTCTCCCTTTACTCTTGGGGTGCTGGCATTCAGGTCCCTATCAGGCATCCAATGCCACCCATCCAGCAGACTATGTGTGACAATGATTTTCCAGCTCATGGCAAAGCCACACAGAGGTGTTACTTGGCAGAAAATACTTCCCATCCTATCCTGTCAAGGCCATGATGAGTGAGGTTGTTTGTTGGAGGGTTTCAGCAGTGCTGCTTCTCTGAGACTCCTAGACAACGTCTTTACTTGTTACCATCTGCCCAAGATCCCAGAGCAAATGACAAGAAAGACTGGGGCAGAGCAGAGATGGCAGATGTGTCGTTTAAAGCCGTCGTGCCTCCTACAGAGAACGCTTCCCGGGCTGACAAGTGTCACCTCTTGCTAAATGACTTTGAGTGTCCATATAGTCCTCACTCTCCAGAGACCACCATCCCCTGATCAGCCTATAACAATGCAAAGCTTAACACCCCCCATGCAGCTCTAACAACGGCAAAGCTTAACCCAGGTCAATGGCAAAAATATGTGTCAGGCAGAAACATTGGAACTGTTTGGCCAGCATCGTTTCGGTGCTCTGACATTTAGCTGGCGACCTTGGTCATGAAGCCACTGTTTGGGAAGGCTGAGGGGGTGGTGTTTTAAAAGCTGGATTATTCTCGGGAAGGCAGTCTATTGTGAGTGTGGGTGTTCAGGTCTCAAGCCCGCTTCCTGGGCTGGCAAGAAGAGGCAGGAGATGCCCCTTTGAAAGCTGTGGCAGCCACAGCAGGTTTCACTACCAGGCAGGCTGATGTGAGCCTCTTTGAATTACTGAGTGAAGGATATCCCTCTTGCCAGCCCCTGTCCCCTGTAGGCACAGCAGAGAAGTATTACAGGCTGTCCTTACCTTGGGAATTAGCCTGCAAGACCCCGATGCTGTCATCAAACTGCATAGATTTGATGTTGAGTGACGCCAAGATGCATTCCTTGTCCTGCAGCGAAGTATCATCAATATTATTCTGATTGGCTGACAGGATAACGCACATGTCACAGAGGTTGATGTTGACGGCCCTTAAATCAGCCCGACTTAATGGCGTACCCTTTGGCATAGAGGAAAGAGAAAGAGAAAAAAAAAACATGGAGAAGCAAAAATGAGACTGAGGGAAGAGAGGGAAAGAGGGGGAAAAAATAAAAACAAATTAAAGATTGAGCCGGAGCTCTGGGAAATTATTTAACAAGTATCTTTTTTATGCCTTGACATTAAGCTGGCCTAACTACATTCAAGGGAATAGGAGCTGTGTGCTAATCTAAAGGGTAGTTGGTGCTGATGGCAGCATTTTAGGCTTGCTCTCAATACTCAATCAAGCTATTACTAACTAACGAGGGAGAGGAATAATGCCAGGGTTCTACATCTTCTTCCTGCCTGGAAATTGTCTTGATTTAAGTAACTGTCCTGTGGCAACCTCTGGCTTTCAGAATGTAACAAAGGGGTAGATTTCAAATGCCTGTTTATTTAATAGCAAGTCACTTCTGTCTCAGGCAAAAAGACAGCAGCTCCAACTAGAGTTTCTAAGGCAGCCAAGGGGAAATAGCCAGGGAGCATGGTGTGATGAGGTGGGGCTGAATGCAGTGCTCTATTTGGAAGAGGTGGGAGAGAGTGCAATTAACGTGCATCTTGCAAAGGGTGGGTAAAGCTTCACGTCATGTCATTTCACTACATATTTTCAGCAAGAAAAAAACAAGGAAGTCGAGTAATTGTCCAAGAACATAGGCATGGTTAAATACACCATCAGATCGATTTACAGTGGAAGTCTATGTAGTAGGTAAAAGGACTGAAAAAGAGTTCTCCATGTAGGTATTGCTTTGGAAGGATCTCAAAGAGAGAGGAGCAAGTTAAGCAAACGAACAAAAAACAAGTTCTAGACAATTCAGAAAGTATGATTTAATTTACGTAAAAAGAAACCCACAAAATAGAACTATACATGCATGAATGTATATACAAACTTTCAGAGAGAAAGTTCAGAAAAAGTACACACTAAATTAATAACAGTAATTACCCCAGGGAGGGGAATAAGACTGGAAGGAAAAGTTTGGTTTTGACTTTACATACTTCTTTTTTGTTTGAATATTTTATAACAAGAACGTATTTGTATATTACTGGAGTAATTAAAAATAAATAAGCCAGTAAACAGATTTTTTTGAAATGTCCCGTAACAACAGAAAACAATGGAGAAAAAATAAAAACAGAGCAGGGAGGGAATGACAGAGAGATCAGAAATGTAGCCACTGGTAAAATATAAGGGTTAGGATTGAAGCACACCACATTGAGCACACCACATGCTCTGTGTCCTCATAGAGGGCTATGGCCAAATAATCTGGCCATCCCACGTAAGAGGGCCCCACAGGCATCATTTTGGAGATCACGGCCAGCTACCAGCCTCCCTCATCCTCCAGCTTGAATCCAGCTTCTGATGTGCCTTCATAGAGATCTGAGTTACCTTCAACTCACTGAGCCAGCAGGGAGAGCTTCTGCCAACTGCCTATATCTCTGGATGCCTTCCTCTCGTTCTCCTTCCTGGAAAGGGGACTTTGAGAATACTAGACTTGGCCGCAGAGATCAAGGCCATCAGCCTTCTTTTTATGATTCAGTGGCAGTAATGATTCTATTCACAGCCTCTAAAATATTGCTTCAAAGTGGAATTATGGAGGAAGAGGCCTATAGGGTGGGGAAGCTGCTAGTTCCAAGCTCTGGAGCAGAATCTTTTGAGAGAAAAACTCTCCCCTTTTCCTGGGATCTTTGGTGCAAAATAAGTCTGACCAACTTCCTGAATCATTTTGCCAATGCATAAGCTTCAACTGCTTACATCCATATTCTTTTAATTTTCACCTTGCAGAAAATCCAACAGTAATTGTGATATAAGACAATCCTTGTACAGCTGTACACAAATGATTTCAAAACTCAAGTAATACAAATGACATACACAGAACCACTTTGTGTTTCTCTATGTGTGCTAAGTTGCTTCAGTCATTTCTGACTCTCTGTGACCCCATGGACTGTAGCTCTCCAGGCTCCTCTGTCCACGGGATTCTCCAGATAAGAATACTGGAATGATTTGCCATGCCCTCCTCCAGGGGATCTTCCTGACCCAGGGATTGAAGCCACACTTCTTAAGTCTCCTGCACTGGCATGTGGGTTCTTTACCACTAGCACCTTCATGCATCAGAGAAGGAAATGGCAACCCACTCCAGTGTTCTTGCCTGGAGAATCCCAGGGAGGGGGAGCCTGATGGGCTGCCGTCTATGAGGTCACACAGAGTCGGACACGACTGAAGTGACTTAGCAGCAGCAGCAGCACCACCTGAGAAGTCCGTGTTTCTCTGGGATGGCCCTATATGTGGGGCCCTGTTTAAGGAATGAAATAGGTGAAGAAAAAGGTGAGGACCCATTTCGTACAAATATGCCGTGCTTGAGTGTGCTAAATTTTGGAAGGTTTGAAATAGGAGGAGCTGCAAACAAGAGAACTAGCTCATATAGACAGAGGCAGATGAGTAGATGTGTACAAGGGCATAACGAAGGGAGCGCTCACAACAAACAGCCATACATAGCAAACATCATACACAGACCAGCAACATATACATGGACTCCTGTATCCCAGAAAAACAACAAGCTCTTTACACAATACTTTTATACCCCAGTCTACTGCTCCCAAGAACATGTAGGAAGGCACATGTAGGAAAAATAATGGTGGAAATATGTAATCACAACTATTATGTTCCTGAATTTAGCAAGGTATATCTCTGCATATGCTCTTCTGTGTAAGACTATTTGCTTTTCTGCAGGTGACTGTTTTTCACCACATGTGTTCATCAAGTCAGTGAGTTTGGGGTCCAGCATCCAAAAGATCTCTGTCTATATTTTTCTCACTTCTTTATACATTTATTGTCTATATTAATTGTCTATTGTGCTAGGTATATATAAGGATACATGGTAGCTACAAATGGCATTGCTTGTGGATAGATTTTTATGTCTTCCTTATTGAATTATCTTACTTGAGTCTTCCCCTTTCTGAGATTCTAGAAGCTAATAACAGAAAAAATGAATTTTAGCTTCAAAAGTGGGGAAAAGTCCAGACTTCTTGAAATATAGAATCAAATTTGTGTTCCTCAGTTTTAGGGATATGAACTTCCAAGAAAAATGTTTGGAGAATAAGTAGATCTTGCATGGATTTGTAGCTTGAAGAACTACAGGAAAGGTTAAAATGTAAAGTGCTCTCCAATTATTTGGGAATTTATAGAAAATATATTGATTACTAATCAAGGAAGTAGTTACATGACTCTCAAATCATAAATCCCGTACCCTCACATTAAATTGTGGAGTCCAAAACTGTTCCTTTTATGTGTTTTATAATCAATAATATCACAGGGACACATGGGCACAAATGTGTACATATGCAATGGCATGAAAACGTTACAGGGTTTCTAAATGACTATGATGGAAGGAGGGGTTGGCCAGCAGAAGGGGTTGGTCCTCTGCACAGCAGAAATAAAAATTCTCTTAAATACATTTAGTTAAAAACAGAACAAGATAAAATAAGATTTCTCCAAGCAGTTATAATGCCATAAATAAAGTGATATAAATAGTTCCATATGTAAATTCCACTATAAGCATTATAATATTGCAAAGCACTGGGTTTGGGTAGGTAAGAGAAAAAGTGTTTAGACACTGATATGGTTAATACATTTGATACCAGCTAAACTCCATGCCTGATGAGAGACTGAACTTGGCTGCAAATTCCTTTTAATAAGGTCTCTCAGGGTTTGGATATTCCTAGACAGAGTGTAGGGGAAGGGCTGAGTCCTCAGGCCCATAACCAGATGAAGAAGCAGAGGCATGATCAAAGCTACAACCATTATATTCATCTGGGATTTCTCTTTTGTGAATAAAAAGGAGAAAACAGCATTGATAACGCAACCCAGGACTTACAGGCAAGATGGAAACCTTGGGGAAGTTATGCAGCGTCTCCCATTCCCGCTTGAGGTACTCGATGGAACCCACAAACACAATGTGCTTGAGCTCGTGGTAGTGAAAGTTGCTGGCACGGAGTGGCATCACCAGGTTCCGAAGGCCAATCAGGGCAGAACTGACATCGCCAAAGATGCAGACCACCACGTGGCCGCTCAGGACGGTCATGGCAGCTTCACTTCGGGTCTGCCAGGGGGAGGAGAGCACAAGCATTGGACAGGAGACCTCACGGGGTTGTGGAAGGGACGAGAAAATCACTTGTAAAATAACAAGTAAACAATCACTGAGTGCTTACTATGTACTATTACTTTTTATTCCTTCAATGCTATATTCATGCCATGTGTTAATCACTCACTCATGTCTGACTCTTTGCAACCCCATGGACTAAAGCTCACTAGACTCCTCAGCCCATGGGATTCTCCAGGCAAGAACACTGGAGTGGGTAGCCATTCCCTTCTCCAGGGGGATCTTCCTGACCCAGGAATAAAACCTGGGACTCCCACATTGCAGGAAGATTCTTTACCACCTGAGCCACCAGGGAATACACACCCATAACTCGAGTATATGTATATAAACTATACTGATGTAATAAATATGAAGCCCATGGGGTTGCAAAGAGTCAGACATGACTTCATGGTTAAACAACAACAAAAATATATATTCACACACATCACTACTTTCTTTTAAAAAAGATTTAAGGAAGCTATGCCATACATACATATGAACAGGATTCAGGGGGAGAAATAAGAAAGAAGAGCAATACTGACGTCATTTGGAAAAGGAAGTCTTAGTTTCCAGGAAATTGTTGATAAAACTGTTTTCCTTTGTTGCTGAGATGATGATAAAATAGTCAGACTCATGCTGGCCTTGGCTCAAGAGATGAGTTTTGAATTCTAGACTCATCAATGGGATCTCACAGGACATTACTACATCAGAAGGTAGAAAATGATATCCAAAGCCAGGCACTAGCAAACTATGACTCACAGGCCAGATCTAACCCACTACCTGCTTATCTCTGGCCAGTGAGCAAAAATTGGTATTTATGTTTGAAAATTGTTGGCAAAAAAATCAAAAGAAAGATATCTCATACTACGTAAAAATTATATGAAGTTCAAATTCCAAGAAAGTTTTATCACAACACGGCTGGTCTTACTGATTTAGGTATTGCCGATGGCTGGTTTTACATTACAAAAGCAGAGGTGATTAGCTGTGACAGAGACCCTATGGCTAGCAAAGCCTAAATTCTTTGTTATATGACCCTTTACAGAAAGAGTTTGCCGACCACTATCCACTGCTGCCTTAGGGTTTCCAGGGACACAACTAGAGTGACCACTTGTGTTAAGTCATCAGAGGAAGACTCCCAAACAACCACAAGAAGGATCATAACAGCAAGAGCAACAGGCCCCCATCTTCCCCCAACTCCGGGCCTATAATTCACAAAGGAAACAAATGAAAGAATAAAATCACCCCAGTTAAAGCTTCCCAGGACAATTAAACCATCAGCCCCTGCTGGCCCCTCTGCTTACTGTGTTCGTGCAAAGAGCAACACAGGAGGCCAGTTGTGGGTCTTTCTCTGCCTCTCTTTCTGGTCCAATGCCTCCCAACTTCCTTTCTTCCTCCCAGTCCACCCACTGCATGTCTGGATGGCCCCATGTGGCTTACAATGCTTTGGGGAGGCATATTAATGTCCACTGCACATATCAAACTCTGCTCAATTTAACCTCTAGAATTGACCAGTGTATTGATTGTTTAAATGCCAATATTGCAATTCATGACAATGTCAGGGTTATTACAGCAACCCCCAAGGAGAGGAAGAAGCTAGCTTTTACTCCCTGATCGTTAGAATAAAGCAGAGGCTGTCACCATTATTGGTTTCTCTCTGCAACAGTACAGGGACATCTAAGATGCAGGCCATAAAACATGTCTTATAAATGGTGACCAAGGAGAAGCCACTAGGGAGTCACATCCCCATTGCTGCTTCATGGATGAGTGAGTTATCTTGGCTGCATGGAGCATGCACGTCTAGGTATCAGCAGCAGAGGGTCAACCCGTCTGTAATGTGCTGTGATGGGACTCCTGATTAGTTTTATTTGGCCAGGTCATTTGGGAGGCTAGCTCCCTTCAGGAAGCCTGGGAAATACAAACTAAGTTCAGAATAGGGGCCGGAAATCTAGACGTGGGAGCTAGGGAAAGCACCAGTTAGCAGAGTGGCCATTCACTGTGCTAATCCCAGGAACTTAGATCTGGTGTCCAACTCACCAGATCCTCAGACTAACCAGAGCAGTATCACCTGGAGAACCCGGTAAAGGCCCCAATTCCCAGGATGTAGCCCTGGGGAGACTGATTCAGTCAGACATTAGACCCAACGGAGAAACTACTCGTGTGTATCTTCTTTTTCCTATGTATCCTTCAAGGCCTAGTCCATGTGGGGCCTTCACGGCCATTAACCCCTTCTGAGCTCAACATGTTTGTATCTAATAAGATTTCTCTGGCCACTTAAATACATGCTAGAGTGAAACAACATTTTGTGTCTTGTCACGCTTAGCTTTTAATATATTGTTTCATGGTACATTGTATCTTTTAATTAGATGGTCATTTTCTCAAAATTATAGCCATCTCAAATTTTCTAACTCCCAAAGCAGGTAGTGTCCTACATCCACAAACAATCCTCAGGTAGCTGGCTCTCGCAAGCATTCTCATCTCTTTGGGAGGGTTATTTGACAAAGGGTTTTTTGGACCACACTGTCTAAACAGCACCTACAAACAGCAATGTCTAAACAGCACCTTTCTAGCCCATGCATGTGTGGGTGCTCCGTTGCATCCGACTCTTGTGACATGGACTGTAGCCCTCCAGGCTCCTTGGTCTGTGGGATTTCCCAGAAAAGGATACTGGAGTGGGTTGCCATTTCCTTCTCCAGGGTAGCTTCCTGACCCAGGGATTGAACTCATGTCTCTTGCATCTGCTTTATTGGCAGGTGGATTCTTTACCACCGTACCACCTGGGAAGCCCCTTCTAGCCCACATTGCTGCTGTTGTTCAGTTGCTAAGTCCTGTCTGACTCTTTGCAACCCCATGGACTGCTACAGCATGCTGGGCTTTCCTGTCCTTCACTATCTCCTAGAGTTTGCTCAAACTCATGTCCATTGAGTCAGTGATGCCATCCAACCACCTCATCCTCTGATTGCCCCCTTCTCTTCCTACCCTCAATCTTTCCCAGCATCAGGGTCTTTCCCAGTGAGTCGGCTTTTCACATCAGGTGGCCAAAGTTTTGAAGCTTCAGCTTCAGTCTTTCCAATGGATATTCAGGGTTGATTTAGCCCATGACCCCATTTTATTTTCTTCATAGCATTTTATCAATATCTAAAATGTTATTACATAGTCATTGTCTATCTTGAGATCTGGTCTTTGTCCCCACTAGAGTACAAGAGCTATGAGACCAGCTGTTGTCAGGGGTTGTATCTTTAGCAACAAGAACAAGTGTCTAACATGTAACAGGTTTGTTAAATAGGTTTTGTTAAATGATCCTATTTTTCAGATGAGAGAAGTAGTAACTCACCTCATTAAACTCTTTGGTGCTGGTAGGGTGCTTTGAGTGTCAGCCATGCACTTCTCAGGATTATCTATGCAAGCCATTGAAAAAGCCTGCATCCCGAAATGTCAATCCAGCTTCTGACATGCCCCAAGGTGGGTAACACCAGGATGAGTTTATATCCCCAGAGCAAAAGTGGGGCAGATACACCATCAGAATATAAACAAAAGCAGCAGCTTTGTAATGAGAACCATTTGTACTCCTTGGAAAAGGGTTGGTTCCTGAGAATTCTGACTTTCTATGCTTTTGTCTACAACTTTCACACCTCCCAAACAGCCTCCAGAACAGAGCTGTATCGGTTCTTAATGCTCGATTATAATTAAATTGAGAAGTCACACACATATTCAGATAAAACACAGGGGAAAAACCTAGTGGATTACAGCACAAAGGCATTCTGAGGAACTGGAACCTTCCTTTCTTACGAACAGTGGCCATAACATCAGCAATGATAGGATTTTCCTGGCTGACATAAAGGAGCAGGCCTCAGCAATCTGAGGATTAGAAAGCACAAGGGAGGAAGAGCCTTTCCATCTGAGCTTCCTGATTATTAATCCATTTTGCATGGATTAGCAAGACAATAAATGGGTAGGAAAGCCGATGTAGGCGTAAAACCTTAAGCTGTTAATTGGACAAGTCTAAAGAATAGCATGGATTATTATCTATTCTGACATTCCTGAGACAGACCAGAAGAAGCCCATTGCTGCTACTGAGATGAATCAACCAGGAAACAGGGCGATAAGCTCCAGCCTTTCCGAAGTGGACCACGGTCATCCTTGTCGTCATCAGCAAGTGGGATTTGCCTGCCTACCTCGTGAGCTAAGAAGGATGACAAATACGCAAATATACTATCTAGAAAGATACAAGACACTATTATAAACACACGATGATACAGGTAGCGTTCAGATTTCTTCATGGCATTTAATATATAATAAAAATAGGTAAGTTTATGGAGGCCTATGTTGGGTTTTAATCTTCACTACAATTCTATGAGTTAAGGTCATTCTCATCCCATCTTCCTACATATAAGTGACGAAGTGCAAATCCTTCAAGGGACTGGTCCAAGGCCACGCAGCTAAGCACAGGCATGCTCTGGCCTGACAACCACGCCTGCAGGGGTTATGGTACATACTGCCTCCCTCGATGGCTTTCACAGTCTAAGGTAATGAGCCAATACATATTTGGAGATCAAAAATTCCACTCTTGGGTCATGCTCTGATATGAGTTCTAGCTGCTTCAACATATGTCCTGAATATTAATTACCAAAAATAATTAGGGCCAGGAACAAACACCCCACCACCCAGCTAGGAAGACTTCATTCACAGCAAATATAATTTGGGACAGAAGCGGATGGCACAGATTCTGCAACCTGTCACTCACCAGGATGACTTTCTCTATCTCCTTGGGCGCACACCAGTGAAACATCCCAGTAGAGTCATATTTCTTCACATTGGAGTCCATGTTGTCAATCTGATCATTGCCAGGAATTAACAAGGGGTCATGCCTGGGGAGAAAAGCACAGGAAAACCTAAGTGGAAAATGTGATAAATTATAAATGGAAAGTGCCCCCTGAGTTACATCTCAGAGGAGGTGGGAGAAGCGGAGGAAGCGCTTGTCACTGAAGGCCAATCTTTTACTTGCAGAACCCATCCGGTGAAAGATAACTGCCCCGAACCCCCATCACCTCCTGGATATGCAGGTGACCTGTGCTGGGTAGTAATTCTGCCTTTCTTTCCTATTCCCCTTTCTCTACAACGGACTTCACATCACTTTGTGGATTCAGTCTCCCTTCTTACTCCTTCTATTCTCATTTACCAGCTCTCTAGTCTCTCCATGACACACACACACGCGCGCACACCCAAAGGGTTGTTATTAGCATTGGCAATGAAGAGGAAAGAATAGGAATAGAGCCTCATGCTGACTGACTGGCATGAGGATGGAAAGCCAATTACTCGCTCTTTCTGACTACAACTTCTGACGTGATGCTCTTCGCAGTAAAAGCTTTAACAGGCTGCACTTTAAATATTTTAGCAATTTGCCCAATCAGATTTTGCTCTCCCTGGCTGAAGCCCTTTAAAGATTCAGCAGCATGTCACTTCAGAGCAGATTGACTACCAAATGCCCACATCTGGAATACATGATTTCAATACTAAACAACGCCCTCTCTCCTTGCCTTGACAACTGTATTTGCACTCACTATCCAATGATGCACTGCCCCCACCTGCGCCTTCACCTCCCAACTGCCACACTCCCTCCATAGAGGAGAGCCTCGAGCTCAGAGGCATCTTAATAAACTTGTCTTGAATTCTCAGAGCTACATTCACTTGCTCTTGCCTTATTTACTGGTGGAGAAAAAAGAAGTCTCTGTAGAGGCCTCCCCTCCAGCGGACTGGCAGAGCCTTACCAACGACCGTACGAAATACAATAGAATCAGGCAGCTCTAACGAGCTTACAGCATAAGAAATATAAATCCTGCATCTTGGCCCATATCTGTTGTCTAGATTCTATCTCTGACAGAGATTCTGGACCTCCATTTTGAGGGAGGTATTTGAGTGTCTAACACAATGACCATGTAAAATTAGGACAGTATCCCAGGCATTGTTACCTATCTGTATAGTGGAACTATTTCTCCTGAATAATCTCATCAATTTGAAATAGAAAATATAAATAAGTTGAAACTTCAAAAGTTTAAAGTTATTTTACCTTTTAAACCATCTATTTCAAGTGTAAAAGTGAACTTTTAGTTCTTAATATTTCTTCCTCTGAAATTTCTCTGATGTTTCTCATCTGTATGTTTGGAACATAGACGGTGTAATAGCAGTCCCTCTGATATGGTCCAGAGACCCAGAATTGAACATTTAGGATTCCTACCATGGCCCTCCTAGCAGGCCTCCCAATCCCACTTAAGACTGCATTTATTTATTCCTGCGAATTTTCTTTTAGGCTGCACCAAATGACAAATATTGTGCAGGGCAATCCTACAAAGTTATCTTCCATGAACATGCTAGATTACTACAGGAACTGTCATATCTGATCTTAAAAGGAGAACAATCAGCTCGGAATAACATCTCAAAGTCTGAAAGTGTTGTAAACCAGCAGGTCACCTTTCAAACACTGAACTCAGCCCCAAATGCTAAAATAAAGAGGCAGTTGCTGATAAGAATGGGTTACAGATCATAGCAAGAGAAAACTTGAATATTTTTGCCCTTGAAGAATTTTTTAAGAGTTCTATAGCTGTCCACTACTCACCATAAAGAAGGAGTCTGAGAAAATGAACAGAATAGATTCTTTCTTCCTAGCCCTAGAATGTATTTTAGTTGGAAGAGAGTCTTAACAAATTTTCCCTGAAGATACAGAGTCACTTTGTTTATTGGTTGGAGAGGAAGTATTATCTCAAGGAATACTTCTGAGTATTCCTGCCCCCAGTATTCAGGATTTATATTCATATAATATTAGCAAGCAAGCAAATGATGTAGCAAGCTGGCCAAAATTCCTTTTGGAAAATATGTGCCTTGAAAGGGAGGAGATACATTTTGATACCTATCTTTCTTGGGAGGAATCATCCCTTGGTTATACTGGTCTCCAACCCTCATCTTAGAAATGTAAACAAGCAAGTCTGATGATCAACAGCCCCTCAATGAGAAGAAAAAGACAGCTTTTTAATGTCAAGCCTCATTAACTAGGGTGAGGATTTGGGTACCCCACGTATTATTTGACACTAGAGCTGCCAGCCAGGATTTGTGCTGGAACATTTAGAAGCATCAGGGAGGTCTCAGTGGTAAACCACGTTGCACTCTGTGCTTCCTGCAAGCCTCTCAGCCTGCCCCAAGATCATTTAAATAGAAGTCATCCAGAATGTTCCTAAAAGAAGATCATCTGAAGACTGTCAAAAATCTCCCTGAACAAACATATTTCCTTTTCTGACCAGTCATGGTACCTGAAATTTGACCTTTGGTTTCTTGAATCAGTAAAGCAACCAGTAAACCTGAACCCCCTCTTCTGTGCCAGGAATGGAGGAGACTATAATGATGAAGGCTCAGTCCCTTGTTAAAGAAAGGGCTATCATACACTGAGCAGGAGAGAAAATGCCCATCAACAGTGGTGATAACACTGCAGCAAGTGTTATAGCAAAGTAATGTACAAGGTGGTCTGAGAATACCAAGAAAGTTGTCAGTTGCCTGGTATTTGAGTGATCAAGGAGACCTTTGCAAAGAAGGTAACATTCGCTCTGAGCCCTGAAAGGTGAGAAGGAATCTCAGCCTATTTTAGTCATGATCCACTAGAAGCCACTCAGAGGATTAAGGCCCCAAAGAAGATCCAAACAGAAGATGTTATCTTGGAGATGCTGTATTGCCTGACCTAAGGTACAGAAGACTCAGGCCAGACTCCCAAGTGGCACTCGGATGTATACTGGGAGTCAAGTGGAAGAGATAGGTTCAGCTGATTGAATATGACCGATGGAGCTCAGACAAGGGATTTAGATAGAGCCAAACTCAAGTTTCCAAGAAGGAAGAATGTCATACAAATGGGAAGTATTTTAAAAATGACATGAGTTGTTTCCCAAGGCAGTGGATTGCTCATCATCTGAGACATTGCTAAGGAGCTGTGGAAACAGAGGGGATTTCATTGTAAATGTTGGGTGAGCCTCGAAGATCTTTAAGATTTGAAGCACTGTTCTCTCAACGAACAAGAGGTGCCTGGAGAGTTTGTATTTTTTAACCACTAGTGGGTATCAAAAGGCTGGAGGGCATCCAGTAAACATAGCAAAGTTGTTTTTGGAGCAAAGATGGAGGATAAGTAGCACTTATCCTGAAGACTGATATCTACAACTACTCCCTATTAACTAGATTCACTAGATGTCTGGGAGGAATCTTAGAATGTGAATCATTCCAGTAGCATGAGAGTCTGTCACTGCTCTGGGCCAGACAGGATATGTTTCTTCGCCATGTCTGTTCCTGCATCAGTGCAAGTGACATAGGCTGGCTTAGGCTACTGAGAGATCTCTGACATAGGTGAAGAGTAAAGAGTCAGTCATTCCACAGGAACTTCTGCTCCTTGAGCATGTCAATCAACAGTGCTTTGGTTAGGGGAGGCCCAAGAGAAGAATAAGGCAGTTTGTTACACGTGGAAAGGAGGACCATCAGAAACCTCTCCGAACAGAGAATCTCATCTTTATTAGTTTACAAAATGATGAAGAGAGTCACTTTTACAAGTTCTCAGAAAACTCCTTTAAAGACTTAGTTGGAACCAAGGACCAATCCTAGATACTGCCCTTTGCATCTGAACTATTTTATGTTTCCTCAACTCACAAAGTAATCCCAACTCCCACCAAATGGACCATAATTGATTCAAGGCTCATTTGTTACTTACCACCTACATGCCTTGTTTTAGGGTGAAACTATGAGAGAAGGATATCTGCTGTGTAGTTGTTACGGACTGAATTGTATCCCCCTCCATCCCACAAAATCTGTATGTTGTAGCCCTAACTCCTAGCATCTCAGACTGTAACTGTGTTTTGAGATATGCTCAAAATTGAAGAGGTAGCACAGTTAAAATGGAGTCATTAGGGCAGGCCTTAATTCGGTATGATTGTTGTCCTTACAAAAGGAGGAACTTCAGGCAAGCACATTCAGAGGGAAGATGATGTGAAGTCACAAGGAGAAGACGGCCATCTACCAGCAAGAAGAGAGGCCTGAAACAGATCCTTCCTTCATGGCTTCAGAAGGAACCAACCCCGCCAACAGCTTGATCTTGAACTTCCAACCTCTAGAGCTATAAGAAAATTAATTTCTGTTGTTTAAGACACTCAGTCTGTGACCTTTGTTATGGCAGCCTGAGCTAATTAATACAGTTGTGTACCTTGAATAAAAATGGGCACAATTGACCAGATGTCACTCCATTGATCACCCTGGCTGTCCTCTTGCACCTTAGGGCTCAGCTGTTCATTTAAAGGAAAGAAGCATCCTGCCATCAGTTTAGGAATACATGGAAACATACCAGAAATATACAATATCTTCACAAGAGAGTTTGGGCCACATACATACCCAATTAGATCTGCTCTGCCTGGGAGGCTTCCTGGTCTTTAACTTACGCATTTTGACAATGCCATCCAAAGAAAAAGAAGAAGGCAAGACACCAACCAGTTAATTTGTTCAGTGGAACCAAGAGAGCTGATCCTCCGAGGGAGTTTTTGGAAGTGGATACCACTGATAGAAGAAAACCAACTATTTCTTTAGCATAGTGCTTGTGTATACTGGCTCCAGAGCCAAAATGTTTGTCTTCAAATTTTGGCTCATCTACTACTTGCTACATTGTGCAAGTTTCTTCATTTGTAAAAATGGGAGGGTTAAATGTCATCAGTAACTAATGGTTTCAATTTAAGGACAGTCTGAATAAAGACATGGCATGCACCTGGCATAGAGCTTAACACAGAGCATGCCCTCACTAAATGTTAACTACTGTTATTATTATCATTCTTTATACTTAGCTTACACATCACCAGATAGTCAATACCGAAATCAGATTGATTATATTCTTTGCAGCAGAAGATGGAGAAGCTCTATACCGTCAGCAAAACAAGACGGGAGCTGACTGTGGCTCAGCTCATGAGCTCCTTATTGCAAAATTCAGACTTAAATTGAAGAAAGTAGGGAAAACCACTAGGCCATTCAGGTATGACCTAAATCAAACCTCTTATGATTATACAGTGGAATACTGTATAATCTATTTGTAATACTACAAATAGACTCAAGGGATTAGATCTGATAGACAGAGTGTCTGAAGATCTATGGATGGAGGTTCATAACATTATACAAGAAGTGGTGATCAAAAACCATCCCCAAGAAAAAGAAATACAAAAAGGCAAAATGGTTGCCTGAGGAGGCCTTACAAATAGCTAAGAAAAGAGGTGAAAGTCAAAGGAGAAAAGGAAAGATATACCCATCTGATTGCAGAGTTCCAAAGAATAGCAAGGAGAGATAAGAAAGCCTTCCTCAGTGATCAGTGCAAAGAAACAGAGGAAAACAATAGAATGGGAAAGACTAGAGATCTCTTCATTAGAGATACCAAGGGAATATTTCATGCAAACATGGGCATAATAAATGACAGAAACAGTATGGACCTAACAGAAGCAGAAGATGCTAAGACGAGATGGCAAGAATACATGAAAGAACTGTACAAAAAAGATCTTAATGACCCAGATAACCACGATGTTGTGACCTAGAACCAGACATCCTGGAATGTGAAGTCAAGTGGGCCTTCGTAAGCATCACTACAACAAAGCTAGTGGAGGTGATGTAATTCCAACTGAGCTATTTCAAATCCTGAAAAATGATGCTGTTAAATTACTGTACTCAATATGCCAGCAAATTTGAAAAAACTCAGCCATGGCCACAGGACTGGAAAAGGTCAGTTTTCATTCTAATCCCAAAGAAAGGCAATGCCAAAGAATGTTCAAACTACCGCACAATTGTACTCATTTCACATGCTAGCAAAGTAATGCTCAAAGTTCTCCAAGCTAGACTGCAACAGTCTGTGACCCAAGAACTACCAGATGTTCAAGCTGTGTTTAGAAAAGGCAGAGGAACCAGAGGTCAAATTGCCAATATTTGTTGGCTCATAGAAAAATCAAGAGAATTCTAGAAAAACATCTACTTCTGCTTCATCAACTATGCCACAGCCTTTGATTGTGTGGATCACAACTGTGGAAAATTCTTAAAGAAATGGGAATACCAGACCACCTTACTTACCTCTTGAGAAATCTGCATGCAAGTCAAGAAGCAACAGTTAAAATCGGATATGGAATAAAAGACTGGTTCCAAATTGGGCAAGGAGTATGTCAAGGCTGTACATTGTCACCCTGCTTATTTAACTTATATGCAGAGTACATCATGCAAAATGCCAGGCTAGAAGCACAAGCTAGAATCAAAGTTGGTGGGAGAAATATCAATAACCTCAGATATGCAGATGACACCATCCTTATGGCAGAAAGCAAAGAAAAACTAAAGAGCCTCTTGAAAGTGAAAGAGGAGAGTGAAAAAGCTGACTTAACACTCAGCATTCAAAAAAACGAAGATCATGGCATCCAGTCCCATCACTTCATAGCAAATAGATAGGGAAACAATGGAAAACAGTGACAGACTTTATTTTGGGGGCCCCCAAATCACTGCAAATGGTGACTGCAGCCATGAAATTAAAAGATGCTTGCTCCTTGCAAGAAAAGCTATGACAAACCTAGACAGTGTATTAAAAAGCAGAGACATAATTTTGCCAACAAAGGTCTGTATAGTCAAAACTGGTTTTTCCAGTGGTCATATATGGACCTGAGAGTTGGACTATAAAGAAGGCTGAGTGCCGAAGAACTGATGCTTTTGAACTGTGGTATTGAAGAAGACTCTTGAGAGTCCCTTGGACTGCAAGATCAAACTTGTCAGTCCTAAAGGAAATCAATCCTGAATATTTATTGGAAGGCCTAATACTGAAGCTGAAGCTCTAATACTTTGGCCACCTGATGTGAAGAGCCGACTCATTAGAAAAGACCCTGATGCCGGGAAAGATTGAAGGCAGAAGAAGGGACGACAGAGGACGAGATGGTTGGATGACATCACCAACTCAACAGACATGAGTTTGAGCAAGCTCTGGGAGATGGTGAAGGACAGGGAAGCCTGGTGTGTTGCAGTCCAAGGGGTCACAAAGAGTCAGACACGACTGGACAACAAGAAAGAATCTAGTCATATATCTGTAGCTCTTATAATGGTGGAAAGGAGACAGGAAAGAGAGAGTGGTTCAATAATAAAGATGGGCTCTCCTACCATTCCTCTGACTACTATATTACTACTATTGCTACTAAGATGAACAGCCATCCTGGGCTGAGCTCTTACAAATGTTGCTGTGGTAAAACTTTTACCTACATTTTATGATGTACTCATCACAACGACACCGGCAATTTCTGTTATTACGATCCATTTGCATGGATGGGAAACAGAATGTGACTAAGTGTGTAGCTAAGATAACACAGCTAAAGGGAAGAGAACAAGGCTTTGCCGAGAGAAGTCTTCTGAACCGGAAGTCAGTGGTGCTTGGTCCCTATCTCACGCCTTCCCACTTGCAGGAAGCAGCTGGATCATGTTCATTCCCCACTGCAGTACCCCAAGCTGCAGTCCCTATGCTGCAGAGAGAGGAAAAGCAGCATGTCGGGCAGTTATGAAATGCACAGCTGGTGTGAATAATCAGTAGAAAATTTCCCCATGAGCCCCTGTCAGGACAATGTGCTAAGGAGAGCCTCAATAATCAATTAAGGCTAGACATGCTTTTGTCTTGTCCTGATATCTGAAGACTGCATTTAGGAATACCCACATTTTTATAACAACTGAGAAACCCCAGTGAGTTAAATTTTTCATAGCTATGCTTCTTGAATCTCAGCTCATACCTCCAAAGTCCACAGCTAGAAATTAAGCATGCCTGACTTCAAATAAAGAATAAAAGATCATTGTTTTGAGGATTTACAGAGCAAGGAATGCCACTTGCCATCAATTAATCTCAGGTAGCGAAATAAATGCCCAGCTACAGCAGACACACAAAAAGCTTGCCTTGAAGACAACAGCCTAAAGCAAAACCACAAATCCGTTCTCTAGCAAACCTGCTGTGAGGAAGCTGGCATTATATTTTAAAGAGCACAGTTCCCCTAAGAAGAGAATCTGAGGTTTTTCCTGTGGCAGTGGGTTCTGTGCTGGACTTCAGAAATTTATACTGAAGTACAAGGAACCAAAACCAACCAACCAAACAAAAGGTATGAAAGAGAAAGTTACCACATGGCTTTTAAATTGGCTCCTTTCCTTGCTTGATTTTCAGGACCTCATTTCTACTTACATGATGCAGCCTTTCCTATCATTACAGGCATCCCATCTAGATTGAGGTCAATCCTGCGGTGGTCCTCCTGGGAAATGGGAGTCTTGATAAAATTGGGCAATTTCTCCTGCCTTTGTAGGCCTTTCATCCCAGTGGTAAGAGTGATTTTATTGAGTATCTATTATGTCCCATAGTAAGGGTATCAGGACATTTCTGAAGCCTCATAATTTGCATCAAATGCTCCTCCTGAGCTGTCCTCCTCCATAACCTCAGAGAGACATGGCTAGGAACTCTTACAGAAGTGAGATGATCTTTCAGAGATAATAATTTGCACAACTGTCTTATCCATTAGTTGGTGATGTTCTTCAGGTCAGGGAACTCATATTTTACTCTCCCACACATTTCTGGAACCCAGCAGAGGACTTAGTAGATGCTCAATAAACAACCAAGTACCAAGAGAAGCTGATGATGAATGATCTCTAGTCTCTGACTATCTCTTCAACAGAGTACTCCAGGCCTTCCAAGCAGACCAGAAAAAGTGCCCAGAGAAAGCCCATTCAACTTCGATTTCCTATAACAGTTTGTTTGCGGAACAGTCAAGGCTCTTGGGCTGTTTCCCACTTTATAGGAACAGCGTCTGTAATAGGGTATGGTGATTGGGAGGGAGTCCCTATAAATATGTCTGTAACCATTCAAGCTACCTGGAAGGTGCCCAGAGCCAGCTGCTGTAACTGATCAGCACAAAGTACTCATGTTTGATGTCCAGTGGTGGTCAATATTAGTGCTCCAATGCCAGGTCTGAATATTTCTGTGAGAAGGGGCCCCATCACATGAAGTTTCTCCCACTGCTCTGATTCATGTAAGGAGCAGTTCTCAAAGTGCGGCCCCACACCAGCTGCCTCAGCGTCACCTGGGAGCTTTGAAGAAATGCAATTCTGCAGTGAAGCCCAGACTTACTCTGTCTTAACAAAGTGCTGTATATCCCTCTGATGCATGCTTCAGTTTAAGGATCATTGTTGTCAAGTTTCACCCAGATGGATAGGCTTTGTGGTTCAAGTCAATCCTATCATAGTTAACATCTATTAGGAACATACAGACTGGAGGGTTATAGTCCTATTCAACAAGGGCAGGACCAGAGCGGGACCATGGAGGGGCGCCAGTGCAGAGTTGAAGGAGATACCTCACGTGCCTCACTCTAGTCCCTGCTTTTCAAATGGAGAATGCAGATTTGGGGACAAAAGGAAATCCAGGTCACCTGCTCTGACTCTTTCTGTGACTCTCTGGAACTTTAGGGGTTGTGTCAACATTTGATGGAAATTTCTAACCCAGATGCAAGTGACTCTCTCTTGCTGAACTATCTCCAAGAGCTAATCAGCAAATACGCATAAAAAAGTAAATGAAATATTCATTCTTATTAAGTACAACATATATTTCAGTTTTTTACCCTCCTTGGTTTCCATCACTTCCAGTCCACAGAAGGCAGCCTGGCAGGTATTAACTAAGTCCTTCAGAGCCACATGCAGGAGCAGCAGGTCACACACACACATCTCTGGCTACACCAGTCAGAGAAGGGGGTCTCAGGTGGTCTCCTCTAAAGGTCCATACTTGGGTTTTCAGTACCATAAATGGTTCTAACTCAATGGATCTGCCTCTTTCTTGGGTACATTTTATTTCTGGGTGGGTTCTCTTTCCTGCTGTGTTGCAAGGATCCTGACTTTGAGATTCTGGCTCCAACCTTACTTCCTCCTTCACCATTGCCTCCACCATCCTGGATAATACTCATCTCTCTTGAGACACGGCTGCCCCTACCCGACCCCCAAATCCCATCAGATAGGCATCCTGGGAGCCACCTTGAGAAAACCTTCAAGCCACTCTGGCCACACTTTCTGTATCTCTACTTGCACCTTTTTTTTTCCCCTACCCAACAAACAAGCAATCAAGAACTGTTGCTCCTGAGTATGTCATCTCTTGGTAGGCAGCCACTGTTCTCAGAGGAAGAAGGAAATTAGTGCCTAATTATGTTTGGGAGACAAGCAAGGAGATCTGACATGTTCTTCAGTCCTGGAGAAGAGTGGACAAGATGCTCTTGAAACCAGGGGATGGGATAATGACCCTCTGCTGTGCATGCTCTGTGTCCAGGGAGCTGTGTCCAACTCACCCCAGCCCTGGGATGACGAGACTCACTATTTCTTTCCTCTCCAATCCTGTGGGGGCCTGTCACTTGTGATTTGTTTGTGCATTAAGAGGTGAATTTACTCAGCTAAGCTGTCCTGGCTTTCCTTCTTCATTCTGCCCAGTGGACGGAATTGTAAGAATGGCATTCTGTCTCCAACTCTGAGTGGACTCAGGCCACTTTGCCATTTTCTATTACTAAAACCTTTCAAGCTGGCAATCCTAACAAAAAAGACCCAGTGAGAGGTATGAATCAAAAGGGAAGGGATAGAACTTAACAAGCAGATGAGTTTATTTCACTTAATGATCTGTTAGTGCCCACAAGGAGGATAATCTGTTTTTCTCCAATCATATTTCCACTTTCATTCAGAAAACAAACCACTCATGTTTCCTGGGTCTTAGGATATGAAGCTCCTTTCACAGTGTTCAATTTCTCTCTGGGGCATTGTCATTTATCCTCACTAGCCTGGCTGAGGGCTATCTCTTTGTGGAAAGTGTCTACTCAACACACCCTGGGTAGATCCTTAGGGCCCATGGTGTCTTATCCCAAGTCCCCCAGCACCTGAGGGAAGTGGTGTAACTGATGTCGGGAATGCTATATATCCTTCTTGGAAAGATTGTTTAGCCCACATCTGGCCCATGGTTCGACAGCAGACCCTGAATGATTTGGTACCCAAAGGACTTTGGCAGAGGCCAAGGTGGGGATAAGCCTTCCCTTCACACCTCTGAATTTATGTATCATGTGTCTCCAGAAGGCCCAGATGCAGACTTCTAAACCCTTCCTTATACCATCATCAGTGATCCTCTCAAAACACAAGTTAGGGTACCACTTCCTCAAAAACCTGCAAGGTTCTAGCCTACGACAGGAAAGGCCTCCATGACTAAGTGCCAGAACACTCTCATGTTGTCAACTCTAAGAACCTCTTTCTCCAGCCACTTGCAATGGCCTAAGCACTGCCCTGTTGCCTCTAGCAGGTGCAGGAGTGAAGCAGTAAATAAAATGGATTTGGAAACTAAACCATTTAGGTTCATGTCTTCCCAATTAGATAAGACTTACTAGATTTACTACTCTCTATATCTCTGTGATTCAATTTCCTTATCCATAAAATGAAACAGTGGTCCCTCCTCATGTAGTTACGATTCCATGAAATAACAGGCATAATGCTCTAGATATGATGCCTGGCACCTGGTAAACAGTGGACAAGGGTGGGTAGTGCTATTAGTCAAGAGTTCTCCTCATCCTTCACAACCCAGGCTCAGCCTCCCAACCTAGAGGCAATAAGGGCTCTCTCTGTTCTCACAGCCTATGTTGGTAGGTCACCACCCTGCCCGTATTCAATTTTGCTGTATATTCTTGTCTATCTCCCACATTAAACCATCAGCCTTTTGAAGACACAGGCCTGAGTTTGATCCCTGAGTTGGGAAGATTCCCCTGGAGAAGGGAAAGGCTACCCACTCCAGTATTCTGGCCTGGAGAATTCCATGGACTGTATAGTCCATGGGGTCACAAAGAGTCAGACACGACTGAGTGACTTTCACTCACTTCACTAAATCCATGTAATCTGAAGACTATAATCCACTTTATTTTCATACCCTCAAAGACCTACATTGTGAGTACAGCAGATTCTCTCTAAACCTTTCCCAGATAAAAATTAATCCGAGAAAGGAAACAGAAGTGGGCAGCTGAAAGGCATAACCTTTGGGGGTGCATTTGAGGACAGAGCAAAGGAGCCAGGGCATTTTCCCCATACCGGTCTATCCACTGAAGATATCGTCTCAACAGCCAAAAAGCATCTGTGAAGGCAACCACTTGATGGTGGTCATGAAATAAACTGAATGTGATAGTAAACGGGGCTGGAATTCAGAGAGTCCAAGAATCTCCTTCAACTGTAGTCAAAATGGTGTCCAATGAGCTTTTTTTTTTCCCCTAGAAAGTCTTTCTAGATAGATTTCATTGAAGAGTCAATGGGTCTGTGTACATGCTAAGTCGCTTCAGTTGTGTCTGACTCTTTGCTTCCTCATGGGCTGTAGCCCACCATCCTCTATCCCTGGGGATTCTCCAGGCAAGAATACTGGAGTGGGTTGCCTTGCCCTCTTCCAGGAGATCTTCCTGACCCAGGAATTGAACCTGTGTCTCTCATATCTCTTACATTGGAAGGGAGGTTCTTTACCACCAGCATTACCTGGGAATCCCTAATGGGATCTGGCAGCACCCTAATGGAGCCAGAACACTCGCATATTGTCACCTCTAAGAACCTCTTTCTCCAGCCACATCAAGCCACTTGCAATGGCCTGAGCATTACCCTATTCCCTCCAGGTGCAGGAGTGAAGCAGGGAATAAAATGGGTTTGGAAACTCAACCATGTCGGTTCATATCTTCCCAATTAGGTAAGACTTACTAGAGTAAGATTACTTACTAGATTCCTTACTAATTAAGAACCCTTGACTTGGTTATTCAGAGACAAAGTACTTCGCTCTAGAGCCTTAAATGGAAGGAAGACACAGCTTTCCTTACAGGGCACACACCTACTGAGTAGGGAGAACTGGGCAACAGGTGCTTGGTGATTTTAGAGGAAAGCTAGGAGAGGCTCCTTAAACCATTCCATGTTAAGAGACCAACAGGGAGAAGAATAACAGGGCCCCGGTCACCTCCTCAGTCCGCTCCCTTGCAGGATCTGAAGCCAAAGGTCTCTATCAGGACACACAGACCCCTGACTTGGAGCACAGATGCTTGCCATTGGCTCAGTCTGGTTGTGAGGGCTGTTTTCTGTGTCAGGCTGTTTTCTGAAAAAACATACTGCCTCAGGATCCAGACACACCGAGCAAGGCAGCTCATCTATGATGGTGCAGAGAGTGAAGTGATGCTCGGAAGCCAGGGTAGGCCTGCTACCAGAACAAAGGGGAGACAAAGACCATTAGTACGGAGTCCCTGCTGCAGTTCCTGCTGGCAGATGGCTTGCAAGGACCCCTCACGCAGGAGTCTGTTTTATTTGCAGAGGCCACAGTGATAAATTAGAGCCCAGACCAGCCCATTCTGGGCTCTCCAGTTTCTCTCGGAAAGTTTCCTATCACTGCCCATAGGCCACTAAAACCTGCCCGCATTCAGAATGATTGATTCTGCTCAAGCAGCAAGCCACAAACTCATGTCGAAACACCCACTTCAAATGAGTCATTAGCCTCCTTTATGGATGTTTCAGGTCATAAGGAATAGGACCTGCGAGTCCCATCTCTTGTAGAGTAGATAGGGAGTGTTTGCAGATGTGGTTCAGGGTGGGTGGTGGGGACTGTTTCCTGTCAATCAGCAAGATGAAGCTAGAAAAAAATAAGCCCTGGCAACCTCATGGCCAGAGTCGGGGATTCAAACCCAACCACCCACCGGCTCTTCATTCCTACCCTGGAAATGAAGGGCAACAGGGCTCCAGAGTCTATGGAATCTCCACAGACAGACTCCCATCTTGACTCTGTAGAGTACCCGGAACACAGAAAGTTGCAGTCAAGGAGAGGAATGTCTAAGACTTTCTGACTTGTCATGGGACAGCCCGTTCCAACTGAGCACCGATCGAGGTCATCATGGGCTGGCGGGGTAAAGAGCTCCAGTAACAGCAGCCCCAGCCATAGCAGCAGCCTAAAGGCAGCAACACCAGAAACCTGAGTTCTGTAGCTCGGCAAGTTTCAGCTCACTGCCTGACCCACGTTTAGCAATTCTGATGTACCTCAGAGTAGACAGCCCCAGCCCGGGATGACTGCCTCCCTCAGCCCCTCTCCGACAGGCAATGAAAGCAAGACCCACTTTGAAAATTCTCCCCCATCATGCAAACTGACACAGGCATGCTTTTCAAAAACCCACAGCCAATCTGTTGATCATTACTTATTTACAAAGGCCTTCGGGCAGAAAGTCCTGTAAAAACCATACTTGATACAGTATATACTAGCTTTTTCTGCTTGTGGAAAAAAAGTCCCCCCAAGGCTACCTCAAACCATCACTTTCTATTGCACATAAAATGTAGCGTGTAACACTAAAGTATTTAATATATAGGGTATAATATATCTACAGGAAAGGCATTTGTGTAGAAGTATGTTACCCCGGATTTGGTAATTTGATGTTTTGCTGAAGGCTACAACTTAAAAAAGCTTCCACCTCATACAGAAGACCTGTCATCTTGGTACCCAAGAGCCAACAGAATAAAGAAGTACCCTTAAGCAGCAAAACTTTGACACAGCTTTGAAGCATATGAAAACAGTATAACTCCTCAGAATTATTATTACTCAAGATCAAAGAAATGAGCCATACTTTACATAGCAAACAGGGACAGGGAATTTGGCTCCAAAGGTTTCAGATTTTTCAGACTTCTCTTTATTTATTTATTTGCTTCTCTAAATTTAGGCAAAAGAAAGTGCCTGGGCTTCTGTCTATTTTCAGTGGACAAGACTATTAGCATGAGATAACGCGATCACCTAATGGTGAGTCAATAGAGACTGGATGGGAGCATGACAAGTGGCACTGGAAAAACAAGGGCTTGGCAGTGGGCACGTTTTATTTCTCCTCATAAGCTGTAAACAAGCCGGTAAATCAGCAGCACCCAAGCAAGACTGAGCAAACGGGAAACAGGAAGCACTGAACAGGAAGAGGGGATTGTGATGGAAAAGGACATGGAGCTGGGTGAGTCTCCTCCTGGGACTTGTGTTCTCAACCACATGAAGAACTGCCCTGTCTCCATCCTAGAAGGGTGGTTGTGGAGAGGCAGGAAGAGGTGAATGCTAGGAAAAGGTGGGGAGGGGGAGGAATTCATCCTGATTTTTGTATCAGTCATCAAAGGGAGGAGAATGGCCAATGGCAATGAGAAGAAGAAAGCACCATCAAGATGGCAGGTGTTTCCATGGCAGGAAACATTTAGGGAAAGCAGCGCAAATCTGAAATCATTCCTGTTTCACTGAGATGCTGGAGAGTGAGGGTGATGAGGGAAATAAGCACTAGAATTGGCAGACGAATCAGAGACAAAAAAAAAGGGGAGAGGAAAGATGAAGAGGCCAAGAAGAGGAACCAACAGAAGTCTATTGAAAACTGGCTTCACTTGGCTTTTCCTAGAGGAAGCTGCAGTCAAGATAGAGAGAAGGGAAGAAAGGAAAGAAGGAAGGGAGCAAGGGAGGGGGCAGAGAGAGGGACAGAAGGAGGGAGGGAAGGAGAGAAAGAAAGCAAAAGAGTGCACACAAGCTCTATTTCATAATTAATATTGCTTTTAGCCTGAGCAGAAGTGGATTACTTTTGAACTTTGCTTTGGCAAGTCCACAGATTATTAGACTTTTTTATCAGTCAAAATCAATTAACAGAAATTTGATTTCAATCGACAGGATAAAGAGAAGGTAATCTTCAGGTTCATTTTTGATTGTGATGATACATCTCACATATGGCCTTAAGTACAGAAAACAGTCCTCGGAGGGACTCCAGCGGGAAGAGACTTGCCGGAGGCAAACTAACCACACGCGTCCCCCTGATTGGCTGCTGCCGTCATTAGTGCCACTGCTGTTTAGGAACTACACATAGACAGGGCATGGTGACAGCTCAGACTTTAAAGCCTATGTATTTTTCAAACAGCTTTTCAAACTGTTTTTCATGACAGAATTTTTTCAGCTCTATCATTAACTGCTGACAAGCTGACAGAATAAATACTCCAGCCTTTAAGAAGCCATCTAACGATCTCGTCCCCTCCTCCCCTGCGAGCTTGCTAGGGAGGGGAGCTGCTGGGCCCCTGAGGGTTGGTGGGGGGGGGGGGCGGGCGATGAGAGGAGATGGAGCAAGAAGGGGACCCGCCACCAGGGGACCCGCTGCACAGCCCGGCCCCCCATCCATCCTTACCTCATCAGCTTGGGCGAGGAGCTGGGTGAGTTCCGCATGCCTCCGTTGCGCTGCTTTTTTTTGGGTGACAGTGTCGACGGCTGCTCATCTTCAACTGGAAATACAGGCAGCTCATGAGATTATGAACAGTTTGAGGGCAGACTGTGAAATACAGGCAAGATATCAAAGGACACACACTTACGGCTCAGTCACTCACTAGGAATTCGTGGCCGTGTCTTAGGACCCAATGACAAAAACCAAGGCGTTAGTCAAAGAGCCCGGCTTAGAGGAGGTGAGAGCATCACCTCTCAACACTCCAGCATTTGAACATGCACTTTCAAAGACTAAAACAGTTTATAAACACCCTGCCAATAGAAAGAACAGAAATTGCAAAAATATGGATGTATATATGGGAACACGCCATCATTCTGCTTAGAATTCATTTTTGGTTCCTTTGCCTTGCTGGATGACCAAAAATCAGAAACAGAGGTGTCTCTGAAGCAGCAGCATGAGAGCTGCCAGCTGGCTGCTTCTGCAAATGAACCAACAAAACCGGTTCCTAATTCCTGCACGCCAGAGGAAAAGAGCCTTGGAGAGGCAAGGATTGGAGGCCTTAACAGCCAATGTTTCAGTCCGTCAGGACTGGGAACACTGGTGGGTTCTGGCTCAAGAATCCCAGCCCAATGCAGCTCTTGTCCCTCCACCTCCCAGGAGAGAGGGCCTGTGGGGCTGTGCACGTGGGGTCCTTTCTCAATTCATTAAGACGCGAGAAAGGGGCTGCAAGCACCCAAACAAAGGAGGAGGTTGCCATTGAATGATATCTCTGATGATGCGGGGGGTTGCAGGGAGAGGGGTGGTGAGCAGGAGAGCAGGGCAGCAGAGACTATTGAAAACCACAGGTTGTTTTCCAAATGTTTAAACCACACAGATCGCTAAGCAATGTGAAGCTCTGCTCACAAACAACACAGCATACTCTATTGCTTTTGCCCAAAGACACCCACTAATAAGCTCTGGAGATGTAGTAGCCTGCATCATGCCTCTTTTTTAAGAGAGCTGCTTGATAACTAGCAGTTGCATACCCAGCCCGTCACCCAAGGGCACCAGCAGCAAAATGCTAGTCTTCCTCTCCCCACCCCCACGACTCAGGCTAAAGCTGTAATGTCAAGAGGGAAAAACAGGATCCTTGGATTCTTATTGTTGACTGCAACACAGACTGGGAGGAAGCATCCCTGAAACTCAAAATGACATGCAGTTACCTTAAAGCTAAGAGGAGAAATATTAGCAGCGACAACATCAAAAGAAGCTTGATAGGTGTTAAAGGTGCACAAGGCTTAAGTGGGGGAGGAGATGCCATCTCAGCTGCTTGATATTATCCAGGAAGACCCATATCAGAACGTGCACGATATGGTACTTCTCTGAAAACACTAGATACATTTAATTTTATGATATATGGCCTCAAAGAGTTTCTAATAATCCAGCGCTAGTGTTAGTCACTCAGTCGTGTCTGACTCTTTGCAACCCCACAGACTATTGCCCGCCAGGCTTCTCTGTCCATGGGGTTTCCCAAGCAAGAATACTGGAGTGGGTAGCCATTCCCTTCTCCAGGAGGATCTTCCCAATCCAGGGATCGAACCCAGGTTTCCAGCACTGCAGGCAGAATCTTTACAGTCTGAGTCAACCAGGGAAGACCATGATAATACAACTACCCTCTAAATCTGCTTCCAAGCATCACCCTTGGTACACTCCTTTATTCTACTGTTAGTCTGGGTTGTCTAACTTTTGGCTGACACAAGGAAATGGAACAAGAATGTAGTTGGAAGTGAGAGCATGACCGAAGAAATAAAGGCAGATCAATCACCTGCAAATGCCCTTAGCCCTTACACTCTATCACCTGCTGCTCCCCTGCACAGGCTCCCCTCCCCGATCCACCCCACCCACCCCCCAGAGGCCCAGGCTCAGGTTGTGACCGTTATCAGCCACTTAGGTCTCCAGGAAGGAACTATGTGGCTGGAAGGATATGGCGTCTTATCAGAAATGAGTATCCACAAGCAAATCACAGAGACTAAACAGCACTTAAAAGATTAAAGGAAATAAATACAAGCCACCTAAATGGTATTGAAAAAAATCACTTAGAGGTGATACGCATCTCTCAGTAAGCAAGCAGGCACTCTGTTCTAGACCTGCATTTATCTTCCTTCCATAGGAGAGGGGCCAGGCATCCCAGGCAATGATGGAGTAGAAAGGGAGTAAGATTGAGAGACAGAGAGAATGTGTATGGGTCTAAGTGTACTTTTGCACTTTCCCCACCTTGGGATGGGGTAGAAAGTCTTGCGCTGACTACCCATGTAATACAGAGTCATCTTTCAATATGGGCCTCTTGCAAGGGTTGTATTTTGTTCAAGATGACCTGGATTAGTTGAGTAGCATGATACACTAAATAACACATGTACACGTGAGTTGATCTAGTAGGAGGCGGAAATTCTTTTCTTCTTATCACACAAGCCTTCTTATGGTTAGGATGAAATGTCCAGAAAGGCTTTTTACCTACCCTAGGCTAGCTTTATTCAAGCCCACCAGATGTTGCCACGGTTTTGTCCAATTACACAACAAGCGTGTGTTTGTAGGAAGTCACAGTCTCCGGCATTTCTGCTGGATTCTTTTGCTTAACTTTACTTTCCTCATTTACACGGGCTAATGATACATGCCCCTCTCTTGTTAAGTGCCCATTAACCTGGCACCTGGTCTATCTGTGTACCTGCAGTGATCTTCAGATGGAAGACTTGCAAGTTAATACCTGTTCGCCAGCTCCAGGGAAACACCCAGTTCTGGTGCTAAAGTCAGGCCGCCTACTATGCAAGGAAACGATTTATTTTCATCACAACTCAGAAAGCTCATCCATCATAATCATACTGCATTTAAACTGGGATTTGTTCTCTTAAATGAAATGCATGTTCAAAGGTTTCCTCGTGTACTGGAAATGCAGATCTGTTCCCTGAAGAGATGGGGCAGGGTAGGTGGGGGTGAGGGGCAGGGAAATGTCTCCAGCTTAAATATACGAACGCTGTGTAATGGAGGCCATTACACGTGGCTTGGATCCCACTAGAGGAGCAGTGATCATTTCTGCCTCCTAAGTAGGATATAAACCATATTTAATTATTATCCTTTTATATGGATTCCATCAATTTCCGCATATATAAGGAAAGCAGATTGAGGAAAACTTTTAGTTAAGCTATAAAATATAATTTTCATTTCATGGCTTCTGTGACTACATGAGAGGAATAAAAATTGAATTAAAAAGGGAGACTTACTTTGGTGAAAGACAAGTATCAAAGGAATGGGCTACTACCTCATGCCAACATTCATGTCCAGATTCCCAGTTAGTCTGGTTTCTGGCTAATTATAATACACCTCTGTCTCCGGCATTTCCACTAAGGTCCTCCTGCTGCGGAAGCAGTAGGAAGATAAGATCTTTTAAAGGAACCTGACTTACCGGCTTCTTTAAAACACAAACAAGTTCAGGAATCCAGTGTGGAATTTTTATAGGAGCTGAACTCCATCCAGTCTCTGAGTACTCATAAAATTCAAGGGCTTGTTTTTGCACATCCCTAAGTATAACACTTAATGTGCTGTTGTAACTTCCCAGTGCTCGCTTGTCTAATAGGCACTGAATCTAACAGTTTTACAGTTTGGGAAGACTCAGTGCTAGAAAAATGTCAGGCAAATCTAATGAGCCTTCAGATCCCTTGGTTTGCGCTGGAGTTTAATTTAAAGTTACAATGATGTTTTAACATGTTTGCTTATACTTGACTAAAGAGGATTCATTATTTCAATGACATAACCTCCAGACAATGTTCTGGGAATTGATTTAAGATGTGGTGGTAATTCCAACAGCCTTAATGCAGAGCCGAACATCTGTAACAACATTTTACTCAACTTTTCATCGGCACTCTTTTCTAAGCAAAAGCAAGGCAACATCTTCCAGAAACACTGGCCAGAACTCCGGGCTCCCTTCAAGATGATCATATACTTTACTGCATTTTTTAAAAAAAGAGAAATCCCTTGCTTTATTGGCCTAGCCAACTTGCAAACACTGTGTCAAGGTTCATCAATGCCTCTTCATGGGCACTTTGAGTAAAATGGAGCAACAACTTCAGCTTGCCTACATAGTCCAGAGCTGACCCAACTCTCAGCTCCAGCCTGGGGCACATTCCTTTGTCCCCGTTTCCTTAACAGGGTTTAGGGGGATGATGCCCTCTGAGACTTAAAGGTGAGTTTGTTGGCTGCAGTTAAAAAATAGTTCAAAGCAAATAAACTCGGAAATGTAATAAAAGGCAAACAACCCATAAACATGAGTCAACTGGCTATCTCCATTACGTTATTAATCACCACATCTGGCGAAACCCACATCTGCACACACTTAGCAGATCATTAGTAATGTCATATTCACACTGGAATCACTCAGAGTAAGAGGCATGCAAAGAGGTCTGAACGCAAGGCTTCCGACTGGAGTCCAGTGCAAGCTGCTAGTTTGGGGGGAGGGTAGTTTTAATGATTATTTATCATTGTGTATGGATTTTCTCTTTGGTATTTTGCTGCCCAACAAGCTAGATGCATGCTGAAATCCACAGTAGCACACCTTCCTTCTCCCCCTGAGCTCAGCATGTTAAGGTAGAACATTAAAGGGTGCAGTTATTAAAAATTGGGATAGATTCCAGAGCTCCTTCACCTGGCTCGGTCACAAGCTGAGAATTGTGAGCTGTGTTCTTGAACTCAAATGGGTCTTTGGAATAGCGTGATCTAGCTCCAACCTTGACTGCCAAACAATAACAAGAAAAGAAAACTGAAATTAATCTTTTGTGAAATTTTTCATTGGAAAAGCTCCAAACCAGTTTTCACATTGAACAAAATTATAGTTTTAAATTAAAATGGAAGTTTCTTCCCTCACAGCTAAATTGCAGGGTTTTTCTCTTTTCCCTCCGATGACTTCTTGAAATTCTTTTCACTGCATTATTGTCATCGATGTCAGATGGGATAATGTGTCAGCAGACAGTCTTGCTTGTGTCATCATTTCCCCAAATATACAGAGTTCCTTTCTCCCCCCATGATATATACACAGACACAGACAATTCAGTTTTGCAGAAAGACCAAACTCATTATCTTCTGAAACCTGCTAAAATGCATCCTACTGAATAATCATTAGAGTCCAAGTCATCAACCCTGTGTGAAACTATTGTTTTCATCTCCAACCACTGGCTTGGTTAGCTCCCTTGGTTGGGATATCGCTGCTTAACTTGCATTAAACGCCAGAGGTCTGCCACTCCTAAGAAAGGGGGACATGTCGGTCGCATCTCCTTGTCTGGTGAGTGATGTCAATGAAAATCGGGTGTGTGTTTTCAGCCTTTCAGGACGTGAATGTTGTTTTACTAAAAATGGCAACTTATGAAATTGTGGGACTAGAGACTGAACAAGTGTGCCTCCTGTTTCCTGGGTTTATCAAACTTCCCTTCCTCCCAAGAAAAATTAAGTAAGTTGTAGTAATACAGTCACTTTTCAACAAACTGATTCATGATAGACAAAACTCCCAGGCTGATTCAACCTCTCTATAGGATGACTGCCTCAGACTTTCACTAGGAAATCTGGGCTAGCAAACTCCAAGGTCTTACAGTGTAGCCAGAAAAGAGAAATCCCTGGCTTGCAGCACACAATGGCATCTGTTTTACAAGGGGACGTTTCCTGTCTTACAATTATAGACCACCAGAACCCTGGCTGTCTATCACTCAAACCAGACGGGTGAGAAGGTATGAATGTTCCCATAAGCAATGAAGGCAAAGTAAGAACAAGAACAACAAACGCCAGAAAATAACCCATCCTGTGAGTTTGGTCATATAACTGCTATAAAGGAGCACTTAACGATTGTTTCAGGATAAATCTTGTGGTGGGAATGTTATGTGCCATCAATGAGGCTGAGCAGCTACAATAAAGTAAGACAGGCATCTGAGCCAAGTTCTATGCCTACAAGGTCAGTAGGCAGCTCAAGAACACGGGGAAATTAAAGTGGGTGATATCCTGGAAGTAAGAGTTTCTGGTCTGACAACCTAGTGTGTGTGTGTGTGTGTGCGCGCACGTGTGTGTGTGCGCGTGTGTGCGTGTGCGCGTGTGCGTGCGTGCGTGTGCGTGTGTGCGTGCGTGCGTGCGTGCATGCTCAGTAGCATCTGACTCTTTGTGACCCCATGGACTGCAGCCCATCAGGCTCCTCTGTCCATGAGGTTTCCCAGACAAGAATACTGGAGTGGATTGCCATTTCCTTCTCCAGGGGATCTTTCCAACCCAGGGATCAAACCCACATCTCTTGCTTGGCAGGCTGCTTCTTTACCACTGCGCCATATTTCACCAAGAAGTTTGGTGAAGATTTTTTAGTATTATTGATAAAATCAGTCCCTCCAAAAGCTGATTTGTTTTGAAACATCATGGTGAATATTAATACAGAGATCATTAAAAGATTAAGGCTGTTCCCTACCCAAAGCAATGTGAACACTAATAATATCACCAACACAATATACATAACTCTCTACAACTGGATAATCACTTCACCATGTACAGTATCAGGCAGGATCATTTTACAACTTCTAGTTGAGAAATAGTAAATACATTTATTTGGAAAACCTAGAGGATGGAGGCTGGAAACAACAATGACCTGTAACCATGTAAAATGAGGGTGGAAAGAGTCCCCAAGCAGCCTGAGTCCAGGCATGGGGACCAGCACCCCACGGGAGAATGAGGGGGCAGGGAAGGGGAGGCTTGTTGGAGCTTTTTCATTTCTGGCTTTTGTGGAGCTAATAGGAGAATGGGGAGGGAGACTTTAAGGAACAATGGGTTATGTAGAAGTTAATCACAGGGTATATTTCCGGCTCTATTCACTGCCTAGGAAACCTGAATTGTGTAAGTTTGAGGCCATCAACACAGAGTAATGAAAGAATTCAGCTCCTGCATGGTAGAGAGAAGAAGCACTATATAAATATATTAACAGAATCCACATGACCTGGTTTGTAATGTTCTCTACAGAAATACTGTGGCCTAACAGATCCTCAAGAATCAAATTTGGTGGAGTAGATGTACCTTCTGTACCGACACACCCCATCTCAAACCACAGCCTCCTGTTCTATATGCATCCTGGTTAGAGTCCAACATGCCCCAGTCTCCTCTATCTAGAATCTCAGCTCAAATAGCTTTACTAAAAACCTGACCTGTCATTACAACTTTCCCAGTGCTCTTGCTCTGCTCAGTATTTAGTAGAAAATTTCTCTTGGCAATCCAGTTGCCTTTGGTAGTTTTTTTTTTTTTTTGGAATAACTGTCTCCATCACCTCAAGGGCAAAGAAGAATCTCAAGAAAAGATTACAATGTATAAGCTTCTTAGAGATGAAGACAGAGAAAATAAGGAAAGTTTAAAAGCAAATACACAATGGAAATGAGAACTGCAAGAACGTCTTTGAATTTTCACTATGGAGTTTGGAGTTGGGAAGACAGTAGAAGAAGAAAACTTTTACTTTGAATCAAACAGAAAGAAAATGTATAGGAGTTCAACCAAAACAGCCTCTTCTCAACTTTCCTCTCCTTCTCTCCCTGCTTGCTACTCCCAGCACCAATATGATGGTAAAAGCTTTGAGGTCAAAAAGTGTGTCTCACTTCTTTCTGCAACCCTGACACATGCAGTACATGTTTTGTGGGGACAAGCTTCAGAATAAGGATGAAATCTGCCAAGTTCCTGGCACCAACAGCTGCCGTCTTTCTTTTTATATTTCTCAAGTTCTGGGATCAGCAAACTATACTGTGGAACATGTTTATGTAGAGCTTATAAGCTAAAAATAATTTTTACATTTTTAAGTGGTTGAGGGGAAATCTAAGGCGAATAATATTTCATAACACATTGAAATGATATGAAAATTTCAGTAGCTCTAAATAAAGTTTTATCATTACATGGCCACAATCATTTGTTTACCTAGCATCTCTGGCTGTTTGCACTCTACAACACAGAGATAAATAACTGCAATTGAGACTGTGTGGCCTGCAAAGTATAGCATATTTACCCTTGATAGCAAAGGTTTGCTGATTCCTGCTCCTCCTTCTCACATTTCCCTAGCTTTCCAGTTTTCAAAAAGGACAATGCTCTTTCCAATCTGCCAAGATAGCCAGACAATGAAAGCAACACATACGAAACTCACTTCCAGTGCACAGATGTGGAAAAGTCAGGAGGGAAGTCAAGTCAGGAGGGAAGTCGGGAGGGATGGAAGTGTTAATAGTTTAGAGCCTCGAATGTCCTTCCCACCAAATCTGCTATTTGTCTGGCAGGCTCCTTTGCCTTGGGGGAGACCAGCCAGGTGAGTTTCTCATTTTCCCATGCAAGCTAAGTTAGAACCCTCCACCGTGCACTTTGAGAATCAAGGCCAACCACATCCACCATGAGCAATTCCTCGGAGCTGTCAGTGTGTGCTCCAAGTCCACCCGGCAAGAGCCCATCCAAGACAACAGATTAACCATTAGACCAGATATGTTGAAAATATACAGCGTCAACCTTTCCCCAGCTAGCTCAGAGCGATATAGAGATGATTATTTCAACCGTCAGCTGCCGCACAGATTTAAACCCCTGCACAATAACTCCCGGATTCATCTGCCCCTTGTCAAACTTGCACAGCTTTACTTGGAGGATACGTGGTGTGGCAGTTTCACTGTGAACCCAGAATGATCCAGACGGCTGCTGTCTTTTTGTTAACAGGAAGCCAAACTGATGAGTTTGTAATGCATTTCTTATCAAAAGTACTTTCAGAAGAGAAAGTGTGCCCCATACATTTGGCTAGAATTTCACATCGACTAGATTATGGGCTTAATCAGAACATCTCTGTGATTTTCTTGGGGAAACAGATAACTTCTCCATTCATCCCATTCAAGTCACCTTATGCCCATAAGAGATGTATATATGAATTTATAATTATTCTTGATTTTTTTTCCCCTCCTGCAGTATACTTAATAAAAATCATCAGCTGGAGTCTACAAAGCTATGGTGCTTAATAGGTTCAAGTGTACTAGCATATTTTTTAGAGTTAATGCTGTTGTTTTTGAGCTGTGTGTCTGAAATGATCACTGTGAATAAAGAGATTGTAATTTTTAACTCAAATGTTTAACAAAGACAAAATGAACCGTAAAGGAATTTATGGAGTCTGTGAAGGAACTCTCTAATATGGTTTATTGTCAAATAGATTTGGATTTACTGTAGGACAAACTGGTCTCTCTGAAATGTATCAAGAGAAAATGCCTGGAAGGTGCTGAACACTGTTCCTGGAATAATTCAAGTGCTCATAGATGGCAGAGCTGCCAGTTGTGTGGTGTTTCTTATTCTAACCCCTACCGACTTATGAAATTCAGTACTTAAATGCCAACACTAAAATCACTATTTGTCCTGCCTTTATTTGAAATTCTAACATTTTATTCATCATGCATTTTTTTGCATTTTGATGCTTTAGAATACTGCATGAACCTATTATCTTGGGGCTTCCCTGGTGGCTCAATCAGTAAAGAATCACCTGCAATGAAGATGTGGGTTCCATCCCTGAGTCAGGAAGATCCCCTGGAGAAGGGCATGGCAGCCCATGCTAGTATTCTTGCCTGGAGAATTCCATGAGGAACTTGGCAGGCTACGAGTCCATAGGGTCACAAAGAGTCGGACACGACTGAAGTGACTGAGCTCGCATTACTTATCTTGATGACTAAGGTTTTTGGTGACTCCTTAAATTTGGTGCCTCAAACAAGTGTCTCATTCTTCCCACTCTGGCCGCAGCCCTGCCTGACCATTTCTCAAGAGTGTTCTAGGTACTGGACTCTGCCTGTGGTTACAGTGGAGTTATCTTAATTTGCCCTGCCTGTCTGTATACATGCTCCCTTGTTCAGAACTGGACAAGGCAAATGTAAAATATGACTCATTCTTTTGATCACTTCATGCTCTCTGTATAAGACTGTTCAGGAAAATCCTTGCAAGAAAGGCTTCCTTGTGGATTTACAGATTGTCAGACACCCAAAGGAGTGGAGGAAAGATCATGCTGCCTCCAGAATCTGAGATATGCCACCAGCCCAGGGTGAGAAACAAAGGGTCAGGCTTCTCCTGGACTTAATTTCACACCTCACATCAAATTCTCCTGCTGAACACAAGGTATATTTACATTTCCACTTTGAAGCAGAAGTTTCTATTTGCTTACATGTGTTGACTCAGTGGTTACCTTCCTTCTCTTTTTGTTTTTCCTCCCCCTAAACGGCTTCCAGTAAACAAGACTGGCAGAAGATGTCAATCAGATTTTCGTTTCCATTTTCACTTTGGTATTTATGTCTTCAGAATTAATGCTTGCCCCAATGATTCTATTTGAAGATCAGCCTAGGATCTAATTGTGTGTATGTTAAATTATTTTCTAAACCATAAGACGCTATACAGATAAGGACCATTATTATTATTAATATCATTATTATTATTGGTTCATCCATAAACACCATATCTGCCACTGAGCCAGTTTTGTCAAGAGTCCCTTAGCATTCTAACATATATTCCACATGACTGCACTGATACTCTCTCTGAAACTCAGATAAAGGTAAAATGCGTGGGTTTTTAGTGCAACCCAGGCACACTGCATGGCCTGATGAAGAACGCCCTGCCAGAACACTTTAGAAATACCGTATGCTTTTAACCTTAGGAGGTAAGGACCAGTCTGGATTGTGACTTTACACTAAACATAACATTTAGTATATTTCCTAAGGGCAGAGTCACCTTCTAAAGATGTTCTCAAACTATAAAATCATCATCCGTATTCTACTATAATTTATCTTCAGACACAGCCCCTGCAACATTTGAAACTGGTAGTGCACGGTAGGGCATTGCTGGTCAACACAGAGCAAGCGGGATGCAGGCGCAGGGCTGGACTGGGTTTAGGCATGAGCAGGCCTGACCCTCCTTGGGCTCAAGGCTATACTAATAATATGAACCCAGGAGCACCCAGGTCTGTGGACTTCTCCTCCAGATCATTACTGCCAGAAGTCTGTCAGTGAGAAGAGCATGAAGACATGGGTTTGTGGAGTAAGGTGACCTGTTCAAGTCCTAACTCTGATCTTCATTAGAGGTCTCATGCACAAGTTCCTCAACACCTCCAATGTCACAAGATCCACGCTGGACAGATGAGAACACGAAGATCTGGAGATGCTGTGGGCTTAAGTGAGATAACCAGTGACCATATGCTGAGGACAAATGCTGTCTTGGTGTGCTCTGCATAGCACCATCCAGCTGCTCCATCAGATTTTATATGTAGGACAATCTTTAAAGATTATCTGTAAAAATATGGATGTTAACTGTTTAAAAACCTTGCAAAAGACTGGACTCCCACCCTAGGAAGGTAACTGTCTCACAGGGCATGAGCTCACCAGCTCCTCAAATACCCCCAGGCTGCCTCCTGGACCCCCAGTCACATGGCAGGTACCCCATGTCAGCATCTCTGGCTCTGACTCCAGTGACACTCAAGCGTGCCATTCCTGAGACAAGGAGCATTGGGATGGAAGATCCCTCCACATACATCAACTACTACTGAGCTGCAGTGAGGGTAATGGTTAAGCACACAGGCCTTGAAACCACTCTGCTTGGTCTGAACTTGAGTATCTGGTAAATTACCTAAATTCGCTTGAATAATCTTTCCTCACGGGGTGGTGGTGAGGATAGATTGGAAAAAAATGAAGAAAAGGGAATAGCTTGAAAAGTGCTAAGAAGAGTTCCTGGTAGGCTCTTGATAAATGTTACCCATCATTATTATCTTGGCTTTGAGAAGTCAAAGTAATTAGAGCTCTTTACCATCACAAGGCCAATCTGCTTTCTTTTGATTTTGTTCTACTCAAATGCGTTCACAAACTCTCCTCTGCCCAAAGCGACTGAGCTGGTATCCAGCCACTAGAATGGGGTGATATTCACCACTCCATCCCTATTCTCTACGTCCTGTCGACAGTCACCTTTGTCCCATATTTCATATGGCCCCAGTGAACTGCTCAGGTCAAAATAATTAGGCTATGCCAAGTGTCATAAAAACAAGAAAAGCCAGAAAATGTTTAAATGGGCCTCAATTGAAGAAGGCTGGAACCATTCAGAGCAACAACAAATGAAAGTCAGATGGAAACATGGAGAAACCCCACTGTTCCCTCTAAATTACAGGAAATTCATGTTGCCCGATTGTGAGGGGCTTTTCCTTGGATTTCTCGTGGGAGGTCATGGGACTGGGGCAAGTGCCTGGGAGATAATAGGAGGGGCAGGGGGATGATGAGTCAAAGGGGTGGCGACTCCTCATCTGTTCCTTCCTTTCACCTCCCTACTCTAACCACCCTTCAAGAAACAGACTGTAACAAGGTGGAATCCTTCATTTCTTTAAAAGTCCCTTGGCACTTCTCATCTCACAACCCTTTGATATCTCTCTCTTTTTTTTTTGCATTATAATTTGTTTCCCATTTTCCATGCATTCTCCCCAACTAGACATGTAAGTTTCTTAATGCAATCTACAAATCTCTGAATCTCTTATAGTGCTGAGCCCCTAGTAAAGTTTCTAAGAAATAACTCCTAGTTACCAAGGAGGTGTCATTGCATAGGGAAAAAGCACAGCCAAGTGATGAGGAGCCCAGGTCTAGGTCCAAGCTTAGACCCACTGTGTATCCTTGGCAAGACCCTTCCCCTTCTGGAGGACTGGCATTAATTAAGCATAGGAGTTTTTCATCTCTGCTTTGTAATGGTTCTGGGCTTAACCTTCTCTTCTGTTACTTGCCAGATATCACAGGAGCCAGCCATGGACTGAAGGCCTTATAACCCTACAACCACAAATAATTATCCACAACGTCCTACCCAAAGACTCAACCCAAAGCACTAAAGACTAGGAAAAGCAGGATTTCTGGTCCAAGGGAAAAGGTTCTCAACTCCTTCTTTCGATAGAAGAAACTGGAGAACTCTACAGAACACCAAAGCAATTCAACACAAATCCTGAGGGATCAGAGGTTAGGCATTTCTTTTTCTTTTTTTCCAAAATCTTTTTCAAGATGTACAATAAAATAGATCCCCAAGTCTAGCTGGAGTAACAAGCCAACCGCATTAAAGTTATCTGTAATTGGGTAAAATTCACAAGTTGTATGAAATAACAAGGTTGCATGATACTATCAGGTGAGGGCTAAATGATACCCTCTGGAGAGAAAGGGTGAAAAGGTCTGGGAGGTCAGGGAAACAAGGCTGGAAACAAGAGTTGGATGGAGAGAGATGTCAGTCTCATTCACCTGCATATCCCCAGAACCAAACACAGGGCCTGGCACGCTGGGGGCACTCAAGCTGTGATGCTGAATAAACCAGGGGTGGGAAGGGCATGCTGGGTGGGGAGGTGAGCTGGAGCAAAGGCAAGGAAGTGAGGGGTCACTAAGCCTAGGGACTAAAGGAAAAGCAGTTTGGCTAGAGTAGGAAGGTTTATTTAAAGGCACATTTGGGGGACATAGGAACACAGGTAGTGTACAGGCTATGAAATCCAAATGGCGGGATTTGGATAATAGTTGGTGATAATCTGTATCCTCTGGAAGGTATTTTTCCTTCGATTTCAATACTCAGATCCAGAGAGGACAGTATGAGGTTTGCATCTTGGAAAAGTCTATCAGAAATCCCCGTAATTCAGTCTACTTTCTTTCTGGCCACTTAGAAGTTATAAAGGTTCAAGACAAGACGCACACGGATGTGCACGGAATTGATAAGGAAGAGGCCCCTGGCAACAGTCCAGGTCTGTTGGAGGCCTTGATTTTACTCTAGAGAGTGAAATATTTCACAGGAAAATAAAGTTATTTAATGCCTGGGAAAGGGGTCCTGTGAAACCCACAGGCTGCTTCCTCAAAGCCCAGCCAGGTAAATCTACCCTTGACCCTGGGTGGTTATTTCCTGTCTTCAACTACACATGTTGATCCCAGTCCATAGAAACAGAACTTGAAGCTACAAAACTGATTGCAATCAATACTTAGAAAAACATTTTCAACAAAGCCAGTGTTTTCAAGTGGATTCACTGAGAAGGAAATGTTGCCCCCAATCCTATACTTCATGGTTTCACCTAACCAATAACACTTCAGGATATTCTCTGCCAAAAGCATATAAGTGGATAAAATAAAAATGTATATGATGTCATCTGGATCCTTAACCCACACCCCTTTAGATCAGTATGCCTAGAAAAAGTTTTTTAAAAAGCTCAAAAGAGAAAAATTCCTATAGGATTCCCAAAATTAATGGTTTCAAAGTTCTAAATTACAAAAAGAGTAAAATATTTGCATTGAAATTTCTCCGTAGTCTGATAGATAGCATTTGACAATGAAGAAAATAAACCCAATATATGAGTCATCCTGGAATGTATTTTAATTCCCCCCTTACATAATCTCAATAAATCCATTATCTCCTAAATAAGCCATGTTTATAGCAAACACCCTGTAAAAAAGCAATACTGTAGATTAAAGAAAAAAAATAGTATAAATATGTAGTTATGTCTTTAAGCAAATTTAAAAGATTGAAAAATTATCTGTGGGTGAATTAAAAACAAAAAACAAGAGTACGTTTTGCCTGTACATTTGTTTTCCCCCCCTCACTGTTGACAAGCTGATCAGCCTTTGTGTGGATAATCTTATCAGAAAACAAAAACAAAAAACCCTCTGAGCCTGTTTGTTAGAAATTTAGTACTGGCCCAAGGAGGAAAGCAACCTTCTTTGGTTAACTTGGATTCCAAAGTAATTCTCGATGAAAGAGCATTACGTTAAAATCATTTTTATATAGCACGTTAATCCGGAACAAAAGCCCCCTTTATAAAAATGACCCTCATTATCCTGGTATGGAATGAAGCCTAGGGAATTAATTTGTATAAATAAACATTAGTTAAGAATGAGACTTGCTGCATAACAATGATCAGATGGCAGAGGTAATCCAGACTTAGGGGTGAGAATATGGTGTTGCTTTTAACAACAGCAACAGTTATTTAACTAGGACTTGTTCCAAATGAGACTTAAATCAAGCAAGTTGGATTTAAGGAAATCTTTGCAATTTAAAGGTGTCGCCTTATTTGAGGGCTATCTCCTCAACAAAAAAAAAAAAAACAAATGAACATAGTTTTAGAAATTCACTGCCGAGAAATAAAGGAGAGAGAATCTGTAAAAGAAAAAGCAGGGAGTGGACGGGTGAGGGTAGGACCTAGAGTGATCCAGGAAGGTTTCATTTATAGAAGAGCAGCGCCACCTGCTGGTAGACCGGCATTTCGAGGCCCTCTGCAGTGTGGGGGCCATCATCTATCTTGCAATCTATGCATAAATATACAGCAGTATTTTTCAGCTGCTGTTATACATAAGAATTTTATTACCAGTAGGCAGATTTCTAACACACTGGTTGCAGTTTAATAATCCTCTATTACCTGAAGTATGGGTTATATAAAAACCTAGAATGTTAATTGTTGACAAACCAATTCTAATACGTAAAGCACTGTAAGTCACCCAGTAAATATTCAAATAAATCAAAAGGGATAGCTCTTTTTCCTCTAACAACGTGTTATTAAACACCACAACTTGATCACTTATATAAAAATAATGTTCATACATTTCAATGTACTAAGAAACAAGGAAAAATGCCTCATAATCTTACTAATGGAGAGTTTTCCCTTCATTTACAATTTAGAGGAAAATGTTTTTGCAGAGAATATTTTTCTCATCTTTAAAAACTGGACTTAAACCAATGTGTCACTTAGGGAATTTTCTCATATAACAAAACCTGAGTTATAAACAACTAAGATTGCATCTATAAAAGGTTATATTTTTTTAAATGGCACTATAGGAGCCACAGAACATATAAGTCACTGATAGAGTGAGAAACAGTACCTGTCATTTTTTCCAGAAAAAGATCATACAAACGTGATAGCAAAGGAACACAATAAAAGGAAGAAACAGGAATGTGATAGGTGATTCTGATTATATCAGCAAAGGAAACTGTGAAATAAATTAACACCCAAGCACCCAGGAAAGGCATATTGCGGCTTTACTGAAAGTGATCGGTATGCAACAGAGAAGGCTGGTGATTTTGTAAGAACAGAAATAAAGTGTGTAGGCTGTGAAATCTGGTGGTGATAACTAATGACCGCACTACTTACAACTCTGATTTGATCTCTAACAGAAAAAAATAAAAAAGCACTCTACAGGATAGATGTATCCAATATGAACCGAATTTTTCACTTGAAACGAAGAAACCCCAAATGGGATCAAAGGGCCCCAGAAAATGAAAAATGACAGTTCCTATGTTGCTTTGATTTGATCTCAAGCCAAACGACCATGCTGATAACATTCCATAGCTTAAGAAGAAGCTTGGATTATAATGGGAAGTGGGTGAGTGCCACTGCCCATTCAGCTGATGGGAAGCCTGCTCTAATTTCAAAAACTTATTGAGATTTAATCTCTAACAACTACAGTGAAAAAGAAGCTGGTCCAGCAACCAAAGGGGCATCCCTTCACACACACACACATACTCAATTTTGATATTTCTGATGGGAACTGTGAAATCCCTCCACATTCCATTCTTCCACCTAAGTTGGGTAAGACATATGTGTAAAGAGAATCAAACGTCAGAGTGCCTCCTGTAAGCCAACGGCATCTCCAGTTACCTATCAAAAGGGACTTGAGGAGGAGGGTCTCGAGCAGGAGCAGAGAGCATCTTCTCTCCTGTTCCAGCTGGTTCCCACTCATGGGGAGAAACAGGGTTGCCAGCAGCAATTCCAGGCAGATGTGGAGGCTGTGTGGGACTCTGCAATCTAGGGCTGTCGAGACTTGAGTGGGTCATCCAGTGTATTAGCACAGCGAGAGAAGGTCCCTGCAGCTGACTGGGATCTGAGTGATTAAAGGTACAAGCCCTGTCTTCAAACCAGTTGGGACAAATTCAATTAATGAGGGATCAGAGTTCGATGAAAGCAGCTTGTTTGAGTTAGAAACGTACTGCAGGCCTGAAGGGCTTTGTGAGGTTACTCCAGGAGGAGTGAAACAATGGGTTTGCCACACATTCCCAAGTCGCACCTCGACCACCCAGACTCAAAGGCCTGATAACACATAGAAGGGAATGTATCAGCATCCCCAGATCTACCCCGGACTCCAAACACTGAGCCCACCAGAGAAGCAGTGGAAGAAAGAAGAAACAGTGGTCAATTCTGGATCCAGCTCTTCAAGAGTGCTCCAGCAGCCAAAGGGAACAGCTGCTCAGAAGCAAATGTTTTGGTCAAGATGGCACGAGGAAACGAGAAGCAAGACCTCTAAGCTCAAGCTCCTCTTGTCTCTTGAGAGTCGTGCCTAATAAACTGTGGAAACATAATCCCAACACAGTGTATATGTTATTTGGCAAATCTGTGTTGAATTCCTACTGTGTGCCTTGGCTGCTGTGAGTAATACACTGAGAATCCAAAGACCAATGAGAGTTGTGTGGGCTCATTGTTTATTTCTATAAAGCTCAACATGAAAACTGCTGTAAATGAGGCTTATAGCAAACTAGATGTCCATCAACAGATGAATGGATAAAGCAGTTGTGGTACATATAGACAATGGAATATTACTCAGCCATAGAAGGAACACGCTTGAGTTCATTATAGCGAGGTGGGGGAACAAACAACCTTTTACACAGAGTGAAGTACGTCAGAAAGAGAAAAGCAAATATCGTATACTAATGCATATATATATAGGGAATCAAAAAACGGTACCGATGAGCCTCTTTTCAATGAAGGAGTGGAGAATAGAGAGCAGACTTTGAACACAGCAGGGGAAGGAGAGGGTGGGATGAACTAAGAAGGTAGCACTGATATATATACACATTGATATATATGTGTAAAATAGCTAGCTAGTGGGAAGCTACCGCATAGCATAGGAAGCCCAGCCTGGCACTCTGATGACCTAGAGGGATGGGATGGGGTGGGTGAGAGGGAGACTCAAAGGGAGGATGTGTGTATATATACACATACATAGATATATATAGTTATGACTGATTCACATTGCTCTAGGGCAGAAACCAACACACTACTGTAAAGCAATTATCCTCCAATTTAAACTAAATAAATAAATGAGGCTTATAGGAACTGTTAACAGAATTAGAGAAGACGCATCCATTTGAGGGGGGTGGGGCAGTGAAGAAACGTCTTCACAGAGATGGCGATATTTGAACTATGTGTTTAAATCAGGAGTCAGCAAGTGTTTTTCTGTAAAGGTCAGGTAGTAACTATTTTACTTATGCTCTCTGTTGCAACTCCTCAACTTTGTGGTTTTGACTTGAAAGCCACCATTGATAATATGCAAATGAATGGCTGTGACTGCGTTACAGTAAAACTTTTATCTACTAAAACAAGGAGAAGGGCCACAACTGGCTGGCCTCTGCTCTGAAGGATCGATAAGTTTCTATCAGCTAGAAAAGCAGAGGAATCACAGGCATAGGAAAAAGTTATAGAAATGTGTATATAACGAAAACAAGACATTTTTTTAAAGGAAAGTTAGATGAAAGATACATGGAGAATGGAACTAGTAAAACAAGTTGAGGTCAAACTGCGAAGGGCTTTGAAGGCTGGAGGTTGTCCTACTGAAAACAAGAAGCCATCAAAAGTTTATTATTTTCTCCTTTAAATGGGATAAGAACATGATGGAATCTGTGCTTTAACATAATAAATGTAGTGGCAGTTTAGTAGCAAGAGAGACTAATTAAGTGGAGGGCAGTGGTAGTCTAACAGATGAGAAAAAAAATGAGGGCTTGAGGTTAGCAATGCCACTAAGAATAAGAAGAGAGGGCTTGAAATGTAATCTGGAGATCAAACTAGATGGCTTGGCCATCAGTAGGATGGAGGAGAGAGCAGGATCACAGAACCCTTAGGATTTCAAAATGTGTATCAATACTCACTCAAGCCATCTCTAGACTGTCTCCACATCAGGTCTGCTCAAAGAAAGAGGCAAAGGCGGGGTGTGGGTATTTAGTACTATTGACCCTGATCCTTGCACTAATCTTACTAACAGGAAAATCAACAAGCAGAAGAGCCCAACTGCTTGTAAAGAAATTTGGAAGAGGTGATGTTATGAAACCTCAACACCACTCAGGCCTCAAAGATCAGCTGAGAAGCTGAGATCAAGATCACCATCAAGAAAAGAAATTTTGATGGAATTTAACAGGAAAGAAACATTCTTTCTCCCAGCCCTCTGTTCCCCTCGTTTGCTCTCCAACCTTGTTCCAAAAACACACTGAATTCACTATCTCTACATGTACTTTAGAGACGGAAAAGTCATAAGGCAACTTCAGTAAGATAAAGAATGACAAGAAGCAGAGTCACAGTTGGTCCGTGAGGTCCTATTACTGTCTCCCTTTTTCAGAAGAGGAAGCTAAGGAATAGAGAGGTTCTAGAGCTGGTGCAAAGGCCCATGAGAGCAAGGGATGATGTCGACTCTGGGACTGCCTAGATAAAATAAGACAATGTTGGTGCCTTGAGAAGTATAAGGACTTACACATGTGTAAGGCGTTATTCTTATGGTAGCAATCAGCATCTGCCAAACATCCATTTGGTGAACAGATCAAAACATGACCGCATCAGAACTGTTCTCTAAGTCCCCAGAAAATGTACAAATCTTACCCCTTCTCTCTTTTTCCCTGTCTTAAGGTTCCCAAGAATTTCAAGCTTTAATTGCCAAGGAGATCACTTAGTTCACTACACAGTGAGTGGGAATAGCTTGGGAGTTCCCTACTATAATGCAGAGAAAAGACAGGAGATGTTAGCCTATCAGAGACCCATCTTTGTGTTCATGGGAGAATTCTGTGAAGGAGCGGCCCTTCCCGAAACTAGCACCTTGCATATTTCACATCTACATCCCCAGACCTCCAGGCCACATGACCTGAATCTCTACCTCCTCCCTGTCTGCGTTCATAGCAAGTTTCATTCTGTCATTTTCACAGTGCATCTTTTTTCTCTGCAGGTCATTGTACCTCCTTTTTCAGTAACACCTGTTTAGGGCTTGGGCTTTGAAGAATCCCTGTGAATGAGTTCTCTCAGTTGGATATGTTATAAGCCATATGTGGAAACTGACTCATCTGCCCTGAAGAAATGACCACATCAACCTTGACAAAATGCAGAGAGCAATTCAAAACCACTCAAAGGTAAGGGAACCCTTGGTACATCCTGAGAGAGCTCTGTGAGCAATGGAGAAAGCTCCCTGCCCACTTCTTATCTTGAGCAGAACACACAGAAAAATGATACAATAGAAAATATCCATGAGACATGAAGCCTTCGGACACCTCAAGGTGGGAGGAATTGTCATTCTGGTGCTGTAGGATAGGATTTGCCCACCACAGGTCAGTGTCAATGATCTTAACAGTCATGAAGTGAAAGTGTTAGTTGCTCAGTCACGTCCGTCTCTTTTCAACTCTATGGACTGTAGCCCAGCCTGCCAGGCTCCTCTGTCCATGGAATTCTCCAGGCAAGAATACTGGAGTGGGTAGCCATTCTCTTCTCCAGGATATCTTCTAAAGCCAGGGATAGAACTTGGGTCACCGGCATTGCAGGCAGATTCTTTACTATCTGAGCCACACGGAAGCCACGAGTGGCCTTAGATGTGTCTCCACATTTCGGCAGGTTGACCAGGTCACCTACAAATAGTCACAGCTCTCTACAAATGGACCCATTCCTCACATGACCCCACCTGATGCATTATTATTTTTGTGTCACCCTGACTCACATGAAAGTGATCAAGTTCATCAAAATCAGTAAAACTGAACACAAATACCACAAGTCTTTGATTTTCTGGGTCAAACACGCTACACACATGAGCATACTTTGTACGGTGGTATCCCTGTCTTTCCTCATTTGAAACATTGGTGGTTTTTGTCTACTGTGATTTTTTTTTTTTGGTATTTGTTTCTAGATCTTCTTTCCCAGTATTGAACTTTCACAAAGAATACGGATTGTAACTCCTAGCTGATGATTTTTCAAGACCCTTCAGTTATGTCCTAGCTTTTCTTTTTCTTGCTGTATTATCCCCTCTGAATCTTCTCGTATCCTGATTGTGGGGTATGAGAAGACTGTACACCACACACACATTACATCTGTATACCTATATCTGTATAGACGCACATACTATATTGTAAGTGGCTTAGAAAGTTTTAGGAAACTTCACAGATCTGGGGCCATCTGGCTTCTGGCAGACCATCTATATTCCTTTAGCTGATGGCTGAGAATCCTTCATTCATTCATTCTTTCATTCATCAAATATTTACTGAACTGGAACCCTTCAGGCCATCTCCTATTCAGGTATTCTTGCCAAAACACAAAGCTCAGCCAACAATGCGAGTGTAGTATATTTCTGGCCCTGGAGGGAAGGCAGGCAGTCCCCCAGGTCTTTTCTTGACTGAGTGGCAATCCAACTGGCTCCAGCCCAGAAAGCTGGCAAGGGCCCGAATGGAGATCACATTCAGGCAAGCAGGCGGCTCCACTCTCAGAAGACAGCCCTTGCTTGGTGGTCTACAGAGCGCCCCAGCAGGTACCATCTTATGTGGCTCCAGCTCCGAGGAGCAGGCTTTCTCACTTCACTTCAGAGTCTTTCAGTGTGGCTGATCGTCCCTGACACAGACCTGCCTCAAAAGCTTCCACTTTGTGCACAGGGTTTTTCTCTTTAGCTTTAGGAGTATTTGGTGGTACTCATCCTATCCTACAGAACGGGATAAAACCAGGACTTTCCGTTTTATGAGAAGAGGTTGGAAGAGTTTTCTTTTGCTATTTCCCTTGGTGGTGGGAGGGTAGCTCCTCCTATAGATGACCAGATGAAATGGTCAGAGAAGGAAGGCCACTTTGGAATCTCCAGACCCTTTTTCCCCAGCTCATCTGAGTTAGACATCAGAAGAATGCCTCCTCAGAACAAAAATCTAGGGGTTTGTCTAGAAGCTCTCTGCAAACGAGGCACTATTTATCAAAAAGTCTTTTTGATGCTATCTGAAATTTCAACTGTGTGGATCTGATAACACTGAACTTGTTTCTGTCCATTCAGATTCTCTTTGAAAAAATGTTCGGCTGGAGAAGCAAAATTTTGGTAAGCAAATGTGAGGATGGATGATTCCTTGATTATCTAGGTAATTCAACATGATGGAGCATCCAGTGGTTAAGACTCTGCACTCCCAGTGCGGGGGGTGCAGGCTCAAGATCCCTGGTCAGGGAACTAAGATCCCATCTCATGTAGCATGGCCAAAAAAGGAACAATGTTGGTTTAGGAGTAGACCTCTGAGAACATGGCATTCTCAGCATGCATGCTCTACCTCTGCTTGAGAGCTCAGGATTCGTGTGCTTTTCTGAGCGGTTTCAACTACCTTTTGGGGTTGAAGGTGTGCATAAATCCTCCAGTCCTGGATGCTCACATACACACACAGTGAACTCAGATCAAATTCACATGCACTGAGAGATGAGAAAGAAAAGAAAATTGCACCATGGTACTCAGAAATGCCACATGACTTCCTCGGATTTTGTGTGGCCATACTTCACAGGAAATGTGTTTTGTATTTCCACTGGAATCGGATAAGTGGTTGGAAATGACAGTGGATTTTCAGTGAATGGGACGTGAAGCACTTGATTATTTTCTTCCCTCCATAGATGGAAGGAGACGTTCTGTCTTCCTGAGAAAGATGGGAGGAGAAAGAGTTGCCTTGCCATACACAGGGATTTTAAAAAAGAATTCCCAGGAGCTCTAACGGAAGCCACTGCAGGCAGCTTGAGCCACGACCCTCAAGGCTGGTCACATGTCCCTCTGGTGGCCCTCCTTGGCTTTGCTTCTGCTGCTCAGCCTGGGTCAAGGCCATTCATGCCAGTGATTCAGAGATGCCTGGCTCTATCCCCCTCGACACACTCAAGACGTGGGTCTTGCTGGAAAATGGGAGGCTGGTCAGGGAGGAAAAAGAAATACTGATTTGAAAAAGAAAATGATGGAGTGGATCCCCAAGACCAAGAGCAGTGGAGGCGACCCAGTAGGTCTCTAGTCCCAGCCATATTGTTATTGTCGTCAGTCACTAAGTGGTGTCTCTTTGCGACCCCATGTACTGCAGTATGCCAGGCTTCCCTGTCCTTCACTATCTCCTGGAGTTTGCTCAAACTCATATCCATTGAGTCAGTGATCCTATCTAACCATCTCATCCTCTGCTGCCCTCTTCTTCTTTCCCAGCCATGACTTCAGGAAATTCCCTAGAAGATGACTTCATAGGGCCCCAGTTGGAATCACAATAACTGCTGGGTCAGCTGGGGAGAATTAAGCTCGAAAAATTTAACTAATGTGGCATTCAGCCACTTCAGCGCCATTAATTCAAGTTTCTTTTAAAAGGTTTTAATTTCTTGGAATTGTATCTGGATAATGTGCTTCAGCTGCGAGTCCTAGAGGCTGTTAGATCGAGTCTTCCTTCTTTGGGCTTCTGAGGGGAGCTCCTCCTCCTGGCATAGCCCCAACTCACTGGTCTTCTTCACTCTCACAGAGGGGTTACTCAGGACCTCCTCAGGTCCAGTCCTTCCTTCCGTGGCTGCCATCGAGGTCTTCCCAAGACAAAGCCTCTATGGCCCATTCCCCTGTCAAATACCTAGAATGCTTTTTATGCTAGTAAGAGGGCCCTACTCAACCTGTGATTTTTCCATTAGTCATGGACAGATGTGAGAGTTGGACCATAAAGAAGGCTAAGCACTGAAGAATTAATGCTTTTGAACTGTGGTACTGAAGAAGACTCTTCAGAGTTCCTTGGACAGCAAGGAGATCAAGCCAGTCAATGCTAGAGAAAATCAACACTGAATATTCATTGGAAGGACTGATGCTGAAGCTTCAATACTTTGGCCATCTGATGGGAGGAGCTGACTCACTGGAAAAGACCCTGATGCTGGGAAAGATTGAAGGCAGGAGGAGAAGAAGGTGACAGAGGATGAGATGGCTAGATGGCAGCATCGACTCAATGGACATCAGTCTGAGCAAACTCTGGGAGACAGTGATGAACAGGGAACCCCAGCGTGCTGTAGTCCATCGAGTCACAGAGAGTCAGACACGACTGAGCAACTGAACAACAACTCACCCTTCAAGGCTCTTCTGCTGGCACTCCCAGGCACAGGTCTCAAGCTCCAGCCAAACGGGGTGGCCAGCTGTTAGGAGGTGCCGGCCCACAGCCTCTGCTGCCACACCCTCTCTCATGCTACAAGGCATGACACTCTGCCTCCCATTCTCCGAAGCACATCTGAACTGGTCCATCCTGTGGAACCTTTCCTCAGCTGACCAACAGGAGGTGGCCTCCAGGCCCCTACACTGCCCTCCCTCTCTCACAACAATCTCCACACTACCCCCAGCTTGCAGGACTGGAATCCTCATGTTTCTTCCCCTTCCTTGGAGACAGACCGGCCTATCCATCTTCTTCAGCAAGTCAATCTGCTCCACAGGCTGCAGAACTAACCATCCGGCCTGACCTCAAATCTAGCCCCAGCACTGAGTCACTGTGTGACTCCTGGCAAGTCTCTCAACCTCTCTGTGCCTCAGTTGCCTCATCTGTCAATGCATAGATGTGTTCGTTTCCAGTTGCTTCAGCTGAAAATAAAGATTACTACCTCATGGTAAGGATTAAATAATATTTGTAAAGGGCACAGAACAGCACCTTCAATGCAGAAAATGCTACATGGCTGTTCAACTTCACAACAACACACACACATGTACACACATACCCCCTTGCAGTGTTAGCAGAGTCTCTTGCATATAGCAAGGGCCTCCCTGGCAGCTCAGTGGTAAAGAACCTGCCTGCCAATGCAGGTGACATAAGAAATGTGGGTTCGATCCCTGGGTCAAGAAGATTCCCTGGAGGCAGGCATGACAGCCCACTCCAGTATTCTTGTCTGGAGAATCCCATGGACAAAGGAGCCTGGCGGGCTACAGGCCACGGGTCACAAACAGACATCACTGAAATATACAGTGAGAGTAGATATTACACTAAGGCTAGCCTTAATGTGAATCCAAGTTAAGCAACTGGCCATTTCCCAGCACTGCTACAAAAACAAGCCTTGGTTCCTAGATGATGGAAGAAATATACACTAAGAGAAGAGGTGTCAACCTTGCTTCAAAAGGGGAAAGTGATTTTCCAGCAGATCTTAGTATTTGCTCACTCTTCTTCCCTCCTCACCAATGAGTATAACCTGTTTGTACTCTCTACATCCACTCTATTCTGAAAACAGTTGCCATTATGCCATTCTGTGCTTCATCACTTGTAGGCTTAAACACAAATCAAAGAGATCCCAAACGCTGAGAACTTTCCTATAAGCATGCTGGCAAAGGTCCTAAATCTGTTGGGCCAGATGACAAACGTCCATCTCAGATCAGGGAAGCATCCAGCTCCCATGATGGGCACCATATGAGAGGAGAAGTTCCCAAAGCCTGATTGAGACCAGAGCGCTCAGATCAACTGCTCATTTCCGTCTGGATGGGATTTGCAGGGAGGATGCAGTGTACCCCGGGCCGCCACCCTGCAAGCCTCTCTCCAGTGGCTTTACACCATCCTTGGTCTGATGCTAATTCAAGACAATGCCTCATCGCATCACAACAAATTAGCCACAGAAACGCGATAGCAATCAACTCAAGGGGCTGTCCTGAATGTGGGCTGGGGGATTCCCTGTCTCCACGAGCCGCACGCTCCCACAGATGTTTCTAAAAGCCTCTTCCCAGAGGCCCATTTAGAGAGAAATTAAATGCAACTTTGACTTAATTAACGTTTTAAATGATAATGAATACAATGTAGATTCATAGGAGGCATTTACATTGTGTTGTAAAATTGATAAAAATTTAATAACTCTTTGTTAATAAGTCATGTCTCCCCAGACCCATAAAAGCCTAAGGCACTGCAAACTCCAGCCTGGGTCTAATCCAGGCTCCTGGTGCAGGTGGAGGAGGGAGGCAGAGATGGAGTTGACATTTGCTCCAAGCCTGCTCTAATTCAAACCTCTGCTTGTTCATCAGGACTTTATTTCATACAGTAAAGGTCAGAATTTGGGCTCAAGGCACAGCCTTGACAAGAAAGCTCAAGTGAAAGGCGGGCTGGCCCTGGCATCTGTCGCCTGCGATAGGGGAGGAGGGGGGAGATGGCGAGCCAACTGGCCACATCTGCCCTCCACCATGGAGGTAAGAGGCAGAGTCCACTGCCTGGTGGTAGGAGCTGTCAGGGTAAGCATGGTGACAACTGGCCACTGTCCCGAAATAAAAATGCAAACATAATTTCCATGTCACCTTGCATAAGGACTTCTGTTTAGCTTCCTTGTGGCACCCACGCCAATGCCTTTTCCGGTTTGTCCTTGAAGAGCCCAGTCCCTTATTAAGGCATCATACGCCTGGGAAGCAAGGTGTCCCACACAAAGCTCCCTCTCCTCTCCTCAATCTGGCCATTCTACTTCCTGTCTCCAGCTCTGTTTCAAAGCATTTCTTTTAAAAGCTTGGTTGCTGTTTGCCTACTGTTCCCTTTCTCTTTCATCCACATGTGGTGCTTCTTCACAGCACATTTATCTTGAAGAATTTGATGGCACTATTTTTGAGAGAAAGAGGAGAGCACATCATGGTCCCCAAATGCAAGTCAGTTGCTTCTAGACCTGTGTCAGAATAGAAAAAGCAGCTATTGATTACAAATAAAAACATGATTTGTATGGAGATGTTCCTATTAGAGATGGACAATTAAAAGGGTTCATTTCAAAGGAAACTTTGCCCAAACATGATGGTTGTCTTACAAAGTGCCAACTGTCTTACAGTGAGCTGACCACTGTAGGAAAGAATATATTGTGTCACCCTGCTGTTACCAGGGTGGCTACCAGAAAATCAAGGGACAGACGTGGGCTTCTGCAGTCTTGACTTCTACCAACAAAAGTGCCCTAAGATTCCCATTGAGCTCCATTATGCATGGAATGATTACATGGTTTCCCAGGTTGAGTTGCTTTCCTGTTTTTCCCTTCCTGTGATGAAGTGCAAGTGGCCAAATCAGGGCACATGGGCCAAGCCTAAAGAGGTAGGGCAGAACCCAGAAGTTGCTGTAGTATTTGTAGCTGTAAACGGACACTGGGGAGGGAGAGAGGGATAAGGGAGGAGGAGAGATTCCACCAACAAGTGTGAATAAATGGGAGATACTGCAGACCCAGAATCAATGGGTTTTAAAAAATACGGGGCAAACCATGATTTAGATTGATTTGGGCTGAGTGTGCTTTGACTGTCCTTTTTCTTTCTACTGCTGATGGTGGTCGTGGGAAAAAAGAGCCTTTGGTTTCAAGGTCCAGAGTAAAATAAACAAAATTTAGGATCGGGGAGCTTGAGGAAGTCACCCAAAACTATACCTACAGAAACGGACTGAGATAATTATGTGCTGTTGATTTTTAAAGGCAGCTTATTAAATTAGATCTCCCTGGAACAGGCATTGGTGACAGTCAGCATCGAGTGTGTCCTATTTCAGACACTCTTCTAGAGCTATTTGCACCCCTGCCCTAGTATCTGATTTTATATACTTCAAAATGTCATTAGTGCAGTCGAGTGACTTTAGTTCTACTGACAACATTAATTCTCTGCCTGCACAAACCAAAGGCTACTTGGGATAAGCTGATTTTTGTTTATTATCTCACAAGACTCAAGATTACACTAAACTGATTTTGGTATTTCTCCCGTCAACCTAATTGTATTGGACTTCTCTTGACCAAACCATTAGAGTTGAATGCCTCCGTGTATTATATTTACACCCAAAAGAAAAGTTGTGCACCATTTAAAATTAGCTACAACAATGCACAAGTGGGTGTATGTAATTGTGCAGGCTTAAACTCTTAGTAAATTGAAAGGCTAGTGTGAGTGATCATACATGTGCTTTAGCTGAATCTATTTCTGAGTGCAAGTCTAAAGATCTATTTCTCTTCAAGCACATGATTAATTTGTTCATGCCAGGGTTACTGATGGTTGAAGCCAGTACCATGTCAGGCAGACCTCAGCAGGTCTGAATCAATAGGGTCTTATATTGTCACTGTATCATAATTTGGATTGTCCCCTTTCTATTAGACTTAACAATCAGATATCAGGCAAGGCTGAAATAACAAGAATAAATTCTAAACAGAGAAAAGACACTGCTTTACAAAATTATATGGAAGAGAAGTGGAACCGATTAGAACTTCAATCTGTTTTTATGTGTGTGTGTGGATACTGTCAGACATATATACGTATGTTTGAGAGTACTAGAACATAGCTACTTGTGAAAAATCTTGGGCCCATACCATCTGAGCATCTTTTAAGATAGCTGGTGCTTCTCTTTAGGATCAGGCAAAGTAGAAAAAGAATCAGAATGATCCAAAAATGGTGCACACCAATTCTAACCCACCATATTGCATGGTTCATTCCTGCCAAAAATAGAATAGTCTCGCGATGCGTCCTTACTGGTCACTCCTTGTCTAACTGTTCTGACATTGCTTGTTAGGTCTTTTGTAAAGAACTCTTCCTTCTCTGCAAATCTTTTTGTCAGCACAGTGTTCACGGACATCTCACGAGTTCAATAGGAGGAGACATCTGTGAGAAAAGTATGTGACTTAACAACACAGAGAATGTGTAAGGGGCCACACCTCCAAGGAGAGGTCCGCGGAGCAGGCAGGCCCTGCTGTTAGGAGGCAGATTTCTAAAACTGTGTGAACACTTTTAATATATCGCTGCTCCTCTGGGAACTGGCTACTTCTTTTCCCACTTCAGAAAACACATAATGGGACTTTGCGTTTCAATTTAATGTCCCTTGAAAACAGAAATCTTTCCCCTTATAAGAAAAAAAAAAAAAGTAAAGAGGTAGAGGAAAGGCAAAAGAGAGCGAATCAGCGAGTCTCCAAAATACACCGGCTCAACTAGGAAACTGCGACCAAAGCAAGCTCCATAATAGTATAATGACCTTTAATGACTGTCTTGGGAAACAATACAGCCCCGGCATAAAAGACAAAGGGCAAAACCCATCATGGTTCTGCTGACACTAATTCAAGATGATTTTCAGAACAACTAAAGAATGTAAGAGAAGTAATCTGATCTGCCCATCTGACCTCACTTTGATGCAAGGGCCCTTCTGCTGCCATTTCTAATTGTCAAACCCTCTACGTCTCACATCTGTTCATATTTAATGAAAAGCCCACTCTCACCACTGCTTTTTGAGGCAACCAGCCCTGTCCAATGGGCACCACCCAACCCCACCACCAGCTAGGGGAGGCCGGGGATTGCGATTGGAGCTCTGCCAGTGGAATTCTGCATAGACATAGACATCCTTTAATTGGAGAAGAAGGGCTTACGTAGGCCCATGGAGGGGCTCAAATTGGAATGGATTTTTCTAACTTATTATTAATGGTCAAAGGTGAGTGGACTCACACAGGGATGGATGAAATCTGCTTTTGTTTGACGGAGTGACGACGGCGGGGAGGCTGATGAAACAGAGGAGGCAAACTGCCCCCCTGAGCTGTCAGTACCAGTTACGCCTTCGACATACAGCCCAGAGCACCACATTCGCAATAGTGGCGCTGATGCTGGATGCGTAGAAAGACAACAATCTCGTGCCCGGGATGTTTCTGAGTACTTGGGACAATCCCACCCTTAATTCTTCTCCTGGTCGCCATCAATATTTGGATTAAATTGCAGAGCTGAGAAATCCCCCCAATTATGGTTTTGCCTGCATAAGATGGAAATTGCACATATGAGGCATCATGGGCCTCAAGCAGGGGACATAGATTGCTGTGATTGGTAGAGGCGGCCAGTGCCAAGACATGACCACAGGCCTGAGTTTAGAGCCTGAGGGGCTCCTTCCTTTTCTCCACTAGATCTCTGGCCAAGGTTTTAGAGCTCGGTGGTTACTTCAAAATAGAAGTTGTGCCTTAGGCGGGTAACCAAGGGGGCTGGTGCTTACATTTGCTGCCATCAATCAAAGAGACGTGGTCAAACTGGAGCTCATTAGAGCTCACCCCTCCACTACCCCTCCTGCCCAGCTCCTGTCTTTGAACCTGGTGTCCTGCCACACATCACAGACAAACAGGTTCCTCGCATGGTTGTGTCCCAGTTCACTGCGGTGGTGTCATATGAACTGGAGTGAGAGTTCTATGATGAGAAGAATGGAGTAAGGCCACATACTGTGGCATCTGAAGATTTCAAAGGAAATTTCCTTTTGAGGATGTTAGGCCCCTGTGATCGGGACAGTCCAAAATCCCTCTCATACTACATCTATTCAGTGTCACTGTAAAAACAATTAATCCTATCCCTTGGCACTGTTGTGAAGGAGCAGTGAGTCACAGACCAGAGACAATGGTGATTTTCTGGTCCTAGATCAGACTTTTTCAAAGGCCACTAAGACTGCTCCCAGCACAAATAACATCTCAGACCTCAACTGTGAGTTCAAATATCAGCAGCGGGCTTGCCACACGCCGAGGCATACAGTGGAATGAGGGCTCCCTCGGCCCAGGACACCCCATGGGCCACAGCCATACAAGCACATCATGCTGGACTCACCTTCAACACTAGCGTGTAAGCCAGCTAACTTCGCATGGAGATAAATTCTCAAGAGCGAACTGCTCTTCCCCCACCGCCCCCCCTGCCCCCCCACCGGTGCCAGTATGAAGTAACTGCTGCTGGTGAAAATTTAGTTGAACCAGCTCTGGGCCCTTAGAAGAAAAAATAATGGATAATATGGTTACCAACAAATATGGCAGGTGCTTCCAAGAGGAAGTGATGAACACAGATGGAAGGATCGGCTTCTACTTTTCATGCTACCAAATAAGGTGACAGCCACCCTTGAAGGTATCCAAGTCCTCACGCAAACCACAACCTCCCCTGCCCTTATAATAGGACCCTCAGTGAATAAGCTGGAACTTTCAGTAATATCACCTATGAACTGTTTCAGTAAAACACTAGCAAAGTCTATGCTGAAGGCAAGGAATGGGGGTGTGGTGAGGCTCAGACATGCCAACTACCACTACAAGACCACGAGAGACTCTGTAACACTTCTGAGCTTGCGGGGGGCAAAGACTGACCCCAGGGACTGCACAATGGACACAAGGAAACCAGGCAGATTCTTGGCTTATGATTCTTGCTGTGATTCAGAATCACCATTGTGACAAGACAGCTTAGTTAAACTGGGGAAAAGCGCAGTTAATAATGGACTGATCCTTTGAATGAATCATCAGTGGGAGAAAAAACTCTAGAGTCTACCAGCCTGTAAGGGTTGACAGATTCAGAATATTCTTTTTCAGAGCATTAGGAGGCAATCCGGTACTAGAGGAATGAGATACAAGTTAGGGAGACACTGTAAAGGAAAAAAATAAAAAACCCATCTGCATGGAAACCCTGTTGTATTTTGGAAAGTATCTAAGCTCACTAAAAGCACTTTTATGCCAGAGTTGGCTTGTTCTCTCTACATCGTTTTCCTACGTTCTTTCAACCCAATCCAGTGTCTAACGCCTTTCCCCAAAGAGTAAGGCATGCATTTCCATGCATCTCTGTATCAATTCAGCATCTGATGTGCTGTCACACTAATTTCTTTAAAGGAGAGAGGAATAATGTCACTGGATTATAATATCACAGCCTGCACGCTCTTACAAGAAACGCAAGTTCACAGAACAGGGAGGGAAGCCTCCCCAGCACAGAGGGCGACACGTCACCACACACAGCAGGAGGGAACACAGCGCCACGGGGCACAACACGAGACAGGGATGACACCACGGACAGCACAGACGTGGGACTCTGTGTGTTGGGGTTGAACTTACAGGCACGGAAAGTGGTGGAGCAATCACTAACAGAGAGAGAAGAAAGTGGGAAGGCTCTCTCAAGGGTGTCCACGTTACCACGCACACGGCCTGACATGCACGAGCAGTCACGCTCAGAACGTCCGCAATCAAAACAACATGCCCGTCTCATTCTCTTGTAGATGGACATCTTGGCTATAACCACAGGGGTCGGATGGGAGGAGAGGAAGAGCGGTAGTTAATGGCAAAGTCACACACAGCGAGGCAGCTGGAAGGGAGCTGAAGGGATTGAACACAGGTCTTAGTTCACATTAACAGTCTTGACCCAGAAAAAGTAAAATGCAGAGAGACTGTTGGTAACAGTTTGGTTGTACATAGAAAAGAGCAGAGAAAGTATCAGTGGCCTGTAGAGTCCTCCAAGGCTGCTGCGTATTATTTTTCTCCCCTATGTAAAGCAAGTGACCACAGGAAGGGCATGGCTGATGACCATAGTGTTGTTGGATAAGAAGCAGCACATGTTAGAGACAGCAAAAACGCTACCAACATTTTTTTCCCCTGGCAAGATGAATACAGGAGGACAAAATATACACACAGCCAATCAATTAATTCCTTATTGGGTACAATAAATGTTTTTTTTTTTTTGCAAGATGCAAGAATATCTAATATGTAGGCTTTCTAATTTCCATCCATTTCTGGGCATTAGGCAGAGGCCGGGACAAGCTTTCATCAAATTAGATGTGAAACGATTACATGTTAATATCGAATCTGAGGATGCCTCTGTTGAACTTCCCCAGAGTGAATTTACATGATGCCTATAGGAATTTAAATTTACTCTTGACAGAACAAATATCCAAATCTGTCCATGTAAGAAATGCAGCTACTCGAGGCGAACGCTGCATATTTGACATTAAAAGCATTTCACAAATAAGAAATCACCAAAAGCATATGAGACGTTGGTCTGTTGGAATGCACTAAGCTACTCATGGGTGTATTTTCTGCTTACAGCTCAGAGAATGAAAATTGCATCTGCTTTTCTCTCCCCACCCACCAAAAATTCAGAAAGCTATAGGGTTATTGGTTAACAATAATTTTTTCCTAAACAGAAAATATTGGCTAGCATAGATGAGAAATTACAAAACATGAGGTGAGAGAATAGATCCCACGTAAAATATCTTACTGAGATCTGCATGAGACAGAACTTGTCTTAAGCTACTATCCTAGGTTCGGCACTGCCTGGGAATCCAACTTGCGTGCTAATCCACAAAACTTGTTGGACCCCACTGTTATAGTTCTCAAGGCGCTTCACCTCTACCCTTCAAGCCAATTTAGATTTCAGTACAACGAGAAGCTTCTGTACCTCATTTTGATGCTACAGCAGGCAAACATCATGACTTGTCCTTAGCACATGCCTGCCTGCTCCTCTCACAAGATGGGAGAAGAATTCATGTTTATTCCAAGCATCACAGCCAAATAGTCAGCTCGACTGGAGAGGTGTTATTCCCTGTGCCCATACCTTTCATTTTGAAAGTCATTTTTACCCCATTTTTTTTTCCTTAGTGGAGAAATGGTTGCACACTTACTTTAAAATATGGCTAGTGGTTTTGCCCTCTTTGAATGTTACCGTCACCAGGAAGAGAGGTTTAAATCTCTCCAATGGGTCAAGTCCTGTTCTAAGACCTTTATGACTTGCCATCCAGTCTATTTGTCAAGCAGGGGGAACGTTATGATTGTGAGGAACAGGCACTGAGGGAGATGAATGAGAGATCTCTTCAGCAGCAACTCCATTCCCGTGATCTTGGCTCACACTTCTAGCGACAGGTTCTGTTAGCATCCTAGCTAGCCAGTTGTTCAGGTCATCACCATGCAGCCCCAGCCCTGTTCGATGCGTCATTCCTGAGCTTAGCTTTTACAAAGAAAAAAAGAAAAAATTCCACTATAGCATTTGAATCAGAAGAATTTAGAAGGCACGGTATGATTGCCCAGACACCCCAAACAGCAGTTGTTGAAGTTGAGAAAGGGAAAACAGTCTTCGGTGGAAGACATGAAAATCAAGTTATTTTAAATGTATCCAGATCCGGTGCCCCGCTCACAGACCACTTGCTTGTTTTTTCCTTCTCAGTTCTTTTACTGGAAATATTGACTTGTTATTTACACAGAGGAGGGAAACGAAGATGATTTTTTGTTTCGCTGTAGATAAATTGTTTTGAAAAAAAATTTTAATCAAATGCTGTAGCAGAAGAGAAGCCCATCAAACTCTGAAATGCTATGCTTCTCATTAGCAACAGTGCCTGGTTTTCGTTTTCATACTGCCATTTTGGGTTCATACACAGTAATAGACTCTGACACATTTATAGGGAAAAAAAGTTCTTATATGTACACTGTCTTTAAGGACAAGGGGAGGGCGGAGGGGATGGAATAACTTTTGAAATGGTTTTGTCAGGGGTAAACCCATCATAATGGGTGATTGAAACCTCCTACTTGATAAGAGTTCAGGAGGAAACACAAACTTCAAATCAGTGCCTCTTGGGGACTGTTTGCAATTGTTACTGTTGGCTCTTCTGGAGACCATGCATTGTTCTAAAATTTCATAGTGTTAGCATGCAGGAACAGGCTGAAACTGGTAATCAAAGCAGCAAAAAGGAAAAAAAAAAAAACAAACCACTTTTGCTATAAGAAGATTAAATGTTAATTGTCAGCACTCACATTCCAAAGCAGCATATGCATAAGAAAGAAAACATGCTATTTCTTGTCATTCCTTCCCAGTCATCAGTTTTACAGTCACACCAAATCCAAAAGAGAAATCTCAGGAGACAAACAAGCACCACCACACACACACAAAATCAGCGAGAATGATCAATGAGAGGCTGAAAGACAAGACAAAAACAGTTAAAAATGATTGAGCGCCACACGCTGATAGACCTTTGTGAATTACAGCGTCTAGACCACCAATTAGGAGGTTGGCATTTTGCTTTACTTCTGAAATAGTCCATTTTCACTCATCCCCCATCGGGTGTCTTCACCTATATACTTCTGGGTCCACTTTCTTAAAAGGTAAGGCCCATTCTGACCTCCTTCTGGTGATTGTGATTCATCGAGCTTGAAGGATGTTATGTCCCAGCCAGGAAGAACCTTCCACTGGACCATGTTATGAGTCACAAACAGGCTCTTTAACTAAAAATGGATGAGGATGCATCTCTCCGGTAGTAGCCGTTCCAGGAGAAGTAGATACTCTGTGTGTAAAATTATACTTTCAAGTCGTAAAATAAAACTCTATCAAAATTAAGTCATGGATCTCCAACTTTAGAAAACACCTTCCTCATCCTCCTCGACTCTCTCTCTCTGCTTCCCAATCCTTTATTTTTGTTTTAGTGAATTGAGGCTGTTCAGAATTAACTGGTGTGTTTTATTTCCATGTCTCCATGACTGTTTCCTCTTTTAGAGCTGATGTAGGTTCGAAGGTTAATTTCAGATATCAGAGTGCCACTTAAAACTCCCAAGGTTAGGTTTCAAAGGGCAATTGTGAAAGTTTCAGTATTTATTTAAAACAGAAGTTAAGTTTCCTATCGACTCCCTGGCCACATAGAGTGCCCTCTCTCCTTTGGTGTTTGCTGATTTTCTTTTTTTATCTAGTCACCTAATGGTCTCTTCCCCAGTCTCCATCCTCAGAAAAGGGAGTTTTCCACAGGGTCTCAATGGTAACGCTAAGTAGACCTGTGAGGACATCTAGTGGATCTGTGTGGAAGAGCAGCTAGTTAACAGACCACCCGAACAAGCTGGGTGAAGATGCGGCGCGCCTCTAAGAACCGAATCCTGCAGTGTCATTTCAACTCAACGGCTTCTGCCAAGCCACAGAAGATTTTCAAGGAAGAGCCAGGATGGAAGTGAGAGAGGTTCCAGGACAGGGTCCTAGAGTGGTCAAAAGTGGCAGCTTGCATAGGCTGTGCAGTCATGGCCCATAGAGCAGGCCCGCTTCGGCACTGGCTGGTTGGGTCTCCTTAGAGCCCTGCTACAGCTTCTTGAGACAGGGAACAGACAAGAGTGTTGCGGAGAGGTGTCCATGATGCGGCTGCATGTCATTCCATTTCAGCGCTCTGGGAACTTTATGCTCAATTAATTGTCCCCATCGGCTGGCTTAACTCTGGGAAAGTAGAGAAATATAAGCCCCTGGAGACTGTTTTCTCTTTGGCCCACATCATAAGGTTCTTCTTCTTGGACTACTGCCACAGATTCAAAGAGGTTATGTGGTTGCCAAGAATTAGACCCTAGGTCTCACCTTTCTCCTCTAAGAACTTTGTCCTAGCAGTTTTACAGTTTGAGAAAAAGCTTTTATGTCCTTTCCTTCACCACGATGAAGGGCACATTCATCCAAGACTTCCATTATGACTTCCTAGTGCTATTTTTAGAGACAAAAGCATTTTCCTCATGGACATCATCAAAGCTGTTTACTCAAGTGTTGAAAACTGGAAGATTTCTCAGACATACTCTTGGACAACTTTTCCTATACATGCAAAGGTCTCGATCATACAGAAGGAAACCTGTAGAGAAAGGGCTGCTGTAGATTAGCTCGGTTACTGCTCTTTCCTTGTGTCAAGCTGACAGTCAGTTGTCAAGTTCAGGTTCTCTGCTGGTTAGCCCTTCAGAGCCAAGCTTGGAATGGAAGAGGGAGTTGGACTCCATCCCGTTCTCACACCATCTGCCTCCTGAATCAGCAACCAAATTGTCAGCCAATTTCCAATTGTAGAATCTTAATTTCCAGGGTGGGCTGGAAGGGGCAGGAAAAGCAGTGCTCAACTGAAAGGCTCAGGTGGAGTTTTCCAACTGCTGGGAAAAAATACTGTAGGTTTCAAATGGAGCAATTCGAGGCAAGACTGGAGTGGAAGAAAAAACAAAACAACAAAACCCTGCTCTTCAATCAGATTGTAACTTCATGTTTAAAATCAGTCCAATGAAGGATGGATTATTTGCTGAAGGCGAAACTCTAGAGCTGTTCTTCGTATGCTTGGCAGCAACTAAAATTTTAAGTCAAAATATCCGTGGAAGAAAAAGTCCACTGAGGTGTAAGAAGGAGGCATTTGTGTGATGGAACGATGGGAATTCGAGAGCATTCTTTCAAGTCCTATAAACGGGGAATGATGTCTTCACTTGGTGAAATTCTCCAACCAGCTTCTGGAGGGAGGAGAAAGACCTTTCCAGGTAGTTTTCCAGGAATGGAAAGAAGGGAACTAAAAAGCTGGTTAATGATGGCAGCAAAGAGCACACTGAGCTAGTAGGGTGATCCTGCCCTGAATGCCTGGAAAAGACAGAAGAATCTGGCACTAGAGTTGTTTGTGGACTGACACCATGGTTTCCCTCCACTAGATACTGTAGGCAGCTTGGCAGGAAGGAAAGCCGTCCATGTCCTCAAGCCATTTTTCAAGATATTCTGTAGATAAAGGGAGCCACGGAGCCAATTCTGGCAGAATTTTGCCCCAAATTGAAGGTCACTTTTGTTTTGTTCGTACACAGAGTATCCCATATCCTCCAATGACTAGCCCAAACCAGATGACCAACTTTCTTCTTCTTCTGCAAAGGAGTAAGAGAGAACCGGGTACAGAAACATCTCCTCCACATTCCAGGGCTGCTGTACTGAACTGGTCTATAGGTTGGGTCTCTTGTACATGAGTAAAGATGGATGCTTGTTGCTGGTGCCATGGAAAGCAGCACTGTGCGAAGGCACACACGGAAACACTGGCCTGAAAGGTCATCATCAACTGCCACATCTTGCTGGGAGAGAAGGTCCAATTCTTTGAGTAACTTAAGGTTCAAAGACTTACATTTACTCATCCAGGCTTCTACACAGCGCATTAATAAAATGGAACATACTCTTTGAGCCATCCCTTTCTGCCTTAAACAAGTAAGCAGATCTTGCAAGATGTCTAGGTATACAGGAACTAGGTATGTCCTAGTGGGTATTGCTGAGGGAGAAATTTTATTTTAAAGCAAAGGTACTTCACAGACTATAGAAAATAATTACCACTATGGAAATACTTGTCTCCAATAAGGCAATTTAGGTACTTACAGTCCCAAAGTTGGGTGTCCAGTTAATTCTCTCTCAAGCACTTACTCATGTAGAGAGGCACGTATGGTGTAATAAATATATCACTCTCTATATATCTCTATGCTTATATATAAAAATGTACATTTTTACATATAAAGTACTGGTACATATCATATCTATATCACAACATGGAGATATATATGCAGCATATGTGTTTCCTTCAGGATAGGAATTCAACTTAATAGTAAAGGAGACCAAGTATAATTTATCAAAGGCAAGCATGACATGACCCCCAATTGACGAGGCTTCTAGAGCTAGTGGTAATTACCTCAGCCGACTCAGTGTCCCCTCAAGGTCCCTGAGACAAGGCCTTCAAGAGAAACACTGTTGTCAAGGTCTTATTTTCAAGTGGAAAAATAAGACAATGCCAGAAGCTGGCAAGAGGTTGGCAGGGAGGGGGCGGGGGGGTGGGGTGGGGGGCAATGGAGGGGGTGGGAGGTGGATGAACAGAGAGGGGTTCCCTGCTCGCAGGGTTCTCCAGCTCCAGGCTACTCTGCAGACCAAGTTGGGGCATGATGTTACTGCTACATGCAACATGAATACCAAAAGAAAAAAGAAACTGCAACTGTACAGAAAATAAAAGAAGTATCTCTTCTAGAGAAAGACAGGGGGAACTGGACTCTGGGCTGCTGGGAACCCGTTTTACTCACAATATATCACTACCAGTGTGCAGTTAAAATAGAGTAGGGGCCGTATTCCAAGGCAGCAATGAGAAAAAAAATAAATCAAAAATATGTCAATGATTAGAAGTTAAAGAAAATTCCTTCAAAACACAGCAATTTAGAACATGACTTGTCCCCTAGGAGTCCACCTTTTGGCAAACTTTTAGAAGCTGGGGGAGAAAAAAGGAAATCATTAGACCAGATTTGTTACACAGAAAAAGAAAATGAGTAAATAGCGGATTCTGAGAACTTGCTCCTTGGCCAGACAGCTGAATTTGACTCTTCCTGGATGGAGAACTATGAAAAAATGGGAAAAAAATGCAAAAGTTAAACTATACTACTACAGAATTTCCAGAAACAGAGTGTCCACACTCAATATTTCTCCAGGTAGTATGACATAAGACGTTTAAGACTGAATGAAAGTGAATGGGGACGGTGGGGATGGGGTGGGGAGATTTAGAAAGGGAAAAGCGAGGTTGGGAAGGGAGGGTTAGAAAACAAGAAAATCCAGGGATGCCATCAGCTCTGCCCTCCCAGAGACATATCATTCCAGGATGAATTATTAATACTAGGCCTACCAGGTTTGGACAATGGAGCGTGGGTCTGCTGCCCTCTCCAACTTAGGGTTACAGCCAATGTGTGCTCAAAGGCAGGAAACCACCCCAACTTGCATGCATTATTAACACTTCTAGCTCTTTCTAATAAAAGTTTCTTTGCAACCCTAATCTATCTTCCCCAATCTCCTAACCTGCCCAGCACGCCCAGGGAAGTTCAAGTTTAATCACTCATTTTATTCTAACCACCCTGCACACATATGCGTCTGCATCCCACCCTCTGTAACACAGGCTGCTATGGCCTTTTAATGAGGAAGATTGGTATGTGGACAGTTCTGACTGTTATCAAGCATTAGCCTCACAGCCGAAGGCCTCCATGAGGCCTTAGAGGGGAGAAGGGTGCACAGAGAGGGAGCGAGGCCCTATCTCACTGCTTGGCTCTGCAGGGACAGTCCTTGTGTAGCAGTCTGTGCTGCCCTGTAGGATGGGAGACCATTCGATTCACTAGCTGAACCAATGCTAAAGGTAATGAGAGTAGGATTATTTCAAACAATTATGTCCCTCTCTCTCCAGGATGAAGCTAAAGTCAGCTGCTGCTTGCTTGCCTGGAATCAAGATGGAAAAATATCCTAGAGGCCAAACCCTCATTTCCAGGGACTTAAAAACCTGACTGCTGGGTTCCACACCAGTGCCCAGTGAGGAACATGTCAGCATCCAAGCAGGAGTCGGCATCCAAGCAGGAGTCATTCCCTGCCATTTCCATTCTCGGCTCCCTAGAGCCTGTTCTCTGTCTAGTCACCAGGGAGATTCTTTAAAACAAGAATTGATGATATCATTAACTTGCTTAAACTCTTGCAATGGCTGTATTTATTATAGGACTAAAACCCAAGTTTCTTCCCATGGCCCCTGCCTGACCTCATCTCCTATCAACCTCTCCCCGACCCCACCAGCCTCATTGGCCTTCCTGCCTTTGCTCAAACACCACCAACTTATCCCTGCCTCTGCCCATGCTGTTTACCTGGACTGGATCTCAGCTTCAGCATCATTTCCCAAAGAATGCCTTCCAGACCTTTCTGGCTAAAGCAGCATCCCCTACAAGATCCCTCACACTCTCAGGCAGTCTCCTCTCTCTTCAAAGCACTTGTCTCTCTCTGAAGGTATTTAATTATTTCTATGCTCACTGCTTATCTCCATTCACTAGAGTGAAGACTCCAGGAGGGCAGGAACTATCTTACTCACTGCTCCTTCCCTGGCACCAAGAACAGTGCCTTGCACAAAGAAGGCACTCAAACACATGTGAATGACTGACCAACAAGTGAAAGGCGCCTTGCCATTTCACTGATATCCCATGGGGCCAGATTCTCTGGCAAGTATCTGGTCAAAGGTTATTGGCATTAATACTCTCCTGCATTCCCCAAACCCCTCCACTACAAGGGTTTTCTGACAAGGGTTCATCTTATCATACTTGTTTCTCTCCAATGTACTTCTGCCTTGGGATGTTGTGTTCCTTCTGATGGAAGTGATCCAGGCGATGCCTGGTCAACTGAGCTGTGTTTCCATGTTTCCAACCAACTGAGCTGAGCCAAGTGGATGTACTGCCCAGTGAGAAGGGCCTTTTGAGTTATGGAGTGTGGGGAACTGGATGAGAAGTGAGTTTCTTCTGTGTCTTTACAGGATTTTAGATGCTCTTCCTGGTAGGCTGCCAGAATTAGAGCATTCTTAGGCCCCAAGAAGTTAGAGGTATGGATACTCTGCATGGTGAGGTGTCAGAGATGGGTAAAGGAGATCACGTGTTAAGTCAGTGGACCGAAGCTGCCCCAAGCTTGGGAGTCAGCCCTAAGCATTTGCCACAAGACTGACACAAGCCCATGTGTGTGCTTGTGAAAAACCATTTTATGGGGTGATCTTTTATCATTGGGTTCTTACTCTTCAAATCCAAGATCACTCACCCTGCCCTTCTCTCTTACAAAAAAGACTAGGGAACAGCATCAAGAGAGGTCTTCAGGTGAGCCTGAACCGCTATCTGTGTGATTTGTGTGATCTCATCAATCTCATCCTCCCACTAAACTTGGAGCCTCACTTTCCTCCTTCTGTAAAATGGGATTAATAATACTCGCTGACAACTGCAAGGTTATGCTGAAGATTAAAGATAATAATGATCTTAAAGAGCTCAAGAGCTCTGGAAACATTAAAAACACCACGGGAAGGAAGGAATCACTGTTGCTGTTTTCTCCAGGGTTGTGAACAACTTCTATTAAACAATGCAATGTAATGACTGCAAGCTTTGCTTGACGTCCTAGTGCTTTAGGTCAAGAGTTCACCATCCACCATTCCTGATTTAACATATCCTCCTCAAAGTCCCACTGGCTGCTTTGTAAGGAGTTTGAGACAAGATAGGCCAGCAGCTATTGAGCCCAACCTAATCCAGCCCAAAGAGCAATGGTGTTTGAGGTTTGGTCACTAGGCAATGGTATATAAAGTCCACTGGGGATGACCAAGTTCTTCCCTTAGGCCAGTCTGAAGGTATCACAGCTGAAAACTCTGACCTCTGGTAACCAATCCAGCAAGGATCCCAAGTGCAAAGAGAGTCAGCTCCCAAACCCTCAGACTCAGTTTCCTTCAGCCCTAGCACAGCCACCTTTACACTTGACAGCCCCTAGTCCACTGAAAATCACCAGGCGAAAACACTCCCTCCTCCAGGGCCTCGGCTGCCCTCCATCTCAAACATAGACTGCATTTACTGTGTTTGATGGACACAGCTACCTAGGCATCCCTTTAGAGTCAAGAAGTGGGGATCAGGCGTGAGGCTCACACCGAGGTGTTGATGGTGGCGATTTTCCATCCTCTGCTCTGATCAAGTGAGGACAAGCATTTATTTCATGTCTCTTTAAACTGTGGGGTGAAACATAAACATATTCAAGAACCCTCTTGATGTTTAGTGTTTCTTTAAAAAGAAAAGGAGAAGGGAAATGAACTGGGGGAAAAGAGGAAGGAGAGAGGGAGGGGAGGGGGAAAGAAACACTACTTACGCCGTTTGCAGCCGCATTTTTTTATCCTTTTGGGATCCGTGATGTCATCATGACAGGCCTTGCAGTAAAAAAATGCCCTGGAGAGAGAGAATGGAAAAACTGACACATTTCATAATCCACCCAAGTGAAATGAGGACCACATTTCCTCCACCATGGTGCCAAATTAATGAAACACGCCAGCACTAATTTCCTTTAATCTTCTGAAAGGTTTAGACATTCATAGACGGAAATGTTTGTTGCAAGACCATTTACTTCAAACACAGGGTTCTGCAATTTGAGTTAGTGCTTCTTTTCATAAACTTTTATTTGAAAAGGAGCTGGGAGAGGGTTTGCTGACGTGACACACCACGTCTGCCCTCCCCGCTTTCATTTTGGAGAACAGCCCTCAATGCTACTCATCAGAACACTTGGGCAACCAGCTCTGGGCCCTCGGTGGGAGGTTAAATACATCCCTGACATCCTCATGGTCTGATAAAATAGGTATTAAAAGGGCACAAGGATGACATTCCTCAGTCAAATAAAAATATCAGCCTTGTCACTGATACTTGAAAGCACATTCTCCTCTGTCAAATTCCTTCTGGGATTTCATAGCCCATATTTACTCCCAAACAGGCCGGACCCACTCCCACACTCTCCGGACCTGAGAATACTACATCAGTGAAGGTTTTCTTCTTACTAAGGAGCACAGTTCATTTGACCCCAGGGATGGGTTGGGCAGAGGGTGTTATAGGGTTAGGGTAGAAGACTAAACTTGGGTGGAAAGGTGACCCACAGGCAGCAATCAACAAGAAAATCCCCTCAGATGACTCAAGTGTCAATACGTGATTACAAGGTGCACTGGCTGTGTTGGAGATATTCTGGATGAGACAAAGCAAGGTCACTGGAGCACTGTTTAAAATGTACAGAGCCTGGAAAAACAGCACTGGGGGCGGGTATCCTTTCAGTACTGGGGAGGGGCGTGGGTACTGTGATAGTGATAAAATTCACCAGAACAACCTTCTGAATAAAGAGACTAACAAAATTTCTGGCTCACCACCTTCATCACTCTCAACATGCAACTGAATGCCAAGGATAAACATGGTCTTTCCTTGACCTAGACTATAAAGAAATAAACACATTTCTTGACCATGTTATTCTCGGTTCCTTTTTGTTTTTCATAGGACTTCATTTATGTTTGGCACTGGCTGGAAACCAACTTTAAGGCTTTGGGATCTGGAAGAGATTGTGTAGATCTTGTAGCCGAAGTCCCTGGAACTCAGTGTCTTCATCTGTAAATCGAGGAGGTTGTCATGATCTGCCTAAAGTCATCCTGTCTAGACCTTAGCCAATTCCAGGACTTCTAAAGTCAAGCCCAAAGGTCTTTCTACCTTAGCAGCTAAGCCACTGGTTAAAATGCCAGTTCTCAACCATCTTGCAAAAAACAAAAGGTAGCTGATTGCTTGGCTGAGTAACAGTGTGGCTAAGAATCCAATCAGAGATGACTTGCCTTGAAAGGGGAAGGACAGGAAAGGAGGAAGCAATTTTTCTTTCACTTCCCTTGGACATTTTCTCCCCCATTTGATGTTTCTACACATAATAATTGTAACAAAAATGCATTTATAGAGCACAGATTATAGCCCAGGAGCTGTTTTAAGCATGTTATAAGCATTAACACATTAACATATTTGATTCTCAAACAATCCTTTGAAAGAGATATGATTATTATCTCTGAATTACAGATGAGGAAACTGAAGCACAGAGAGGTTAAGTAGCCTGCCCAACGTCACAAAGAGAAGAGTAGCAGAGCCCGGATTGGAACTCACACAGTCAAGTGCCAGGGCCCAAGGTCTTAACACACCTCCACTAAAGAGATAGTGAGACAATGATGGGTCTGAATAGATGACTAAAAAGGTAAAGTATGATTATTTCATGAATTAAAGCTGGATTCTGAAAATGAAATATGCAAAGGGCCAGACATGTAAACTTAATGAGTGAAATGGGGGTGGAGGGGCCTGTGGTGACCTGGAGATGCACTCCCCCCAACCGAGGGCAGAGTATCTAAGCTCCAGCTGATTCTTGCTAAGAGGCACGTCTCTGCACTTCCCCACCCATCTCTGCCTTCCATGCTCACCTGGCAAAGCCCTGCCGTTCCGTACACCTGTACTCAAGCAGCTGAGCCTTGCTGGGGAAAGGAACACACCTCTGTACCAACTGATTTCGCTTTAAATCCACGGTTGTGCATGCCAGGGGCCTTTCCACACTTCTCGGGATCCCCTGCCTCGCACCTCCTCCTCCCTGTCAACTCTCTCACCACTCCCTCTCCTCCTCACCCCACCCCCTTCTCCAGTTGGTGACCCTGCCCCATCCATCATCAAGACCAGATCTGCATTCTGCAAAGCTGGCCTTAGGGTCTCCTTGTCCTCGGGTTTCCTGTTGTGTTTGGCCAGTGGGAGGGGCCGGCAGGAGACTGGAGGGTGAACAGTGGTAGGAGTTGGCAGTGATGAGATTCCTTTACTGAAGGACCCAGCTCCTGCCAGCAGTGTCTCCTACGCTGCAACCTTTCCACGTTCTGACAGCCCTCCTTTGAGTCTGCAGATCCAGGGCTAAGAGAGGCTCCTGTCTGTTGTGAGCTCTGGGGTGCTTTGTCATCCCTTGCTAGTTTTCCTTAACTCTGTCCCCATAGCTTTACATGGTCCCTTTATAAAACTTGTCTCCCTTTTCTCATTTAAGCATGTCATTTGTTTCTTGCCAGGACCCTCACTGATAGAGCAGCTACCCAAATGTACATCTCCAGCCCTCATTTTCCCAGAATGCCAGAATCTTAGGTCCCACTGGCTGCATGATACCACCATGTGTATGTTTCGTGTGTATTGCGTGCTTATCCTAGCCTAGATAGAATTCTTGATTTCCTACCACCCTGAACTTGCTCCTTCCCCAGTTTACCCTGTCTCGGTAAGATGGAGCCATCATTCCCCCCCAACAGTGTAAGCTCCAGGTCTAGGCTCCATTCTTGATTCCTCTTTTTCCCCTCACTTCTTATATCCAGTTCATCAGAGGGTCCTACAGACTCTGTAAAATGTATTCTGAGTTGGTCTTACTTCTTTCCACCTCTACTCACCTCTTGCAGCAGCCCCCAAGTCCATGAGCCTCCTCTCCCCTACCCCCACTACCTCCCACTCTCTACCATGCAGATGGAAACACCTCTTAATACATCATCTCCAGCTTAAGACCATCCATGATTCCATGTAATAACACAGCCTCTGTATAAAGTTCTATGGAAACCAGCCCCTGCTGTTCCCTCTAACCTCATCTCACCCCCTCAGTTCCCTAAACACAACAAAATTGTTACCACCGTGTCTCCTCTTCCCTTCTGATCCCTGTTCAATGGATTCTTTTTCATCACCTCCATCTTTGCTCATATATCTCTCCCTCAGAGCAGCCATCACTTCAGTTCAGTTCAGTTGCTCAGTCATGTCCAACTCTTTCTGACCCCATGAATCACACCACGCCAGGCCTCCCTGTCCATCACCATCTCCCGGAGTTCACTCAAACTCACGTCCATCAAGTCGGTGATGCCATCCAGCCATCTCACCCTCTGTCGTCCCCTTCTTCTCCTGCCCCCAACCCCTCCCAGCATCAGAGTCAACTATTCACGTGAGGAGGCCAAAGTACTGGAGTTTCAGCCTCAGCATCAGTCCTTCCAACAAACACCCAGGGCTGATCTCCTTCAGAATGGACTGGTTGGATCTCCCTGTAGTCCAAGGGACTCCCAAGAGTCTTCTCCAACACCACAGTTCAAAAGCATCAATTCTTCAGTGCTCAGCTTTCTTCAGTCCAACTCTCACATCCATACATGACCACTGGAAAAACCATAGCCTTGACTAGACAGACTTTTGTGGGCAAAGCAATGTCTCTGCTTTTTAATATGCTATCTAGGTTGGTCATAACTTTCCTTCCAAGGAGTGTCTTTTAATTCCATGGCTGCAATCACCATCTGCAGTGATTTTGGAGCCCAAAAAAATAAAGTCTGACACTGTTTCCACTGTTTCCCCATCTATTTCCCATGAAGTGATGGGACCAGATGCCATGATTTTCGTTTTCTGAATGTTGAGCTTTAAGCCAACTTTTTCACTCTCCTCTTTCACTTTCATCAAGAGGCTTTTTAGTTCCTCTTCACTTTCTGCCATAAGGGTGGTGTCATCTGCATATCTGAGGTTATTGATATTTCTCCCGGCAATCTTGATTCCAGCTTGTGCTTCTTCCAGCCCAGCGTTTCTCATGATGTACTCTGAATATAAGTTAAATAAGCAGGGTGACAATATACAGTCTTGACGTACTCCTTTTCCTATTTGGAACCAGTCTGTTGTTCCATGTCCAGTTCTAATTGTGGCTTCCTGATCTACATACAGATTTCTCAAGAGGCAGGTCAGGTGGTTTGATATTCCCATCTCTTTCAGAATTTTCCAGTTTATTGTGATCCACACAGTCAATGGCTTTGGCATAGTCAATAAAGCAGAAATAGATGTTTTTCTGGAACTCTCTTGCTTTTTCCATGAGCCATCACTTACCCGCAATCTAAATCAGTGACAGTTGCATTAATTCTTTGCATCATGAACAAACAAAACTGCAATTCTCTCTTCCCTAGAATGTGAGCCCATGAAAGCAGTGTCTCCTCCCCACTGTTCATCACTGCTTCCCTGGCACCAAGTACAGAGTGTTCTCAAAAGTGAGTGACCTGCAGATGTTTGATGAATGAAAGAGTAAGATAATGCTTGGAGGGTTTCACCCCTCTTTTCCTAAAGCACTGCATCTGAAACTTTCTCTGAGCTACAATCCATTAACTTTTTCCCAACACTTTTTTGCAACAGAGGGTGCAAACTCAATACTAGATCATCATAATCTACTTTCCATTTTAGAAAACTTGTTTAGTTTCCTGCAAACCTCCAATGTCCTTTCTGTGGTTTTCAATCCCCTAACTGACAGCATTTGCTCTTGACACATCACACACCACGGAAAATTACAGGCTGGTGTTGAGGCTGATTGTGTCAGCATGTATTTGTGAACACCATAAAGCACTGAAATGAGACATATTGTACTCTCTAACAGGAGAAAGCGATGGCACCCCACTCCAGTACTCTTGCCTGGAAAATCCTATGGACAGAGGAGCCTGGTAGGCTGCAGTCCATGGGGTCGCTAAGAGTCAGACACGACTGAGCGACTTCACTTTCACTTTTCACTTTCCTGCATTGGAGAAGGAAATGGCAACCCACTCCAGTGTTCTTGCCTGGAGAATCCCAGGGATAGCAGAGCCTGGTGGGCTGCCATCTATGGGGTCGCACAGAGTCGGACACGACTGAAGTGACTTAGCAGCAGCAGTACTCCCTAACACAGGAGGTAATTTGTTTTTTGGACTGCCTGGTATCCGTGACATTCATTAGTGAGAGATGCAATAGGAAACAGAATTACACAAATAGGAGCTTCATGTCATATTTGCTATCTGGGAGGTACATGTGTCAATGGTACACTGTGTGCCCCCAGCCCCCTATGCATGCTCCAGCTTTTGTGTCTTGTGTCTGGTCAAGGGATCAACCTTCTCTCCCAGGAGACCTGGAGGGGCTTCAGTCCCACTTAGCCTGGCTTTCCTCTTGCAGGTGACCCCAGTTTGGGGGGTATTCCTAGAAAAGGTGAGGTTCTATGAACTGGATAAGGAGCTTTTCCTCTTTCACCTGAATAATGACAATCCTGTGCCAATTTGCAGAAGTAAATTTAAATCATTAGATACCTCAGTCTCAAGTTTTTTCTTTCGCTTCTACACCCCATTTTTTTTTCCTGAGCTTTCTTTTTTTTTTTTGGCTGTACCACAAGGTATGCAGGATCTTAGTTCCCCAACCTGGGATTGAACCCATGCCCCCTACATTGGGAGCATGGAGTCTTAATCACTGAACTTCCAGAGAAGTCCCCCTAAAAGCTTTTATAACTAGTAGGGCTAGTTTTAAGAGGGGATGAAGAGGAAGAAAAAAAGTGTCAGTTGTCAAATCTCATAGGTCTGTGCTCAGCATGGCAGATTCACCTCTTGGCAAATAAGAATGTAAGCTTTGGAATGGGACTTACTAGTTTTAAACCCTGGCCCTATGACTCAGTAGCCATGTGGCTTTGGGCAAGTTAATTAACTAATCTGTGCCTCAGTTTCCTCACATGTAAATGGCAGTAGCAATGCTCCCTGTCTCACAGTCTGTTGAGAGGATTAAATGAGTTCATCAACGTTTGGTATCTGGAACTTAGAACACAGCTGGTGCACATGGAACTCTGCATACAAACTCACTAGTGTTTCTAACTATGGTCAAAAATTTCCTTAGAAAAGGAAAGACCAGGTCCAGTTGGGCTCTGCCACTTGCTTATATGCTACATGGCCTTGTACAAATCATTTGTCTCAATTTCACAGATGAGGAAACTGAAGCCTAGAGAGTTTCAGAAGACCAACCTCACCAGGTTATTTTCAGGACTAGCAACAAAGACTGTAGAATACCCAGCACCAGACTGACTTTGAATAGGAGTTCACTGGATGAAGACAATACTCTTATGCTCAGTCGCTGAGTCGTTTCTGACTCTTTGTGACCCTATGGACTGTAGATCACCAGGCTCCTCTGTCCATGGGACTCTTTTAAGCAAGAATACTGGAGTGGGTTGCCATTTCCTCCTCCTGGAGATTTTCCCAATCCAGGGATCAAACCTGTGTCTCCTGCATTGGCAGGCAGATTCTTTGCCACTGAGCCCCTGAGAAGCCCAGTGAAGACAATAGGCTTAATATAAAAATGACGCACCTGAACAACTCATCATTTATTTAAGATATTTTATGTGACATTGTCCTTGAGCTGAGTGACCCTTCTGACCTTCTGAGTCACATTTTTCTATCAGTAAATTTTTTCTAGTTCACAGGCTAGAATCAAATATAATAATACTCCATGGTATTCTGCAGAAAGTCCTATGATTTCCTGGGCTGTTTAAACAGGTTTGAGAATATGAACAAAAGTGTCATGAAACATTGAGGCCAGTGAAATCCTGGATTGTACCTACAGAGGCTTAAGAATTAAACCTGACCAAGTCAGCCACTTATCTAGAAAGGCCACCAATAGAAATATAGCCAGTTTGGCATTTCATCTGAAATTAATCCAAACTTTTTTGAGATTCCATTTGACACTTAAAGTAGAAAATAGAGACTTCTCAAGTAAATTTGCCTGGATAATGTTAAGAGCACTAGATGAGGGGCCATTGTCCTATGTTGTTCTGGGTCATCAGGAACTAGGGTGATCTTAAGCAATCGCTTAATCTCCCTGAGACTCAGCTTCTTCACTTGGAAAATGCAAGACCAGGTATCTAGGGTCTCCTAGGTCTAAAATGTTACCATTCTAATTCAAAGGTATGGAACTCATTGTGTGATGAGGAGTCCATGGAAGCATGTCAAAGCACAATCCTTTTTTCCTAAGGTTCAGCACCATTTGATGGAAACAGACATGTTAAGCACTTCTGGGGTTAGAGCCCAGTACACATTGAAAGCATATCTCAGTGCATGGAGATAGGTACAGCTGAGCCAAAAAGGAAGGCAAGTGAAAATAAACTCTTACCTTTTAACTTCTTTGGCATCACTTGCGATGAAAAATCCTAAAGTACCTTCTTGGATCTTAAGATGGTTTCCAGGATTAATTAATATACTGCTCAGTGAAACAAAAACAAACAAAAAAGACGTAGTTATGAGGTCATGTTCTGAAGAAAACCTTAAAGGCTACACCATATTGTTAACTTTATAGGGGGCCCACTAGTCTAATGCTTTCCCCAAAGATTTTGTCTAGAGCCTGATCTCCACGGCCCTACACATCTAATTGGATGATGCCATCATAAAGTTCTGCTGCCAGGTTCCCAGGCTGGCACACTCTCAGTTGCAGATATCAAAACAAATCCAGATTTTAGGGCTGAGTTTGTACAATGGGATTGCCATGGGCTTCTGGTTTGAGGCAAAGCTCCTAATCATGTATTGTTTGGGAAATTATTGTTGATGGTGTTATTGGTCTAACAGAGCTATGGCTACACTGACCTTCCATTAGATGGCAGGGTATTAATGGGACCCCTATATGCATACAGAAACATACACACTGCATATTACTGCAAGGAATGGTACGGGATGCCTGTAACCAATGTAGAAGTAAACGGAATATCTGCATAACATTGATACGGACCTGGAAGTGGATTCCATGTGCAGCCTGGGTAGAAAGAATTGCATCTACCCTGACAATGAGAAAAAAAAAAAAAATGCCAGCAGTTGGAAATAATGATTCCAGCCTGCTGTTTACAAAAAAGTATGAGAGTGTTTGAATAAAGTATGTATCTAGTATATCCTGATTGGGGCCAACTTGTAATTAGAAAACACAAATGCAAATTATCCCTAAAAAAAACTTCCCCCATGGGGGAAGTATAAACCTAAATATACACTGTCCTGTTTCAAAGTGGTATAAATAGATTAGCTGACCAAGCTGTGTTTGGACTGACAGAAGAGATAAATGTATCCTAATCTAATAAATGGATGAAACAAACAAACTTAACTGTCTTCAGATCAAAAGCAGAATACAGCCTATTTTACACAGAGACAGAGATGAGGCTTTGAGCTTAAGGGACACAGAATTGAGGCATTGTAAATGCCGCACTAGATACCACAGAGTTACTTTTTGATCTGAAAAGTTGGTGTTTATGGTAATAGATGTCTGGAATCAGGCTAAAGGAACTCCTCCACTGTCTAAAACAATCCAAACGGAGGATGGCATTTAAGACGTCATCTTTAACTGCTGGTAAAACCATTCCAGAAAAGTGCGGTGGCTAGCACAGCAAGGCATCTGTAGCAAGACAGGAAGGACCCAGGTGAACTTTTGTTCTCTTTGGAGAACTCAGAGCAGATCATTATTGCAAAATGTTTGCAGTCACAGAAGCATCGATTATTACCAGTAACAAGACCTGACGGGAGGAAGCCGATCCTGTGAGATCACTGTGATTAACACTAAATGACAGCAAGCGTCTATGAAGATTTGAGTGTTCTGCCCTAGAACCATAGGCAACAGTGAGATTCCTCACCAGTCAGGAAGCAGCAGGTCACACTAAATCAGGCACCTCCTGAACACACCCTTCAACTACTCTTCACCTTGGTTTAGCAGCCCTCTGACTTTTCACCATTACAGAGGAAGAGGGTCAGAGCTTTGACAGTTTCGATGGGTCCCTGTTTCAAAGTCAATTAAATGGGATGTTTTAGAAAAGCAGAAGGCTGGATTTTGCACACTTTCTTATCCTCATGACTGTGCTGTATGGCAGTTCTTCTGTGCCCTAGTTCGGCAATAAGAAATTGGGTCCAAATTCCAACCCCATCATTCAGTTACTGTCTGACTTTGGGCAAGTTAGTAATCCTCCCTAGAACTCAACTTCCTCACATACAAGATGAAGATAAGCATAGTCTGCTTTACTTTTTTCAAAGGATTAAGAGAGATGATGCATAGAAAGCTAATGTATATTAGTTTTCTTATTATTGCAAAAAAAGCCAAAAGTGTATTTCACTTTTAATGAAATCATCACTTTAGCTGGCCCCATAGAATGGAACATAGAACTTCATACCAAAATACCTTGGCCATAATTAGATAAAGTTATTATAGGGAGAAGAACTGTACACTCTAGAATAATATACAGAAATATACAGGAAAATTCTGAGTCCTTCTGGAGTTTAAAGGAACTAATTTCTTGAAGTTGAATAAGCCTACATTTTGATGTGTATTCATATAAGGATGTAAAAGCTTCTGAGTGAAAAAGAAATCCTATCGTAGTTTTAACAATGCAATTCAAAAGGGGAAATTTGACACTCATCAATGTCTGGGTGACACATAGGAGCAAAACAAGCCTCACACAAAACCCTGTTTCTTTTTTTTTTTTTTTTTGCATCATATGCTTCATTAATTGCACTCCAGTGATCAAGCCCATTGTGTCACGGTTCCTATCAATGGAAAGTTTCTTTTCATTTCCTTTGTTCTTTAGCAACAGTAAGAATTGGTGTACAGTGAGGGTTTGGGACTGTCATTCTGGAGACAGCAGGTTGAGATAATTTATTACAGCCTTCAAGCTTGCTTTAGTCAAGTCAGTGCGGCGGAGAGGAAAGCTTTTGGGCATTGATGTCAGGTACATTAGGTTCAAATCTCAGTTTCGATGCCTGTGTTGGTTAAGGGAACAGGTGTGTGTGTTGGACAGCCGAGCTCAGGTCCTGGCCTTGGGCATGGACCTGCTGACAAACCTCACTCTCCTCATCTGTAAAATGGGGGGAATAATTGCTAGCTTATAGTGTCACAAAGAGAATTAAAGTACATACCATTCATACTATGTCCTGAGTGAGGGATCACAAAGCAGGTCCTTAATACATGGTCACTATTATTAGTAAGCAAGGTAATGACACCAACTAAACAAGAGGAGACAATCTCTCAGAGCACCACTGCTCTCCGTTTGATCTTTGGTGCTAATAAACTACCTAGGAGGCATCTTACTGGTACTGGAAGACCTCTGTACTGATTGAGATATCCAAAGCATTTTGATCCCCATGACATATCTGGAGATGGGCTCATCTGGACTAGCTTTTGGCTGCACAGTAGAGTATCTCCCTGTTCCTTAAACCTCATGGCTGATTGTGTAAGGCCCTGTAAGCACCTCCAAGGGCATCACTGACCATGGGACTCTAGGATGCCCTCTTGTTCCCTCTTGGACAGGAGGGGAGGCTTCACATCATCTCTGTGTGAGAGCCAAGGCTACATCGTTTGTAGTATCCTGCTCAGGCTAAGGCACCCTTCTGGGTGGGAACCAAAAGGCTGAGCTCAGCTCTTGAGAATAATGAAGGAAAGAAATCTAGATACACAAAGGTTTGTTGTGCTGCATTCCACTCATAGATTTAAGGGTTTGGTAAAGAAGCACGTGCCCCTGATTTCAGGGGACCATTGCATATAATACTTCCTGTGTAAGGGTACCAAGTTTCAAAGTCTCTTTAAGGAAATCTATTACTCTTTTTGATATTTTAGACAGTTGAGTCTTCTATCCACATTCCAAATCTAGAACGTTTAAATCCATTAAATCCTCCTTTCTTTGAAACTATAAAAAGATAAGGATCCTAGACAGAAGTAACTCTTTTTCCTGCCAAATGCTTGCTACCCTTAGAATATGCTATTGACCTTCTAATGGGAATATGTAAATCTTTCCAAAGATCTTTGATCTCAAAAGACGTTAAGTTTGTTTGGCTTTTATGGCTGCCAAAAGTCTCCCTCCTTGTGCCTCACTTTAAAACAGGCTTTTGCTCCAATTTTGTCTAATTCACTAGCTTATCAGAGATAAATGTCAAGATGTGTCACGCGAAGAATCAAGGAAATCTCTAAGAAAAAAAGCCTAAATATCAATTAGCAGAATTCCAATAGGGACATCTTCTTGGCAGGGATGGATTTTTTCTTAATTCAAGGAACTATAAGTGATCCTCTTTTTCTTCTATGATCTTGTTAATTTCAACTGAAAACATTCAGTAACAGCTGGAGGCAAAGGGCTGGTGTGATCCCTTCCCCAAGGATTCTTACTCTCCCTCTCTTTTTCCTAGTTTTATATTTAGACTTATTTTTTAGTTCCTTATACACCCTATGGAGCAAATATTTATTTTCTGTAGGGAAACCATAATTAAATAAAAGACTGAAAACCATAATCCTATTTTATTTACTTTTATAAGCAAGTTTCTCATAGTAATCAGCTTAAAGCCCTGCCTGCAATAGGCACATTTCAACTCTCTTGAATGAGTGAAAACCATAAGCAGTGGCCTCAGTTACAGAAGTGTCTCTTTCCTTCTCTAATAAAGAGAAAGGTAGTCACAGATGTTCTTCCAAAGTCCAAGCTGCAATTCTCACCAGTTGGGCCTACCAAAGGAGTGACCACACTCCTGGGGATTTGTTGCTTGATAGCAAAATGATTTGGAGAAGGCAATGGCAACCCACTCCAGTACTCTTGCCTGGAAAATCCCATGGACGGAGGAGCCTGGTAGACTGCAGTCCATGGGGTCGCTAAGAGTCGGACACGACTGAGTGACTTCACTTTCACCTTCATGCACTGGAGAAGGAAATGGCAACCCACTGCAGTGTTCTTGCCTGGAGAATCCCAGGGATGGGGGAGCCTGGTGGGCTGCCGTCTATGGGGTCACACAGAGTCGGACACGACTGAAGCGACTTAGCAGCATCAGCAGCAAAATGATTTGTTCCCTTTCTCTACCACTTACGCATAACAACTGGGAAACATCTAGTTATCCCTTCTTCAGTCATCATAAACTTTACTTGGTCACTATTTTTGGAGACAACCAAGGATTAGTTATTCAACTGAAACACATTTTTTTAAAGCAAATTTTTTATCCACTATGGATAAATATGACAGGTGTGTATTTCTCTCCTCCCTCCCCTCAATTTTGATAGGTGTAGCGTACCATTCCCTGAGCAATTACAAAAATATCACTCACATGAGAAAACAGTTTGTACTTGATAACATGGTAATTATATCTGTGTCTAGCAAGCTAATGGGACTTCATGAACTAGGGCAAAACGATAAGGACATGTAGCACTTTAGTTCATGCTGTGCCCAGATGAATCGTGCCAGTGGGGGGTGGTCTTTCTGACCACACAAGGTCACAGAGATTGCTATTGGGTGGGACTTTGTTTGACCAGTGGTTGCCCTGCAGTTTATGGGCTATGTTCAGGCACAGCCAAAAGAAACCCCAAATCACAAATCTTATTGACTTTCTGGAACTTTTCATTTCTTCTTGGGTTTAAAATATATTCTGCTAGAGTCCCACACAACTAGACACACACACTTTTCCTATAAAATATATGTAAGGGCACAGTGTGCATTCCATGCTTCAATATGTTTGAGCCCAATTCACTTACACAGAGACAGCATAATAAAGATTGCTCCCAGTTGATCACACTCAAATGACCACCTCTGTGGTCTGCCAATGACAGGGGCAAGGACTTGTTTAGCCTGAATCCATTTCAGTAATTTTAGAAATGTCATTTTAAAATCTATTTTGCACATAAGGAAAACAGTAGCCTTATGGGATGGGAAAGAGAGTTCGTTTGGGAAGGACCATGCTGGATATTTGGTTCTGGGAGCAAACCATGTCACTTTCTGATACACTTCAGGACAAGTCATGCCTATATCACAACATGCCTCACCACAAGATAAAAGGGCTCAAAGGCCAAAAGCCAACAGCAGAGGTGCAACCACTGTGGACCTTTGAAGATGCAAAGTGTTGCAGTAACTTCTTGCAGTTGGATCATATCAATAATACCAAACTGACAGGAAGCCACCTCTACTCAAGAGAATCACTGAAGAATCTGATTTTGGAAAGAGTTTCAGATAGATAGATACACACACACACACACACAATTACAAACAAAAACACATGACCGTGATTACAACCACAGAACAAAACAACTCTAGAGAATATGAACAAGGAGGCATCTCAATAGTACGTTTTCAACAATACTGTCTTGGAGAAAACAACACTGCAAATATAAACCCAAAAAGTTGGAGGGGAAAAAAAATCTATCGATGAGGATTTGGTCATGCTTCATGCAACATAAAAAGCAGCAAAACAGGGTGAGGTCACATGGTGAAAACTGAGATACTTCATATTGAGAAATATGCCCAAACACATTGGGAAGAAAGAGAAACATGAGTTCATCTCAATAAACAGTACTCATTCAGTAAACCAAATGCGATGACCTAGCAATTGAGTAGCAGCATTCTAAGTCTGTACTGAGTACTGGCCCAGGGAGAAAGTACATCAAATGTTATCATCAGAATTAGCATACGGAAAGAGAGTTACGTGTAAGGGCTTGGTCTCTGTTTTGTGGATAAAAGGACACAGATTTGTCTCTACAAACTGGAAACCGGACACAGGGCAGAGGAGGTCACCGGGAATGTGGATGTGGTATGCAGACAAACGGCACCAAAACACATCAGGACAGGACAGAAACAGACACCAAGGGCTGGAGAGACCCGTTCTCCTTTGTCAGCTCTACTAGCATTTGTTCCCATCGCTGGTGCCATGACTGAAAACAGGATTGGGCCTTTGTTTTGTGTAGGTTTCCTGCAAAGAAGTTAGTGCATGATCCAAAAGAATCGCCAAATCAAACAAGAAAAGCAATATGCTACTTTCAGTTTTTATGGACTCTGGTTGGAGAGAGGTTTGTATATAAAAACATATATATACACACATATATATAATATATGTATATACGGGGCTAGACAAGGGAATGAGATTATATATATGTATACACATATATATAATCTCTATCTTCCTGAATTCTTGGCAAAGGGTTAGTCCTGTGGTTAGACGTGAAGACGGAGGATGGAAGTTGGGAGGAAAGTTAACGAAGAGAGCATACCGCTTTCGGCTTCTGCAAAACGACAAGAAAAGAATTGAAAATCAAACAATTGGATAATTAATTGACTGACACCAGAAGGAAAGAAGGAATAAAACCTTTGTTTCAAGTTATTTGCAGGATGCATGTGAAAACAAGGTTTTCTGGCAAAGCATGGGAACAGTATCATGGGGGTGAAACAGCAACAAAGGAGGCAGTTCACACAGGTCAGAGGCACGGGGCAGAGGTGGAAAAAAAGAATGGGGGCGGCCCTCTGAATTGTAACACCCAGTCACTTAGGAAATGGGAGAGGAAGGCAAATGGGACATTTTTAAATGAAGAACAAAATCAAAATGATTATCTCAGGAAGGGTCAGAAGCTCAGTTCTTTTTAACACAAATACTGTGTTTGAGTCCTGTGTTTTCTTGGAGGCATGATCCACATTCCCTCCAACACACCTTTTTCCACAAGAACCAACGTGCTTCCACACTGAGACCAAGCCATGTTTGAAGATTAAAGCTGGCAGCTATAGACAGAAAGCTAAACCCAAGTCTTACTGGTTCTTTTCTCTCTCTTCTGAAAAAGGAAATTCTAAAAGCTTTCTGTACGTGCAAATATGGCTTTGTTGAAAACATCTCTGATTTCTGAATTAATTGGAGCATCTATCAAATAAAAGATTGTGCCTTCAGGGAGAGCACTGAGTTATTTTTCTTAGAACGGTGACAGCGGATTCACGTTGAAACCGTTAAGTCTTTCTCTCTCCCTCCTTTGTGACCAAGAAGTGGCAGGTGGGAGATGGCTGGTTAAGGTACAGGGTGCAGTCTCCTGCCATGGAATTATTCCAGAATGGCTGAGAAACACTCTTCAGCATCACCCACATGATGACATTTTTTTCCCTTAGAGATGTACAGAAGTGATAGAGAGCACTAAATTATACAAAGATTTACTAACTTGGCAACATGAGAATATCATTTGCAGAAACCCAGGATACACATTTTCCCCTACACAGGTACAGGGGTATATTGGCAACAACATGGGCAAGCAACAATCCCAGAAACATCCACTTTATCTGTTGAACAGCAAATAGCCAAGAACTCTCGGGTGTTTTGCAAATAATATTCTTCACTTTGGCAGCACAGAGAAGAAAAACGTATATCTACATAAATAGTTGTCAACTGCTAAGACCATGGTCTACCATGTGGTCACCAAATCTACCATTTTGTCTTCCTTTTGGTTGATTTGGATATTCAAAATTATTTAATATGTGATCAGATTGACTTTGTGAGCAATCTGATCTGGTGGCTAAGGTAACAGAGAACATTGGATTGACTGGCTTACAATCCAGTGTTTGATTTTGTTTGTTTGTTTGCTTGTGTTTGGCTCATAGAGACACGGGCTACATATGTGAAAGTCTGGCTTTATTGAGTCATGCACTCAGAAAATGGAAACTCCTTAAATGATGATAGCAGGAACCTTCTAGTCTTGCCCTGCAGTCAGTTAATAAGGCATATGTTGGAGGATATTTCCACCATTCCCATGGACACCTACAGGTAAACTTTTTAACATGGATGTCAGTTCAAGGGACATAAGCCTGAGCACTTCTCAGTAAGCTCTCCTTCTTCTAAAGCTATTGATAAGAATTGAGGAGAAAAAAAAAAAAAGAATTCAGGAGCAAAAAAGTCATCTCTCTGTTATCTGTAATGCATCCAGTACTCCAACAAAAATTCCTTGTTAATGGCAATGCTTCCTACTTCCAGCACAAACTCATATATTGACTGGAGTGTTATCTATTTTGACCAGACCTGGTCCCTCATCAGTCTGATTTGCACATAATTAAGTACAAAATAAATAAATAAAGAGGGCTCCTGCCTCCAAGCCCTGTTCTCTGGGCTAATTTACATGAAGCTGATATTCTGCCACCTGGATTTCAGTTGCACCGGGAGAAACACATATGGTACACAATAGGCTGCTTGTAATTTGGCTCCAAGAGAGCTGTGATCTCCCATCACGGCTCTGCCCCATGCCTGCTTTGAAGGAGGCCAGAGTCCACCTGCTTTTTGCTCACAGCAGTAAACATGGGTTTAAGGACAGGGTCTGTCCCTTGTTTTATATTTAGAGGGTGAAAAGTGTAAGTTGGTGTGATCAGATGGAGATCTGGATGCCTCATTCCTTTCCCCTGGAGAAGCAGTCTCTCCAGTGGGGTTTGGGATGCCAGGTGTCTCTGGGACAGAAGTGGCAGGGTCTAGTTAAATACACCTTGAAATGTGACTTCAAGTCAGAGAAGTGTTGCATTAGGGTTCCAAACAAATAAATAACACGTTAAGAAAGAAGTGAACCGAATGTTCCCCGCCTGCATGCTCACCATCATGTCAGCTGGGCGCTGGGTCATGGCGAACTTACCGGCTCTCTCGATTGGCGGACTTGTACTCAATGGCTATCATGAGAAGCTTGAGCTTCACAAAACACAGCCTGCAATGAGACAGAAAGTGCTGCCCAGTCAGTGGTTCCAAATGACCAGAGTCACACAACAAACACTGTTACGACCTTTCCATCTCCTGATGCAGTCATTATCCAAGGGACCCCTATTTGACAGTCTGTGTGCCAGAGGGAGGGGGCTAGGAGCCACACCTCCGCATCCTCCCCATTAAACTTGATTTCTCACAAGTGATAAGGTGCTGAATGTTCAAAGTACAAACTGCACTCAGGTCTGGATGTCTAGACACACACCCCAAGCAGGGACTTCTGCCTGGGGATTTATGCTGGGCCAGATTCATTAGTTACTCGGTCGGGTAGTAAAATGTTAACTGCAGGGGGAGGGAGGTATTTGGAGCAGCTGGACCTGTTATTTGGATTCCATTTCGGTCTTTTGTACAAATGGCTCATATTGTTGTTCCGAGCAGACCCCTGCGCGTTTGGAATGATGGTAATAACCCTTAGCCTCCGTGTAAGTGCCCAGCACATGATGACGGGACCGCGACTCCTGGCATCATCCAAGCTCTCTCACCGCATCTGCCGGGCGTTCCTACCCGCAGCCCAGACTGAACGGAGGCCGGCTGGCTCCTGCCTCCAGGTCTTCACCCACACGGTTCCTGCTGCAGAAAGCCTCCTCTGCTCCCAACCCAATCTGCAGGCCCAAGTCACACTGGACCTTCCATGTAGGCCTTCTCAGACTACTGTCACTCTCTGATTTTCTTTCTCAGAACACCTCAAGCACCTTGTGTGCAACCACGTTGTTTAGCCCTTAGTTGATTTTATCCCGGCTATGGTTGCCTCCTACTGTTTCATGGTCTGAACTTTATCTCCTCAACCAGCGCAGTTTCTTCAAGAGTTATGGACTTGTTTGGAATTCCCCACAGTACTGTACATTGAACCTGACACAGAAAACTCAAGAAATGAATCAGTTCTGCTTACTCATGTTCGGTTCTAAGAGAACAGAAAAAAAAGTTCAATAAAATACTTAGGCATAAAGATGCTCATGGAAGTACTACTAAGACACAGTTAAAAAAAAACAAAACTGAAAGTAACCTAAATGTCCAATAAAAAGGCAAAGATAAAATAGCATACAGTATTGTATTTGCATTCAAAATGACTTTTTGAAGAATATTTCAAGGTAGATCAACAAACATTATTTTGTAGGTACAAAGATGTAAATAACCTGAAACAGTGAAAACATATATTTACAAACTCATAGAAATAAAAGCTCACATAAACTAACAAAGAATTATATACATTATGTATCACAAGTTTCCTAAATGGGCATTATCACTCATGCTTTAAGGACTTTTAGATAGAAAAACATTGGTTGACTGACAGATTGAGAAATGAGTTGATGGTTATTCAGCTTTAGCATTGTGATGGGGAGGAGGTGCTGAGTCACAGGTCAGGCTCTTGGTGTTCTCATTTCATCCCCATAATATCCCTAAGAGGGAGATATGACCCCAGTTATTCAGACTTCCATTGGTGTTTCTGGGCTTCCCTAGTAGCTCAGATGGTAAAGAATCTGCCTGCAATGTGGGAGACCTGGGTTTGATCCCTGGGTTGGAAAGATCCCTGGAGGAGGGCATGGAAACTCACTCCAGTATTCTTGCCTGGAGAATCCCCATGGACAGAGCAATCTGGTGGGCTACAGTCCATGGGGTCTCAAAGAGTCAGACGCGACTGTGCGACTAAGTACACATTGATGGTTCTATTTTACAAGTGACGAAACTAAGGCTCAGAAAGCCCATGTAACTTGCCCTAAGTCCCCAGCTCATACCTGGCAGGATATACAACATCTTTGTCCCCAGTGAAGCCTATTTTATACTGGGGTAGATAGGCAATGAGCAAATATACCAGTGAATACATAAAACCTTTCCAGATAAGGACAAATACTGTGCAGAAAATAAAACACCTAAGAGGTTAAAGCAGAGACATTGCTTTGCCAACAAAGGTCCCTCTAGTCAAGGCTATGGTTTTTCCGGTGGTCATGTACGGATGTAAGAGTTGGACTGTGAAGAAAGCTGAGCACCAAAGAATTGATGATGCTTTTGAACTGTGGTGTTGGAGAAGACTCTTGAGAGTCCCTTGGACTGCAAGCAGTCCATTCTAAAGGAGATTAGCCCTGGGTGTTCTTTGGAAGGAATGATGCTAAAGCTGAAACTCCAACACTTTGGCCACCTCATGTGAAGAGTTGACTCATTGGAAAAGACTCTGATGCTGGGAGGGATTGGGGGCAGAAGGAGAAGGGGATGACAGAGGCTGAGATGGCTGGATGGCCTCACGGACTCAATGGACGTGAGTCTGAGTGAACTCGGGGAGTTGGTGATGGACAGGGAGGCCTGGCGTGCTGCGATTCATGGGGTCGCAAAGAGTGGGACACGACTGAGCGACTGAACTGAACTGGACTGAACTGGACTGAAGAGGTTAAAGAGTAACTAGGGAGGTGTGCTATCTGTGATGGTCCAGGGGGTCCTTTCTGAAAAAGTAAAACAAGAGCACAGAGCACTGTAGCATGATGATCGGGGCAGGCAGCAAGGGGATCTGGGCAGAGAGCTTTCTAGGGAGTGGAGACAGCAAGTGCAAAGGCCCTGAGGTTAAAAGGGAGTCACAGTGCTTAAGGACCAGCATTACAGCCAGTGAGGCTGCAGCTGAGTGAAAACAGTGACAGTGACAAGGCGAAGCAACAGCAGAGTGACAGCAACCAGGTCAGGCAGAGAGGTGGGAACAAGATCGCGATGCCGGCCGCAGCAAGGAATCTGCAGCTTCTTCCAAGTGGACTGGGAGGCTCTGGGTTGGTTCTACACAGAAAAGTGACATCATCAGATGCACTGGACCTGCGGAGGTGTTGCTTGCAGGTAACGTGCTGGTGAAGGCCTCTGGCTCTCTGGTGGGAACAAGGCCAGCTGTTCATTCCTGCCTGGGAAGCCACGGTCCCCCATACTGCTTTCAACAGTCAGATTTCAGACGACCACTTGCATCCAGGCACTTTGGGACTCTCCCAGTGATTTGCAGGTTTTCTGATTCCTGCCAACAGACTCTAATGACCTGGGCTTTGTGCTGATTATGCAGGTTGCTGAAACACCAACCCACATATCCAACTACAGCTGGAAAAGTGCTCTTCCTAAGTTATGTTTGATAGAGCATCACACTAACACACACCGTTTATGGGGCTGTTACCTCTGGAGCTTAAATTGTTTAAAATATCAGATGGCTTATGCAATATTTGTTGAAATAAATTACCAGATTAAGTAACCACTTTTTAATGTAAATAGCAACCAAGAGCCAAACTTGAGGAGAAGGCTGATCTTAATTCAGTACAGATCATGAAGAGAATGATTTGCTGAAATCCTTCGAGCCATAGCCACTCCCATTTGGGATTCTGATGGTTCTTGGCATCAAGGACCTTAATTGCTTTAATGACCTGATCGTATTGGTGAGAAGGGAAGAAATAGTTCATAGTTAGGGTGAATCATGTCTGCCTAGCTACCACAATACCATTTTCCGACTCTATATAAAAAGAAAGCCGCTTTATAACTCAGAAAAGTCATTAAAGTCTACATGGCTTTGTGCATATTCCTCACCTAGCCCAGGGCGGACCAGCAGATCTGAGTCTTCTTTTGTAACTTTCAAATCCATATCTAAAATGATTCTATGTGGCCGTAGAGAGGCCTCTTTCAAGAACTCTTTGACTTAAAACAAGCCTTTGTTCACTGGCCAAAGGGACTAAGAAGGCAGGGACTAAGTGATACAAACAAAGTGATCACAGGGAAACCTTGGCTTCTGTGTGTTTGGTTCCAGGCCACCTCAATAAAGCAATATCACAATAGAGCAAGTCACATGAAATTTTTTGTTTCCCAGTGAATGAGAAAGTTGTGTTTACACTATACCATGTCTATTAAGTGCACAATAATAGCATCGTGTCTAAAACATAATGAACATACTGTAATTTAAAAAAAAATCCATTGCAAAACAAAACAAAACAATTTCAAGAGTGACATCAGAGATCACTAATCACAGATCATTATAACAAATATAATAATAATGAAAATGTTTGAAATATTGTGAAGATTAGAAAAATGTGACACAGAGAGATGAAGTGAGCAAATACTACTGGAAAAATGGGGTAGACTTGCTTGAATAGGCTTGCCACAGACCTTCAATTCGTTAAAAAAAAAAAATGCAGGGTCTGCAAATTGCAATAAAGACAAGTGTAATAAAAAGAGGTGTGTGTGCAAATGTGAACAGTGTCACAACCATAGGTTTTTCAGACTCAGGCACTTCAAGATTGATTGGCCCTGCCCTTCTCACACGGAGGACAAACTGAGGTTCAAAGAGGGAAAAGCAACTTGTTCAAGGTCAAGTGGCATTTAAGAAGAAAAGCCAAAAGCAGAAATCAAGCAATTTGTTCAAGATTAAACAACTTTCATGTAGAAATGTCAAAAGTGGAAATCGAGTCTCAGGGCAGTGTGCTACACAGTTGCTTCTTAATAAAGCAGAGGAAATGAAGCGGTTGCCAGAAGCACAAAATGCAGACATATGCTGTTTGGTCAGTACAGCATTTAAAAAACAATAACAATGGCAAACAAAACACCAGAATTAGGTACCAATAAGTGACTTCATATAGAAGCTAGCTTTCAGTGTTCCTTGAAAATCAGATCTGGCCGTATTAGAGCTGCATTCCACATGGCTAAAAGGGACTGGACTTTCAAAGCACTTAACCCTCTGGACAGGACATGTGCGCTCCAATGTGCCACAGTCCCCATCACTCCCTGAGGTCCCAGACCTCCTCTTTCTAACTGTCTGTTGCTGTCTGTCCCTATAGACATTGTAGTTGTTTAGTCGCTCAGTCGTGTCTGACTTTGCGGCCCCATGAACTGCAGCATGCCAGGCTCCTCTGTCCTCTACTGTCTCCCGGAATTTTCTCAAATTCATATTTACTGAGTCAGTGATGCTATCTAACCACCTCATCATCTGCTGCCCTCTTCTTTTGCCTTCAATCTTTCCCAGCATAAGGGTCTTTTCCCATGAGTTGGCTCTTTGCATCAGGTGGCCAAAGAGTTGGAGGTTCAGCTTCAGTAATAGTTCTGCCAATGAATACTTCGGGTACATTTCCCTTAGGATTGACTGATTTGATCTCTTTGCAGTCCAAGGGACTCTCAAGAGTCTTCTTCAGCACACAATTTGAAAGTATCAATACTTTGGCTTTCAGTCTTCATGATGATCCCAACTCTCACATCTGTACATGACTACTGGAAAAACCATAGCTTTGACTATATGGACCTTGGTCACAAAGTAATGTCTCTGCTTTTTAATACACTGTCTAGGTTTGTCATAGCTTTCCTTCTAAGGAGCAAGTATCTTTTAATTTCAAGGCTGCAGTGACTGTCCGCAGTGATTTTGGAGTTCAAGAAAATAAAATATCACTGCTTCCACTTTTCTCCCTTCTATTTGCCATGAAGTGATGGAACTGGATGTCATGATCTTAGTTTTTTGAATGTTGAGTTTTAAGCCAACTTTTTAACTCTCTTTTTTCACCCTCATTAAGAGGGTCTTTAATGCCTCTTTACTTTCTGCCGTTGGAATGGTATCATCTGCATATATAAAATTGTGATATTTTTCCTGGAAATTTTGATTCCAGCTTATGATTCATCCAGCCTGGCATCTTGCATGATGTACTCTGCATAGATGTTAAATAAGCAGAGTGACAATATAGAGCCTTGACATATTCCTTTCCCAATTTTGAACCAGTCCATTGTTCCATGTTCAGGACTAACTGTTGCTTCTTGACTTGCATACAGGTTTCTCAGGAGACAGGTAAGATGGTCTGATACTCCCATCTCTTTAAGAATTTTCCACAGTTTGTTGTGATCTACATAGCCACACACTTAAGTGTAGTCAATGAAGTAAAAGTAGATGTTTTCCTGGAACTCCCTTGCTTTCTCCATGATGCAACAAATGTTGGCAATTTGATCTCTGGTTCCACAAATCTTAAGTAATTTACAATTTACACTGGAAACAGAACTACATCTTTCCCTGTTTAAAATTACAGTTTTTCGTTAGTTCCCGCCATAGAAAACTGGTGAAAGTCAGGGTACAACCTGTTGGGGTCCAGGAGGAAGGGCAAATCAAGGTGAGTAAACAGAGTGAGTGGGGTGGGGTGTGGTCATACGTGTTTACTTGTCTCTCTGTCCTAGACTGAGATTCTTCAGTGTACGACATATGCTTTGTCTCTCTGGCATTTTTCAAAGTGCAAAGAGTACGCTTTGAGTAAATGCTGATTAAATAAATGTATGAAACATTAGGAACCAAAATCTCATGAGCTGCTGGAATGATCCACAACAGATAAAGTGGTAAACTAGGAGAGTCTAGTTTAGACAGAAAAGGATTAGAAGTGAGTCTAGAATCGTGAAACAAGATGCTTTTTAACCTGTGGGTTAGAAGCAGACAGGAAAAGAAAGGTGTAGAAGGAACTAACAACAGAAATATGCTCTAGGAATCTAATGTTTGCCTTCAATCTGCTGTGACTTGAGGTAAGCACAATTCTAAGGTACAGACAGTGATTTCTCCTTGGAAACCCCCACAGATCCTGTTACAAAAGATGTGCCTTTGGACTACTTAGAACTGATGTCCTAAAATTAAATATTTACTTGTATCATTTGATACCATTTTTTTGTAAAGCAAAATCGGTTTTGCTCATCTAATCTTCAGAATCATTCTTATGGCTTAAGCATATACAGACCTGGGGTGGGAAGAGAAAGGAGGCTTAGTGTGAGGGAAAGAACAAAAAGGAAGCCAGGAAGCTTCCGCAATGAGATATACAAGATGAAATCATCCATAAGGTGGCAAGAATTTAATTCTTGTTTTCTAAAATAAAATGTCCCAATATGTTCAAGGCAGGAAGTTGCCAGTGGTTGCAAAAATAATTACAGGGAAATCGAAATGAATTCTTTTTTCAAGGGGAAAAAAAAGCACTACTTGTCACAAAAAGGTCTTAAACCAGCAATCTGCAATAAAACTGTTGTAATAACAAGTTAGATTGCTTTCTTGATAATTATTAAGTAGAGGTCTACCAAATTTGACAACATTATACAAAGCCTTTTTTTTTATTTTAACTGCCAACATCATCTGTTAACTACAGTAGTTTCAACCCAGATGTTCCTGAACAAAGGCTCTTAAGAATTAGAGTCCAACTGTTTCCACCTACCCAGAGGGAAATAAATTGTTCTTGCTATTAAATCAGCCCCCTTGACTAGAAAGACTGCTTGCTTGTATGAATTAAGCATAGAAACCTGTTGTAGAATTGATACTTTCTAATGTGTTCAGGGAGGGTATGCAAAGACATTGTTTGGGGCTACTGAAGATGATTCACCCAGGAGTGAAGGGGCAAGGACAGAAGAGGCAGCTTTCACTATGCCCTCCAAACCTAGCTCCACCCTGATGCGCCAGCCTCTCTTCAGTTGTCCAGAGGCACCCTGGGAATGTCAGGCTGACACATGTAATCAGAGTAGATGAGCATGTGAACACTATGCAATGGGAAACCAGATCTTTAGGATCTAGGGGCTAAAATGAAGAGAAAAAAGAGAGATGCACATTTAGGAGCTCTGATTTAAAATGATAAGCTCTCAAAATGAAAACATCTAGTTAAAGAAGATTTGAACCAGTGGGATTTGTGAGACTTAGTACCAGGAAAATGGAAGTGATTTAAAATGCTCATGAAAAATGTTGTTCAGATTTCCCAGTAGCTTTGATAAAGATGGAGTGGGGAGGCTTTAGAATACCCACCTTCAAACATACCCAAACTCACAATATTTCCACTGCACACCTAAGACACTTGAATGTAAATATAATTATATTCTTTCATGTGGGCATTTAACATCTGTCTAAAAATCAGTAAGTGCATTTTCAGAAAGCATCAGTAAGTGCATTTTTAAAGAAAGCTTTGCTAGTATTATTCATCAGAAATATAAAACATAAACTGTGTGTTTCTTATGCGCATTCAGCATCAAGTCAAGTCCAGGCATTTTCTGGTGGACTGCCTCCCTAACCTGTCCTGTAGAGAATTCTAGACTTGTCATTGCCTCTGTAGCTTTTAAGAGTCTTCATAGATTTTGTGGTCACTGGTTTATTCACATGTTGAAGGATTGCTAGTCACTTTCTGAGTCCCTGTAGTAGAAATAATCATCAATGTTGTATTCCTGCCATTATGTGCTCAGTCCTAATTATAATACCCTCAGATAATTGAATGAATGGGGCTGGTTCTTCAAGGAAAAATATTTTTTAAAGATGAAACTTGAGCCTCTCCATAAATTCTCACAAAATGTTCATTTCTGCAGCCTGGCTAAATAAATCTATCACATAATAGAGCCTACTGACTTCTTTCTGTTCCATGTTCAAATTCTGATGTCTTTCTCTAGAACTCATCTCTAATGATTTCACAGAACTCAAGTTAAACTAACTGTAGCTTTCATTGGGCAAGAGACCCAGCTTCCTCTAAAAAAATGTATGAATAGCTCAGTCATCTCCGGCTGTTTGCAACCCCACCGACTGTACCCCGCCAGTCTCCTCTGCCCATGGAATTCTCCAGACAAGAATACTGGGGTGGGTAGGCATTCCCTTCTCCAGAGGGTCTTCCTGATTCAGGGATCGAACCCATGTTTCCCGCACTGCAGGCATACCCTTCACCGTCTGAGCCATCAGGGAAGTTCCAGCTTTCTTTTTGTTGCTGAGTCACTCAGTCGTGTCCAACTCTGAGACCCCATGGACTGCAGGCTGCCCTGTCTTTCACCAACTCTTGGAGCTTGCTCAAACTCATGTCCATCGAGCCTCTGATGCTATCCAACCATTTCTTCCTCTGTCATCCCCTTCTCCTCCTGCCTTCAATCTTTCCCAGCATCAGGGTTTTTTCCAATGAGTCAGCTCTTAGCTTCAAGTGGCCAAAACATTGGAGCATCAGTCAGATTCAGTATCAGTCCCTCCAACGAATATTCAGGATTGATTTCCTTTAGGATTGACTGGTTGGATCTCCTTGCAGTCCAAGGGATTCTCAAGAGTCTTCTCCAACACCACAGTTTAAAAGCATCAATTCTTCAGCACTCAGTTTTCTTTATGGTCCAACTCTCACATACATATATGACTACTGGAAAAACCATAACTTTGACTACATGGACCTTTGTTGGTAACGTAATGGCTCTGCTTTTTAATATGCTGTCTAGGTTGGCCATAACTTTCCTTCCAAGGAGCAAGCAGCTTTTAATTTCATGGTTGCAGTCACCATCTGAAGTGATTTTTGGAGTTCAAGAAAATAAAGTCTGTCCCTGTTTCCATTTTTTCCCCATCTATTTGCCATGAAGTGATGGGACCAAATGCCATGATCTTCGTTTTTTGAATGTTGAATTTTAAGCCAACTTTTTCACTCTCCTTTTTCACTTTCATCAAGAGCCTCTTTAGTTCCTTTTCACTTTCTGCCATAAGGGTGAAGTCATTTGCATATCCGAGGTTATTGATATTTCTCCCGGCAATCTTGACTCCAGCTTGTGCTTCATCCAGCCCAACATTTCACATGATGTACTCTGCGTATACGTTAAATAAGCAGGGTGACAACATGAACCTTGACATACGCATTTCCCAAATTGGAACCAGCCCATTGTTTCATGTCTGATTCTATCTGTTGCTTCTTGACCTGCATACAGATTTCTCAGGAGGCAGGTAAGGTGGTCTGATATTCCCATCTCTTTAAGAATTTTCCACACACAGGTTTTTGTGATCCACATAGTCAAAGGTTTTACTGTAGTCAATGAAGCAGAAGTAGATGATTTTCTGGAATTTTCTTGCTTTTCCTATGATCCAACAGATGTTGGCAATTTGATCTCTGGTTCCTCTCCCTTTTCTAAATCCAGCTTGAACATCTGGAATTCCTCAGTTCACATACTATTGAAGCCTGGCTTGGAGAATTTTGAGCATTACTTTGCTAGCATGTGAAATGAGTGCTGTTGTGTGGTAGTCTGAACATTCTTTGGCACTGCCCTTCTTTGGGATTGGAATGAAAACTGACCTTTTCCAGTCCTGTGGCCACTGCTGAGTTTTCCAAATTTGCTGGCATATTGAGTGCAGTACTTTAACAGCATCATCTTTTAGGATTTGAAACAGCTCAACTGGAATTTTATCATCTCCACTAGCTTTGCACTTGACTTCGCACTCCAAGATGTCTGCCTCTAGGTGAGTAACTACACCATCATGGTTACCAGATAATTAGGATTTTTTTTTTTTTTTTGTATAGTTCTTCTGTGTATTCTCACCACTTCTCAAAATCTTCTGCTTCTGTTGGATCCATATTATTTCTGTTCTTTTTTGTGCCCATCTTTGAATGAAACGTTCCCTTGGTATCTCTATTTTCTTGAAGAGATCTCTATTCTTTCCCATTCTATTGTTTTCCTCTATTTCTTTGCATTGTTCACTTAGGAAGGCTTTCTGATCTCTCCTTGCAGTTCTTTGGAACTATGCATTCAGATGGGCATATCTTTCCCAGCTTTCTCTAGGCAGTCTTAAATTTAAGTTTCCTCAAGTGGCTTCCCTGGAAAGATCTGTCCATGCCAAACAGCCCAGAATGAGAGCATGACTTTTTCAGTGTTAGGGTCCCTGAATGCCTGTGGATGAGGGAATGGAGAACTACACCCTGCAGCCCTCACAGTGTTTTAAACCAGCATAGAAGCCTCCAGGCTGGTACCCAGGCTGCAGTGCAATACTCCAGGTAACATCTGGTTCCTCAAGTCACCCAGGCACGAAATACTCCACATCAAATATGACTTTTAACTGTTCCACCAGCTACAGGGGAACACAGAGAGACATGCAGTATTTTAAACACATCCTTTGTCCTAACCCTTCTGCGCTGTAAAACCTGATACAATTAAGCATCAATTAAGCATTTATATTTTGCCAGTGAGGAGTGTACACTTCACAGGGGATGACTGACTGGCTAATCTGCCCACTGTGAGCTTCGGAACCTGGCACACAGTGTTCCTGCAGTACCAACCTGGGAGTGAGTGGCTGCCTCCTCTCCTCTTTCCCCCATCTCCCTCCTCTGCCCTCATTTTCCTACCTGGAGGTGGGGTGAGTGGGGGTGTGTGCATCCTCTCATTTGCTAGTTCTCATGATAAAAAAACACTATCACAGTTTCTCCATGAAAACATCACGTCAGAAGAACTTGGATTTGTCTCCTCCCATCTAAAGGGGAAATCTATTTGTTCTTGTTGGAAAATCTCAGAGATCTAAGTGTTGAGAGAGTTTGGTGTGGCTCTCAGCCTCCTGGTTCCTTACCACTTAGAATTCCCTCTTCCCTCTCTTTATTTCTTCTCTGAACCCAACCTCCATACAAGGCATACCTCAAGTGTCATCTCTTTCAAGAAGCCTCTTCTGCAGCTCCAGCCTACAGGGACCTCCCTGTCCTTGTAGCTCTCAGTCTCTGATGCCTGGTTGTGAGCACTTGTCAAACACTCATCAGTGGGCATACTCATCTCTTTCTGAGGATGGGTATTGCTTTCTTTGGCCAGACTGCCAACTTTCAGAACGCAGTCACTGTAGGGAAACAGAATCCTTTCCCTGGTGTTTGAAAGTATTGGTATTAATCTTTTAAAGAGCATGCATGCATGCTAAATCTCTTCAGTCATGCTGGACTCTTCGTAACCTATGGCTCCTCTGTCCATGGGATTCTCCAGGCAAGAACACTGGCGTGGGTTACCATTCCCTCCTCCAGGGGATATTACCAACCCAGGGATCGAACCTGCATCTCTTACGTCTCCTGTATTGATAGGCAGGTTCTTTACCACTAGCGCCACCTGGGATGCCCTTTAATGAGCATAGTGAAACTGAAGTGAAGTTGCTCGGTCGTGTCCGAATCTTTGCAACCTGTGGACTGTAGCCCACCAAGCTCCTCTGTCCATGGGATTCTCCAGGCAAGAATACTGGAGTGGGTTGCCATTTCCTTCTCCAATGAGCATATATTTAATCAAATCTAATTGCAGGTTCTTCTAGAGACAGCATCATGCCTACACACTGGCAAAAATATCCCAAGATAATTAAATATCTAGCTGATTAACTGGCTGGTGACTGATGGTAGAATTTTCTAAACAATAGAGTAAACAAAACTTGGAAATGCCAGGATATATTTCTTTCTTTCTTTGGGCTTACAGTCTATTCAGTGGGGCAAAATAGAAGGATGGTGGCAAAAAGGCAGCAGAAGAGGGGAAAAGGCCATTATCTGGTATTGAGAAAAGTCCCATCATTTTGATTTCAGAGATAGTCAGGCTTCTGACCACCTAAGGTCAGGCAGTTGGTAACTATCAAGAGAAGGATAGGCAGAAATCAAACATCTTGCCCAAATCACATATCCAGCAAGTCGTTGATCTGGGGGTGTGACCCTTGCAACTCCACAGCTCACACTTCATGAGATCACACAGCACCCTACTATTCAAACTACTCAAAAACAGGACCCCGGAGTGCAAACATAGCCTCATACCCCAGCCCCTGGCTTCCTGTAGGCTTGGCTGGCCCTGGCCATCTGCACCCTCCACAGCCCCTTGCTGAAGAAGATGAGGGATATGAGGGGAAATGGAGCAGTTTGTTTTCTGGTTTTTAAAGAGCTCTGGGTGGCGCCCTCTCCTTCAGATCCCCAAACTCCTCTGCCTTGATCTTATTCCCACACAGACCCAGGGGAAAGCCAGCCAGGCAAAAACCAAGGGGAGATGTTCAGGAGTTGCTGGTCCTTAAAAGGAACATGTTAAGGGTATTCTAGGAATGGCCACCATGATGCCCTCAAGGTGAAGAGTTATCTAGCCAGCTGTATCCTAAATTGTCTTTCTCTGCATTTGGTATTTATCTGAAACTGCTTTATGATCCCCAGTGGACAGAGAGCATTAAAGGGCTCAGTACCCCCATGCCTTTTTCCTATTCTGATTTGGATTAGGTGCAGAGAGTGAGGAGAGCAGCCACAGGTTGCCTGGCATGGTAGTGGGTAGACTCACTTCTAATGTCCATAGAGATTGCAGAATACCCTTTCCTGAAAAAGGAGAGATGGTAAGGAAGCTGCCACAAAGACACAAATCTTAACATTAGCTTACAAGATGTGGCCCACCTACAATTCTATGATTTGGCTAAAATCAGAGAAAAGCATCCCAATAGCTAAGCCCAGAGTCGGGTAGTTTAGTCTCTAAGTTGTGTCTGACTCTTGTGTCCCAATGAACTATAGCCCGCCAGGCTCCTCTATCCATGGGATTTCCCAGGCAAGAATACTGAAGTGGGTAGCCATTTCCCTGCTCCAAGAGATCTTCCCAACCCAGGGACTGAAGTGGAAATAAGAGATTATTCCAGCCTGTGTGTGGATGAACGGGGTCTGTAGGGGTTTTGAGTCATCAGACCGGATCAGAATCACCTGACTTACTTGCAAAACAAATGCAGATTTGGGAGACTTATCCCAGATATACAAATCTGGAGATGGAGTCTAGAAATCTCTCTGTTTAACAAGCTCCCCAGGAGAGTCTTAGTTAGCTACCCTTCAGCTAGCAGCTCCTCCAAGCTGTTCTCAATTGTGTAAGGCCCCAGTATTAGAGGCCTAGCTCTGTCATTTGTCTGCTAAGTGTCTTTGGAAGGGAACACCAACATCTGACTCTCACTGTCCTCCTTTACAAACCAGGGATGGTGATATTCACAGAAAGGTCACAGGATTGTGGTGAAGATTCATTGAGAAAATGTAAATGATATTTATATTTAGAAATGATCTTGCATTTTGTCTAAATTATTGTTTTTGGAACAAAGCTGTGACTTCTGGTGATGCGCACGTGGAGGCCAATGGCTCATGCAGGTCTCTCCTGAGCCGGAGAAAGCATCACTCCGCTTGAAATGCTTAAGAGTTAACCCTGGGGGCCTCCTGCCTTTGCTCTCTTCTTTCCACATTCTGTTCTCTTGGGGAATGACCTCAAATTTCACCTATTAATCCTGCCTCTTTATCTTTTCACTGCATGACTCTCCCAGCTTCTGAGAAAACTCCAAGCTTTCCGGTGTGGTGATCCTACCCTGCAAGGGGGCACTCTGCCAGCCCAGGGGAAGAGCAAATTTATTTCTTTTCATGCTTCAAGACGTTATTGGCTGCATATTGTTTTAATGCCGTGCATAATTACAGAAACGGCTCTGAAAATCTGTATATTTTATCTGTGTTTTATTATACCCGGAATATTCCCCAATTCTTTTTCTTTTACATGAACCAGCTGAAAATATATTTTGGCATCCTTTATGTCATCTTGAAATTGAATAGCCAATTCTTACTGTAATGAAAATACTTATGCGCCAGCCCAGTGATATACAGCCCACACTCTAATTACAGCTGTGCTTTAATTAACCTGAATTGAAGAGTCTTATCATTAAACTGCTGGTAACTTTGAGTTATGGCTTTTCTTTAATTTAAAGTAGAAAACACAGATAATTAAGCCTCCAGATAATCAAATGCTTGAGGAGAGCTTCAATGTTTTGGGATGTTCCTAAATCTCATTAAATGTCCTTTCTTTATTGATTATTTCTACCTCTGCTGTATCATTGTGTTAAAGGAATAATAGCAGTAAGTTGAGCATATTCTCACTCACAAGTTTTTCATCTTTTTTTTTTTTTTTTTGTATTCTAGAAGCTGTACCAAGCAAATACTAAATTCTCTGACAACAAGGTATGTCTGAAGGATTTTCTCTTTCTCAGAACATGTTGTCAACATGAAAATCAATCAAGGGGAATATTTACAGACTGGTGTCCAGTTCTTGAGCCGGCTCCAGTGGGCAGAGAAGTTTCGCACACCCACTATGTCAGAGTGGGCTAGCTCACCCATGGAGGAGGCCAGGCCCCGATGTAAACGCAAATTTGGCCAGTTTAAGACATCAGGGAGGGGATGATCCTTCACTAAACCCCTCCTTACAGTGAACTGGAGCTACTTAAGCCTCAGTAGAAATGCAGGTCCCATGTTGGTTTATCAAATTCTCAAAAGAGGTTGTTAATCTAGCTTTTATGTGAAAAACCATTTCTTTGAAACAGTGGCGACCAAGTTTGAAGAAAGTAAACACTGTGTAGGACAAATATGCGAGTCAAGCTGACCCCAGAGATACCCCAGCTGGAACTTCCAGACAAAGCACTCTTAACCCCCCAGGTTAACACTGTTAAAATGAACTGCCTCAGTTCCCAGAAGCAAAAATGAGAAGCAGTCGAAAAGCAGGGGGCCGAGGAGAGGGGGCGGCGCTGGGGGACACAGCTGAATGGACTTCCAAGGGAGCACTCAGGTTGACACCCGTCAAGTCAGGGAGGCTCCAGAGCCAAAGAAGGGGCTTCGCATAGACCCCCGTCAGGTCCCCAGTGCCACAGGGGCCTCCAGGCCCTGGTAGGTCTGCTGTGTGCTCAGACCACCCTACATTAGACATAGGAGGCTTCAACTGCCTTTTCATAGAACCAGTTTCTAAAACAAGCCCTGAATCCTCCTGGGCTTTCTATCCTAGGCAGTCCATGTTCCAAGGTAGAGAAAATCCCCCGGACCACCTCAGGGCTCCAGGACCCAGTGCCTCTGAATGGTTAACTCCTTTCTACGGCGGAATGAGAAATAGCTCTACATGGGAGTTACAATAGGGCATCCATTTTCAGAAAATAACTCCTTCGGAATCAATTACCTATTCGCTTTTCCAGTCCATTTAGCATTGAAACTTCCGCATTGAGACAGGGTGAGAAATCTCAGTAAACAGTCAAACGATTTTGGATTGCTCAGGGTCTGGGCCCGGGGACAGGCAGGGTGCACCTGCTGTGCTCACTGATGGAAGCCACTGACAGGTAAACACCAAGCTACTGGGTGCTCTGGCCCCTCCCTGCTGTGCATAGAACAGAAAACTGTGAGGAGCCCAAGAGCCCCCAGGACTGTCCGCCTCAGGTCGTCCTTTTGAGAAGGTGGCTTTGGTTTGCAGGCATGCAGACAGCACAAAGGAATATCTCTTCTTCCTCAGCCCAATGAGTTCCCAGATTTTCCTGTTTCGTCACAGCTTTTATCAGCGAGACTGAGTTTACTAAAGTCTTTGCTACAGTGTCAAAGGATGGGGCTGCCTGTTGCAGCATTCCCAGTCTGTGTTTTCATGCAGACAAAGCATCTGTTTGACTTCTGTCCAACATCTGAGCTTCTACGTGGGGAATCTGAGCCATTGTCCTGGTGAAAGCTTCTTGAGGTCTGGGACACCTGGAGTTCCTGACATCATAGCCCTTAAATGATCACCTGTTCTACCTTAAAGGGTCATGCAGGTCAGGGCTACCCCTTGCTCAAATCCATCCTGTAGAGCCAGTAGAAGGAGACACTAAGGCTTTTTATTGTTATAATGTGGCAGATGTCCATCTTGGGGCTAAATTGCTCAGGACTATTAAAAGCCTCTTTGCATACATTTGGGTCCACATTCCCTCAGCAAATACTGAAAGCACTTTGACCAGCAGCTTCTCTAATGTCTTTATGATCTGACTTGATTGAAAGAAATTAAAATTTCTTTCATCAAGGGGCTAGCACGGCTTGGTCTTGCCCTGGTAAAATCAGGGGAACGGGTTCGTGCCACCCTTCATACAAGCGTCTGTATCACAGGGGCGTAATTCAAGACATGCAGGGAAAACTGCAGTTCACAATTTAGTGCATATGAAGGATCCAAGCCTAGGATTCTCAGAACTGGGGGGAAAAGGAAAGTCAGCAGCAACCCCCAAAGCAGGGGCCATATAAAGACCAACGTTCCCCTTGGTTGCAGAAGGCTGAGCACAGAACACTGGTAATTGTCAATGGCCTCACTGTGCTAGCTACAGGTGAGATGTTTTTCCTGCAAGGGACACACTGAATGTTCGTGAAAGCCAAAGAGCATATGGTTAATGGCCACTTACTCACAAACAGTAGGGAAGGACAGACCCACGAAGGCACTGGAGAGATATTCTGTGTACATTTCATTTGAGACTCCTTCCAAGTAGTATTTCTGCCATGTGTCTTCCTCAATCTAAGGGAGAAGAACATAGGAGAAGGGTTTAAGATAGGATAGTAGACTGTACAAAGGAAACCAGGTTGTCCCATCTGGCAAACAAATGAATTGGTTGGGCAATGGTGACTCACTTTGACAACCAGGAACACAACCACAGGGCCACGTGACACTTTCCATGACCCTAAACTCATAGACTAGCTATCCACTCTAGAGCACCACATCTTCCGGTATGATTTCTAAGAATGTGGAGGCATGGGCACTCACCATAATTGGTATACTTTTTTGAGAGAAATTTTTAATTGTTACCAAAATTTACAAAAGTGCATACCCTTTTTTGTTGTTGTTTAGTCACTAAGTCACGTCCAACTCTTGCGACCTCATGAACTTCACCACGCCAAGCTTCCCTGTTTTTCACTTTCTCCTGGAGTTTGCTCAAACTCAGGTCCATTGAGTCGGCAATGCCATCCAACAATTTTATCCTCTGTTGCCCCCTTCTCCTTCTGCCCTCAATCTTTCCCAGCATCAGGGTCTTTTCCAGTGAGTCAGCTCTTCACATTAAGTGGCCAAAGTACTGAAGCTTCAGCATTAGTCCTTCCAGTGAATATTCAGGGTCGACTTCCTTTAGGACTGACCGGTTTGATCTCCTTGCAGTCCAAGGGACTCTCAAGAACCTTCTCAGCACCACAATTCAAAAGCATCAGTTCTTTGGCACTCGGCCTTCTTTATGGTCCAACTCTCACTTCCATACGTGACTACTGGAAAAACCATAGCTTTGACTATACGGACCTTTGTTGGTAAAGTGATATCTCTATTTTTTAATACACTGTCTAGGTTTGTCATAGCTTTCCTTCCAAGGAGCAAGCATCTTTTAATTTCATGGCTGTAGTCACCATCTGCAGTGATTTTGGAGCACAATACTCTTTTTACACAATTCCAATTTAAGTATTCATAGCAAAAAAAAAAGTAAATAAGTATATACATACATATGTACAAGAATATCCTTCTATCTGTGAAAAATCAGAAACCACAAATGGTAAGTTTATACCACTGGATACAGGAAAGCAATTAAAAATTATGATGAAATTTTCTTCATAGAGAAAATTACATTAAAAGACACATTACTAAATAGCATATATAGTCTGATTCAATTTTTAAAATATCCTATAATTAACTAAATGTTTGTAAAGCCATAGAAAAATACAGAAAGCTCTATACCAAAACAGTAACAGTTGTTATCTTTGAGACACAGAATGACTATGAAATACAGAAATACATAGATTTCTGTATAGTCTGAAGGCTTTTTCAATGAGCATTATGTATAACACAAAACAATGTATCTATTTTTGCTTTGGGGAAATTTTTCCAACCCTAACTTGAATATCACTAAAAGTTAAATGTAGTTTCAGAAAGGTCTCAATCCCAACTTCATTTAAATGTTTCTTTTCCATAATTAATCAAGTTCAACTGGTTTCCCCAACAGCCCTCTTCATGCTAGGCATTTCTGGAAGGGATTTACCATGGAGTCAACCATTTAAAACTATATAAAGTGAATAGCAACAAGAACACTGAGCCCCTCTGGGAGCTTGGGGATGTCATGGATTCCCAAGCCAGGAAAACAAGCAGTCTGTGTGGTTCTTGGGTATCTGTAAGCTGCCACCTCCTAAGTTCACTTCCAATGGAGGTTACCTTAGGGGGAGGAAGAAAGAGAGCTTCCCAGCCAATCAGGGAAATGACTCTTAATAATATCCTGCACTGGTAATGAATGAAATCTTGCTTACGGCTCAATAATCAGTTAACTGGGGGAGATATAAGAGATTTGGAAGCAGTAGGAAATGCACACCTACTATCTACTTGGTGACACTCTGAAATACAAAAGCGAGGAATCACGTAGAAATAAATGGACTGCTCCCTGCGTCTCTGCTATTTGTCTGCTTTGTGCTAGGGCTGGGTGATTAAATCGTGTAGGTTAACCCCATTAGTTTGAGCTGCTTCTAACCTACTCTCACACATTAGACATGTACTACGCAGTATTGCTGGGTTTATTCATCTACACATTAGTCTTCCCTAAAGTGGGGTCTTTTAAAAAAAGAAAGGATTCAACCTTTTCTATTGCTAAATTTTATGATTTACTTAAAATTAACTGCTATGTGTTTAGCTAAGCACAAACTTTTTAATCTCTCCCATTCACAAGACTTCAATTTATTTTTTCAAAAACATATTCTTGACTTCATAAGCAAAGGTCATCAATGCTAACTAATCTGAAGAAAGCTGACTCTGCATTAGTAAATAGTTTGAAATATATAATATTTGGGATACTATATTATCATAATTTTTATTGGTAAATAGGATACTACCTGATAGATTGCCAGTTATAAATCCTTACAGTTGAATTTCATGGGCAAATAGTTTTCTTGAAGTAGAATTCAGCTTATTCTTTTAGCAGGGACATTCCTTTTATAATATATTGCTTATGTTGCTAATTTAAATATTCTACTTGATTTTTTAAAATAATGAAAATATGAAACTTTATCTTAATTATTATTGACAGTATTCCTAAATTAATATGGTTTTAATTTGGCTCTTTTGGTTATGATCACTATTTTCATGCTTTTATGGCCTAATGGAACTACCCTTGAGACCAAATTTTATTGTAGGTTCATCATTAGACTTCTTAAATGTAAGTAGAAGCAAATTCTTTGTACAGTATCACTATTACTGTTTTTTTAAACTTAGCATACATTTTTTCATTGATTCATCCTTTCAGCAAATATTTATTGAGCATATTCTGTGTCTTAAGAGTTGTTCCAGTTACTGATTGAATTTTATTTAAACTGGCATACTTTTCTATTTGCCAGAAAAAGCACAACATATACCTAGAATCTGCCTGCAGTGCAGGAAACGCAGGAGGGCTTGTGTTCAATCCCTGGCTCAGGAAGATTCCCCGGAGCGGGGCATGGCAACCCACTCCAGAAGGGGCGACAGAGGATGAGATGGTTGGATGGCATCACCGACCCTATGGACATGAGTTTGAGTAAGCTCTGGTAGTTGGTGATGGACAGGGAAGCCTGGCGTGCTGCAGTCCATACGGTCACCAAGAGCTGGACATGACTGAGGGACTGAACTGACAGACATGTGCAGATTCCCAGATGGTATTTACAGTGTAAGATGGAGCAGCATTGAGTGGACAGTCTAAAAGCTGAGGATTTTAAAGTCATTGTCATAACCCTTTCAGATTTCTGTATCTTTAACACAGTCTCCTTACTGATAACAAGTTTTTCAAGTTCTAATAAATGTTCCCACAAAAAAGAAAACCCCACCGAAAATGACTTAAATGGTAAAATGGTAAATTTTATGTTGTGCGTATTTGACCACAACTAATTTACAAGATGATACTATAACATAAGAAGAATCAGTAAGTATAATAAACACTTATGCCTTTTAATCCTTAAGGACAAGAATGATAAGTTGTGACAGAACAATGACAGGAACAGGCCAATCACATCAGGAGAGTCAGGGAGGCGGCACCCAGCCTATGACACTGTAACACGTCACCAACTGAGACAACAGAACATCAATCTTAATCCCGAGGCAAGGGCTTCAGTTACCCCATCGTATCAAAGTTTACTTTTGTAAGCCTCAAGCATGGCACCTTTCACTTATTTTGAAAACAGCCAAAGCAAAAGTGCACGTTCCTTTTACTTTTGTCAGCAGTAATAAGGTATATTATTAGAAAAGGAAAAATTAGTGTGAAATACATTGAGTTTAAAACTTGGCACTGTTCAATGACAGTGAACAAAGAGATCTAGAGAGAGTACAGTGAGTTATTGTCATTATGAGTCCCTTTAACAGACGATAAAACAGAGGCACAGAGAAGCAACCCACGAAAGGTCACAAAGCCAATGAGTGGTATAAACAGGATTCAGAGTTCATGCTATTAACCAACCCCCAAATCATCTCTTGCTAGAGAATGAAGAGGTAAATGTATAAGGAAGCAACGGTACTAGGATTTCGGTGGACTTAGAGGGTTTGCTAAATATAACCTAAGAGGAAAATACCAGAACAGAAGCTCCTCAAGCACTCAATATATTAAACCCTGGAGTCCCCGACTTTGTAAGAAGTCAGTGAGAAGTATTATTGATTTTAAGTTGAGCTGAAAGGAGAGTTCAGGCCTCCTCTCAGAGCATGACGACATCATTTCTATTCTATAAAATGGAACCATCCCAGCCTACAACTTCTTTCCTGAAATAGTACATGCTGTTCTCCACATTTGTGTTGTCAACATATTTTTAACTGTAATGTGAATATATACTTTCCAGCAGAGAAATGGAGGAATGGGAACAAAATGACTTAGGTAAAGGTGCCAAAATTAATTTGCCAGCCATTCAGCAATCAGTCAAAGGCAAAGCATTTCCTGAGGCAGCAATTTCTCCTTTGGCTGTCACATCAAACTCCTGCTGCTTTAGAAGAGCACCTAGCAAAGCTGAGCAGGTGATGTGCTCTGGGTCCTTATTCATCAAATACTCACAGATCTTCAGTGAGAAAAGAGAACCGAGCCGTGGGGCTTGCTCGTCCACACTTCTCATGGTCTTATTTATCTGCCCTTCATTATCTAATTTTTCAACCAGCCTAGTTCAATCCCTTAAGTAAATGGTCGTACACCAATCCGTGGGCTGATGGCTCCATCATCAAAGGTACCATCCAACTGGAAACATCAGCCTTGGCTCTGGGGGAAGTAACACCTTCTTGATCCCAGATTCTGCATGTGTTACCAATGGTGGGTCAGTAATGGCACCTTTTATATTTTATGCTTTCTCTGATTAGAGTGAAACTGTGTTTCTCTAATGCTAACAACCTGGTGAATGTGAAAAATCAACCTTCCCAGCTGGGGTATGTTATGATCACTGTGATTTCTGTTTCCAGTGAAGAGTCTGAATAACCATGTTGATTACAGCTAAATAATTTTGCAAAAGTCTGTCCCTATCTCCAGAGTCATGTAAATGATTCCAAAGACTATCATGCCTCAATCCTTATTTAATTGAAAACAAGTACATTGTTTTAATCCAAATATATGTTATGTTGTGCACATCAAAAATAATGAACTAAGAGGAAATTATAAAAACCAATGACCATTATGTTAATAGCTGCAATAAGAAGAGGTGAGTCATAACAAACACACCAGCGTCACCTAAAATTGAGAGAAGAAAGCTATTGTAATAGCAGCTATTTATTACATTTATGATTTTTTTAAACCTATCCAAATTCTCAGTATTTTTCCTTTAAAAGATGCACAGCTTTCAATCATGTCTTTAATTAGAATTAACTGCATCTGAATATTTGTGCATATAAACTATACTTTATCTCTGTCCTTTGTAATGTGACAGTATAAAACACAGTGCTGAGATAGGAACTGGCCAATGTATCTTTAATCCCACAAAACATATTTATTCCCACAAAAAAGAGGGAACCCCCACAGAATGTGTCAGGCTCTTAATCACAATTTTAAAAAAAATGGGATCAGCATTGGTGGGCTCTAGGCTGGTTACTCGGAGGAGGCAGTGGCAACCCACTCCAGTGTTCTTGCCTGGAGAATCCCAGGCACAGGGGAGCCTGGTGGGCTGCTGTCTATGGGGTCGCACAGAGTCAGATATGACTAAAGCGGCTTAGCAGCAGTAGCAGCAGCTCAGGTCCTCATGGGTGCCAGAACAGAGAATGCCTCCCTACACAGCTTTCTAAGGGTGGAAGAAACATGTGATACAGTTGAAATGACAGGAAAGAAGCAGAAGAGATGGGAAACCAATGGTGATTTTCACCTTTTCAGAATATATCTCTCCTCTGTGCCAAATTGCATATCAACGCTCTGCTTCTTGGATGTGGACTCAGGCCGGCTGCCCTTCTTAGAATGGCATTGGATTTCAGGGACCCCATAATGATTTGGCATTCCAACATTATGGCCTATTTCAGACTGCATTTTCCAGAATGAGAGGATAGGACCAAAGGATCTCAGATTGTCCAAAGGCTTCGGGATAACGTCAATTAAAATACATTATTTGGGATTTGATGGAATGCCAGATAATTGGTTGCTTCAGCATTGAACGAATAAATAAATAACTCCAAAGATAAATTTTGGGGTGGACTTGAGCCAAATCTCTTATTCCCAGACTAGTGGACTGCAGACTATCAAATGAGATTTCTTCTATCAGGCATTATGAAAAAAAAAAAAAAATCAGTCCACGTGAAGTGTGCAGAGAGAGGTTAACAGACCACAAAATACAGGGCATTTCCCACCTCCACGCCCCCTCTCATGTTACTCCAGTTCAGGTTATTTCTGAAAACACAAAGAATGTCAGATAATTGGAACTGCAGTTAAAGGCAGGGTTAGCAGAAAGAGTGATATGAGAACTTACAAAAAAAATTACTACTTATAATTTCAGAAAGTATCACCTATGTGGCAGGAAACTTGTAATTTTTTCAATATGTAGGTTTATCTATCCTTTCCTTCTTTTCCTCTTCAATGCAGAAAAGGTATTTATGCTTAAGTGATGTCAGACCTTTTTAAAGATGGGCCGATTCACTATCTGTCCAAATAGAAATTGGTTTTGCAATCTTGATAATAGTTAAGAACATTCTCATTTGTACTTCAAATAATAAGACTCTTAAAATACTACTAAAAATAATTCTCATCTGGGTAGCACAAGCAGCAAGTGAGTGTTCTCAAGCAGACACCTGCCGAGCAATCCTCAGAAGAGTAATCCAGCCCCTGGCAGGCAGGGTTTTCCAGAACAGCCTCTCAACCCATTTGGGGTAAGAGACTGGGTTTTATTTATATTTCTAATATTCATTGTTTCGCAGACTCAAACTTCTGCAAAAATCTAACAGAAATGAATTTCTTAAAAAAAAAAAAGAATAGACAAGAGATGCAAAGTACAAGTCTAAAACTTTTATCATTAGATTAGATTTTATCATTAGATTCATTTTATCAATATAAAATGAATTTGTCAAAGATTTAGGAACTTAGAAGTTCTTAAGCACTTCCTCTCATTTCCTGTACTTGACTCTTCCTAGAGGCAAACAGTTCACAACACCTATCCACAGACTGCATTTGCAGTTACACTGGTCCCACTCTATCTTACAAACCTTACTTCTCACAATTTTCCCCAAATTCCAGTAAAGCAGGATTATTCCCAACCAACATTTCCCAAAGTAAACTCAACAGAACTTGCTAACAAGTGTCACCTTGAACACAAGAGAGTGAACAGGGAGTCCTGTTAGTCCCCATCAAAATGTAGGGTTTCTTAAAGGCAGAAAAATTCATCTAGTGCCTCGAACAGTGAATGGAACACAGCAGTAGCTCAATATTTGTTGAATGGATGATGAAATACATTTGGGAAGCAGTGGATTTCACAAAGCCAAACTGGGACTTTTCTTAGTGCAATGCAGAGTTCTTCACACGTTACTATGAGTTTTAAATCTCCATAGCAGGAAACGTGATACTTAGTTACAGAATCCTTTATTTCAAGGAGGAACTGGTGGAGACCAGGATGCTGTTCTTAATATTCTCTCTCCCTCATCTCCCCACCACTTTGTTGCCCTGATTCTACAGTCAGAATCCAACTCTTATTGTGAAATTCCCATCATAAGCCACCTCACCTGGGTGGTCTTCCCTCGGTTCCCCAATTTGATGTGCTCTGTCCTGTCTTAATAGGAACACAATCATGCCCACCTCTGGGGAGCTTGGAGGGCTAAATAAGTTGATGGATAAAGAACGCTTAGAACACTCCCTGGCTCACAGGAAGCACTCAGTACACATTAATTATAGTTAGCTACCATCACAGCATCTGAAACTTCTAATGACTGGCAAGAACTATATAATCAAGTGGAATTTGAAACACAAGCTCCTTGCTAATGCATTCAACTTTGTATCTTCTAGAACAAGCAGCATACTACCCTATCAGGTGCTTATAAGAAGTGCTTAATTAATATTTGTCTAATTGAACTGAGCAAGACAAAACTGGAGAAAGAGAGACAAAAAAGTCTAATTTTTCTAGGCATCCAATCACAAGTCAGTACTGACAACTTCATAACATTTAGTGTAACCATAAAAGAAACCAATTTGTGCCTCTGAATGCTGAAAAATTCTACATTCTTGGTATGTCATAGGGAATGTGTATAATTGGGTGATTTTTAAACTTCCCAGAACTTACTGAGCAATATATTTTTGGGGAAATTTTGTCATCACAGAACATCTTGGGCTACTTAGTAAGTGGTTTATGATTTTCTAAATTTTAGATCCAATACCTTAGAGACTTGAATATGAAAGGAAGGACTCTCAGGAACTGGTGTATTTGCCACCAATCTAATAGAAGTTCTTGTTCTTACTAGCTAGAGTCCCACCACCCCACCTGCAAAAAGGAGCCCCCTTTGCTCTGTCCATGACTATGCTCTCTTTCCCAAGTGATCCAGCCCTCGGTCTTCTTATTTTACTCTCTGAATTTCAATGTAGGATCAAACAACAATTCAGCAGGAAATAGAATCCAGCAAAGGCTGTACTTGGCAATCCCATTGCTCCTAAAACTGAGACCAAAAACAACTGTTGGCTATTAATTAACTAATTAATTAATTAAGAACTGGGAGAAAAGGAAGGAGTTAGAGAAGCATTGAATCAGCACAGGATTCATAAGGTTGCTTCTGATGAGACAAATCACTGGAGAATTACCTATGCTTTTAGAAAATCTTCAGTATTTTAGACAGTTTGGGGAGAATCTCACTGAATTCACTGATGTTAGTACAGGATAATTTCTTACCAGTGGGCACATTTAAGGCTGTGAATCCAGTGCTTCCCAGACTCCGATGACAATGTGTTGTCTGTAGTCCTAGAGTAAGGTCTAAGAGCCTGCATGTATAACAAGCTCACAGATAACATCAATACTCCCCAAACATGGACCATCCTTATAGTAGCAGAGGTACTCCCAAAGAGAGTGAAGAACAGGGAACAAGTCTTCCCCATCATGCCTTTGAGGACCAGGGAATCAATCATGGCCTAGCAGATTTGAGTAAGAGATGAAAAAGGATGCTTTCTACAAGTATCACTAAATACTGGAGCCAGTTACAGTGAAAGCTTGTGGATAATTAAACACAAGATGGGTATCCCAGTGTTTTGGTTGTTGTGGTCATTAGTCTAAACAATATTTCAGGAATCCAGATTTATCTACTTAGTCTCTTTCCATTGATCCAGGGACCCCAGTGATAGCTTAGTCTCCATTTCAATGTGGGCTGTGTAAAGAGGGAACACTGACATGGCTATATTTAATTCAATTAAAATGACACTTTTAGAAAATGGCTCTAATTTGTATCCCTAATTTTTATTTAACTTTTCCATTTTAGGACAAAGTGTTGAGTGTGAGGATAAAAATGCTTGCCAACTCAGTCCTGTTTTAGTGACAGCAGATTCTGGATACTTATGTCTCCTATCGCTGTACAATACGGCCTAATAAAGTCGGGCCAAAGAGACTAGATTTCATTTCAGAGCAAAGGGTTTCAGCCATAAACTTTGGCTTTCTGGCTGAACAGAGCCATTCAAGCCACGAGCATAAATTCTGCTAGTTTTAGGTATCAGGATGATTGGGAAGCCAAATGGATTATTTGTGAGCCAGGTATCCAGGGCAGAGGCACCCGCTTTATTGTGTATTCTTTGTTATCTAGAAAATCTCTTGCCAGCTAGAGAATATTTTCACAGGAAGTTAAAATGACTTCAGAAATTCCCCTCTGTGGCTTCCTAGAGTGGATTTTGGGCCTCATCAAAAAGACATTTGGTTCAGAGATTGAAGGTGGACAGCTTATAAAATTGCTTAGGTGTTTAGCTGGGCTTAGCAGTTTCTTTTTAAGAGGAGCCCTGATCCTGAGTGCAGTAACAAGGCAGGAAGTAACGAAGCACATACAGCCTCTGAGTTCAAATCCCATCTCACTGAATGCCGCAGGCCAAAGTGTATAACCTCTCCTAGCCTTGATCCCCCTACCTGAAAAATAAGAACAACAACAGTATCTACTTCTTAGGGAGATAGATGAAATGAAGTGATCCCTGTTAGCTAATGTTTGCTGAGTGGTTCCTATGTGATAGGTACTCTGGTGGTTTAATCATATTAAAAGACGGCACTTATTGGACGTGTACCCTATAGATGTTCTATCAATGTTCTAGCATTATAAATAATGAATGTTCGTGATGGTAATGATGTTGGTGATCGTGATGATGCTGATTGCTACTGATGATGATGGTGATGATGCCGGTGATGGTGATTATGAGGAAATCTCTATCACTCACACAAAGGAACATAGCTAGTTAGATGCAGGGCCACTGATTCATGGCTTAGCTGCCGGGGAAAAACCTGGAACATCACTAATCATCCAATGATCCTCTGGATTGAGGAGAAAAACTAAGTATATCCCCTAAAGATAGCAGTGTTCCCCGGAGGTCCTCCTTCCTTTTCCCCTTCCTGAATTCACTCTGAATAGATAGGATGATAAGGGAGACATTAGGCATTTGGAAGAACTGACTGTCTCCTCAAATGGGAGAAAGGTCATACGTGATCAGAAAGGTCATATGTAATCTGATATAGAAAGACCCAGTCTAGTCTCCTGAAAGGATCCCTGAGACAAAAAGACCCTGAGGAGTTGACTGGATTAGCTACATCTGGTTTCTGGGCTTGACTTCTGTCCACATCCCTCTATGCAGAGACTCACTAGATTCTAACTCTTGTTATAGTTCAGTATTCCCAGAAAATTTCCAGGATGATGTCCTCCAGTTGGTATAAGATGAGAAGAAAAAGAAGACTTGTGACAGTTCTTTTTGGTCAGGGGGAGGTCTGTCCTATGCTCATTGGTCCCATGAGCAAGTTCAAGTCCATCAGTTCAGTTCAATTTCTCAGTCATGTCTGACTCTTTGTGATCCCATTGACTGCAGCCTACCAGGCCTCCCGGTCCATCACCAACTCCCAGAGTTTACTCAAACTCATGTCCATTGAGTCGGTGATGCCATCCAACCATCTCATCCTCTGTCGTCCCCTTCTCTGCCTGCCTTCAATCTTTCCTAGCATCAGGGTCTTTTCAAATGAGTCAGCTCTTTGCATCAGGTGGCCAAAGTATTGGAGTTTCAGCTTCAACATCAGTCCTTCCAATGAACATTCAGGACTGATTTCCTTTAGGATGGACTGGTTGTATCTCCTTGCAGTCCAAGGGACTCTCAAGAGTCTTCTCCAACACCACAGTTCAAAAGCATCAATTCTTCGGTGCTCAGCTTTCTTTATAGTCCAACTCTCACATCCATTCATAACTACTGGAAAAACCATCGCCTTGACTAGATGGACCTTTGTTGGCAAAGTAGTCTCTGCTTTTTAATATGCTGTATAGTATATATCAATACTCCAGGCAGGACCCAGGAGGTTGCTACACTCTCAGATTTCTCCATAGGTGACACAGCCCAGCATATAGCTATTCTTCCAGAAACTGCCACTGCAGGGCTCTGTCCTGGGCAGGGCTGCTCTTGCTACTTGGAATTTCATTACATATGGGAAAGAACAGTCAGCAAATCTCCATTCACTGAGATACCTGGGAAAAGCCAGACAGGCACACACAGGTTTCACCTGTATATGCAGATAAAAGCTTCTAGCTTTGGGGCAGGGGTGGGTTTTGGCAGAGAATTGAGGGATTTAAAGGACCCAGTGTCACTTAGGCTAATGAATAATGCTGCAGTCCTAGAAAATGCATTCAGGCAAATCATAAGTAATCTAAGGTGGGCTGCCTTGACACCACCTTAGGGGATAGTTTTAGATAAAGTTCACCCCTCTGTATTCTCCCACCAGTGGCCCAATCCTAATCCAGTATCAGGTCTCATTGCAAACCCAAACCATACCACCTTAAGAAGGATAAAGAGGGTGAGTGCCATCATATATTGGTAATTTTTCAACAGTCTGTTAGGCTCTTCTACTTCTTATAGTGGGTAGTATGAAGCCCAGGAAGCTTAAGCAAGTAGTGCAAGGTCTTACAACAAATCACATTCTAAATCAGAGACTTACAACCACTCCCTCTAACTTAGGCCTCTGCCCACCACACCACTTCACAATTTCGTTCACATTCCGTGAGTGAGGGAGAGCAGGAAGGGTGAGGATGTGGGGGCACACCTGAATAGCAGCACGTTCCATGCATCTACCTGGACAGGGAGACACCATCCAAGATTTGTGGATAATCAAGTCTAATACTTCATCCAGATTCTGAAAGAGGCCCCAAATATTCCTCTTTCTCTGGCACTTTCTTCCCTAAATTGAAGAAGAAAAATATACGCAACCATTGAAATAAAAGGATTTCTCATCGCCAACAAGAAACCAATAGAAAGTCCTTAAGAAATGATATTTATTTTGTCACAGTCTATGCTATGCTATGCCACTTCAGTTGTGTCTGACTCTTTGTGACCCTTTAGACTGTAGCCCACCAGGCTCCTCTTATCCATGGGATTTCTCCAGGCAAGAAAACTGGAGTGGGTTGCCATGGCCTTCTCCAGGGGATCTTTCCGACCCAGGGATTGAACCCGTGTCTCTTACATTTCCTGCACTGGCAAGCGGGTTCTTTGCCACTAACGCCACTTGGGAAGCCCCATTGTCACAGTCTAGGGGGAGAAAAAGAAACTGATTAAATCCACTGTCTGAAAAAGAAATGCCATAAATATGGAGGCTCAGCATAAACAGACTTTTCTTGGCAGACTCATCACAGCAAAGAGCTTCTGCCCACCAAGGTCAGTGGGCATAGAGCTATATGCTAGTTCCTGGTAGGCAGGGATACTCTACCTGCCAACAGGGAAAGGAAAAGGGAGGAAGTGATATCTGTCACTTATATAATATCAGTTAATTCCATTCACTTCCTGGTCTACTTCCAAACCCCTAGCGTACGCAAAGCACAGTGTTGAGGCAGGACCCCCATATTTCTTTGTACCTGAAACTCTAATCAGTGGGCCTGCATCATTCTTGCTACCATGGGATATGTGTGACAGCTAATGATAAAAACTACAAAAATTATACCCAGTTGAAAGGTTTTATTGCATCCTGTTTTTCAAGATGGCAGATGGATGCCTAAAATGATCTCAGCATCATTTTACAGGTGTCCCAAAGTTTCTCTAAATCAGCCAAATGAGTCTGAAGTGGAAACAGCTACCTCCTATTGTTCTACCAGGGAATGCATAGGATTCCATTGTAATGCAGCCTGCCAGGTTACGTTATTCATAGTCACTGATGAAAAAGGCTGATTACCTCAAACTCACCCCTAAAGACAGTGACTGCTGAATATGCTAAAAAGATATGATGATGATAATGATGAAAAGATATGATGCTGATAGTGATGACACTGCCTTAGAGGCAGTATTCCCCCTGGTCCAGCTATAAAGGACAAACACAGAATATCATTTCTAAAGTGATATCTGGGTTTCTGGCTCTGTATAAAATAGAATAAGGACATTCCATCATGTGTCTTTCATTGAATGCATCTATTAGACCCGGAAAAAATGCATACAGCTGATACTTGAAGACTCTGAGAAATAAACAGTAAGCAGGTTAGGAGAAACGACCAGAATTGGAAGTACTACCAAATCAGCAGAGTTAGTTTTTGCTCTGGTATCCTCTAGCCTGACTTCAAGGAAAACCAAAATCTGTAAATGAAGACAAAAATGTGAAAAGAGAAAGCTCCAAGAGAAGCTCTTGCTCTGACTCAAGACCAGTAGAAAAGGTTCTTAACACTCAGAGGAAGAGTGGGGACAATCATGGCTTAGGGTATTTTTTCTTTTCTTCTCTTCTCTTGGACCCCAACCTCTAGGCACTCAGTGGTGGCGGTAGCAGTAGTGGCAATGGGAGATAAGAGGAGGTAGGAAAAACTTCTCTGACCTGAGGATCTGAGGTCCCAAGAGAGTCTCTCTTTGTTCTCCCCCTGGTTTGCACAGGTGAGGAGCCCCAGAGGATAGAAAAGAAGACCCCATGGAAGCTCAAATTCCCCTGGAGAGCACAGAGAAAGAGAACTTAAAGTAGCTCCTTACAATTAGTTATGAACTCCTGGGCTTACCCTGAGCTGTGCAAGGAAGAAACTGACCCTACACAGTATATATAGATTTTGAAAACCAAAGCATAAACTATCACCCAGCTTGAGATTGATGTGGGACACATCCAAATAGCCCTGCCAATGTTTTGAAAACTCAACTCATATTGGAATTACAACCCATAGAAGCTTGGTCAGGACTTGCAGTCTAAAATAAAACAGGGCAATTATACATGCTACCATAAAATTATCAATGTGTTTGCAAGATTTAAACAAGACCTACTACTAACCCTGGGGTTCTCCATTTCTTCTTTTTCTAGTTGCTTTAGTGTATAGCTAGGTTATTTATTTGATTTTTCTCTTGTTTCCTGAGGTAAGCTTGTATTGCTATGAACCTTCCCCTTAGCACTGCTTTTACTGAATCCCATAGGTTTTGGGTTGTGTTTTCATTTTCATTTGTTTCTATGCACATTTTGATTTCTTTTTTGATTTCTTATGTGATTTGTTGGTTATTCAGCAGCGTGTTGTTTAGCCTCCATATGTTTGTATTTTTAACAGTTTTTCCCCCTGTAGTTGACATCTAATTTTATCACATTGTGATCAGAAAAGATATTTGGAATGATTTCAGTTTTTTTGAATTTACCAAGGCTAGATTTATGGCCCAGGATGTGATCTATCCTGGAGAAGGTTCCATGTGCACTTGAGAAAAAGGTGAAATTCATTGTTTTGGGGTGAAATGTCCTATAGATAACAATTAGGTCTAACTGTCCATTGTATCATTTAAAGTTTGTGTTTCCTTGCTAATTTTCTGTTTACTTGATCTATCCATAGGTGTGAGTGGAGAATTAAAGTCTCCCACTATTATTGTGTTACTGTTAACTAGAAAAAGAAGAAATGAAGAACCCCAGGGTTAGTAGAAGGAAAGAAATAAAAATTAGGGCAGAAATAAATGAAAAAGAAACAAAGGAGACCATAGCAAAAATCAACAAAGCTAAAAGCTGGTTCTTTGAGAAGATAAATAAAATAGACAAAATATTAGCCAAACTCATCAAGAAAAAAAGGGAAAAGAATCAAATCAACAAAATTAGAGATGAAAATGGAGAAATCACAACAGACAACACAGAAATACAAATGATCATGAGAGACTACTATCAGCAGCTATATGTCAATAAAATGGACAACTTGGAAGAAATGGACAAATTCTTAGAAAAGTATAATTTTTCAAAACTGAACCAGGAAGAAATAGAAAATCTTAACAGACCTATCACAAGCATGGCAATCGAAACTGTAATCAGAAACCATCCAACAACAAAAGCCCAGGACCAGACAGCTTCACAGATGAATTCTATCAAAAATTTAAAGAGCTAACACCTATCCTACTCAAACTCTTCCAGAATATTGCAGAGGAAAGGAAACTTCCAAACTCATTCTATGAGGTCACCAACACCCTAATACCAAAACCAGACAAAAATGGCACAAAAAAAGAAAACTACAGGCCAATATCACTGATGAACATAGATGCGAAAATCCTCAACAAAATTCTAGCTAACAGAATCTAACAACATATTAAAAGGATCATACATCATGAACAAGTGGGCTTTATCCCAGGGATGCAAGGATTCTCCAACATTTGCAAATCAATCAATGTGATACACCACATAAACAAATTGAAAGATAAACACCATATGATTATATCAATAGATGCAGAGAAAGCCTTTGACAAAATTCAACATCCATTTATGATTAAAAAACCCTCCAGAAAGCAGGCATAAAAGGAATATACCTCACCATAATAAAAGCCATATATGATAAACCCACAGCAAACATTATCCTCAAAGGTGAAAAATTGAAAGCATTTCCCCTAAAGTCAGGAACAAGACAAGGGTGCCCACTCTCACCACTACTATTCAACATAGTTTTGGAAGTTTTAGCCACAGCAATCATAGAAGAAAAAGAAATAAAAGGAATTCAAATTGGAAAAGAAGTAAAACTCTCACTGTTTGCAGATGACATGATCCTCTACATAGAAAACCCTAAAGACTCCACCAGAAAATTACTAGAGCTAATCAATGAATATAGTAAAGCTGCAGGATATAAAATTAACACACAGAAATCCCTTGCATTCCTATACACTAACAATGAGAGAACAGAAAGAGAAATTAAGGAAACAATTTCATTCACCACTGCAAAGAAAAGAATAAAATACTTAGGAATAAATCTTCCTAAAGATACAGAAGACCTATATATAGAAAACTATAAAACACTGATGAAAGAAATCAAAGATGACACAAATAGATGGAGAAATATACCATGTTCATGGATTGGAAGAATCAAAATAGTGAAAATAAGTATACTACCCAAAGCAATCTATAGATTCAATGCACTCCTTATCAAGCTACCAATGGTATTTTTCAGAGAACTAGAACAAATAATTTCACAATTTGTTTGGAAATACAAAAATCCTAGAATAGTCAAAGCAATCTTGAGAAAGAAGAATGGAACTGGAGGAATCAACCTTGCTGGCTTCAGACTACAATACAAAGCTACAGTCATCAAGACAGTATGATACTGGCACAAGGACAGAAAAATAGATCAATGGAATAAAATAGAAAGCCCAGAGATAAATACATGTACCTATGGACACCTTATCTTTGACAAAGGAGACAAGAATATACAACGGAGAAAAGACAATCTATTTAACAAGTGGTGCTGGGAAAACTGGTCAACCACTTGTAAAAGAATGAAACTAGAATGCTTTCTAATATCATACACAAAAATAAACTCATAATGGATTAAAGATCTAAATGTAAGACCAGAAACTATAAAACTCTTAGAGGAGAACATAGGCAAAACACTCTCTGACATAAATCACAGCAGGATCCTCTATGACCCACCTCCCAGAGTAATGGAAATAAAAGCAAAAATAAACAAATGGGACCTAATTAAACTTAAAAGCTTTTGCACAATTAAGGAAACTATAAGCAAGGTGAAAAGACAGCCTTCAAAATGGGAGAAAATAATAGCAAATGAAGCAACTGACAAAGAATTAATCTCAAAAATATACAAGCAGCTCCTGCAGCTCAATTCCAGAAAAATAAATGACCCAATTAAAAAATGGGCCAAAGAACTAAATAGACATTTCTCCAAGTAAGACATACAGATAGCTAACAAACACATGAAAAGATGCTCAACATCACTCATTATCAGAGAAATGCAACTCAACACCACAATGAGGTACCATCTCACGCTGGTCAGAATGGCTGTGATCCAAAAGTCTACAAACTATAAATGCTAGAGAGGGTGCAGAGAAAAGGGAACCCTCTTACACTGTTGGTGGGAATACAAACTAGTACAGCCACTATGGAGAACAGTGTGGAGAGTCCTTAAAAAACTGGAAACAGAACTGCCATACAACCCAGCAATCCCACTGCTGGGCATACACACCAAGGAAACCAGAATTGAAAGAGACACATGTACCTCAATGTTCATCGCAACACTGTTTATAGTAGCCAGGACATGGAAACAACTTAGATGTCCATCGACAGACAAATGGATAAGAAAGCTGTGGTACATATACACAATGGAGTATTACTCAGCCACTAAAAAGAATACATTTGAATCAGTTCTAATGAGGTGGATGAAACTGGAGCCTATTATACAGAGTGAAGTAAGTCAGAAAGAAAAACACCAATACAGTATACTAATGCATATATATGGAATCTAGAAAGATGGTAATGATGATCCTATATGCAAGACAGCAAAAGAGACACAGATGTGAAAAACAGACTTTTGGACTCTGTGGGAGAAGGTGAGGGTGGGATGATTTGAGAGAATAGCACTGAATCATGTATATCACCATATGTGACATAGCCACCAGTCCAGGTTTGATGCATGAGGCAGGGTGCTCAGGGCTGGTGCACTGGGATGACCCTGAGGGATGAGATAGGGATGGAGGTGGGAGGGAGGTTCATGATGGGGAACACATGTACACTCATGGCTGATTCATGTCAATGTATGGCAAAAACCACTATAATATTGGAAAGTAATTGGCCTCCAAGTAAAATAAATAAATAAATAAAATGGATAACAAACAAGGACCTACTGCATAGCACAGGGAACTCTGATCAACGTTATGTGGCAGCTTGGATGGGAGGGGAGTTTGGGGGAATATGGATAATATGTATATGTGTGGCTCAGTCTCTTTACTGTTCACCTGAAACAATCACAATATTGTTAACTGACTATACTCCAATACAAAATAAAATGTTTTAAAATAAATAAAAATAAACAAGACCTAGAGTTTCATAATAAAATAAGCAAAGTGTCCAGAATATAATAATAATAATAATAAACTTGGCATATGAATAAATAAAAAAAAAATCTCAACTTGCATCCAATGCTTATATGGCACAAATATTAGAATTATCTAACAAGGGCCTTAAAGTAGCTAGTATAAAATCTTCCAATAACTAAGAACACTTTTTTAAAGAACTGAAAGACAGAAAGCCTTAGTAAAGAAACAAGATAAAAGAAAGAATCATATGGAAATTCTAGAATTGGAAAGTGTAACAACTAGCACACTCACTGGATAAGCTCAACTGCAGAGATAAAAAAGGAAAGAACCAATAAACTTATCGTTGCTTTACTCACTAAGTCATGTCCAACTCTTGTGACCCCATGAACCATAGCCCACCAGGCTCCTCTGTCCATGAGATTTCCCAGGCAAGAATACTAGAGTGGGTTGCCATCTCCTTCCCCTAGGATTTTCCTGACCCAGCAATCAAACCTGGATCTCCTGTGTCAGCAGGCAGTTTCTTTGCCACTGAGCCACCAGAGACTGAGAAAATGACTAGAGGCTTAGGGCGCTGTGGTATATTTAAAAGTCCAACATTTGCATTATAGGAATCTCAGAAGGAGAGCAGGAAGAGTATGCTGCAGAAGATATATTTGAGGAAATAATGAATGAAAATGTCCCAAATTCTGCCAAAGATGAAGCTAGAAATTCAAGAATCTCAGTGATCCCCAAAAGAATAAATCCAAAAAAATAATGCTTAAACCCAGTGTAATCAGATGAGAGACAACTAAATACAAAAAGAAAATTTTGAAAGTAACCAGAGAAAAATGACTCATTACTTATAGGTTAACAATTCCAATGACTACAGATTTCTCACCAGAAACAATGGAGGCAAGAAGGAAATGAAACAAAAATTTTAATTACTAAAAGAAAAGATTCCAGCTTGATTTCAGCTGGAATCAAGATTACCAGGAGAAATACCAATAACCTCAGATATGCAGATGACAACACCCTTATGGCAGAAAGCGAAGAGGAACTAAACAGCCTCTTGATGAAAGTGAAAGAGGAGAGTGAAAAAGTTGACTTAAAACTCAACATTCAGAAAACTAACATCATGGCATCTGGTCCCATCACTTCATGGCAAATAGATGGAGAAACAATGGAAACAGTGACAGAGTTTATTTTGGGGGGCTCTAAAATCACTGCAGATGGTGACTGCAGCCATGAAATTAGAAGACGCTTGCTCCTTGGAAGAAAAATTATGACCAACCTAGACAGCATACTGAAAAGCAGAGACATAACTTTGCCAACAAAGGTCCATTTAGTCAAAGCTATGTTTTTTCCAGTAGCCATGTATGGATGTGAGAGTTAGACTATGAAGAAAGCTGAGCACTGAAGAACTGATGCTTTTGAACTGTGGTGTTGGAGAAGACTCTTGAGAGTCTCTTGGACAGCAAGGAGATCCAACCAGTCCATCCTAAAGGAAATCAGGATTAATGCTGAAGCTGAAACTCCAATACTTTGGCCACCTGATGCAAAGAACTGACTCATTGGAAAGACCCTGATGCTGGGAAAGATTGAAGGCAGGAGGAGAAGGGGATGACAGAGGATGAGATGGTTGGATGGCATCACTGACTCAATGAACATGAGTCTGAGCAAGCTCCAGGAGTTGGTGATTGACAGGGAAGCCTGGCATGCTGTAGTCCATGGGTCACAAAGACTCAGACATGAATGAGTGACTGAACTGAACTGAAGTGAACTGAAAGAAAAGATTAGTCAACCCAGAATTCTGTGTCCACCAAAAATATCCTTCAGGAATGAAGATGAAATAAAGACATTGTCAGATGAAGAAAAATCATTTATAAGGAAGACAGAATGGAAATTATTCCAAGGGGGAAGTTGGAACATCAGGCATGAAGACAGAACAACTGAAATGGGAAATATTATAGCACTGTCTGATGGAGTTTTCAACAACACAACTACAACAAAAATGGGGAGGGTAAAGGGATCCATAGGTTAGTAAGTTTTCCACATTATACTGGTATACCACTGAATCTAAGTAGATTTCGAAAGTTAAGTATGCACATTATCCCAAGGGTAATCAGTTAAATACTATATAAAGTTATATAACAAAAAAGACTACAAATAAAATGAAATCTAAACTGTTTATAAGAAAATAAAGAGGAAAGAGGAGAACTAAAACAGGAAATTCACAGAAAACAAATAACAGAATATTAGATATAATCCAAACATATCTATAACTATGTTAGATATAAATGGTCTAGAGATTCACAGAGTAATTTTTTAAATGATCCAAGTATAAGTTGGCTATAAGAAAATCACTTATAATTTAAATAGGTAGTTTGTTTCCAAAAAAAATCATGAGAACCTATATATTTCTTCATCAAAACATTAATCAAAAAGAAATCTTGGATGGGTCTATTAAATCGGACCTGAAATCTACTGGACTTTAGGAAAACTGCCAAGGATATAGGGACAAAATATAATAACAAAAAGTTCAATTCATCAAGAAAATGCAACAATCCAAACATATATATACTTAGTAGAGTTTCAAAATTCACAAAGCAAAATTGACAGAACAAACAAATCCAAAATTATAATTGGAGACTTCAGCATTCATCTCATTGTAATAGGTAGAATCAGTAGACATAAAATCAGCAAGGGTATAGAACTGAACACCATCAGCCAACTGGCCCAAATGAACATTAATAGAACACTGTACCCAACAATAGCAGAATATTCATTCTTTTTAAGCTTGCATTCACCAAGATAGATCATATAAAATACACTTTAACAAATTAAAAAGAATCAAAAGCATACAAAGTAGGTTCCCTTACCATAATGGAATCAGACCATAAATAATAATAGAAATATAAGAGGAATAGCTCCAAATACTTGGTGATTAAGCAACAAACATTTAAATAACCCATGGGTCAAAGAAGAAGCCTCAAATGAAATTATAAAATATTTTAACTATATGAAAATACATCATTTCAAAAATTGTGGAATGTACCTAAAGCAGTTCTTAGACTGAAACAGATAGCCTTAAATGCTTATACTAAGAAAGAAAAGTCTCAAATCAATAACTACACTTCATCTTTAAAAGTTAGAAGAGTAAAATAAACCTAAGGCAAGCATAAAGAAAACAGAAAAATAAAGAAAATAATACAAGGAAAAACTCTGAAAAGATCAGCAAAATTTATGTGCCAAAAAAAAAGAAAGGAAGGGAGGAATGAAGGAAGGAACAAGACAAATCTAAAAATCAAGAATGAGCAGAGGTCATTATTATAGACCTTATTATAATGTCCTGAAGACGTTAGATGGACAACAGAAAACTACGAACTTATATACATAAATTGAACAACTCAGATAAGTTCAACTAATTTCTATTTTTTTAGAAAGTTCAAACTGAAACAACTCACCCAAGATTTCTAACTAATTACATTAGTCTTTAAAAATTTTTGGTAAAATAAATCTAATGAATTCTGATAAACATTTAAGTGGAAAAAAACAAACACCATTTCTACATAATCACTTCTAGAAAATAGAAGGGAAAGATTTCTCAACTTATTTTATGAAGTCAACGTTACCCTGATACTAAAGACAAAGATCGCATAAAAAATCTATAGAAAAATACCTACTCACAAACACAGACATAAAAAAATGCTCATAAATATATTAGGAAATCAAATCTGTATATCTACCTGTAGATATATAGCTATAGAAATAGATAACAGACATAAATCACACTATGAGCAGGTGGGTTCTGTCTTGGAATGTACAGGGTCTGGTTCAAAATTCTCAAATCAGACAATGTAATCCACAATATTAACAGTGTAAAGAAGAAAAGCAACATGATTTATCAATTGATACAGGAAAAGCTTTTGGCAACATTCAAAATCCATCTACCAAAAAAAAAAAAAAAAACCTTTCATTATATTATCAATAGAAAAGAACTTCCTCAACCTTAGGAGAACATCTACAAAACACCTACAACTAATATTATACTTAATGGTAAAACAATGAATATTTTCCCCCTAAGAGCAGGAATAAATCAAAGATGTCCACTCTCACTCCACCTAGTCAACATCCTGCAAGAAGTGCCCACTGGTGGAATATAGTGAAGGGGTCAGTGTCAACATAGAAAAATAATGTTTACTTCTACTTACCACCAATGAACAACTGGAACCTGAATGTTTTTAAAAACACCACTTAAAATATCTCCCCCCAAATGTAATATTTACATATAAACCTAACAAAAATGTAGAGAATCTGTTTGCTGAAAACCACAAAACTCTGATAAAAGAAGTTAAAAGATTATCTAAGTAAATGGAGACACCATGTTCAAGGATTGGAACAGAAGTTCATGAATGCTAATGTTCCCCCAAACTTTATCTATAGGATTAACACAATTCCAATCAAAATTAGTAGGTTGTTTTTTTTTTATATAGATATAGAAAAGCTGATCCTAAAATACATATGAAAAGCCAAAAGCACTAGAATAACCAGAGCAATTTTGAAGAAGAACACATTTGGAGAAATCACATTACCAATGGCAAATTTTAAGCCACAGAGGATTATTCCCAGATCTAAAAACCCAATGGAATTTGTTTGGTTGGATTTTGAAGGTACTTGGGGATAGTAGCTCCTTTCTTCCTCCCCCCCTCCTTTTTTTTTTTCCATTTGGAATGGGAATGCCTATAACTGTTAAGGCTGTTCTGCTATTATATTTTGGAAGCAGAATACCTGTCTCCTAATTTTAAAGATCCATAGATGCCCTGAAAACACTTCAATTTTAGTCCAGAGAAACTGAATTCAGACTTCTGACCTCCAGAAAAGGAAGAGAAAAAAATCTGTTGTAAGTAACTACCTTCGTGGTAATTTATTATAGCAGCCAGAGGAAATTAATACATGTGGTTTCATTTCTCTTGGGTAGATACTTAACAGTAGAACTGCTGGATCATATGGAAACTCTCTAACATTTGGAGGAAACCTCCAAACTTTCAAAATTAAAAACTTTACCTGGGAAAGACAGTGTAAGAAAATGTCCTTTCTTCTTCTCAGCACTGATTAGCTCTTCTGGATCTCATGTCCTTTTATTGATATGATCTCCATGTTGGAAATCCAGCATCTTCATTCTGACCCACTGATACCCTCCTTTAGAGGGCTGGGACTATGGTTTTTAGCTTTTTTACATCCCCGCTCAGCAAACTGGTCATCATCTCCCTCCCTGGATCCAATGCAGCACTTGACTTGAGCAACAAATTCTCCCAAATGACAAGGCATTATGGTCTTATCAGTCTTGCCTGGGTCTTTTCCATACTAAGGTGCCATGGAGAGAATGAGGGCAGATACCTGAATTTCCCACTTTTGAAAAATATCTAATTTTTCGTATCATGTATTTAGGCATGCTTGGAGAAACCTAGGATACTACTTTTGCAAATACTGCGAAGTGATTTCTGTTCTTAGAAGCCATTAATTTGAATAAAAAACCAAGCAGTGTTTACGTTTAAAACAAAGTGTAATTGTCAGGAAAGTACTGAGTGAAGAACATAAAGATCCAGCAGCAATCTGGTCTTTGTACTATCATTCCCATCGACCATCTTCTATTTTCCCTTCTCCTATTTCTTCCTACCCTACAGATTAAATGACAGTGTTTTAACTGAAATGCATTATCTTCTAAATTCTAAAGTGGTATGCACATTTAGGATGCTACGGTAACTTTAAAGATCAAAAGAGACAAAAGAACAAAAGAGATCCCTTATCAAATCAGTGGTGGTTTCTTGCTTCACACCCCTGAGATATGTAGAATGGTCATCTCAGAGGTCCAGGTCCCTCATCATTACTCTGGGCATAGATTTATATTTGATACCATTTTATGGCAGGGATAACCAAAAGCTTTAGTAAGGGAATCTGAGATTTTATTCCTAGTAGTTTAACAGCATTTTGAGATTTTTGCTTGAAAAGTCAGTGATGGTGGTTAGCACCCATAACACCTAAAAATTAGAAATTGTAGTGGGTGGGGGGAAAGGCAGGAAGATGTCCAAGTGTACTCAGAAATGCACTCAATTAATTAAAGGCCAATAATCTCTGAAAGAGCTTGTTTTGATGTTGTACCAGAGGCTTGGTCAAGAGGGCCTTCCTTCACGTTAGTGACAATATCCTACGAGCTGATAAGGGCCAGGGGAATGGCAGCTTCTCCTGGATTTCACAGTGAGTTCTGGCCACTGCAGTTTCAGGGGCTCCATCCTCAACAGGCACAGGGCTTTGCATATTATGTAATCTCTCTCTGTTACTTCCCCTTTGCTCAGTCCTTGCCAAGAGCCAAATAAAAGAATCCATATGTGATTACAGCTATAAAACCAAAAGGAAAATATTAGACAAAAATATAACATGTTGGGGTTTCTAAGTTTGTTTTACCTTTAATGCTAGGCAGACAGTTTACACAAATCATTTTGCTGCAAAGTAAAGAATAATGAATTAAATGTGTTCCCTGTCACCATCAATCATGTACGTTTGCCTTTGATTGACCAAACATATAAGACACATGAAATGACTTTCTAATCATGTTAGGGGGAAGAAAAGAGGGAGAAGGGGAGAAGATGGGGAAAGAGAGTTTCAACCTTTTTTATTTTATTCAGAAATTCCATTGACATTTTCTGGCAATCTTCTAACATGCTGTATGGGCTTCTTTTTGCTAATAATGTTTGCCTTGAGAATTTGTAAAGGTCTGAGAACTCTTTAATTCAATGTTCTAGAAATTACCAGGGCCAGAGGGGAACAGAATCCCTGTTAATAGTTCATAGATTAATTCTCTCTTCATTTGAAATCGATTCCAGGGAAGTTGTTCTGCGTTCAGGTGGGTGTTAGTCATCGTGGGCAGAGTCAATAGCAGTGGGGGAGGCAGGTAGAGCCCCTCATCTAATGAGATTAAAGTAGGATGGAAAGAGGGTACACAATGATATTGACCCAAATGGGATACTGAAGTTCAGCAAATTCATTTCAATTCATGGGCATGTATTTTGATTTGTGAATTTAAACAACACACTGACTGGATTTTCTGGCAGTCAAAATGGTTTATAACCAAATCTAACCAGACTCCATGCATCCTCAGTAAGCATTATGAAGCTTTGAATTTCTAGTTTATATATGGAGTCAAAGCTCTTTAATTTGGCAAAGGAACCACATATAGTAGCAGAGGAAAACGTTTTCAGCACCATAATCACCTCAAATTTTAAGTCTCTGCTGGTCCTGCCCCCACCCAGCTATCCATAATAAAGGCTGGTAAGACAAGGATCAGACCATTCATTCATTCAAAATGCATATATTGAGAACCTATTGTGAATCAGGTGCTGTTCTAGGCACTGGGGAGAAGCGAGTAGCTCTAGGCTTCAGAATGCTTACCCTGTTTCTGAACAGAGGCGATACACAATAAACACCATGGAGAAAACAAAGCCAAGACAGTCAACAAGGATGTGAATATATGGGGTGTGGAGGGAAGGGGGATGCACATTTTGAAAATGCAATTCGGATGTTTTTCTCACATGGAAACTTTATTCTCCCCACGAAGTCTGAGAGAGCATATAGATCCTTCCTAGAGAATGTGGTAAAATAGGACATCTACTCCTTGTAGGGACCCTCAGAAGCTCCACAAAAATTTGTGAAACTTGGTCACTTTCTTCCTGTTTTACCTACATTTTCCAGGGAAACTGTCGATTCATAAAGCATCCCTTTATTATGTAAAGCATCCCTTTATGTATATATATCCCTATGTATACCATCTTCATAGACAGGAGAACTCAACATTGTAGAGATGTCAATGCTTCCCCCCCACAAAATCCCCAAAACAGACCCACACATACACTGTCATCTGGCTTAAAAACAGTGGTTCCTAGGTGTACTAATAATGTACTGTTTCTTAATCTAGGCCCTGGTAACACAGAAGTGCAAGTTTGTGACTATTTAACAAGCTGTCCATTTATCAGATGCACACTCTGGTTTGTATATTATACTTTAACTAAAAGTTTGTTTTTAATCCCCTTTTTAAAATGTGGTTTTAATGTTCTAGAAAAAGGTCTCCCTGAGAAATTAACACTAAACAAGGACATGAAGGGTGTGATAGAGGGAAATCAGAAGCTATCTAGGGGAAGAACATTCCCGTCAGAGGAAGCAGCCAGGGCAAAACTCCTGCTGCTGCTGCTGCTGCTAAGTCGCTTCAGTCATGGCCGACTCTGTGCGACCCCATAGACGGCAGCCCACCAGGCTCCCCCATCCCTGGAATTCTCCAGGCAAGAACACTGGAGTGGGGTGCCATTGCAAAACTCCTAGATTAGCTAAATGGAGTATGGATGATGTTAAGGAGCAGAAGACTTAGGAGACAAGGTCTGTGAGGCCACAGGAACCTGATTTCATGGGACCTATAGACATTTGTAATAACTTTATTCTGATGAGATGGGACACCATGGAGAGATTTATGCAGAGGGGTGACAGGATCTGACTCATGCTTAAGGATGCTGTATGAGAATAGACCAGAATAGGAGAGGGATAAGGCAAGGCAGGGAGGTCAGTTAGGATGCTGACCTATACTTTAGGAGATAGATGATGGTGGTTTAGATATGATAATAAAGTGGAGGTAATGAGAAGTGCACAGATTCTGGGCTTATTTTGAAAGTTAACCAAGTGGATTCTTTGCTGAATTGAATATGGTGCATGAGAGGAAGAAAGGAGCTAAGGGGGAATCCCAGAACTTTAGCATGACCAATGAGAAGGATAATCTTGCCAACAGTGCAATGGGAGAAGATCAGGTTTATAGAAAAAGAACAGGAATTCAGCTCTGGATAGGTTAGGTCTCAGAGGAGATGAAACATTCAGATAAAGATATTAAGCAGCAATTAAACAAACAACACTGGGGTCGGGTCCTGGGTGGAGATATACATCTGGGAGTCATCTATAGTACTTATGAGAATAAATGAGATTACCGAGAAAGTGAATATACGTGTATTAGGAGCAGCTCTCCACTGGTGACGGATGTCTGTAGAAGTCCACTGTCATACCACTTGTGATCAGAGTGACGTCACTCTTGGGTATGCAATAAGCAACAGTTTGCATCTCACTATCTAACACCCCAAGTAGGTTTACTTTGCCAAGTGAACCCTCTTCTCTAGCACCATTAGGATTCCCTCCTAGAGCAGAAAGCCGCTTCGATCCCAGCCTTATCAGTTGGAGTCTTGGCCCCATTTCAGAGACCCTGTCACCCACCTCTCTCCCAATCCACACAGGGTTGAGCCCTGCTTCTCATATGCCTCCCTCACCTAGATGAATACTTCTGGTCTCCAGAGTTTACACACCCATCAGCCAATAAGAATTGCTTGCTATCTCCCAGAAGCACCTACTTAAGTCAATCAGCTTCACCTCCCGAATAGGCCATGTGTAATGCCATTTCCTTCTTGAGAGCCTGTTCATTTTCCCACCTTGACTCATCCAAGCCTAAGTTAACCCCTCACCTGTCTTAATGCCATGACTTCTGCCCCTATAGAGCTGACCAGAGAGAAAGGCCAACAAAAGCCACAGGACAGGGCTGTGCAAACACGTGCCCAGACATCCCAGTCAGAACAGAAGCTTCTTGAAGCTTATGAGTACCTCTTAGCCATAAGGATAACAGGGTTATTACCACACTGCTTGGAATATAGAAGGTGCCTGGGGCATCTCTATTGGATCAAGAGTTTCCATAATATAAACTACAGAAAGCTAAGGTTCCCTCTTATTGTTTATCTTATTTCTTCTAGAAATACCCAAGGATGGACTTGGAACCACCATTCCTGGTTTGACATGTGAGTTTGCCAATTCCGAGCTTTACTTTCTCACACAAGGGGCTAAACTTTCCTTAACCCACAGAACCTGTCCCTGTACAGAGATAATGAAAATAAGGCCAAGTTTGGATGGTTTGTGAAAATTAAATGAGACAAAGCCCATACTGCATTTAGCATAGGGCTTGGCACATAGTTAGAACCCAAAATAGTCTAGCTAGTACTAAAGATTCTTGATTTCTATTTCCATCTCCTAAACCATAATGTTTTTATATATGCATAGACACAAACACACATATATACATAAATAGAACCCCAAAGAAAGGTACTGAAAACAATTCCCTTGGCTACAATTAGTACTTGGACTCTGCACTGCTGTCAGTTTATCCCAGTATGACAATGCCAATACTGAACAAATGGTTTCTACATACAGCAGAGTCCACCTCGGCCAAGATACAGTCTGAGGGACTTCCCGGGCAGTCCAGCAGCTGAAAGACTCCACACCCTCAAAGCAGGGAACTAGATCCCACACTCCACAGCTAACGATCTCACATGCTCCAACTAAGTCCTGGCGAAGTCAAATTAATAAATATATATATTTTAAAAAGATACAACCTGAATCACACAGGCCTGATTTCCCTAGTGCTTCCTTATTCAGGAATAGACAATGCGATAGAAGAGACTGTTATGTCATCAATCTTCAGTAAATTTCACCCATAAATTCCAAATCTTGTAAAACAGGGAAAACAAAAGAAGTGCATCATGTGTTCCTCCAATTTCATAGTCGATGTATTCAAATAAGAAAAAGTTATGGAATACATACCATGTTTTAGGCTGTATGTGTGTGCGTGTGTAAAATAGTAGATTAGCAGAGCTAAAATCATCGGTGATCCTGAGAACAATTTAAATGTGCTAAATTCGAGGGCAGCATGGATTGAAAAGAAATATCAAGAGTTAATCACTCTCTAAAATACAACACCCACACACATCATTCAGCATGTCCAAGGACAGCTAATCCTAGTGAAAATAATAGCACAATTCACAAAGACAGCAGGTCAAGCCCCAGCTTGAAACCAGATATTTTGAAGACAAAGTTTAATATTACATGGCAAAACTCTAAAAAAAATTTTTTTTTCTAAATCAATGGATCTTAATTACATCCAACTGAGGATGCCAAGGAGAGGATACACGTGGCCACGTATTCATGGATGAGGCAACAGCAGATAAGCTAAGTAGTTCATTTGTCTTGGTCGGCCCAGAAGATGTTAGGAAGATATTCATTTGAACCTGACAAGCAGGTGGTAGGAGATCGGACAGCAGTCAATGAACAGGATGTTCTGAGCCCGATTGATAACATAGATATTGACAAGTCCCAGGAATCAGGGAACTTGCCTGCACTCGTTCAAGGCATTCAAGGGTGAGAACTGGGTCCTGGTCGACAAAACGCTTCACCTGCGTCATAAGCAACAAGCTGCTGGGCCACAAGACCCCTGAGTGACCTGTCTGAGCTGCTTTCATAAAAGGTACTGACTTATAACGTTAGGTTGGATTTGTTCAACAAATCCCAGCACACGAGAAACTACACAGGCCATGTCTTGAAGGTTAAGTGGAGCAAATTAAGGACAAATAGTCAGAAATAAGTCTTTAACAGCAGTTAGGAATTCTTAAGGAAACTTAAAGGCTTCCCCAGTGGCTCAGAGATAAAGAATCTGTCTGCAATGCAGGAGTCACAGGCTTGATCCCTGGGTCAGAAAGATCCCCTGGAGGAGGGCATGGCAACCCATTCCAGTATTCTTGCCTGGAGAATCCCATGGACAGAGGAGTCTGGTGGGCTACAGTCCATAGGTGTCAAAGAGTCAGACACAACTGAAGCGATTTAGCACACACACACAAGGAAACTTAAGGAATTCATTAACCCCAAAGATATAAGCTTGGAGAAGGCAATGGCAACCCACTCCAGTGTTCTTGCCTGGAGAATCCCAGGGATGGGGGAGCCTGGTGGGCTGCCGTCTACGGAGTCGCACAGAGTCAGACACGACTGAAGCGACTTAGCAGCAGCAGCAACAAAGACATAAGCTAAAACTATAAACAGATTCCCCAAAAGTTTAGATCAATTCAGAGGAAGGCTTTCAAGGGCAATGACTTGGCACCCTAGGGCAAAAGGTCTTTGAAAGTGCCCTTGCTGTAGGGATAAAGAGGTGCTCCCCGGTATTTTCTGGTACCCCAGGGGTGGGTCTCTTTGGTATCTTCCATTTATCACCCTCACTGTCAGGCTTGGCTTTTTGGCCTCATGCATTCCAAAAGCCTGGTGGACAGTCACTGTGACACATGATTCCTGTTTCACTCTCGTCCTGTCTTCTTTCAGCAGGGTCAGGCTACAACGGATTCCACAGGAGGAAGGGACAGACGTCATATCTGCCCAGGGCCAGGAAGAGGGTGAGCTCACACTCCACCTTCGGCTTCCAGACATGCTAAGCTTTCTCAAGGCATCAGGTCCTGCCGAAGCCTCATCCCACCTCCCTCCATCCCTACAGGCCTGCCTCTCCCCATGGAAGATAAACTCTCTACCACAGGACCCAAGGGACACTGCAGAAGGAAGCCATTTCTGCAAACAGTAATCCAGGTATAGATTCTCTTTTCCATGCAACACTCCAAATAAGGCTTTGTGACCCCTGGAATGTGAGACAATATATAAAAGATACCAAAGAGAGCATCATTACGGTGTTTATTATGACCTAAAAGAAACAAGGATCTGGAATGTGGAGGATAAGAGACAAGAGCACGGAGACAACACTGCAGAATTGGGAGCATGTGCTTCAGATTGTCCTTATTTCAAAAGAAAAAAAAAACATATCATTTGTTACATACACTTGTTATATACAGGTCATGTGCCTTAGCAAATTCCATCACAAAGATCACCTGAATGTCAGAGGGTGAAGGTCATATTCAAAGAGCTACCTCCGAACATGGAGGGGTTGGCCCTGGACACAAATAACATGATAACACGACCCTGGGAGGGAAATGTGTTCTGAGTTATACCAGGGCCTGACAAGGCCTCTCCCACAGGCTCTTCCTAAATAGGAACTTGGCAGTGGGATTAGCAAGGGCTGGAGGGGACATCCTTGGCTACAGAGGTGAGGCCCTTTAGGGTCTTGAGGAATTTGGACAGAAGTTCTTTCTCCCTGCTGGTAATAACACTGAAGGATCAGTGTCACATCCATTTTATTAATTTTCTTGACAGGCAGATCTAGTTTCCACGCAGGCACCACAAAATCAAAACATACGCATGTCAAGTGCCCCATGTGGGGTGGGGCCCTGCCAAGGCCGTGTTCCATCAACAACAGGAAGCAGAGCCCAAGTCCCCAGACCATGTGTGCTGGTCCTGTGGGTAATTCCCTGCTGGAAGAAACCACCAGAGCTTTGTTGGACAAGCCAGAGGAGCTTGCTTGGTGACAGTCCTTTATCCTGGTCTGGGCTCCTTGTGTTGAATGTAAGAGCCCTGGAGGACACCAGGCTACATCTGGCTTTGAGGCTTGTCTCTGAGTCCAGCCACAAAGACCTCCCTGCTGCCTCTATTTGCCTGCATTCAGTTGTATCCAGGCGGGGACTGGCAGCCTGGATTAAAGGAGCCATTTAAAGAAAAGCAATGTCCTTATTTGTGAGCTGGGTCTGAGCCAGGATTCTGCAGAGTTGAGGTCTCTGGGCACATAGTAAAGTAAAGGATATTTTCATCAAGGCATCTGTCACTAAAGTGATTGAAAGGACTCCAGGATGATTTGTTCTTTTCTGTAACGTTAACTATAAACTGGCTAAATAATGTAAATGAGTTGGGCAGAGAGGGTGAGGTCTGAGATCAAAATCCTATTCTAAGTCACACAACTTATGGATGCTGAGAGTGAGCCCTGACAGGGGGTTAGCTCATCACCTGCATCCCCATCCTCCCTACCCACCCCTGTCTCTGCATCCAGGGTTACTACCAACTGCTGGTGGTGGAGACAGCAACAATGGCAGCAAAAGGCTAGAGAGTTCACACCTTTGATTTCAGAGTTTCTGGCCCTTTTGCAGGATCTCCTAGTGACTGACTCATTTCCTACCTCAACCATTAGCAATTCAGGAAGCGGAATGTAAATAAACGAATAACAGGGAGGAGAATATAAGGCTAGATCTTGAGCTAAGGCCACCAATGCCAAATCAAGGAGGCCTAGTCTAGACAGGATTTACTGTGCTGGTTTGCTACCTTGTCTTTCTAGGCTAAGCAATCCAAGGATAAGGATCACCAAGAGCTCTCAAAGCCCACTTAGCAGAGTCCTGGGTCCTCCACCCAATGTCCTAGAAACACTCCTGGCCTGGCCTGTGAGGACAGAGTTGGGTATTCCTTTGTCTGAATTAGTCCAGTGGTCAGGGGCCACTTTGGGGACTTTGGAGAGGCTGCCCAGTCATCCTAGGGGGTTAACTGCTGACCGCCCGATGAGTATATCCAGACCGCCCATCTCACGGTGTAAAGGGCCCTGTGGCCCAGGACTCAGTTCCTCCCTTGACTCTTCATTCAAACAACCATGGCATGTCGGCCCTGCTGGCCTCCTTGATTGTGCAGAAATAAATAAATGAATTATGTTGTTGGGGTTTGGGCTTCAGCACAAACACATGGTCTGCATTTATCCGCACAGTGAGAGGTCCAGCAGCCACTTGATGTAAAAGAGCAAAATGATAATTCTTTTCTTTAGGCGCTCTGGTGCCATATGGAATGTATATAAATCATATTTTTGTTTTAACAGCGGAGGCTTTGTTGATAGATAAACATGTGGTTTATCTAAAAAAAGAGAGAGGATCGTGCTTTGAACAATCATTTAATGGCCATGGATGTGCCAAATAAAAATAAAAACATAATTTTGAAAGAAGCTGGCCTTGTGCCCAAATCTGTAACAAGGAATTTCTCCTTAACCAGAGTGGTTAAAGCCCGTCGATCTGTTTTGAGTTTAAGTTGTGCTCTCTACTCAACCCCACGACAAATTGAATCCGGGGCTAATGTGCTCTAATCGGATGAGACGTTACCTTTATGAATGACCTCATGGAGAAGAGGTTGGCGAGCATGGTGGAGAGCCCTTGAGCCAGGCAGCTCTGGGCGATGAACCCCAGCTTCAGTTCTGCGAGGCAGATTGCATCATCCCCCTCTTTCCAATTCCAGCTCGGGATGTTTAGCAGATGGGCCTGCAGAAACAAAAACAGGTATGAGACCTCACTTTGTTAAATGTTCAATTGCTTAAAGTCTCCTCCGGGAAATGCAGCATTTCCCAACTGCTCAGGGTCATCCAGACTCTGCCTTCCTTTCCCTTGCCTGGGTCTGGTGTTTCCTGCTTTATTCAGCTCTTCTGTGCATTAGATCTCAGTCTCCCTGCAACTCTGCTTTTGCACCTACCAAGTCCAAGTCTTCCCCTTGGGTTTGTCACTGAGCCAACCAGAGTCCAGAGAGAATTTCCTCTTGTGACAGACACATCAACCTGTGCTACTAGAATGTCTGGCTAGGTTGTTCTAAACTGGCTCTCCGAAAAACCTTAAGATTGTCAGACGCCTGTATATTTTAGATTTCTTTTTTATCTGCCTTCCCAGATCTCTCGCTCTATGGCTCCTGAGTTTGAGTGAGCATCCAAATCAACTGAAGGATTTACAAACTGCCACCCTTGCCCCCACAGGTTCTGACTCTTTGGGGGTGGGGTAAGGTTGGAGAATTTTCATTTCTCACAAGTTCGAGGTAATGCTGAGCTAGGAACCATTTTTTGAGAAGCACTGCCCTAAATTATCAGGCATGTCACAGTGGAGACATGCTACAATCTCTTGCAGATGGACTGATCCTATTCACCAGTGAGGTCAGACCCTGAAACAAGGACCCAGCGGCATAATCATCCAATTATTTTAAAGTGGCATGAAGCAGAGAGTCAGAGATAATACACTAGATGAAAGAATTAAGGCTCAAAAGTTCTCCAGAGTTGGAAAATGGGCCAAAGAAACAACCAGAAAAGATTCAAAAGGCCTTAATGTCAAGTACAGCACTTAGGTTTAAAAAAATCAATTATATAAATCCAAAATGAGAAGCCTTTATTTGGCAACAGATATGAGGGGACAGGAAAAAAAAGTGTTTGGGTAAACTAAAAGTCTCCAAAAGAGGCCAATTTGTGACAGATTACAGAAAAATCCAACGGTAGTTTGTCAGAAACTGTCTCCAGATCATGGGACATATGAATGTCCTCTTCTGCTGTGAACTGGCCAGGCTACTTCCCCAGCACTTGATCCAGCTGTCAGATTAAAACAGTCAGATTTGAAAAGAGAAGTTGACAACTGAATAACTCCCAGAGAAAAATGACAGGCTTTAAGACGAGACATGGTTTCTAAAAAAACATCTTTTGAAGAACAGTTAAGGGAGCCAGCAGCATTCAGCCGGAAGAAGCACCACACCTCCAGGAAGACAGGATGGTTACCTGTACATAGCTCAGGTGCTGCTGTGATGAGGAGAGACCAGGCCTGTCTTGCTTTGGTCCAAGGGCCAGAATTAGGAATGACTGACTGCTGTCTATTATAAGAAAGAAGCTTTTTGGCTTGTTTCATAAAGGTAGTTTTTAAGGATGTAATTTGCCTAATAACTGGAGAAAGTTACCTCCAAAATTGCAAGATCTTTGTCCCTAAAACTCAGTATGCATTTCTCCAAGACTCAGTAGATAGACTTATGCTCTGCACAGGAGGCTGAGTCAGGCCCTTCTAGGCTTCTACTAATGCCAAGACTCTATGGCCCTGAAATGACTATTTCTCTCCAGGTATCAGCAAACACAAGGAGCACAAAGGAGGAGTCCCTTCACTTTCAGGGCAATATATGATGGGCGTGCTACTAGAAAGAAAAGACTCCACTGTGGAGCCACGACCAAGTCCAACGGCTCCAAGCTTGGCTTTCAGAAATACCACTCTTGTGAAATTCCCTCTTACAAAATCCTGTTCTGTAACAAACTTGTGAATCCTAATCCAGCAATGTTTACTCCTGGGAAAGCTGACTGTATCCTCCCCAATGAAAGCAGTTAAAATAGTCCCATGTGTGGGCTATAGCAGATGGGAATTTCTGTCAAGCTAAGTATCAGAGACCTTTGCACATCACAGACTCAATTCCATTAATTACCCTGCCCTTTATCCCATTTCTCTCTCTATCCTTCACTGGCTTAAGAAGCCCATTTTTCCCCTTTATGTCCCTGGCATCATAGAGAATACATCAGGCTAAGTGGAAAACCGCTCATCTGCATGAGCATCATCTGAGAAGAATGAGGAGAAATTAAATCTAAGTCATGAACAAATAAATCATCAAGTGTGAAAGGAGATGTGGGTGGTCCAAGTTCCAGACAGACACCATGTGACCTTCATGGCACCTTCAAACAAATAAAAAAATCTTTTTAGATGGTCTCTCACATCCCCATGTGCCAGTTTTAGGATTTTAGGTCTTGGGTCCCTCGTGTACCCATCTGGTATTGAGTTCCTTAGACATGTTGTTACACAGAAATGGCAAGTCTGTTTCACTTCTCAGCCTTATTTGGCTATCATATCTTCTCCAATTGTGAGGCAGGGAGCCACCAGGGACCTGCTAAAGGTTGGAAGGACTGTGTTTACCTCCCCGCCCCCCACACACAAAAAAGAGAATGATCCAGGAATTCAACTTGTTTGCTTCTGGTGACTCTATATTTTTTCATTTTAGGGAAAGGTGGGTCCAGTGGGAGATGCCAGCATATTACTATGTAGGAGTCTAGAGGCAAATCCTTTCTCATCTGGAGAACCAGCCCTGCTAAGGCAGGATGAGCATGACCAGTGCTTTCCTCTGTTTGAGATTAAAGGAACATGAAAATAGGCTGTTCTGGAAACCAGAACAAACAGATTCCAGCCCCAGTGCCATCTCTCACCACACATTCAACTTTGGGGAAGCCACCATGATGAAGAAGGTCATCTCAGGGCAAACACTTTCACATTTCTGCTCAAGTGTAAGGATTTACAGTGAGAAAGCTCAGAGAACTTCCATCTCCATTGGGCCACTGGGACTTGGCTTCAGGTCATAGACAAAGATCTCTTTTCCTAGAGTCTGCTGGGGACATTTTAAAAGTCCACTGATAGTGAAATCATCAGGAGTGAGATTTTTCCAAGATGTCATAAACCATCCTTTCCTTCAAGAGTTTTAAGCCATTTTCACTCAAATAAGAAAACAAAAAACAAAAAACCCTGCACCATCTCCTTTCCATGTTGGGGGATGGTGAGGTTGAGGGTTTCTCTCCTTGAATTCTACTGGGGTAAACAGATGGAATTTGGAGACCCTCAGTCCTTCTGTAAGTCCTACTCAGAGGAACCACAGTTTGGTTCAACAGCCTGTGGCTCGACTGAATGAGAGGGTGGCAGTTGGCAGTTCTGCCTCTTAGTTCACTGTCTGCCAAGTGACCATGAGTTATACCCATCAGAGATGCTCTGTCTGAGACAGAACTTAGGCCCACTGTCTGCAGTGACACTGGGATACTGAAATGCACAGATGGTTAGGGAAGGGAGGGAAGTCGCTCAGTCATGTCCGACTCTTTGCGACCCCATGGACTGTAGCCTACCAGGCTCCTCTGTCCATGGGATTTTCCAGGCAAGAATACTGGAGTGGGTTGCCATTTCCTTCTCCAGGAGATCTTCCTGACCCAGGGATTGAACCCGGGTCACCAGCATTGTAGGTAGACGCTTTACCATCTGAGCCACCACCTGATCGTTAACTGAGGATTAAATGAGATAATGGATGTCAAAGCTCTTTTAAAGCTGTAAAATATGACACAAATGTCTGAGATTATGAGAAACTCAGAACCAGTTTTATACAGAAAGAAGACCACTTCCCTACATCCCTAGATCCTAGAATACCACCATCAACAGATCATGGGGAATTGAAGTTCTTCCTATTTTAAGGTTGGTATTCAATTATGGAATTAAGTATCCTCTGGAATACGCTGACAGTCATGTAAGTGTACATGCATGCAACAGGTTCTTTCCCCAAAGCAAGTTTGTTTTGTTTTGGTTTTTTTGAAAGCAAGTTTTAATGGATGGAGATCTTTTGGCATCTAGTTGTGGGTAAGGAGAAAGTGCTAAGAAATGAAGAAAAGTAATATTATAAAGGTAGCTAGGAGGATCTTAAAAACCAGCAAAATTGTAAAGCAAGATGAAGAATGCCTATTTGCAATTCTACAAGGAATGAGATGACAAATAATGACCAGTGGACTTCCTGTTCTTTCTCTAAAAGAGGAAAAGGAAATTAAAAGAGCCCTATAACAAAGTCCCTATGACCCATTCACTCTCACACACACTACACATAAGAACAAAGTCTTATAAATGACTTTTACTAACTCTGAAACCCAAATAGATTGGGGTGGTTCTAAACAAAATGTGTTTTAAGCAATTAATCATGGGTCGATTGATCTGTTCATCACTGTTTCCGAATAATGACAAGGCAGAGGCTGTAAAGGGCGATCAGCTTGCCCTGATCATGTGAATACTGACCAGTGACATCTGGACCCTAGGTCCACAGAATTACTTCTGAGTTTAACAAGAATCACAGAACTGATATTCTCCTTAATTCCTTGAAGATGCTATATCAGCACTCATTGGAAGGAGAAGAAAAGGAACTGACATCCTTTTCTAAACATACAACATTCATTTTCCTATTCAATCTAAATTCAGCCCCAAATCTAAACAATTGCTTAAGGCACTCCCACACTAAATGAAATTTCAAATCACAGAGGAAGGAGGGAGAGGTCACAGCCTCGAGAGCTTTCACCAGCCACAGCCTTGTTCATGAACTTCACCTCCACCTACAGGGGCTGCTGTCTAAAGACTTCTTCAGATTGGTGCCAATGCGTTACCAACATCCTCACTTTCTCTTTAGTGTCCTGGGTTTTCCAGAGACAAAGAAGTCACTGTGACCTTGGGTGCCCACCACCCAACCCACTGGCTGGAGCCCAGTATAGTCTGCAGGGGAACCACCTCGGAGGGCTGGGCGGCAGTGGGCCATGGGCAGCATCCCAGTCACTGCCAGCAGGCTCCGGTCCACAATACCTCCGAAGGGCTTCCACACTGCAAGAGGGGACAGCGCTCGCCAGCAATTAAGAAATAATGGCAGGGCACTGGCACATTTGGCAGAATAGAGTCCTCTCTGGGTCACCTGACTGCCTATTTCGTAGGGAATATGGCCCATAAGACGGGACAAACGCTCACTCACAACCCAGCAGGGAGTCATTCTGCCCAGACAGGACACCTGGCGGCAGGTACTGAGCAGCCTCCAGTTTCTCCTAACTGGTTCCACATCAAACACAGAGAGACGCCACCTTCCCTCCCCCAAAGCTGTTTTCCTTGGAGTCTCCTGACAGCCAAGCAAAGGAGTACTGCCTCTGAATGAGAGACAGGATTGTGGTTTATGGAGAAGGAATCATAAGAAAAACAGCGTGGACTTCAACACTGGTTTTCTTTCTGATCCCCCCTAAACTGTAACACTAGGAAAATCCCTTTATGTTTAATCTCTGGAGAGCCAGCTGTTTTCCTGAATTCAACTGTGCACATTCTCACCTTGAGTTTGAGAACTCCCGTGTTCCACATTCTCCACCCAATGCACGGTCCACCCCCTCAAGTTCACCTGGTCTCAGGGAGAAAAGTGCCCTCACTTACCTGGGACACTCTCCACCTTGACTGCAAAATCCCTGAGCACATACCATTTCCATGTGGGCTTAAAGGAGTCAGGCCAAGTGCTCACCAAGTAGTAGGTATTCGTTAAATACCGATGGAAGAAATGAGAGCAGCACACAGGAATGGAGGTTGTTGGAATGGAGTCTAAGGACATATTGATATTTCTAAACCCAGGGGACCAACAAATGTTTCCTGAATAAATGAGTCACTATGCGAAGAAGTTTCCCTCCAGGGACCACCGGCAAACAAGGTGTCTGGACTGCAGAAATGTCCCGGGAGGCTTTCACCCGTCACTCCTTCTTCTCCAGGTCTCTGGATGGCACCGGTGTGTGTGTACATGCATGCACACACGAGTGTGCAGCTGGACCTCATACTCATGAGAGCTTGGACCCCGCCTGTCCCTCTGAGCCTGGGACAGGCTTGCTGCCCTACCTTATTGTGATATTGCAGCATCTGAGTGATGATTCTTATCTTCGGGTGGTAGTTCTTTATGGAGATGACTCTGAAAGAGAAGAGAACAAAAGCTGAGCCTGGGTCTGCCTCACCCTTGGAGTCTGATGGGGGGATTAATTTGATTACATCCAAATGCAGTGACTATGGGGCCAGCAGCCAGGGCCTTCAGAGGGGCTGCAGGCACTGGGCCAAGTTACACTGTGTTTCCACCACCATATCCCATGGTCGTGTGAAAAAGAAATCGCAGAGCGGCCATAGACGCTGCCTTAGACACGAAAGAAGAAAGAGATCCTGTGATGCCATGGTGACGGCGTGTGTGTACTGGGCATGGGGGGTCTGGGGCAGTGTGTCACGGGCTTACTGCCTACCTCGGCATCTAAATAAAGCAAGTTCTACTCGTGGGGCCAACAGAGGTTTGCCATCTCACATACCCTAGGGAGGAGCCCAGCAATGATTTGCTCTGAGTTCAATATTCCAAGTTAACAACATGAGGCAATGTGACAAATCAGACAAGCGGCTGACAAATGATTCTAATTGCCATGCACACATGGCCACTCTCACAGAAATGGTTTCTGAGCAGCACTCTTAGGAGGGGATCCGTGACTCAGCCTTTGATAGTTAATAGCATCTAGATGACGACTTTGATGCTGGTTAGATAAGTGCCAAGGCCTTGCGGAGGTCGTGGTCTGCTGGAAAATTCCCCCGAACTGCTCGCAGTCCATATTTAGTATTAACCACGGCCTGCCCCCATCTCAACCCTCCCTTCTGTTCCCTATAACAATCATGATGCTGAAAGGGGAGGGGCTGGGAACAGAGGCCTAGAAACACCTGCATACTGGTCCCAGCTGCTCTACTAACAAACGGGGTGACCTCCAGGAAATCCCTGGGCACTCTGGGACTGTTTCCTCATCTGGACACTGGGGGCAAGGGTACCTGCTTTATGTATCTCACAGGCTTTGGTACGAGCAGCACATGAAAAGCCAGATGTGAAAATGCTTTGAAATCATTAAAAGCTCTCTCCATGTGTAAGTTATGGTTTTTGTCATTACCGACTCTGTCAGAGGTGACATTGTACATTTCCTTCTGTGACAAGGAAGGCTAAAGAATGGAATTCCACAAAAGGCCCACCTCCGAAGCCTAATCAGAAATGCAAGTGCATTTATCATGACCACCCCCACAAACTCCCCACCAGGAAGCGCTCTACGCTTCATCCCCTTTTGTGCAAAGATGGAGAGAAAGCAGCCAGGAAGCAGTTTTGTCTGAAAAGCGACCACTTGTGAATTTAGGAAATGGATCATGCAGAAACCTCTCCCTGCACAAATTCACCCTGGGCTTTTACACTTGAAGGATTTCATTTTATTTTTGAAAAAGTGTTATGTTGGCCCATGCTTATAACTCAAGGACTTTGAGCCTCTGTCAGCTCTCGGAATTCAGTTCACAGCATCAGCCAGTTTTCTGCATTAGCTCATTTCAAACGGATCTTTGACATTTTAATTTCAGAAGGGGCAGATTGGTCTCATTAAACTAAGGAGAAAGGAGGATTATACAAATAAGGGAAAGACAGAGCCTATTTTTTAACCCTGAGCTTCCCACTTCCTTCAGCTGGCTGGGCCTTAGTTCTGATTCTGGTCAGCGGATGGCTTAATCACACTTCTGATACTACCTTCATTCAGTCATTTTTATGCCTTGGCATAAGGTGCCCTATACGTCTTCATGTTAACCCTACTGTCGTCAGGGCTTAAACAGAATATTGTGAAAAGAAATGCCCACTTTGAAACTATTATCAATTATTCACTTAAAAAGTAAAATAAAAGGCAGTACCAGCCCCAAGTTTCTCCATAGGGTCAAAATATTAAGCTTCATCTTCTTTCGGTTTTCCATGTGACATTTTGAAAAACAGCGTTCTTTAAAAGCTATAATTTTATCACTTTAAATGACGCAAAAATGTGAAGGCTAGAAATCCTAGCTCAAGGAAACAGTCAAGTGATACACCTTAAGCTGGGGCCACTGTGGTCACTTGCAGCTGTGGCCACTGTGGTCACTTGCAGCTGTGGCTGGTTAGGGGACAGGCCCAGATGTGGAAGCAGGTCCCCATTGCACCAGTTCCCTGCAGCCTGGGAAGCCCTGTGCCTACAGGAGTTTGTGCATTGACTCTCTTAAGATGACTGCACCACACATACTGTCAAAGAAAAGGGAGCAGAAAGAGCACACTGGGCCAGACGTCACTTGCCAGACACAAAGACCAGATGCTGAGAGGAGGACAGACGTGCTCCCGAGGAATTCCGCCCCCTCACTGATGGGAAAGCTCATGGCCCTTGGGACCACTGAGGAAAAGCCAAGCCAAGGAGATGCGAGCACTGTAGTGGTGCAAAGGCAACGTCCCTAGCCTCCACCCCAGGTAAATTCCCAGGACACAGGAAACCAAGCTGCAGGGAGAGGGGAATCTTGGTCTAGACCCAAAGGATGGCTGTTCACAATGAGCCAAGAGTTCCTGGGAATCTAGTGGGAGTGAAATGTTTCCTCTTAGTTCATCTCTTCTCCAGAAGATTCTTTTTATGATCCCCTCCCAGTTCTCTTAACTACTCTGCAATTTATGCTCCAGTCGAGAAGAATCCAAAAAGAACTTTGACTGTCTGGAGCAAAATATCTTATCTTTCTGGCAACTGCATAGCCCCAAGATGTCTGGAACATGGGTCTATGTGAAGAAAAATGCGGAATAATTTTCTCCTGAAATGATAAAAACAATAAGGAGCAGAAGTTGGCCTGAAAATGGGCTTAGATGGGCCTAGCCTATTTACAACAAAGGCATTGGGCAGTGTTTTCCAAAGACTGACTGCCACTCCCCCACCCCCACCAGGAGGCGTTCTGTTAAAAAAAAGCCAGGTGGGGAGGGGATTGTAGTCAAATAGGTTTAAGAAACTCTCTACAGAACATTACCTTAGAAATTCATATGAGTAATCAAAGCACTGAGGAGGCTTTCAGTAAAGAAAACTATTTCATTTGGGGAAACTGGTTGAAACAAGCCAATTGCTCAACAAACCCCTCTTTGTGGGAGATATTAATCAGTGTGCTGTAGATGCACCTGGAATGCTCTAACATGGGGCTCCTCATTTGGGGCCGCACAATTTTCTGCTACAGGGGGCCATCCTGTGCATTGTAGGATGTTGAGTAGTAACCTTGGCCTCTATCCACCAGGCATGAGCGGCACTGTCCTCTAACTATGACAACCAAGGACACTTCCAAATATTCCAAAAGGCCCCCTGGTTTAGGCATATTCCCAGTGAAATCTATCTTTCCTTTGCTAGTCCTGCACCCCAAGTCTGGTTGTGAGTCCTCATATCTTTTAAGGCTGAGCTTTTGGTTGGCAAAGCCTTGTGTCATTGCCTTCTGCACCCACCACAGCCTCAGTTCCCCCCACCCTGGGCCTATGCAGGTGGTGAGCTAGAAGGTGACTAATGAGGAAAGAAGGTCCTGCAGAGACAGTGCTCTGCAGAGGGACCCAACAGAACAGCAAGTGGCCACGGAGCACCCAGCCCAGAGCCCTCCCTGCCTCCCTGAGATTACCTCATGATGTTGGAGGCATCTTCAGCGTCAGGGTCTGCGCAGTATTTATTGGCAAGGATGAGGCACGCATCTGCTGACTCTATCTAAGACACCAAAGAAAATCACAGAACACAAAAATATGAATAGCCATCCTTGGTTGCAGTCTCTCTCTGCTGACAGCTCTGGGGGAACCTGGTGCTTTGCAAGGAAAAGAAAAAAATAATAATCCTGAGAGATTATAGTTTTTGTCAAAAGTGTAGGTTGCAAGTTCTTGTTATGGTATAAACATTTCATCTTGTTGCTGTTGGAAGGGACAACGTGTACCTTGGCAATTACACTTTTCATTTTGCCTAGCTCTTACACAGAAGCTTTCTGTCTTGAGGTAACAATTAATTAAGGCTTTCAGTCCCTCTCCACCTCCTTTCCTCACCATCTGCACCATCATCCTAACTTTTCCAATCGGGAAGTGGTGTTAGGTGGATGAAACCCCTTCTCTCAGGCTACCAAGTTAACTGAGTCATTGAGGATTCAGAAATTTAGACTCTTAAGTCCTTCATCTAACCTTTTTTTCACATCTTAAATGTGGAAGAAGAGGAAATGAGAGCCCTAACTCAGATAACGGCTCAGTACTGTTTAGTATTCAGTTAGCATTCAGATATTCAAAAGACAACAAATCTGAGTGTGAAATGATATGTTACAGATGACCTTGAAAGACAACCTAAAGACTTAGCTAAACATGTGCCAACAGAAACTTATTCCTTTGAGAGGATCACAAGTTGTGCTAAGAATCATTTGCAACTAAATCAGGTCCATGGACAATAATTATTTCCCCCAAGTTCTCATAAGATTTCACATTAGACATAACTTGGATCATGTCTGGATAATAGTAACTAGACTCTGTAAGTGAAAGAATTCCCATGCTGGCTCTGGTCTGTCCTATTTGGGATGTTGTGCTTACGACAGCCCATTTCTGCATTTGGTGGGAAGGCATGGTTTCCTCCATGGTATGTCAGAAGTTGTCTCCAGTTTTCTTTCTTTCATAAAGCGAAGAATTTGCCCAAATTCTTTTGGCTTATTCATGCTTGCCAATTACATTATTTACTGAATTATGTAGTGACCGCAGTAAGCACTGAGATGTCAGTGGATTCAGAATATTAATCTATCCCCATTGGCATGCAAATACTGAACATGCTTACAAAAGCCATAAAAAAAAAGTAGTGGATGCCATTTTGCTATATCCCTTTCCCTTGTAAGTCTTAGGTGTGTTTATAAGAAGATTCTAACTTAGTAGGTTCTAGACAGAAAGACCAGCTCATTACCAAGTGCTGCCAGATATCTGCATGCTTAGTTTTACACCTTTAGTCTTTGGTGAGGAAAAAAAGGAAGCTCAAAATGTTTGATGGCTTGGGTAAACTTTATTTTATACTTTATCCTTAATGTTCCTTCCTGATATAAATAACAGATTTCAGAGCTATGCTGAATCCAATTTAAGTATTCAAAATGGGGATGAGTTGATTGCTATGTCATGTATGATACCACTGAGTCCATACAACTGGTCTGCTTCCCTTAGCAGTGCTGATATTGAGGGGCCCAGTGATGTCTAGCATGTTATGTACAAGCAGTCCACGTATGGAATGCTCATAGCTGGTCTACCAAGTGCCAGCAGAACAAAGTCCTGGGACCAGGGCAAGGGTGATATCAAGGTTGGTAGTATCTGATTTATTTTCTAAGAGCTTTGGAAGGGACTCTTGGCCATGTCAGGAGGCATGTCCTGTCACCCCAGTCACACACCCCTAGATGGAATAAAAGCAGAAGTCACTCCTTCCTTCTTACCTTGACTCTCGCAAGATCATGTGGATTGAGGACTGAACCCTGATAAAACTCCACCTGAGTAAAATGCCGTTTGAACAGAGCTTCCAGCTCCAGGTTAGGGGAGATGCTGTGCAGGGAGGGAAGAAACAGCTGTTAATATAACAGAGTCAGGTATTCAGCCTCCGTGGCCTCCCTTCTCTCCAATTTCCATAGAGAGAGAAAAGGCTTTCACCTTCAGAGCACCCTCTTTCTTGCCATAAATAAGAGGCTCACACTGAAGAGAAGTAAAACCTCAGCCCAGCTGAAAATCAAAACCAGTACCAAGCTAAAATGAAGAGTTTCACAACCTTTAGAGTCTGAGGTCCATGCAGTAAAATGTCAACTTCATCACAAATGGAATCCCTACTTTTTAAAATTTTATTTCACTCACTGTTTTCTCTTATTGATTGGTTTATTGTTTGTGTTGGGCCTTAGTTGCAGCACAGCGGGGTCGACCTTGCTTCATGCAGGATCCTTCTCTGCCATGCATGGACTCTCCTGGTTGTGGTGCACAGACTCAGTAGTTGCTGTGTGTGGTATTAGTTGCTCCACAGCTTGTTGGATCAGAGTTCCCTGACCAAGGATCGAACCCCTGTCCCCTGCATGGCAAGGCAGATTCTTAACCACTGGCCCAGCAGGAATCACTATTTTATGAATGAAGAGCAGAGGCTGTGACATCAGGGGTCAGCCAAAGGTCTTCCTGGCAGAGCTTCCTGCTGTTCCTTTCACCAAAAGCCTTTTCCCTACTTTTCCACCTCATGGACTTCTCAACCTCAGGAACTGGATCCAAAAATGTCTCCTCTGAGTAGACATACACAGAGTCAATCCACTCGCAGTATTGTTCGTGATTCAGCACGTGTACACTATTTATCCTTCTTAGCCTTGAGCCACACCCTGCAATCTTTCCCATTGCAGGCCAAGGATTAAAACATTGGTTAGCCTATCCATTCATTTATTAATTCTTCAGAAATGAGAAACACCTAATCTCTGTTAGGTACTTCACTAGGCACTGGGAGATCACATTCAGTTAGAACCTACTAGGTGCCAAGGACTGAGTTAATCAACTCTTGCCTAACACAGTACTTAGTAATGATGATAACTGCTAATGTTCTCGAGCATTTGCTATGCAACAGCCACCATTCTAAGCACTTGACAAATATTAACTCATTTAAACCTCAGAACAACTCTAGAGGAAGGTATGTTATTAACCCACAGCTTGGAGAGGTTAATTAACTGGGCCATGGACGACAGGGCTGACAATGATAGATGCTGGGGACACAAAGGTAAATCCTAGCAACTGAAGCGTCAGCAGCCAGCTTGTTGATTTGGACTAAAGCAATGGGTGAGAGAAATACATCTGCCTGTGCAAGTCCAACCGGTCTTCCAGATGTGTTACAAGCAGGGCCTCCTTCAGGAAGCCTGCCCGCCCTGGTAATACAAGGAGTGGTGGTCTCTCCCCAATACAGATGCCCCATGGGATTCTGCTGTTGATTAAACTGACGTCAGTACATTAATAGAACTATGTCGTGCTCTAATTGCTGCACATGTGCTCATCTTAAAATGTCCAAGAAGGGTGACTTGTCTTCAACCTTCCACGTGCTCAGCAGAGGATGGGCCCCACAGCTGGTCATCAGTGGCTGAGCAGTTAATTGGATCTATGGGTTGAGCTCCTGTGTCCATGGTCTGCCCAGTCCTTTCAGAACTGGGAGAAGTCAGTGCTAAGAAGAAAAATGCTGGTGCTCAAACATGGTTGCCAGTTCCATATTCACAAATGTCAAAAGGAAGGCGATGTACAGGGTAACTGTAGGGAAGTCAACCTCAGTGAGATCTCAGAGCAGGACCGAGTCCTGGGTGGTCAATAACGAGTGGAGCCAACACCAGCATGTGAGCTTTGTCTCTTGGCAATGTGGGGCTAAGACTTGCCCCATGATGACCCCGTCTCCATAAAAGAGGAAGACAGTACCACCCACGTAAACATGCCTGCATTCTCCATCTCTCCATCCGTGTGGTGGGCTACCTTTTACCTTAAAAGGGGACCAGGCAAAAGATCTCAACAGCACTGAGTGGAAGGGAGATATCTTGGTTTCCTCCCCTATAAAACAAACTTGATTAAATCCTACCGCCTAAGTCCATTGTATAGCCTAATATATTTTCTCTCACATGGTAACAGCTAACATTTATTGGGCACTTAGTGGGTGTCTGATTCTCTTTATATGCGTGCATGCTAAGTCGCTTTAGTTGTGTCCCAACTCCTTGCAACCCTATGGACCATAGCCCTCCAGGCTCCTCTGTCCATAGGATTCTCCAGGCAAGAATACTGGAGTGGGTTGCCATGCCCATCTCCAAGGGATCTTCCCAACCCATTGAACCTGCATCTCTTACAACTCTTGCACTGGCAGATGGGTTCTTTACCACTATTGCCACCTGGGAAGCCCATCTCTGTATACTTGGAATGAATTTGCTTTTCATTCTGATAATAGCCCAAGATAGTAGGTAGAAACCATTTTGAACTTCCCATCTTATGGATGTGGAAACTGAGGCCCAGGGACTTAACTGGTTCGGGATTTAGTTGAGTCAGGATCCAGATTGTCCTCTGAGCTGAGCATGCACTCTTACTCCCTCTTCTGATTTAAGGAGAGACTATGGTGACCAGCACTGTGTCCTAAACTGAAGGTTCCTAGGAATGATGGCTGTTGTTACTGTTGTTATTGCCTTGAACCCTGCTTCCTGTTACTTCTGTGTCTTGCTTGGGCACTGTGTTAGGCCTACGCTCATAAAGAATCCACACCAGACACTGTGGATACATGTGGATTGCACAGATCCAGACAGCTTCGGGGACAGTAATGATGTGTTTGACCAATAATGAACCTACTGTCATTTGCCAGACTCACCTCCACAGAGGCAGGTGCCACTCTTATCACCGAACGAGTGGGTTGCTTCCTTCCCATCGTTTCTAGGACATCCTCTCCAATGAGCCCAGCAGAGACGGTGGCTAAGTCAACTCTGCCCTGCCCCCCGTGCCACCCCCACATCAACCCACCTACAGACACTCAGGGGGGCCCCCTTGTGCTGCCTGCTTGGGTGGAGGGTCTCAAAACCGTGGGGGCCTCTTACTTGTGAAGAAAGACGATCTCCACATTGACATCATCCCGGTCCTTGTGCAGAAAGTCCTTCAGGAAGTTGGAGACGCTCTCCAGGGTGATGTGTCCGCAGACCACTATGTGCCTGAAGGGGAAAGGCCAGTTAGATGAGGCCATTCCAGAGATGCCCTGGCACCCGCCCCCGCCAAGACAAGAGAAAAGCGCACAGCTGCAGGGAAGCATTCATGTCCTCTGAGGAGACTTGGTAAAGCCCAGCTCCCTTCCCCAGAGGGCTGTGAGGCAAAGCAGCAGGGCCAGAAGGTGCTCAGAGACTCCTCGACAGAAAAGCATATGGCTTCTCACCTGATGCTACACAAAATCCTATTAAAAGCCCAACCGCTTGGCCAAGTGGTTTTATGCATTTAACAATAAGTGACATTATGCTTGCGCTTAAACGCTGCATTATCAAGCCCCTTGCAGATTCATATCTCTCCCTTTCTGCCCACAAAGCGTCCTCCCGGGAGATTTACCGAATGAGTCTTGGTTTATGACATAGAGCTTATCAGGTAATGAGATAACAAATCTTGCTGAAACGATGATTTTGTGTGTAAGAAAGCGGACTTTTATCAGGGTGGCTAATGTGCGGCTTGACACGTTATGGGCTCTGCTGGCCATAAGCAGTAAAAAGGAAATTTTGCATTTTTCTGCCATAACTCCTCCGACAATGGGAGCATGTAACACTTTACAGTAAGTGAGCATCACTCAGGGCTAAATGTGGGATGGGACACCTATGGAATCTGAGATGGTGCCGCAGGCAGGCTGTGTATCCCCAGACAGCTGCTTCCTTAGGGTGCCTGAGATTTCCACAAGAGACAAAGGAATTTACCTTTGAACAGGGGATGAGGATGGAATGGTTTGCCTTTGTTTCGGGGTGCTTTGGACTTGTCTCCGGAAATAGCGGCTCCCCTTGAGGAGATGAGCCCATCTTCCAGGACTACTGGAAGAACAGTCCTCACCCCCCTACACGCCGCCAATATCTTTGGCTCCTGGACCAATCTGACTTTGACACCAGCTATACTGTGGCCACTTACATTTGCTATCTATGATGCTCAATCAGGAGTAAGCTCTTTGATACAAAACTATCAAAGAGACTGACTGCGGAGATGAAATCTGCCAGCTTCTAGTAAAGAGACTGTAGCAAAAGGCTCACTCAGCCCAGGTCCCTGTGCCTCTCATGTAGACAGTGACAGAGGCTGACTCCCTGGCTGGGCTTTGAGGCATGGGCAGGTGGTGAGCAGGAAGCACAGTAATTTTGTGGGAGAAATTTAGAATGGCCAGGCCCCTTGCACTCCATAATTGCTCTGTGCACATTCCAGTAAGGCAGAGAGCTCATTGGCTGGAGGCGACTCCTAAGAGGAGGCAGTGATGATCGCTTATGCGATGTTCCATTAGATGCCATTACAAGAGCCTGCCCTTTCGGTGTAATTTGGTGCTTGACTAAGTATGTGAGAATAATACAGTAAACTCATTGGTGAAAGGATAATGATGCAGAACAAAGAGTAAATCAATAATATGCACAATGCAGTTAATAATATCACCATTATGGACTGTTATTGTTACGGTGCTGCACTCAGCGATCAGGCAAGTGGAGGCCCTTGTTGGGGCGGGGGGTGTCAATGGGCTTCCTCAGAAGAGACGTTTTAATATAACCACTTGACTCTCAAGCCAGTACCTGCTGGGTTAAGGGAGGTCCCCTGGCCACTGATCCAAATTTGATGTCCCCAAATGTATATGAGGAACTCCCTTCCGAAATGCACAGTATGTCAGCAAACATGATGCAAATTGAACAACTGGATTATACATATTTTTGTTGGGTCATATCTTGAAAAAATGATTCTTGTGGCAAATGTGCATTTATATGGACAAAAGAGGCTGCAAATGAATGTGCATTTTCTGAATAAGATTTCTGATTTTGAATTTGCCAAGCATGTTCAGAAACTGACCAAAAAAACAACATCTCCCTCCCAATCTGACAGCTCCACAAAAGACAACAGGGCTGTTTGGGGGACAATTCTAATGCTTTCTGCCTACAAACTTCCATGATTGAGAATGAGGGCAGAATGAATTCAATGTACGGGCACCTCTGCAGGACAGATGGGTGAGTGGGACTCTTCCTGATAGTAAGGCAGGTTTGATTCCCTGCTCTGCCACCAAGGATGTGTCTGATTCTGGGCAAGCTACTTATCCCCATTCGATAGATGAGGGAGCTGAGAGGTTAATACTACCCATCCAGCCTCCTGTACCAGGCGCTGCAAAGCTCAAAGTTCTTTACCCGCATAAGCCTGGTTATCATTCAGAGCAGGACTCAAATCAATGATCAGTCCAGGGAAATGCCAGAACATTCATCCTTCCCTATCTTGTACGCAAAGAACTGAATGAACATCTGCCAGCATTTCCTTCTTCCTCTTGTGAGATCATTCATCTCTAGGACAGATGTGTGAGAAGTGGAGGGGAAGGAGGTGAGTCCATCCTCTCACCCTTGAATCAAAGACTCAGGCAGCTGATTTATTCAGCCTTAGAAAGAGTCAGGGTTCTCTTAGTTGAAAATGTGCTGGGTACATATAAAATATATTCCAATGCAATCAATATTATCCCTTAAGCCTTTAATTAGCTTTCACCTCTCTTAAGAAGCAGACAAATGTTGGCAGGAGAGGGGAGAAAAAAAAAAAAAAAGGATTGACTTTTCTCATTTGATGCTGGCCTATCCAATACCATTCTAGACAATTGAAAAAATATATATCTTTAAGCTACAGCATGATTTCTGAGGTGGAGAGCAGTCTTTATCAAAAAAGGAAGAAAAAATCTCCCTTCAACATAATTGGTATTTTTGCTCAGGAAAAAAAGCGAGATTGATTGAAAGCAGATTGCCTTTTTGCCCAAGAAGAGTTATTAGGTACATTATCATGGCAACCTTGGAGAACCCATATTGTTCCAATCTGTCCTCTATCTGAGTTGAAGATTTACGGCTTCCCCCTTTTGTGCCAATAATCATTTCCCTCCACTTTGTTTCCCATGCAGTGGAAGTTATCAGGGAGCCCACATATTGAAAATGTTTGAATGCAGTTAGAACTGATGGGTGGGGTGAAGCTGCCTCTCTGACTCAGCACCTGCATTAGGAGGTCTGCTCCTCACCAGCCCGTAACTGAGGGAGTGAGCACTAGGGACCCTGCAGGAGTACAGGGAATGGACGGTGAACTGGGAAACATTCTTTTTCCAGTAATATTTTCAGGATTCTTGAAAATTCCAGAGGCACTAGTTTGAAGAAGGCTGTTATTGCTGGGGAGAAGAGAAGCAAGAATGTCTCACATCTTCAGTGACTGAAAATATAATTGAATATTGTGCGATTGAGAGCAGGGTGTGCCCTCTTTGGAAGCACAGTGATGGTTGTTCACCGCGTACGATTTGAAGAACGTCAAAAAGTTCCTCATCCAAAATTATCTCTGTTGGGTTCCTTGACACCTACAAATCTACCATGTGAGATTCATATGTTGATAGCCCTGTGTCAGCTCAGCTCAGACACTAAATAACTAAACAACTAAACAGTCTTGGGCAAGGTACCAATTCTGCATTTTACAACCAGAAAGTCAGAGTCTCTGAGGGGTTGGAGCTAGTACCTGATTCATGAGGTTATCTTGAGGATTTATTTAAGTAGACAATACATGTGAAGGGTCTACTAAAGAGTCTGGGCCATTGTAAGCATGATTAAACGATAGGATTCATGTGATGTCTGTAAATCAGGATGTAACAGATATGGAGTGCTCTATAGCTCCTGGAGTCTCATCTGATCCTCAAACAACCCCACATTCCTACTCTCTGCATCTTTTCAAATAACCTCTCTGAACCTCAATTTCCTTAAGCCACATGCCTGACATCTCACCGAAGGTAAAGTCACTTGCCCAGGACATGATCCGGGTCTCTGACTCTAACTCTCACAAAGACAAAGGTGAAGACGTGGAGAGAGAGCAGAGGCTTAGGTATTTCAGCTTCTACTCCTTTACAACAGACAGGAATAGGTCAATGAGAGGTTCCTTCAGACATACAATGGAGGAGACATTGGAGGGTCCTCCCTGGGACAGGAGAGACGCCCTCACTTAAAGCATCATCGCAGCATGGTATCAACAGATACTAGCTGCATCTAGTCAGCCAGGCCGGCAAGCTCAAGACAGCAAAGGCTGAATGACAGCAGAAACTCAGAACCAAGTTGTTAATTGAAGGCATGCAATTTGGAAGTCAAAGGGCTGCTGCTGGTGGTACATTGCTTCAGTCGTGTCTGACCCATAGCCACCCCATGGACTGCAGCCTACCAGGCTCCTCCATCCATGGGACTTTCCAGACAAGAGCACTGGAGTCGGTTGCCATAGCAAAGGGCTGCAAGGTGATGTAAATACCACCTTTATAGCACTTTATACTATGTTCAGCCCAAGGATCCCACAAGAGAACAAAAAATCCAATAAAAGATTCACTGACAATAGAGAACATTCAGGAACATTGGCTGTGAAGGGCTCTAATGCTCTTCCCATCTGTGGCTCTGGATTCAAACTTTTCAAGACTACCAGTAATCTTAATGATTGATGTCATTAAGGGCCTCGCCACTTGGTTTGTGAAGATGGCTAACAAATCAAAAACCATTTCTGGTGGAATGACTTCTTTGGTTTTTAAAGTTCTGTCAAGTCCTGTGAACAACTCTGTCTTGGAATAAACTAATTTTAGCAGCTTGGATTAAAAGACCCATAGAAGTCAGATACATGAGGAAGCATCTTAAATGCCAAAATAGTAGTCGATGGCACTTTGTGGGAAGAAGTTACTCATCCAGTGTAAGAAAGCATGCCTGGTTTGGATAAGGGCTCCAGAAAGAGGGGATGGATTGAATTAGAATGGGCAATATGAAGCAGGCTTGGCATCAAGGGTGGAGTGTGACTTAATCAGAGAAATGATGCTTGACTATTACAGGCTCTATCACAAAAGTGCTAATTGCTTATTTCATGGGTACATCCTCATTCAATATTTCCCTCCCATTAAGACACATCTCCACTTTCGGAATGAAATCCCACACAGTATCCTCAGTCTCACTACTCTCTTCTTGGAGATGGGCCAAGCATGCTGGAATGCCCCAGTGGAGTTGGAAATTCAATTTTAGAACTCAATTCCACTGGTGTCTTTCTGAATGGATCACTAAGGGGAACTGACTTATGGCAGAAGGCATTAGATGAGGACAGAGAAGGGTCTCCCAGTCAAAGGTTCCAGCAAATGAGGCATCTGGAGATGGAATGAGGTTGAGTGTAACTCAATGAGAACCAATGTCTACACCTTTTGAAAGACTCAGGTAACGTTTCTTAAAGCCAGTGGCCTTTGAAAAAGAGATCTGCGACGATAGGCTCTTTTCCACGTCCTCTGTCTATCTTAGCATCAGGACAGCCCTTGGTGAATGTTTAGTCTGCTGTCTGCATTATTTCAGCGTGGAAACCGAGGTCCAGAGCTCAGTGCAAGGTGAATGCCAGAGGAAGGGCAGACCTATCCCCTTGGTTTGATGTCTGCAATACCAAAGAAGCTGGTGCGCCTGAAAGGAGTCTGGGCTAGGACTCAGGAGTCGGGGGGACCTATGCTGTGTGACCTGGGGCCCGGTCACTAGAAAATGAAGAGACCCAGACTGCTGGGGCTGCACCCACTCAGTATTCCAGCTCTCTGCCCCACCCCGTTCACACCAGCCTATCGAGTCTAGACGTCTGCCATGGCTTCCCAATGCAGTTCCCTGTTACCAAACCCCCACTCTAAAAAAAATTTTTAAAAAAAGCTCTCAAGAGTGAGGACTGAGAATCTGACTGCATCACTCCCCACAAGGGCAGGGAGGTCTCAGATCTCTCTTCAGCTGAGCCTCGCTCTAGGAAGACAATGTAAAATGCACAGCTCTGGGCTGTTTATTTTTTAAGATACTATATCCATTTTTACTGGAACAAGTATAAAGAACTTAAAAAACCCATAGCTATCCTGTCACAATAAATCATACAGAGTAAATTGAAAATCCTATACAGCTTTCCCTGAATACATTGCGCTCACTTTGTCAAAGAGGTAGATGAAATGTGGCGTATATTGATCTAGATGTCTCTGTAAAACTATAATATTTATATCAAATACATATGCTAGAATCTTTCCTGTCTCTCTGCTGAGCCTTCTAATCATGCTTGGCTCGTCCTCACTCTCACCCCCAACACCTCCCACTACTGGAGACTGTGTCTGATGGGAATGAATTTTAAGAAGGACTTGTCAAGGGAATTCCACAGCATTTTATCACATAGAAGGCAGGGGCGATAAAAGACGCCACATCCCAGATCACATGATGGTCAGTACCCAAAGTTCACGTCGTCCCTCCTATGTTGAACTGAAACCGTCAGGGTCAACATAACTCTCTCCAAGACTGTCTCGTATGAGAGAGAGATTCAGGAACGTTCTGAGTTTTCCATTGTGTCTCACCTAGTAGTGCTTCCCCTGACTTGGGGCATGTCCTTTAGAGCAACTGTTACCCAGATTTCCCCTTAAGGCTCATAATCCCATTGCCTGAAGGAAGAGGCTAACCCTAGTCCTGCCTTCCCACCGCCCCTTATACTGGGAGCCCATCCCAAAGGAACTGCCTCCCAGTGGGATGGTCATCTTCAGCAAACAACTGCTAACTCTGGGCTGCCCTGAGACCCAGCTCAGAACCCCTAAAACTTTCTGGGCTCTCAAGAATTAACTGTTGATCAGTGGACTGGTTGGCGAAGTATGCTTGGCTTGGACACTCCATGTCATGGGAAGTGTAGAAGACATTTTCTAGTTAGTTCACTGCAAGCCTGCAGGTCATTGGCTGATTCTGCCACCTCTGACCTATCACTGTGTCTCAAGTTTGTAAGAAAACAGTGCATGTAAACAAGACAAAAATGAAAACAAAACAGTTGTGAGTGTGTATGGAGCTCAGGATCCCATGGTTTTAACCAGTGCCCATTAAAGCAGATGAAAAAACAAAAGCAAGCCAACAACCAAAAAAAAAAAAAAAAACCAAGGAGGTTCAGAGATAATTGTCTACCCAGGACCCACATCTAGCACTTTGCTAATCACAGAGGAAGGGAATATCTTCTCCCCACTAGTGAGGAAGAGAATAAAGTAATCATCTTATCCAGCTGTCAATAGAGCTGTTCTGGAGGAGACAGGCTGTTTGGCTGTTTCCCTAAAAGGGGGCAGAAGGCTGAGCAAATAGATTCCAGCAGTGCACCAAAGGCACCTCTGTAAAACAGAGCCCCAAGGTCAGAGGACAGACCACTGGCAGTCCCAACAGAGAATACTGGGATGCCCCGACCAGACCAGAACTTTCTGCACAAAGAGGGCACATCTCATCCTACACAGACAGTCAGGATCTAAACCACCCAGAGGGATCTGTATCTGTACCTCCATCATCCCAAATCACAATTGGACCTCCACAATTATAACAGGCATGAAAGAAAGTGAAAGTGAAGTCACTCAGTCATGTCTGACTCTTTGTGACCCCATGGACTGTAGCCTACGAGGTTCCTCCGTCCATGGGATTTTCCAGGCAAGAGTACTGGAGTGGGGTGCCATTGCCTTCTCCAGGGGATCTTCCCAACCCAGGGATTGAACCCGGGTCCCCTGCACTGCAGACAGACACTTTACCAGGAAAGCTAAGCTACCAGGAAAGCTACCAGGCATGAGGAATGGCCAACACCTTGTGTAGCTTGTTGCCAAAAAGGAACCTCAACTCAAGCCTTAAAAATAAATACTAAGAACCCCAGAGCAGGAGATATTGACTGTGTTCTAGTCTAACATGCACCCTCCTTTCAAAAGCACCTTATTTCTTGGGAAAAAGTAAAATAGTCTACATCTAAATTTTAAAAAGACATCAAATGAGGGAGTTCAGGGTTTAGTAAATAATTTTTGATCTTTATTCATTGGATTTGGCTATAGAATGAAATCTGCAGTTACCTAAATGTACAGATTTTTTTTTAAGATTTTTTGATGTGGACCATTTTTAAAGTCTTTATTGAATCTGTTACAATATTGCTTTTGTTTTATAGCTTTTTGGCTGCAAGGTGTATGGAATCTTAGCTTCTGAAACAGGGACTGAACCTGCACCCCTTGCACTGGAAGGTGGACTGCCAGCAAAGTCCCTAAATGTACAGATTCTTAAATTAGGTGCTAGGTTTGTTTTGGACACACAAACATTCATGCTTGTGTGCACACACACACTTTTTTTTTTTTAAACAATGTTTTCAAAGTACTTACAAAGAAAAATGCAATGATCGGGACCACGGTGAGGTCCCAGTTCTCTGGTTGTCTAGAATGACATTCATGCTAAAATTAAGCATAAACCTAAACCTTGGACTGGGGAAAGGAAGGAGAGACATGGGGGTGAGGAAGGGAGATGCAGATAAGCCTGCTTCTGCTGCTTGCCCGCATAATTAAGAAGCTGCCTCTCATCTGGAGCACAGGTTCTGTCCAATCTAGAGAACACCACCTCGTTTTAAATTTGGGGAACCACTCCTCCCCAGTCAAATACAGTCTTGGGACCTTCAGTCATGGTTCCTGCCTAGAATTGGACAAGCAGTGCTTTCCAGTCTTAAATGAAGTGACACCAAGTTCATGGTGGGAATGGACTGATCCTCATGGTGAAAGCTTGTGAGGACTTTCTCTGAGTTTCTGCTTGCTGGACCCCAGTGCTGCTTCTCAGCCTCACCTCTTTCTAGCATCTTCAGCTTTTGTCTGAATGCTGTAAGATACTTTAACCTTCAAAAAAAAAAAAAAAAAGCCTTTTCTGCTGAAGTCAGCAAGTTGCCTATAACCAAAGAACTTTAATTGTAGATTTGTTTACCTTTAGTTTCTCACTGAATTCTCACAATAACCCAGTATGCAGTTATTAGCACCACTATTTTGATTTTATCTCTTTCCTCCTTCCTTCATGGAAGAGGACTTATATAGCTTCTTAAGCAAGCAATTCTATAATTGCCCAGATCTCATAAATAACACTGGTCCTTCCTTGTGTCTCTCTACAACTCGCCCTTCTGCCTTTTATTCATCCATTACTGCAGGGTTTTGTGGCCTTTGGTCATTTTTAGTAAGCCATTCTTCCTTTGACCTGATTCTTCCAATTTTAGGTGGCTCTTTGGGCTAACAGAGAAATCCAGGCACTTGAACATCATTTTCCTCTATTCCAATCAAATCAGATCTTCCTGTTTCCACTTGATAATGCTGCTTCTGAACACAAGGTACCAAGAGGAGAGAAGATGAAAGACAAGATCAGCTACACCCTCTGGGGATGAAGACAGAACAGAGGGAGAATGAGTCCAAGCAAAGAAGCGGTTCTTAATTTTGCCTGGTAGAGGGAAAGCATGCTAGCTTTGATGTGCAAACTGACCCGACTGCCTTCCCAAATACCCCCACATGCCTCACGGCCCTAGAACATAAGCTGTTGGGATATGGCCCTCCCATAACAACAATTAAGTTGACATATCCTGACACACCCTTGGGTGTGGCCTCATTCCTCAGCCACAACCAAGGGTGTTGCCCCTGCTAGCTGTGTGCTGCTAGCCATCCACTGTAAGTAGACCCAACACCCTGAGCCTCCATCTTCTGACACACACACAAGTACTGGGAGAAGTCCACAGGTTCCAGAGCTTGATAAGGCATAAGATACCACAGAGGGATGTTCGCTAGATTGGAAAGGCCCAGAACTCAATGTGGCATTAGCAGCCCCTCTACTTTCTGAATGTCTCTGTACCCCTCTTTTACAGGGTCCATCATTAGATTTGTAGGTTTTTAGGTCCACAAGTCATCTCTCTGTTACCTTTGCCCTAAACTACTCCAATGGAGACATCTACCAATGTGAATTATCTAATGCTTTTAGGAGCATTCCCTCTAAAAGGCTTGCAGTCTTCATGATTGCCTTATACCTTCATGATTTTATTGAACAAAATTCCTGCCGAAAGAGCATTTCACGGAGACAAGGCTCCTCTGTAATCCAGCTTCTACATAGCTGCCACTAGCTCTTGGGTGGTTCTGATTGATCAAAGTCTCAGGTAAGGCGCAGGGGAGCAAGAATCATATCTTCTTGCTCATCCTTTAACCCACAGCACCCAGCACAGTGCCTGGAACATAACAGGACTCAAATAATTATTAGTTGAGCAAATATATTGGGATGGGAGCTTTCCTAAATCTGTTCTATATACTAGCTAGCATTTGCCTTTGAAGTCAGTGGCTAGGGCCATAATACCTCTCACGAGATGGGCATACATCTATCTCCGAACATGTGTCCTTATTGCCAAAGTACTGGAGGTGAGAGAAGTTTGCTTTTACTGACAACTGGTACTCACATTTGAAGAAGCCCCCACGGTTTGGGAGGTTATGCAATACCAGTACCAGATGTGGAGGTGCAAACCCTGAGAGGCACAGAATCAAGTTTCCATGAACTTCATGCTGCATCAGCTTCTAAAGTTCTTTTACAATAAAAAAGAGACACTGGACTTGGCCAGTTAGAAGGTTTCCTGGTTTATTTTTAGTGTGTGATGGCAGCAGTGGGATGAAACCCCAAATCTACTAGTAATCACTTTGCACAACTCCAGGAAGACGGCTATCAGAATGAATGACACAGCGGAAAGAGAAAACACAGCACAACTTAGGCTCGGAGGGTCGTGTTTGTCCTTTAGATTTAGAATCTGCCCAAAAGTGAAAGTGGAGAGTGAAAAAGTTGGCTTAAAGCTCAACATTCAGAAAAGGAAGATCATGGCATCCAGTCCCATCACTTCATGGGAAATAGATGGGGAGACAGTGGAAACAGTGTCAGACTTTATTTTGGGGGGGCTCCAAAATCACTGCAGATGGTGATTGCAGCCATGAAATTAAAAGACGCTTACTCCTTGGAAGAAAAGTTATGACCAACCTAGATAGCATACTCAAAAGCAGAGACATTACTTTGCCAACAAAGGTCCATCTAGTCAAGGCTATGGTTTTTCCAGTGGTCATGTATGGATGTGAGAGTTGGACTGTGAAGAAAGCTGAGTGCTGAAGAATTGATGCTTTTGAACTGTGGTGCTGGAGAAGACTCTTGAGAGTCCCTTGCACTGCAAGGAGATCCAACCTGTCCATTCTGAAGGAGATCAGCCCTGGGATTTCTTTGGAGGGAATGAGGCTAAAGCTGAAACTCCAGTACTTTGGCCACCTCATGCGAAGAGTTGACTCATTGGAAAAGACCCTGATGCTGGGGGGGATTGGGGGCAGGAGGAGAAGGGGACGACAGAGGATGAGGTGGCTGGATGGCATCACCGACTCGATGGACGTGAGTCTGAGTGAACTCCGGGAGATGGTGATGGACAGGGAGGCCTGGCGTGCTGCGATTCATGGGGTCACAAAGAGTCAGACACGACTGAGCGACTGAACTGAATTGAACAAGGATTCACCCAATCAAATGTGAGGTTAGGCAGAAAGAATCTTCAGGGATTATAATTAGAAAAGTTATATTCAGAATTCTTTTTCTTTAATGGAAGAAAGAATATATGAGGGTGAAAGTCAAAGTCTGAATATGACTTTTTATTTTTTAAGGTACACAGTTCATCTCCCACCTACATGTCTATTCTTGTTTTCAGAACAATAGCTGGAACATTTTGACAAGTGTGTGGAAGGGAAGAGAAACAGCAGAAAAGTGGTGGGGGGGTAGGGGGGAGACAAGCTTTCATTCCATTAGTATTATCAGGAAATAGATTTAATATGCATCCAAGTCTCTCTAAATAGAGCTCCAAGTTTGAAAAGGACTGAAGACGTGGCTTACAAGAATCCAAAGCAGATGCAAAGAAAGAAGTGCCCACATCCACACCCATAAAGACCCCTCTCATTGGAAAGGAATACCTGGGCCTTTACATGATACAGCATCTAATAACACTCATTTTCAGTATCTGCCCCTTGGTACTGAATTTCAGAAGTAGTCAAGGGGTCATTTTTCCAAAGTATTAGGGCAATCTCATTTTTTTTCTTCCCCCCAAAGTTTAATGCTAATCAAAGCAGAATGCCTAATCAGTCCAACATGCCTGTCAACTTGAATTATCTGTTTGTCTTCCTATTTACTGTAGCTGTCTGTCTACAGTTCTTCATATCTCTGTGAAGATCAGTTATTGGGGCCTGTGTTTTCTTCTGACTAGAATGGCTACCAGATGATCCTTCCTGGTGATATGTTGACGATTTGCTAATTTATGGCTTTTAAAATCTAGGAATCTGAAAACACTGCTGAGAGTTTAGGCTGGGGAACACGTGGGCCCCATGACTAGAGGGCTGAACAGCTTACTTGTTGAGGGATTGAAGTTTGTATAAAAAGCAAAGCAGCAGTCACATTTCAGCCAGAGGGATGTCTGTGATGCAGAAATCTTATAGACACCATCACTCCTAGGAACAGCACCCCATTCACAGGCCGAGGAGGAGGCAGGGGGAGTGTTGTCTGCGTTACACACGGACAGGAAGGAAAAGGACATGGGGCTCAACCCAAGACAACACCCTATGAATTAACCCCACATCCTATTTCTAAGCACTGGGGTCAGACCATCTCAGAATGAGTAAAGGAGAAAGTATTAGTGTAGGAAGGCTCTGACCTCTGGGAACCAAGAAGGGAGGTTTACACAAGCTCTGAGTTTGAACTCCCCAACCACTTTGGGAGCCAAATAATGTAACGTATTGCTGAAGATAGATGTGGCGAATTTGAAGATTTTCAAGAGCCTGTACAATGCATCTGGCATGTTGCAAGCACTCAGAAAACAGACATGGATGAGATGAAGATGAAGGCAGGACTCACATTAGTTCTTTTGAGGGGCAGGAAACGGACAATGGGGGTAGATTAAATGAGTCTTTATAAAGAAACAATCCCTGTCCTGGTGCAGCGGAACATTTAAGATCCCAATTCTTTTTTTAAACAATGGTCTAGAACCAGGTGGGCAAAATCTGAGCGGTGGAGAAAGTGGAATTTCATGTTGATACAAAAGAGCTGGGCAGGAGGAAATAGAATGTGGTCTCAGAGAAGAATGAAGGATGTGAGGGAGATGAAGGGCTTATTTCTGATCAGAGGAAAGATACAAAATTAAATGACCTCATCATCAAGAAGTAGGATGGCCTCCCCTGGTAAGCCAGTGGACAGGAGTACTGTAGGCAAAAGAGGGCCTGAAACACAAATGAGATTTTAAAGACCTAGTTCCTTGGAGATAGTACTAAAGATCAATAGTTGCAGGAGGGGTTCCCATAATATTAATTTTAAAACCTAGAGTGTTAGCTCCCCTCTGTCTAGGCAGTAATGAAAGTTGTTGAGTAGGCTGTAATAGCCCTTTCTCTGGGGCGTCACCTCCCTAGACCACTTTATCCCTGTAAACCATCCCTGTTTTGCCCTATAACAGAATCTTAGATTATTCTTGCTTGCGTTGCATGTATTAAAATCTGTACTTGGCATTTCCTTTTACTCCTACCCTTGCCATTGCCTGTCAGCTTCCGGACATGTAGCCTCCACGTGACAGATACCACGCGTAGCTGCCTGGCATGTGGTCCTGAGAGAGGGTCGCAGCCTGAGCAAGTGAGCCAGTGGCGGTGACAGCAAGAGTGGAGAGCGAGGCAGGCAGCTCACTGTGCCCTGTGTTCTTCATCCTTGCAATTCTGTTCTAAGTCATTGAATGCTTTATAAAATATGAGCACTGACATTGAAGGACGTAATAAAGTACTCTGCTTCATCTTTAAATGGAAAAGCCTGACAAAGTCTTGACATTGTTGTTGTTCTTTAGCCATGTGGGACTCTTTGCAACCCTATGAACTATAGCCCGCCAGGCTCCTCTGACCATGGGATTCTCCAGGCAAGAATACTGGAGTGGGGTGCCATGTCCCTCCTCCAAGGGATCTTCCCAACCTAAGGATCAAACCTGTGTCTCTTATGTCTCCTGCACTGGCAGGCAGGTTCTTTACCACTAGCGCCACCTGGGAAATCCCCTGATGAAGTTGGCCAACCTCTATGGTATTAAGGCGGCTTCTTACAACCCTGAGGCCACACCTAGGTTTGAAGGTAGACCACCCAAACTCCTTCCGGGAGGACACTGCCTCCTGAGGGTCGAGATTTTCACTCAAAGCTATGAAATAAACCCAGGCAACCCACCCAGGATTTTCCAAGACGGGCAACTGCTATTCAAGTTCCCACTGACAGTTAAGAAACCACTATTGCAGAAGTGCCCCGAGCTGTGCAGACCAGCTGGGGAGGTGAAAGGCACAGGTAGTTATGTTTGCCAGGGCAAAGAATGCTCTTCTTCAGATGACAAGCAGGTGGGCTGTGCCCAGGAGAGAGTCCAAGTCTGGGCAGATCACAACAATCCCACCACAGCTGGCCCCCTAGGAAATGACCTCCTCAGGAAGGATGGAACCAGGAAGCAGCAAGTAGAAACCCACAAATCTCATTTTGGCCAGTGATCTTTCTGACCATCCTTAAAAGCCCCTCATTGTTAGACATGTTCAAGAGGTAAATACTTTGACAATCTAACCAAATGAGAAAAACTAGGAAGAAATGGTTCTGTCCCCTCTCCACCTTTTTGTCCTTGACCCTAGGGCCAGGCTCCTTAGAGGCACTAGGTGAGTAGAAGGGGGAGAGGGGCCCAAAGTGATGCTCAGGCCTTTACCTTCCTCATCATCTTATACGCAGTGTTCTGGCCCCACTGTGGGTAGAAGTGGAAGAAAAGTTACAGTGATAGGATCACTGAGTTTAGAGCAGAAAGGAGTCTCAAGAGATGATCTAGAGAAGCGGCATGGCCCAGTGGAGCAGACTGCACCCAGGTTCAGGTCCCAGATTGACCCTTTACTAGGGTTGTGATGTCAGGCAAGTCACTGCAAATGGAGATGACGGTGATACCTTCCTCGCACGGCTGCCATGGGGATGCAGAAGGATGGAAGCACCTGTAGATATTATCATTGCCACAGAAGCCAGTCACAAGACTTGGGATCTGTTGATTCACGCTCTCATTTCCAGAAATACGTGACACTCCTCCACCTATATAAGGAGGTCTAAGAGAATCCATTGTACATTTCTGTTTCACAGACAGACTTCATGAATAGGAGTTAGCGCCTATTTATGAAATAGGGGTTCCCCAGCTAGAAGGGGACACAGACTCCTCACCCAGCCAAGGATCTTCCTCCCAGTAAGTTACATTCAGTTCTTGGCCCCCTTTCCATATTCCTTGTCCTCAACTGTCCATCCTTCTCTCTATGTCCTCTGAGCCTTTAGCTACCAGGAATCAGTAGAACAATCCAAACCCATCTAGCCTCCCATCTCCCAACCACTTGGCCTGGGGCTGCTTCAGTTTCAGGCCCCAGGAGCCCCATCCTGGGAAGTCCATTGTCTGGATGGCTCCCCAGGCCAGCTGTCTCTGACAAGGGGGTTACCGCAGATGGATTCTTCTCCCTGGCTGATTATTTTCCATGGCCCTTGGCCATGCGACCTCAGACCATGATCTTGTCAGTTCTCATAAACTAACCAGGAGTGGGTTGAGTCACAAGCAGAGAGGAAATCTCTGGGGAAAACAGCAGGAGCTGTGGGAGGAAGGAGAGCAAGCTGGGATCTCAAAGGCCATGGGAGCCTCACCCGTCCACTTTACCACCTCTGAGAGGCTTCGAACTTACAGGAAGGGAAAGAAGTGGAGACAGTGGCCTCAAGGCAGGCTGGGCTACAGGAGGGCTACTCTTCTGAATAAGATCTAAGGTCTCAGCCCAAAGAGACTAATTGTTCCCAAGACCTCAACTCAAGAGGCTGCCTGACAAGATACTGATTAGACCTTTGGTTATTGACCAAGTCCCTATCTTAGGGACTTTATCATAATGGATAAACTAGAGAATGACTCTCTTTCTCACACTCACACACACACTCCTATATCTACTGTTGGCTCTGGGTGTCCTGTAGGAGGTCAGGCCAGGGATGTTGATAAGAACATGAGTGTGAGCAACTGTGAGCCCTGGATGCTGTGTTGCTGGTGAGGATGTTCTGGGGACCCTACGTGAACTGTTTCTATTATGCCAACATAGATTAGAACTGAAAATGAGGTGCCACTGAAATTTTCATATTCTCCAAAACCCTGAAATTGAGTGTTGTGTGAACAAAACACCATGGTTCTCTACCCCAATTTTTTTGACTTTAAATAATCTTTGAATTTCCAATTCATGTGTCTCCATGGCTTTGGGTCACGTGTTACCTTGAGTTCTCCGACAAGTCAATGCATTGTTAGAGAAGTTATATTCCAAGCAAAATGTGCACACATAAACAAATCCCTTAACTATGTATACGTTTAAGTTACTTTCTGGGCATCCATCTGATGAAATCTTAGGGAGAACTGAGACATGGACATGTGTCCGTGGGTACAGCACATATATTTACACACACACAAAAACACAGGGCGAAGCACACTATTTTAAGTATGAATTCTATCTTTCAACAAAGTTTAGCTGCTTTTCTTTTGCAAATGCGTTTAATTTTATCTGGAAACTTTTTGACGTTAGAAATAGAACAACTGTAGTTTCTCATTATGTTTGCTGCCAGAATCCATGCTTGGTTGCTCAACTAAAGACCTTATATTGCTAATTACTACCACATGCCCATATCCCAAGCGAAAGAAAACTTATTGATTCTGACAGCCCATTCTCTCAACACTGAATTCCAAATGAAAACTCAAATTTTGGCCAAACATAACATTTCATCAATCTTGTTCTACTGACTAGAAAAACAACATCAAACAAAGGGTGCTAATGGCCCTTTATTACCGTTCCTTTCCCATGCTTATATTTTCTGATGAAAGATCTAAGTGACCAAAGGGCTTCTTTAAACTACTAAGTAATTAGCTTTTGAACCAGGAAACAATGCGTAAAGTAAAGCGAACAGCCCCAGTACTGATGACAGAACCTATTTTCTGTCCGCAGGGTTGGGGGACCTCAGAGACCCAGAGGAACATTAAAGGCGGAGTGTGCATTTTCATAAAGGGAGAAGAGAAAAGAGAAAAAACCAGGGTAAAAGTTGTGATAAAAGATGATGGAGATGGAGCCAGAACAAAAGCCGCGGGAAGTCTGTGATCTGAAGCCTTCGACGCGGGGGTTTGAGCAGAGGTGCCAAGGCCAAGGGACAACCGGATGGGACTGGAGTGGGTGAGCGACGTGGGTCTCAGGGCCTCATCTGGGTCACCCGTCAACAAAAGCCCCCCACCAGCAGGCCCACCCACACTGGACTATGGCAGCTATTTCGGAGGGGAAAAAAAATGTACCTGGAGTGAGAGTCGGGAAATATTTTCAACACAGACATCAGGGCAATTGATTTTACTGACATCTTCAGGGGCGGTGAGGGAGAGGGGAAGGCTGGCTGAGACAGTGGCCTGGGGAGGACATAAAAGCAGCCTGTGTGCCCCAAGTGCCTTCTGCTTTATGGCGACCTATCCGCACCTTCAAGGCAGGACGAACCGAGAGGCTGTTTTCCTCTTGGCATGGAATAAATGACCAGTGGAAATCTCTGGACTTATTTGGCCTTTTGGATCTAACCAATGGCCCAGAAATCGGAACAGCTTGGTTCTCATCTCATCCAGGGCTGTTACGATAATAGGAGGAGGAGGGCTCCATCAGAGGGGAGGTGGGAGAACGGCTGCCTCTCTGGAAAAGACGCCAACTGGCCTCCTCTGTCCTCCGTGCCTTTGAAAGGAAACGGGTGTCCTGTGGGTAGTTCAAGAAAATGAGTCCTTTTCCCCACCTCCTCATTTTCTAAACAGAGGACTGGACACCTGAGCTCAGGATGCGGTGGGATCACTGATGGGAGAAGAGGTGGGCTCCTTCCAATGTGACTGTCAGGCAAGGAGGAGGTGGTGGATGGAAACACGATGCTACTGCTTTTATTTTTCTCTTAAAGAGCAAATAGGCTATTCAAGAGTTCATTTGAAAATGCATAATCATGGCTGATTGTGTTGTTGTATAGCAGAAACCAACACAACACTATAAAAATTAACAAATATGTATTTAAATTTAATCAAAAGCTCTGGCTCAGATGGAAAAGAATCTGTCTGCATTGCAGGAAACCCAGGTTTGATGCTTGGGTTGGGAAGACCCACTGGAGAAGAGAATGGCAACCCACTCCAGTATTCTTGTCTAGAGAATTCTATGGACAGAGGAGCTTGGGGGGCTCCAGTCCATGGAGTAGCTAAGTCAGACATGCCTGAGTGAAATTTTTTTAATGTATGGGATAAGAACAAAACAAAACAAAAAAAACCCTAATTCCATAATAGTAACTTTCATGACTGGGGAAGGGGCAAAGTGATAAAAATATTCTGTATCTTGGTCTGGGCAGTAGTTACTGGGTGTGTACACAGGTACAAAATCCTTGAGCTGTACATAAAGATGTGTATATCTTACTCTATGGAAGTTAAAATGAAAACCAAAATTCAAAAGCAAACAAAATTCAATGCTCAACAAAAGCTTTGAAAGAAAAACAGTACAGAATGCAGTCCACCCTGCCTCCCTCCAATCTTCTCCTTCAAAACAGAGCAGTCAAGGCCTTATATCTGCTCAGGAGTAAAACTTCCAGCTGACAGCACCGCCACACACTGACTGTGATGCTGACAAAATGATGTGAACACAAATCGAAATAGTCCCCGAGAAGAAAGCATTCACGTATGGAAAGCCAAACAGAAGATGCATCAGGAAGCCGGCACAGTGCCCTGATAATACTATAAACATATTTCTTGTCCAGAAGGAATTTCAACTGAGTAATGAGTCCCTTTGAAGACAACCTTGGTGCCTCCTGGCTAAAGAGACTTGGTCTCCTGGTGACCAGTGTGCCAATGTGACCTTGATCTTGCCCTCCTTGGGACTTCCCTGCTGGAATATGAGCCCATGGTTTGGCTACACAAAAACCTCATAAGATGGCACCTCTTTATTCTTAGGGACCAGAATGTAATCAATCATCTAATTAATATAAAGAATGAATAAACTGGGCTTACACATTAGGGATCAGAATAGAAAATATGAGTTCAGCAACATGTGGACTCCTTCCAGGACAAATCTATTATGTCTCTTGGAAAGATGGGTGGGGGAGAGAGTTGTGAATGGGAACAGGTCTCAGCAGTTTGTCCTTGTGATAACTTGGAGGGGTCATTCTGACATCATGCCCCACACAGAATGTGGCCCTTCAGGTGGGATGTAAGGGGGGCGGGATTCAGGTGTCACTGCCATAGGGGCTCTGGAAGTCACTCAACCACATCTCTTCTGATGCAACTGACTTACTTTCTGCCTCCATGTTTGTTAAATGTCCCGCCGAATTTATTCCGATTCAGGATGAGAGCAGCAATTTCGGGCACGTAGCGGGCAAACATTGCCTACATGCATGAAACAAAGAAACAAGAGCCAAAAAAAAAAATGGCATGCAGAGAGGATTCTACCGTAGTGGAGGCAGCAACACCTCTTGGCATACTTACTTTCTTCCACTAACCGCACTATAGGAGCCCCCGTATTTCTTGCGGTTTCCTATTAACTCTATGATTTCAGGGACGTAGCTGGCAAACATGGCCTGAGAAGAAGATAGGAAACAGAAGAGAGACTAAAAAGACAGGCCAGAGAAAGGGGGCGACCTTTTCAGAAGGGGGAGAGGGGAAATACTAAGATCTGGAAACACAAAAGGACTAGAGCTGCAAAGGTACATATTCATGGGCTGGATTGTATTTTAAAAAAAAAGAAAAAGAGCAAGCTTCTGAAGTTACACAGGACAAAAAACAAACATTAACCAACTTAGACAACTAAAAAAAAAAAAATCAGTTAAAAATGTAAAGGAGACAGGAATAAATAAATTGACATCTAGCTCTACTAGAGAAATAACACACACACACACACACACACACTCATTCATAAATTTACACACAATTTTAAGAGAAAACCTTTCTTTCTAATTAAAATTCAAATGAGAGTCCATGCCTTTATGACTGATTAAAGACAATAAACACCAAGAGGAGATTTAAAATATATATAAACTTTTCCATTAAAAAAAAAAATCACTAAAAAGCACACAGGGTAAATTTAGGAAATCACATGGGAGGAAAGAATAGTGAGGAGAAACACAAATCTGCCATGTTTTGTCCAACAAACATTGTGCTTGTGGCTGGATAACGCGGTCGTGTGGTCTGCAGGGGCCTCACGGTACCGTAGGAACGCTGTGAGCATGTACACACCACACGCGCACTTACATACATTTCTCAAATGTATATGCCATATGCATACAAAACAGAGAGTGTGTATGCATGAGATAAATGCATGTGCGGTGTACATGTGTGAACGCTGTGTGTGAGTTTAGGTTTACCTTACACACAGCAAAAATCTAAACATCGCATGGGCTACTCTGAAAGACAAAATGCAGTCCCCGCCGATGAGTGGCCGGAAATCCCCCTTGAAAAGTACATGGTAACCCACCAAGATGATCTGCACAGCCCAGAAAAGCAAACAGTGCGACTTTCTGACTTACAGAGTGAGGTCGGAAACACCCACCCGTGTCGCTCTGTAAGAGAGCTGTGGTCTGTTTGCAAAACCACACTCAGCTCACGTGGTGATGTCCACCTGGGGACCAGTGGGCTCTCTGTCCTCTGGGGTGGGGACCCTCCTCTTTAGGCAAGGGCCCAGCCACAGCGTTTGTTGGAAGTTTGGGGAGGACCGGGATGGGGGTGGGGAGCTCTTGAAACCGCAAATTGTCTACAGAGTATCATCGTTATCTACCAGGTCAGGTGACAGCCCCATTCTTGCAGAATATCAGAAGCTGAATTCCATTATGAAGGCACAGACCCCCTCACTTGATAAGTGAGCATCCCTTTCTTAAGACAATTAGGTGTGCTCCAGGCTAAATGGCCGTCCCTCACAAGGACACTGTGCCTGGGTCTCAGGGAAACAAACTCAGTACTCAAACAAAATAGGCAGAAAAGGCACCGTGGCATTTGGGATTGCCTTAACTGGACTGTAATACTAAGGCGGTCACTTGCTTCTAATGCAGAAACACAGGCTCAAATACATAGCCTTCAGAAAATGGATAATAGAAAATACCAATGATCACAAAATCAACATTGAAAGAAAGCGTTTTTACCAGTCCTCCGAGGATGAAGAAGACCATGAAGAGACGCCCGAGCGTGGTTTTTGCATAAACATCCCCGTAACCAACAGTGGACATGGTCACCATGAGCAGATAGACACATTCCCAGTAGGTAAGAGCCTGGTTGTTTTGGAAATTTTCCCATGGGTCCCCTGAATTCTCCACCTAAACCAAGGAGAAGGGGAGAAAAAGGAAAAACATTATAGGCGTAATAAACCAGAAACACCACAACTCCAGCATCTAGGCTACTTTTGGATGTTCTGCATCTTCAATCGCAGGAGTTTGCTGCCCCAAGTGGAGCTCTGTAAGTTGGGCTCACAGCCTCTGAGCAGGTAGTGGAAGAAGTGGAGCGAAAGCAACATACCCACCAGGCTGAGGGGGCAGAGAGGGAAGGAACTGATGTACGTATCCAGAGTCCATTTTCTTCTCATTGTTAAAGATCTGAGGCCAGCAGAATTTTAGGGCACTGCCTCTGGCCGTGCCTTCTTTTCCAGGAAAGAGCCAGAGAGCCCTGCCCTGGTCTAGAGTTTGCTCAGTCCCAAAGAAATCCTGGACCCTCCCACAGAAAGCCTCCTCCTTTCATCCTTTTGACCAAGGAGATGCCTGGGGGACCCTGCTCCTTCAGATTACGCGCCCAAACCCTGAACAGCATCTCTCAGAGTCTGACGAGGCTCTCCCTGCTTTGCAGAAGATCAGAGACCACTCTGCCCTGCAAACTGCAGTAGCCTCCCTCGGGAGCACAAACCGTACACTCTGTAGACCAAGGACCAGCAAGCTTAGTCTGTGCAGGGCCAGACGGTCAATATTTTCGGCTTTGCGGCCGATAAGGTTTCTGCTTTCTGTGGGGACAGCTCATCTCTGCAGGTGTAGCAGGAAATCTCTCAGAGGCAATGGGTGTGGAAGGCTTCTGCCCCTGACTTCTTTTTGTTCAATCGCTCAATCGTGTCTGACTCTTTGCAACCCCAAGGACTGCAGCATGCCAGGTTTCCCTATCTTTCACCATCTCCTGGAGCTTGCTCAAACTCATGTCTTGAGTCGGTGATGCCATCCAATCATCCATCCTCTGTTGTCCCCTTCTCCTCCTGCCTTCAATCTTTCCCAGCATCTGGGTCTTTTCTAATGAATCAGCTCTTTGCATCAGGTGGCCAAAGTACTGGAGCTTCAGCCTCAGCATCAGTCCTTCCAATGAATATTCAGGGTTTCCTTTAGGATTGACCGGTTTGATCTCCTTGTAGTCCAAGGGACTCTCAGGAGTCTTCCCAAACACCACGGCTCAAAAGCATCAATTCTTCAGCATTCAGCCTTCTTTATGGTCCAACTTTCACATCAATACATGACTACTGGAAAAGCCATAGCTTTGACTGTATGGACCTTTGTCAGCAAAGTAATGTCCTTGCTTTTTAATAAGCTGTCTAGGTTGGTCACAGCTCTTCTTCCGAGGAGCAAGCCTCTTTTAATTTCATGGCTGCCGGAACTATCTGCAGTGATTTTGGAGCCCAAGAAAATAAAGTCGGTTACGGTTTCCACTGTTTCCGCGTCTATTTGCATTAAGTGATGGGACCAGATGCCATGACCTTAGCTTTTTGAATGCTGAGTTTTAAGCCAGCGTTTTCATGCTCCTCTTTCACCTTCACCTGCAGTTGCCCATCTCAGCTTTAGATTCACAAAACACTTCCTGTCCTCCCATCACCTATGATCTGCCAACAAACGTGAGGCAGGTAGGGGAGATTTTGCAGAGGAGAGGGGCTCAGCTCTACCATACACTCAAAGGCCAATGCCAAGGCCTGCCAGAATGGTCCCTGTGGATGGCCCGCCCCAAGCCTCCCGCCAGACCTCCAGCCTGCCTCTGACCTGGCCTCTTTCACACATCACTGCCTGTCCTCAATGTGCCCCTTCTCGTGGAGGTTTCCTGGTGAAGCAGAATGTATTGGGTTGGCCCAAAAGTTCATTCGGGTCTTTCCATAAAATGTTATGAAATGAACTTTATGTCTAACCCAGTACTTCACACACCAGTAAGGTGAGGTCACTGCTGACTGAAAACAACCAACTAACCCTGCATATCTGTGCTTTTTGACACTTGGCAGAGTTAGAGTGATTATCTAAGGGTGATTTCATCCAAGAATCCCATCAGCATAAAAGGGTGGGTAGGGTGGGGAACCGTCAGATCCAGTAACTGAGTGATAGCTCAGAAGTTTTCCTTTGAATGCTAATCACAAAAATCCCAATGGGAGGTAGGTAACAATGCTTCCTTCCATCCATTAAGCAGACTGAAGCTCAGCAAGGGAAGCACAACTTTACTCAAAACTTCTGTTAGATGTGTTTGTGTTTGTATGAAGCACACTTCTCAAAATAGCTATACTCTCTAAAAGCAGGCAGAAATCTGCCCTGGGACTGTGAGTACAGCTTGACTTCACAATAGAAGGCTTTCAGTGAGTTGTTCATTTAAAAGAATTAACATTTTTGAGATGCAAAATAACTTGACAGGTAACCAAGCAAAAGAATCAAAGAGGCCTTTTTGTAAGGGGTAGTGAGTGAAAGTCCTCATTTGTGTCCGACTGTTTGTGACCCCGTGTACTATACAATCCATGGAATTCTCCAGGCCAGAATACTGGAGTGGGAAGCCATTCATTCCCTTCTCCAGGGGATCTTCCCAACCCAGGGATCGAACCCAAGTCTCCCACACTGCAGGCGGATTCTTTACCAGCTGAGCCACAAGGAAGCCCTTATAAGGGGAAAGTGAAGAGAAACTGAGGAATCTGTTATTTGTTACTTACTAAGAGATGTGTGGCTCAGCTGGTAAAGAATCCACCTGCAATGTGGGAGACCAGGGTTCGATCCCTGGGTTGGGAAGATCCCCTGGAGAGGGGAATGGGTGGGTAGGGTGGGGAATCATCTGATCCAGTAACTGAGTTATAGCTCAGACGTTTTTCTTTGAATGCTAATCACAAAAATCCCCATGGGAGGTTAGGTGACAATGCTTCCCACGCCAATATTCTGGCCTGGAGAATTCCATGGACTACATTGTTCATGGACACGACTGAGGAACTTTCACTTCACTTCAAGAGATGGGGATCAGACTTCCAACCTGGTCGCCAACCTTTTCCAGTGATTGCTTAGGAAGCACTGCCATCTTGTGGTTTGCTGGGGTTATTGCAGACAGAATTAAAAAAAAAAAATCTACGGAAGCCCCTGCCCCAGCTATACAGGTGAGCTGAAAAACACAGGTTTAGAGTGTGAACATAACTCACCATTTGGAACTAGTTTGGGGTAAAAGCGTTGGAACCTAGACAACTTGTGTGGTTGTTTTTCCTTTTTATGCATTCTCCAGCAGGGCTGAAGTTTGTCTCCCAGGTAATAAAATGACTTTGAGAGGGTCTTCTTCCAGAAAAGTCAGAACTGAAGCATCTTCAAGGATACTTACCAAATGGATGAACCCGGCTGCTGTGAGCCACGTGCTGATGAAAATGGAGAGCAGATTCACCAGCTTGATGGAATTACTGTGCAAAAGAGACAAAAAGCAAGATCCCCAAGTTACAGAAGACCCTGTTGGGAGTGGCTTCCAGAGCAACAGCACCCCTTTAAGGAGGAGGCAGCCCACCCCCAAGCCCCCAGTGTTCCTCCGTCATAAAGCGGCAAATGTAGTTCAGGCTGGAGCCTGTAGGAAGATGACATCGGAGTTGCTGAAAGGAGTCCCTAAATAAACCCCTCTGGTTGTTTAAACTTTTTTTTAGTAATATTTACTTTGAACATTTTTATGTCTGCAGAAATAGTGAAAGACGGGTGTAATAAACACTGAGATGCCCTTCACCTAACATTTTGCCACAATGGCTTTATCTGTATATTTTCTCTTTCTCTTTTTTTTCTGGATGAAACCATTTACAAGCACGTTGTAGACATCACGACACAACCTTATAAACTCTTCAGCGCTCAACATCTAAGAAGGACACAATGTAAAATAATCATAGTACAATTGTCCTACCTAAGGAAATTAACACATTCAGTAATGTCATCTAATATTCACTCCCAAGCTAGATTTCTGCAGTTGCTCCAAAATTAGGCTTGTTGATACTCTCATGTTTTCACCCTAAGGAAGTAACAGAGATAATAATGTGCTGCATTTGACTATTGTGTGGCTTTAATCTAGGAGTCAGGAAACTTTTCTAACAAAGGGACAGATAGTAAATATCCAGGCTTTGCTGGGACATAAAGTCTCTGTTGCAACTATACACAGGAGACCTGTAAAGGAATTAGTTGTGGCTGTGTTCCAATAAAACTTTATTTACAAAGACAGGCAGCAGGCTGATTGGCCCATAGGCTATGTATTTTCCATTCTCTGCTTTATTCTCCTTTAATCTGTATATAACACACCCCACCTCTCCCCCACCCCCCCCCTGCCACACCCACACACACACGCACACCCTTTTTATTATGTCTTTCTGTGATTATTTCATTTTCTATGCAGCCAAGCCTGCTGTTATCCAGAAAGTTCCATATTCTGGATTTGTCTGACTGTTGCCCCCTGACAAGATCCTGTTTTAATACATCTGTTGCAAATACCTGCCTGGGATGGCATCACATTAGGAAATTTCAACTCTGTTACACCAGGTTCAGTCACTTGGTATCTGTGGGAGCCCCAGGTGGCGCCACTGAGAGGCACCAGGTTCCCTTTGTAATCAATATGCCAGCTGGGGAGTGGGACTCTGGGGCTATAGGCATATCCTACTCCCCAGCAATCTTACACCTAAAAATTTCAGCATCCACTGGTGTTTTTTGAGAAGATCAATTGGAACTCACTAGATATCTAGCTCCCTGAGAGTAGGGGGCTTGTCGGCCAGAAGCCTGGGAGTGGTGAGTCCCTGGCGCACAGTAGGGCCTCTAAGAATTTGCACAGAGTGAGCTGGTCTCCCCTCTGCATTCTTCCTACCTGCTTTCACCCCATTTACTCCCACTGGCTGTACAGCTCCTCAACCACTGTTGCCAGGGGGTTGTTCCCCTGTCCAAAGGCCCTCGTGGACTAAAACACTATGTCTACACTGCCTCCGTCCACACCCGCTGAAGTTTCAGATTCTCCCACCACTATTCTTCTACATAAACTCTTGTAACTCCTATCCAAGCCAAAAATATCTGCCAAGTCTCTGTTTACGCTATGACTCAGCTTGAAAGCCCTCCCCAGCTACTGAATATTTCCCTTTCTCCAAAGCTTGGTATAGCCCGTACCTCCTCCTTAAAGCAACTCTACCCACTGGCAATACAAGGTGACCTGTGGCTCTTTTATCTCCAGCTAATCATTGGACGCCAATCCCACTCTCTTAAGCCATTGTTTTTACACTTCTAGTTGACTCTCTTGTGTTCCCAACTGCATCATGCAGAGAAGAACCCTATTTTCTATCTTTTTCAGTCTTCCCAGAGGGGTGTAACACTGCCCACAGGCTGGTTCAGCCCATCAGACTTAACAGATTGATCTCTGACCCCTTCCACCTCTTTCTCAAAGGGAAAACGAACGACTGAAATTCTGAGAGTTTAAGATCAACCCCAATAAGAATGGCTAGCACAGTTCTCTCACAGGATTTACCATGCGCACTGCCTGTTATTAATTCATCTAATCTTCATGTATATTAATTCATCTAATCTTCATAAAGACTCTATGAGTTGGTCCCAAGGTTAAGAAACTGACCCAAGTTCATACAAGTAGGCAGCAGATTTGGGATTTGAACCCAGGCAGTGTGGCCCCAAAGACTTCCCTTTTGCCCACTACACTGTACAACAAGAGCCACAGACTGGGGTCCACCAGAAAGTCCTCCTTGTCGTGAAAGCAAAGCTGTGACTCCCCCACACTCTTGCATAGGATATGAAGAGGGTCAGAGGGCACTGCCCCAGAGAGGAGAGAGCTTACCACCATATCCACTGCCCAACCAGTTTCTCAAGGGGAGGCCAGAATAAAGTAAAAGCCTCCTCTGAGGTACATCAACACTGGGGAGTAAGAGACTCACGAGTAAAAGATAGTAGCAAAGAAAGAGATCTCAGGGATGCCTGTGTCGTTCAGCTTCTCGGAAGATAATTAAGTGCCGAGGTGACTCACTTACATAGTCCTGGATGCTGGAACAAAGCAGTGTCCCAACAGGAACCATGCAGAGCCCTCTTGAGATATTAAAACTATGGGAGTCTCTGGGCCTCATGGTGCTTTGGAAAATGACCTAATATGGTGATTATTAATCTCTAAGTGATTGTCACAGTGATATTAATAGCGCTTAAGGGAGCTCTCTGTTGTGTAGAGAACATTTAATCATTGTTGCTGAAAGAGTCTATTAAGCACTGAAATCTGATTATTTTTATGGCATCTGCATTATTACAGATCCCCAGTATTAGGATTTGCTTTTCAAATTAAACTCTATGACCAGGCAATCATCTAAAAGCTCTATGGAAGAGATACAAGATTAACTCTTGGTGCACGTTCTCCATATTCTAAAATTCGAACTTCACCAGGTTGCAAAGAGCTCCCTGGAAGGAGGAAAAGGGTTGCAGGGCAGGTCTGTGGGCTCTGCGTGGACCCTGGAGATAAAGACTTGAGGGCCAAGTCCAGAAATCTGGACTGAACCCTAAGGTCCTAAGGATGAGAGTGATTGGAACAATTCAGATTCTAGCATTCTCGTGATAAGGGATAAAAAGTGTGATCTTTGCATGATAGCCTAACTTCACTTTTGTGTTTTCTATTACTGTTTCTGGGACCCTGGCCCATGAGTTCTCACTAGCCACGAAAGGAGATAGTGAATCATTATACATGGTCAGACACAGAGACCATCCTTTTTTTACAGATCAGAGACCTTTCTCAGAACTCCGTGGATACTGGGGGAGAAAGAGAAAGAGAGAGAGAGATGGTGTGTGTGTCTCTGTAGATACTGGAAGAATGAATGTCCATCTCTTTCCAAGATCATCACTAAAAACACAGAACCACGGGGGTTATCTTTGCTCAGTGAATTTACCAGGACATGTTTTGGTTGACACTGAAAATGTCATCCTCCTTCCAGAAAGAAACACAAATTCGTCCCAGTTCTGGTAGTATCTTCCTCTTTGCTTCTGGCTGAGAATAGATAGGTGCCAATGTCCTTAGTTTGTTTCATCGTTAGACATTTGCCAGACAGGTGTGAAGCCCCCTCAAAGTCAACTGCACTGTATCCCACGGGGATGAAGGGACTGAGCTATTAAGACACAAGGTGAAGCCAATTCAAGTTCTGTCAATTCTATGCCTTAAATATAGTTCAATCTCTATCCCTCTTCAAAGGCCAGTCCCTGTTACCAATGCCTGGACAACTGCCCTCCCTGACATCTAAACATCGATGGCTTAGATGTTTCAAACCCACCCACCTTCCATACAATTTCCACGTGGAATTCATGACATCTGAGAGCCTTCATGATGTGGCCTCTGCCTGCAAGTCTCTGTATTGAGTACTCTTTTAAAGGACTTTAAACTTGGAGCCATTTCTGAGGCCATTTAGGTAGTACAGTGGTTTCAGTTTCCAAAATGAAAAAAAAAAAAAAAGTGGGCTGTTTAGGTAAATGATGGTAAGTATTGTACATACCATGGAATGCTATGTGGGAAATAAGTGACATGCTAGAATAGTTGTTGTGGTTGTCTAGTCACTAAGTCGTGTCCAACTCTTTGCGACCCCATGGACTGTAGCCCGCCAGGCTCCAATGTCCATGGAATTTCCCGGGCAAGAATAGTGGAGTAGGTTACCATGCCTTGCTCCAGGGGATCTTCCTGACCCAGGGTTTGAACCCACGTCTCCTGCACTGGCAGGCAGGTTCTTTACCACTGAGTCATCAGGGAAGTTCCTCCAAGGGCTCTCTTCTCTCACTTACGTTCCTTTTGCAGCTGCTGTGACTGGAAGTCAGCTGCACCCTCCCTCCCTCTCACACGCCCAGTCTCCAGCCTCACCAAGATGACACCTGGCTGTCTACAAGGCTTACTGAAGACACCCTCTTTGCCTTGAAAAGATCCTTGACTGCCCCTCATTCAAGCTGAACCTTACTTACCTATTCTCCGCTATGCCTCCCAAGGTCTGCATCCCAGTACCAACCATAGTTGGCTCTCCCTCCCTCAGGGGCTCTCAGAAAGCAGAACTCAATCCTGGCACCCTCTCACTGCTGCACAGATGGGTGCTCGATTCAGGCTTGAACTGACCTACTCACATGGTTGTGACCATAAGCCAAAGGAAGTGGGACAATTCCAAGTGTGAGGCTGAGATGGAAACCGTCCTCCAGTGACAGAGGAGTTTAATTCCGTGGGAAGCAGGATGCTGGGAAAATGTTTGGGGCTTAGGATGGCAGACTCCGTGGTAGCCCACCACCCCATGACTCTCCCAACATAGAAAGTCACCTCTTACCCTCACTCATTGCTTCAGTTATTCCCCTCCTCTGCACTGGGAGAAGGAGCCACCTTAATTGTAGAGTTCTCAGGAGGACTGTTTCCCCAAGGGATGCCAGTGCTATTTCCTACATCTAAAGGAAAGTTTGCCCCCCACCCCCCCGCAACCCCAAGAAGTGGGAAATTGGTGGATCTCTTGGCAAAAGCCCAGAAAAAGATATTTAAACAGATGGCTTATCATTCTCCTAAGTCCAGAAAGGATTAGCATGGAATACAAAGAAGGTGAGAACACAGTTCTTTTTGTGTTATTCCTCGGAGTGATGGCACCTTCTTAAAATGCTGGGGTCCGAGGATTAAAAGACTTCTGAACAAGTAATCATGAAACAGGGAGACAGAGGCACTCTACCATGTTAGACAGTGTGGATAGCTCCATATAACACCGTCCCCATGAGTGTCTCTTAAATACAGCCCCTGTGATCGGCACTGGGTCCTCACCAAGTCTACCTTTAAAAACCAGTGTAGCAAGTATGATATAGGCAAACCTGAGGGATGGCTAGCTTTGTCAATCATTTTAATTTCAAGAGTAATATGGATCCATTGCACACAAGAGTCATAAAATGGTAGAAATGAAGGTTACTGTCACTCAGAAGAAATATGAAGACAAACAATATTCATCCTATATTAATAGTAGTACACACAATGGAGCACCAACAAATTCTGAGCCCAGGATTATGAAAGTAAGGGTGTTGGAACACGCTGTAGAAGACGACCACGGCATTCGATGCTCATTTTCTTTTTAACTTGACTAACAGAAAGTGAATTTATTCCCCCATTCACATAGACGAATAGTTAGCAAGGGGAAATCAATCTGGAATTAAAACAAACAAAAATAAACGAAAAACACTAAGACCCTAAGAGGAAAGCCAATAGCCTGTCATACTTGTTGGATGTGACATATTCCGGAAGTTGAGTCCCAGCCTCAGTTCCTGGGAAAACAATGCTAAGTCCAAGTCCCCCTCGCCGCCCCCTCGCCCCGAGTGCAGGTGTATTAATTATAAATCACAAACTCGGAGGTGTCCTGTTTTTCATCATTTATCAAACACGCTAAGGCCAACCGAAGAGGAAATGGAGCATTAGCAGTGAGTTTCTCAAAGTGTAATTTCCTATGAGAGAAATTTATGACCTGTACTTATTCTCCATTAAAAGACGTCCAACCTCTTTTATTAGTTTATTCATCAAGGCAGCCCTGGTTTCAGGCCAGCTCTGAGAACCTGCAGGTCATCAGGAAAAGGGTCTCTGGGGAATTTTTTTCTCCTGGTCCAGTAGTGTTTTGCAGATCATAACACAGTTAACAGAAGTAGTCGTGGTGCCTTCAGCAGGAGGTTTTCAGGTATTCCCCAGAAGGCAATTCACAGAGCAAGCCCCAGGGGCTACACGGGCTATAAAGTGAACATCCAGAATGTACTCTGAAATGAAATGATTTTCTGTTTGCCGTATGAGGTTTGTGATTGCCTCTCAAAGAGCATTGCTCCCACTGCTTTTATAGCCAGGTTCAATTTCTTATTTAGTGATGTAATAAAGGGGTGATTTAAAACCTGTGAGCAAGGACTTCCCAATCAATGAGCAGACCTATCCCTCACCCGCTGTGCTCCTCTCTCCCCGATGCTGTGGCTGGTGCCCAAACAACCCCACGTGGTACCCCCAAACTGTCTCTACTCCCTCCACACACGGCCCTTTCTCTTCTCTTCACCACAGAGTTCCCTGCCCTGCACAAGATCCAACGCTAGGCTCTCTCTCCCTGGATTTCTGGATTGGGGCATTGTCTCTGTGCACAAAAGAACACTAATTTTATCGTAATGAAAGCAAATACACCTGATATTTACAGCTTAGCACTGGGGACCAGAAGGAGGAAAAAAAAAAAAAAAATAGGAGAAAGAACATCTCACCTTGTTTTCAGGATATTCAGAAACTGTAAAATTTCTGAAAACTGGATCAGCCTGAGAGCTCTTAAAAATCTCAAACCTGGAAAGAGAAATGAAATTAGAGCTGCGTTACTTCCAATGTGTAGTTTTAATGGCCACAGTCTGCTGCTGGATTTCGAGCTGCCAAGGTTGCGGGGACAAGAAATTCCTGCCGAAGACTGAACCACCCAGTACCTTGGATGTAGTCCTTCATCCTGATCTTGACTGGCTTAAGCTCAGCTGGTAACCTGACGTTCCCATTAAAGGGAGCCTGTGTGAGGGAGTTCTGGTGGGGAGAGCCCAGTTCACTGAGCTCTCTCGTGTCCATCTCGGATTTAAAGCTCTATGTCTAAGTTACACGGCTGTTTGAGAGGATTCTGTCTCTGAAAAATACTGGGAATAGCTCAGCGTAACCCTTGTGCTAAGAGCAGATTAGGAATAAATCGGATAACCTCACCTCTTTGGTGAATTTTTTTTTGTCAATTTTTATCTTCAGTCCTGATAAAATGAAGAGTACAGCCCATGGTGTTATCTGTTTCCCACAAAGTTCTATATTTTTCTCCCAATCAAAAAAAAAAAATCAAATCAGTAAGATCTCACACCCCATAACTTCAGGATTCAAAACTTCTATAATTCCATTTTATTGAATGTCAAGATAAACGCTTCTTCTTCAGAAATCAGCAAGCTCTCTTGAATGAAGAAGAAGCAGTGTTTCTACAAGTGAAGAGAGAGAGGGAAACAGGGAAGGAAGACCCAAGTGAAGATTCAAGGAAATACAAATTATTGTCGGGTTTTAATAGTCATGAGTAAAATGTATTTCTGTTGAGATCAAATTAGTGAGTCAAAAGCAATCTGAGTGGCACAGGACTTTGAAGCCCGGCAGTCTTGTAAGAGTACTGCTTACAAAATACTGATTATCGCAGCTCTGGAACACTTTCCACATCACACCTGCTCTCAAGAGGATAAGTTCTTGTGCGTATTTTCTGAGAGCATTTTATTAAGCTGCCCCATATGTCATGCATGGAGCTGAGCACAGAGTGGGCTGAACTGTGAATGGTTAGCTCAGAGCCAGTGGGTGAGACTTTATTTGGCACCTTATCCGAGGCAGCAAACGGGGAAGGTGTGGAGAGCAGAGAGAAGAGGCTGTGGTGATTCTCTTATGACCCCAGGGTGAATCGGGGAAAGAAGACAGATGGGAGGTGTTCTCCTAAATGGCTCCACACTGGGCCCAGATAGATGATTCTTCATTCAAGCATAAGGTGGAAGAAAAAACTAACATAAAGCACACAGAGAGGAGGACGAAAGGATATGGCTCAAAAGGAAAATCTCTCATCCAAAAGGATTTAACTTTGTGGACAGAGGATTTTTCAGAAAACATCGGCCTTCTGTTCTGAATGATATTCATCTTACTTTTATTAAACAAGAAAGTGCAGAGATGAGAAGGGATGTGGATGAAATAAAAGGCTCCAGAGCCCAAAACACAGCCCTAACTGAGCTGATGAAAGGTGGAGTTCACACTGCTGAAAACTGATGCAGAGGGCAAAATGGAGGCGCCGTCTCACGAGGCAGAGAACACAAGAAAAGGGAGGGGAAAGGTGAAACGTAAGGGAACAGAAACCAAGTGGAGATTACAGAGACCCAACCTACGAGTGAGATGTGTTCCAAGGGGAAGTGCAGGCAACACGCAGATCATAAATAACGGCCAGGACATCACAGGCGTGCAAGGCAAAATGAATGACCGGCTCTGTAAGACTGACAGCAAGAAATCGCCTATTCGTATCCTTCAAACTGTAAGCATTAAAATAAATGAAAATATAAAAAAATCAAAATAATGAGGGTGGGGGAGAAGGTTACAATTAATGCAACTAAGATTTCATTATATATCAGTGTTAAATGACAATTGAGCAAAACTCAGAATTTTAAAACAAAGACAGTCTGACCCAAGATTTTTATACCCTGTCAAGTAGTTGTTCAACAGTAATAAAGGCAACAAAAAATACTTTCAAATATCCAAGTTCTCAGAAAACGTATTGTTTGTATGAAATGTTTGCAAAGATGTTCCTACGTCTTATTAAATCACAATGGGCAGAGGGGCAGGCTGAAAAGTGAGGTTTTAAAATAAACGTTCCCGCTGGTTCTAAGCACCCAGCCCAACCCGGATGGCTGATCTGATTCCAGCATACTGTCACATACCACTGGGAGATAAAATAACACATTCAGAAGCTCGACCTGGGCAAGGATCAGCACTTAGCACTGAAACCAGTCAGGATATAAGGATGTTTCAGTAATGTGTTAGCCACTGATAATTTCATCCTGAAAAATTTGTGTGTGAGTGAATTTTCATTTATGGAAACAAAAATAGAATACAAATGACCCACACTTTCGACGGCATATCTTTCTTTATCGTGAAGCAATATGCCTTTTTGTAGTCTATGTTATTTGTTGGTCGCTTGTCACATTTTAAAGCAACGCAGAAAAATAAGTGTGTGAAAATAAAGGTAAGGAAAAAAAAGAATGCAGCAGTCGCTAGGCCCTATCCTCTCGCTGGCTGTAAACTGGAGACCTGGGTTTGAGCACTTTCCCAAGGAGAGCAAGCAGGAAGACACTCTAGGATTAATAATGTATGAAAGAGGAAAACAAGCTGGTTCTCAGGAGACGAGGAGAGCCCAGGATGGAGACCCAGGACAAAGGGCTCCCTGTCACAGGGGCTCGGGGTGATGCAGGGGCAACATTCTCACGCACTAAACAACTGTGGGCTTTGGTTACTTGACCGCCTTGTGCTGGTCACTATCACAGCACGAGGCTGCACTAGTGCAAATGAGAAACAATATTCTACCCAGGTTAAGAAACAAATCAGTGTTGGGACTTCCTGGTGGTCCAGTGGTTAAGAATCTGCCTTTCAATGCAAGGGATGCAGGTTCAATCCCTGGTCTGGGAACTAAGATCCCACATGCTGCAGAGCAACTAAGGCCATGTGCCACAACTAACCCCTGAGGCAGCCAAGATGAATAAATAAAATAAATAAATACTTAAAAAAAAATCAGTCTACATGCTCTCCTCAGATTACGCTAGACACTCTGGAGAAATGCATGGTCTGGAGTGTTGATCTTTCAGGCCACACATCACAACAGCTCCCTAACTGCTTTCCCCACTGGACACTTGTGGTCAGTCCTCAGCAGAGCAGCCAGAGAGCCTGTCACCAGTTAAAACGGGTCATGCCGCCCCTCTGCTCAAAATCCTCCAATGTGCCCATTCCACACAGAGCAGGAGTCAAAGTCCCTCAAGGACCTAAAGCAAGGCCAGTCCTCATTCTTTCCAGACCTGCTGACCTCCTCCTCCCTCTTATGCTACTAATATCAATACTTAACCTCTCATCTGAATGTCTTCCTCAGTGAACCTGCCTCAAGGCCTTTGCACATACTCTTCCCTCTGCCTGGAAAGTTGTTCCCCAAACGGTGCACTCACTCACCTCCTTCAAGAGTTTGATCAGTGTTAACTTTCTCAGTGAGACCTTCCCTGGCTATGCTGTCTAAAAGCACAATTCCCCCTACAACCCTACCCACCCCCAAAAACCTCTTCATTCCACTTGCCTGTTTTACTTTTCTCCCCAGCATGAAGCACAATTACTTATTTACGTAATTCACCTGTCTCCTTATCCATAGCGCCACCTCTAGGAGGAGAGGGGCTGATGTTTATTTTGTTCACAGCTGTATCCTATGTACCTAGAATAGTGCCTGGCATAAGGTGGATACTCAGCAAACACTTGCTTGAATTGAACTGGATGAATCAGACTTCTGAGAAAGAATTAGACAGCAGAGAGCTAAAGATTAGCTGCTCCGCTTGTGGAACCCTGAGATTACACACTGTCTACTAGAGGGAAAAGCCATGACCTCTGAAGGTTCACTTGACAGAAACCAGGGCTGGCATTTAGGAAGTAAGAAGGAGCCCAGCCAGGAAAGAGCCTTGACCCACGGTCATGCTGCTGAACCCAGAGAGGTCCTGAAAGAGAACGGACAGCAACCTCACACTCCATAAGGAGGCCAAGAAAAGGAAACAGTGGAAAGGGCAATGCCTAAGCAACAAATATTCATCTCCTTTGCTTTATGACATTATATTCTTATAATTTAGTCTATGTAAGTTAAAATTTCTCTGAAATAAAACTGTATTTTTAGGAGACAGAAAACAGCCATAACAGAGTTGTGAAGAAAATGAAATGTTAATTATGCCCTCCAAAAGTCTACATTGTTTCACGAGCCAGTTCCTTTAAACTATCCAAATACAGTAAACTTCTCTACATACTCCCTATTATATACTTAAGTAGTAAAAATGGGCTTTTCTTTTTCTGTACTCTGTATTGGTTAGGAAAGGGGCATTACCTAGACATAGGTACCCCACATATTGAAAGGAAAAAATGGCAAGCTCATCACACTAATGACTAACCACAAGAATCCTACGTAAACTCTGAGATTGTATTACATGAATAACAAGCATGGGCAGTAGCGGCTGCCGTGGGGCGCAGCCCAGATCCTTTTTCCAGGGACCTTTATTCACCACTGGCTCCTGAAGAGTGACCTTGCCCACCGTCACATCCATCACCAGGGTGGCCCCCACGGCCGGTGGACGTGGGGACAAAGGTCTGCCACCTCGCCTGGGTCTGGAGCGATGCTGAAGGGCTCTCCAGCTGCAAGACTGCAGGGAGGTGACGAGGCCTCTGATGCAGCCGCACGGAAGCCAAGCCCCCCACCCCGTCCTAGCTCCCTTCTCTCCCAGTGATAGCACTGAAACCTGCCCTGGAGGCACGGTCCAGGAGCCCAGGGACTCTGCAGAAGCCTGCTGAGCACACTGGAAATCCTAAACCAACAGTAATTTCATCACATGAAGCTATGGAATTGTGAAACGGCATATTATTGTTCACAATTTCAAAGAAAAGCAAAGGAGACAAAATAGAAAGCCGATAAAGATTCACACACACACACAGTACATAGCATTCCTGTTACTTTCAATTATTTGGCGAAATGATGATGTTGGCAACGAGGTAAATCTATTATGATTGATCATATGTTATTGTTAATTACTTCTACATGCCTAACCCTTTAGCTGTATCTTATTCAATTCATACAACAGAAGAAAACAGCTAAGAATAAACAGACAAGAGAGTGTGTTCAGTACACAGTGTGTAAGTAACACAGCCAGATTTCATTCTACATTTGTGTAATGCCATAAAGCCCAAGCTTGTAACCACTGCCCTGGAACAGACGTGGTTGGCCAACCGGTTCCAGTTCTAAATATCAGCACTCAAGTAAGTACTTATAGCACTTGTGATCCTCCTGCCAAACTCTCCTAACAATTTACATTTCCATCAGAGGGGAAATGCTGTTTGCCTACAACCCCACCAGAGTCAGTATTTTGATAAAGAAAAGACGAAAGGAAGGAAATGAAGAGAAGGGAGGAAAAGAATGAAAGTAGGAGTCTCAATTTGACAGGCGCCAACCCCAGAGGGGCTTCCCAGGTGGCACAGTGGTAAAGAATCCACCTGCCAATGCAGGTGCCAAAGCAGGAGACACGAGAAGATGTGGGTTTAATCCCTGGATCGGGAAGATCCCCTGGAGTAGGAAATGGCAACCCCCTCCAGTATTCTTACCAGGGAAATCCCATGAACAGAGGAGTCTGGGTGGGCTACAGCCCATGGGGTCACAAAGAGTTAGAGGTGGCTGAGTGACTTGAGCACACACACATGTAACCCCAAACAGAGCTTACTGCTGTTTCATTTTGTTTTTCTAAGTTAACAAATGAAATTAACTGTGTTCTCATAGAATCATTAATCGGTTTACTTTCTTTTTTAAAGTGGTTTATAGTAGTCTCTGCCAGATTATCTGTGTACTCATCTTATTACTATATTTGAACTGTCATAATGAGAATATATGTTGTATATTTTCTCCCACAGTTCACCATTCTTTTAACTTTGTTCAAAGTTTTTTTTTTTTCCCCCTAAGTCTAAAATTTATTTAAGGTGTCTTTTTCCCCTGAATTCCAAAGTTTGCTACATGGTCAAATGTATCAGACTTCCAATATTGTTTCTTTGATATTCAAAAATTTCCATTTCCATCATAAAAATAGATTTTTTTAAATGCATGCACATTTTCCCTCTGTACTTTCAGGGCACTGGTTCTGAACCTTGGCTGCATATCTAAGTCACCTGGGAAGCTTTAAGAGTTATTGATACCCGGGTCTCATTTCCTTCTCCTCAATTTTGACTTGATGGGTCTGAGGTACAGTCAGGCAGAGGGAATTTGAAAGCTCTGAGATGATCCAAATGAGCCATTACGGTTGAGAAGCATTTCAAACTTTTTCTATAAATGGACAGATAGTAAATATTTTAGGTTCTATCACAACTACCCACTCTGCTGTAAATGACATGTAAATGAATGCATGTGACTATATTCCAGTAAAATTATATTCAAGTAAATAAGCCATGGAGCCTAGCTGGCTATGCCAGCTTTAGAGACCAGCTATTTAAATTCCATGTGCACATAAATTATCTAGGGTTTGTGAACATTCACACTCTGTTCCTGGAGTCTGAAGTGGGGCCTGATGCTCTGCAGTTCTAACCAGCTCCACGATGTCACCGATGCTTTTGGTCCAATACCACACCAGTAACAAGACTGCAGGTCAGTGCTTCCCAGACTTTGTTGCCATTACAATCACCTGGAAATTGTGGAACAACACTGGTGTCTGCCTCCCACCCTCAGATATTCTGATTTAATCGGCCTCGGTGACAACTTGGGTGTAGACAATTTTTATAACTCCTCCCTCTTGAAAGTCACCTGGACTGCAAGGAGATCCAACCAGTCCATTCTGAAGGAGATCAGTCCTGGGTGTTCTTCGGAAGGAATGATGCTAAAGCTGAAACTCCAATACTTTGGCCACCTCATGCGAAGAGTTGACTCATTGGAAAAGACTTTGATGCTGGGAGGGATTGGGGGCAGGAGGAGAAGGGGATGACAGAGGATGAGATGGCTGGATGGCATCACCGACTCAATGCACATGACTTTGGGTGAACTCCAGGAGTTGGTGATGGACAGGGAGGCCTGGCGTGCTGTGATTCATGGGGTCGCAAAGAGTCGGACACGACTGAGCAACTGAACTGAACTGAACTGAGATGATTCTAATGTGCAGTCAAGTGTGCAAACCACCCATTTAGGGTATCTTTTCTTCTTTTGACCTTTAACTTGCAAATCCATCTTGACGTATTTATTTATTTTGGTTAATAATGTGCCAAAGGGACTAAATTTTATTTTTTCCCCAAATAGTTGGCAAGTTTCCTTTTCCCTTAGTAACCATTTGAATATTCTAAAACCAGTAATATATCCATGAAGCACTCTGCCTCTTCACTTTTAAAGAACATACTAACTATAAACTAGAAGAAATCAGCAGCACAGTAAGAGACTACTTATAAAATAATACATTCATCTCAAGATCTTAGGAAAAAAGTAGTCTTTACAACTCTAGAATAAAAGATGATTTCTACTTTAGTGTTTATACTTGAATAGTCAAAGAACTAAAAAAGATTAAAAGTGATAAAAATTTTCAAATCATTTTCTGGGGGTAAAAAATAACAATAATAAAACAAAATAAAAGCCAATAAAGCAACAGATAGAAAAGGAAATGATGTACAATTATGGACTAATAAAACTTGAAATCTGCAGTGAGAGGGACGACTTTTCAAAAATGTAAATTTTGTAAGTTCATACACACAAAAAAGAAAATCATTACAGGATAATAATTGAAATATAAATTGAAATTTTTTACAGAGAGCTTCCCCTCAGAGACTTTGTTCCCATATAATTTATCAAATTCTTAAAAACATGTATATTTTATTGAAATTCTAAACTATTCCATAATACACAAAAAGATGCAAAACTTTGAAACTTGTTATATGATAATCATAAACCTGGTACCCAAAACTGCCTCTCAAAGCACAGAAGTAAAATAATCTCCCTAAGATTAGTGATACTAAAGTTCTACATAAAATACCAATTATATATAATTCATCCCTGAATTAAAATAATAACCTAGAGCATTGTGGTTAAACTTAACAAATTGGATAGAATAATTTATCTCTGCCTCCTCTCAAAATCTCATTAAAATAATACTAATAATAGCATAATACTGAATGGGGAAAAATAGCAATATCCCATGTGGGCAAAATGAAAGGGAGAAAAACTATAGCACGTATGAGAAAAATCACAAAATGCTAGTAGATGAAAAGTGTATATTCTGTTGGAAATTACCTTGACAGAGCTCAGAAACCTAACATTTGTATAACATATATAGTTAGAAACATATATGTCTATACTAATTTAAAAAAATATCAGAAGTGTCTTTGGTCAATAAATTTGATAAGGAATTTCACAAAGACAGATTTTGTGGTCATAGAGAAGGAGAAAGCAACTGTTCAAAAGATAAGATGAGGTGACTAACACTAGGAAGAGGGAGGCTGGGACATTCACTGATAGACTGGGGTACCAAATAGGGGCAGCCAGGGCAAACCAGTAAGTGTGAGCATTTTAGTCGTCAAAGCAATATTGCATGAAAGCTGGTGACTCTAAGAAGAAAGAAATTGTCTCCGCAGCTGCAAGACCAGTTACTGGAACAAAACACACTTCCACGTCCCCCATCACTCTTCAGACTAGGCACATTAAGCAAAGACCACACTTGAATAGAAGCTAACAGAAAAATCCCAAATCCGAAAAACAAGCACAAAACTAAGAATCACCAAATATTTGAGGAAAGTCCAGCTTTCTTTGAAGAAAGGTACACAGTCTAGCAAATTTCTACTTAATGCTACATTAACAGATCAACAATTTTAGAAAAAGCTTGATTGAAAAATATAGAGTTGTGAGAAAATATGTTAACTCAGCAAGAGAAATTAAAATTTTAAACATTAAAACTTTAAAATGCCAACTATTAGGAGAAAGGACACAGTTGCATATAATCTAGACTGTCAAGCAGAGGTCTCTTCATACAAAGGGGAAAAGGAATGAAAAGTACAAAAGGGAAGTTCAGAGACAAGGAAGACAGGTGTAGAATTTTCAACATTTATGTAATTCAGTTTCCAGAAGGGGAAAATAAAGGGCAACAGAAAGCAGGAAAAATTCCCTGGCAGTCCAATGGTTACGACTCAGTGTTTTCAAGCTGGGGAACTGGGTTCAACCCCTGGTCAGGGAATTAAGATCCTACAAGACATGACGTGCAACCAAAAAGAAAAAGGAAAGCAGGAAAACTTTCAAAGATTAAAATAAAGTTTCCCAGATCAAAATGATGCCCTACATCTCCAGACTGGAAAGGTCTGTTAAGTGTCCAGCAGGTTAAATTTCAAAGGACCCAAACAGAGGCATATTACAGAGACATTTCAGAACCAATGCAAAGATATATACTCCCAAAGCAATGAGAATCAAATTATTGTCAGAATTCTCCTGGCTGCACTGGATGTAAGAAAACAAAGGAAAGATACTGTCATAATTTTCAGGAGAAATTATTCTGAACTAAAAAAGATCAATAAAGAATCTGCCTGCAATGCAGGAGACCTGGGTTTGATCCTTTGGAGAAGGAAATGGCTACCCACTCCAATATTCTTGCTTGGGAAATCCCATGCACAGAGGAGTCTGGAGGGCTACAGTCCATGGTGCCGCAAGAGTCGGACAGAACTTAGCGTCTAAACCACCAACAGGTGAGGAGGGCTAGCACAGGAAGGACTCCCGAAGGAGCAGTGGAATCTGGAAGAGAAACCGCTGAGTGACCCTGAATGTTCCTCCTGAAGCCTTCTTTTTTGGATTTCCCTCATGGCTCAGACTGTAAAGAATCTTCCTGCAGTGCAAGAGAATCAGGTTCTATCCCTGGGTTGGGAAGATCCCCTGGAGAAGGGAATGGCAACCCACTCTAGCATCCTTGTCTGGAGAATTCCATGGACAAAAGAGCCTGGCAGGTTACAGTCCATGAGGTCGCAAAGAGTCAGACACGACTGAGGTGACTTAGCAAGCACAAAAAAAGATACACTTAACCAGCTGAAAGAAAAATAAATCCCAAAGAAAAGTGAGATACAGGAAGCAATATGGGAAAAGAGTAAAAGTAATTAGTTTATGTGTTGATTGAACATTACAAAAACTAATAAATAATAATAATGATCTAAAAGTAAAATCTCAAGATGATACCATGTGGAAGGTGGAGGAATACAGGAGAGAAGGTAAGAAAGTTGTGCTGAGGTTCTTGTCTTGCTTCAGGAGAAAGTACTATTAATTATATATATTAATAGAACAATTTAAGCATGTGTATCAAAAACTTCAGAATTCTAAATCTCAGTGGGGAAAAAAGAACAAAAGAATTTTATCAAGCCAATTAAAGAAAAACAATTGTGAAAAAAGAAAAGAGTATATTAATTAGTATTAATAAAATGCTATTGCATCAGCAAACACAACCTAATTATATTAGTAACCACAACAAAATTGAGTAAGTTAAAATTTATCTGCTAATTAACAGACACTCAGATAATATAAAAAAGCAATAATACATTCCACATGAAATTCACTGAAAACAAGGAAAGCTGGAAATGAAAGGCTGAAAAATATGTACCAGACAAATGCTGACTAAAAAAAAAAAGAGATTGGCGGGGGCAAACAAACCAATAATGATATCATATAAATTGGCAGCTACTGTGAAAATGTAGAAAAGAAACAGTAATACTTCATATTGATATGAAGGAACAATGCACCAGGAATATGTAACAGTGAAATAAACGTTACACAACTGAGACTATATCTTTGAGGTTCATATACAACAAAATCTGGTAAGAACGTATCAAACAAAAAACAGACAATGCCTCATCACAGTCGGGAGACCCTAATGTTCACTTTTCAGAAACTAGCCAAAACATAAACACAAAAAATGTTCAAATAACATTTAATTCCTTTGGACATATTTGTACATCTCTATCTGAGTGGATGGATAGACAGACACATGCATCTATTATACCCAGTAAATTAGGAATACAATGTTCAATAGCAACCTTTGAACAGTCATGAAACTGACTATGCATTAGGTCACAAAGAAATTTTACCAAATTCCAAAGTACTGAAATCATATAGGCCACATTTACCACAAAGCCCTAGGATAAGAAAAATCACAAGAGGAGGGGTAGAAGAGATTATATAGAGAAGAATTTAATACATGATAAAGAAGTCATCACAACTCATGGGGGGAAAAGTATTATGTAATAATAATGAAACAGCTAGCTAACAATGAGATTAAACAGTCACCTCAGCCCACAATTGAAATCTCATTGAGATTAAAATTAAATATAAATAAAGCCATAGGAAAACTAAAGAAAATAAAATTACATACTTATTAGCCCTCTAAAGAAAGGAACAATTTCTAGACTCAGATGTGACAGGAATCAAAAAATTTTTAAATGTCACCATAAAAATATCAAAATTCTACATGTCAATAAAAGAAATGAAGAATACAATCTACTAGAAAAACAAATCAAATATGACATAATAAGGATAAATTCTTCGTAATGTCAAAAGGAGGTACCACATCAGTAGTCCATAAATAGGCAAAAAGTCATAAACAGACTTATCATGAAACAGGAAATATAATTAATAAGCAACATTAGAAATTATTACACTTGATTGAAATAAAAGACATGCCAATTAAAAATGTAGCAACTTTTGTTTATTCTACTTAACTAGCAATATGTTTGAATTTCACCTACTAGAGATCCCTCTACAAGGAGATAGTCTTATAATTTGATGAGGGAATTGTAAGTTGATATAGCATTTTTATATAATATCAAACAGCATTTTCAGGGGCTTCCCTGGTGGCACAGTTGGTAAAGAATCAGCCTACTATGCAGGAGATTGCCTGCAATACCAGAAACCCGGGTTTGATCCCTGAGTTGGGAAGATCTCCTGGAAAAGAAAATGGCAACCCACTCTACTTTTCTTGCCTGGGAAATCCCATGGACAGAGGCACCTGGCGGGCTACAGTCCATAGGGTTGCAGGGTCAGACACAACTTGGGGACTAAACCAGAAATAGCATTTTCAGAAAATAATTCCACATTATAAATCAAACTAATTCCATTTCTAGGAAAGAAGCCTAAGAAAATATTAAAAAATATATGGAAAGATGCTACAGAAACAAAGATGTTCATTGCAAAATTATTCATTAAACAAGAAAAAGAAAAAGCAGCTTGCTATCTAAAAATAAGTCTTCTTAAATATAGCCCCTCTCTTTTAAATGGGATATTATGGTCAAAAAATAATGTAGCAACACAGAATATGCTTATGATACAACATTAAAGAAGTAGATACAGAAAGTATACTGGTGGTCACCAAGGGCTGAGGAGTGTGGGGAAACAGTAGCTGTTTAATGTGTCAAATTTGCAAGATGAGAATATTCTGGAATCGGTGAAAATATTCACAACAATGCAAATATGCTTAACACTACTGAACTGAGCATTAAGATATGGTTAACATGGAAAAGTTTATGCTATGCATTTTTATCATAACAAAAATATAGCAAATTGGAAACATTTAAAAAATGTAAAGTGCATGTACTCTCTGATAAAACTATGAAAACTATAGGCATATGAAAAATAAAAACTAGAAAGTACATAAAATAATGACAGAGTTATGACACCAAGGTAGGATGGAGTTTTTAAAATTATCTATAATTATATAAGATTCCTATTTTTATGCATAATTTTTTGTTGCTGTTGTTATAAAGTTAATGGCAAGTCAAGACTGAGGACAGGTCTTCTGATTATGAGCCCTATGTCCTTCTCAAAAATTCAGGAACCCAAGGCCAGTGGCTCCAGGCAAGGAGGACCGCTGGCTACTGCTGGTTCTTCAGAGTGTCACACTTGGCACCTGGGACCTGACCAACCCAGTGAGGTCATCCTGAGATCTAGTGCCATGTAATTTTAGTGCTGCTTGACCAGAAAAGTTAAGGGATTTAGGACTTCTTTCTCAGATGGATGTAGAATTTTATACTGACAGAGACTGAGGGACACACAGGTAAATGATGAATCATTCACCAAGTAGGGTCCCCACCATCCCAGGACAGAAAGGACTCAAGCAATTTCTGTAAGCAAGGTCCCACTGCAGTACAAGGCTGAGAAAACACAGAAGCAAGCATACCCCAGCCTGGGGTGGAAAGTCGGCCAGGGTTTTCCAATTTGCTGTTTTCCATTCCCTTTAACTTCTTAATCTTTAAATCCAAAAAGCTGAAAGGTTCAAATAAACCTCTGTCATTTCCAATCCCTCCGCCCCCACATAAATCCCAAAGAGCAATTATTTTTGTGGCGTCTGACAAGGTCAAAGTCATCTGGCCTTGAAGCTTTGAGAGCTTACACTAAGGATAAGAATCATCAGGGTAAAGAGGGACAGACCCAAGCCCAGGGAGACTTCTCCAGGGTGGTCCCTGCACCCTGCTCCCATCCTTGGGTACCACCTTCCATCCCTCAGCTCCATCACTGCCTGGACCAAGTTCTCTCTCCAACAACACAGAGAGAATCAGAGCCTCTTTTTCCTAGCTGGAGGAAGAGGACTGTCTTTTCTTGTTCTCAAATGCCCTGGGATTTTGTTTCTCCAGTCCAAATTTGTGTTTTATAAACAGTGCTTGCTTGTCTGACCTTTTCAAAACTTTTCCCTCGATAATTGCTCAGACTATTCTGTACCCTACCTTATCCCAGTCCTGCTTCCTTTCTGACATATACTAAACATCAGTTAATATTCAAACTGGGATTCTCGCCTATTCATTCATTTCTTCATTCCCTCATGCATACATGTGCAGGGAGTACCTGTCTGCACCAGTCACTCGCTGTCTTAGACCCTGAAAGCACAGAGATGAAGCTGCACTTTGAGAATCTTCTATTTGAATACAGGAACCAGAAAGGAAACAGGTAAAATAAATGAATAAACAAATAAGTCTTGTTGATCCACCTCTTAAATATATATGTTTAAAAACTCATTTTTTTTTTTTCGCTTTCCAATGCCAGTATCGTGGTCCAAGCCACTGTTACCTCTAATTTGGCCAGCAGCTTCCAAGCTGGTCTTCACTTTTATTCCTTCAGCCCACAACTCCCCACCATCCATTTCCTAGAAGCAGCCAACGTGTTCTTTGCAGACATCAATCAGATCACAACACTCCCAGCTAAAAGCCCTCAGGTGGCTTCCATCTCTCTGGAAATATAGTTCAAATTCCTCACCCTGCTCTGAAAGCTTTCCATGACCTAGTCTGTACACATGTCATCTCTACTCTCCCCATCCCCATACCCTCTGCAGCTCAACTCTGCTCCAGAATATCTCCCGGTTTATACTCAGCTCAGGGCTTTCCCTTCCATTCCTTTCTGGAATGTTCTTCCCCTAGATCGTTGCAAGGCTGGCTCAACTGACACTGCCTCAGAGAGGCCTCTTCTAGCCACCCAACCTGGACTCCACCTCCCATTACGCTGTTCTTTTCTACAGTATTGATCACAATCTACAGTGATCATATTTGCTTGTGTATTTGCCCGTCTTCCTTTAGAGAATGTCAGCTCCACTGCAAGAGCACCCCATTCCCCAGTTCACCACCATGTCCAGCATCTTCCCAAACAGTGAGTCAACACTCACTGCTGAAAATGAATGAATCTGTGAGAACCCCTTCCAAGGGTAAAGTAACGAGACTAAATACTAAGTTAAAGTTGTGGTTTTACTTCCTTGACTCTTTCTCAGGAAATGCTCTAGTTTCTCTTAGCTTAATAATCCCATCATTTGCACTCATCTCTCTAGCAGCTTTAGTATTGGCCCCTGGCAATGCTGGGTGTTATAAAGCACAAAGTAGTTCTTTCTTGACATGAAGAAAGAGGAAACAGAACAATTTGGTCCACGTATCTAGGGTCACAGACATGGGGGCGTGAATATTTAGATTCCAAATGAAGTTCATGCAGATGTTAGAGCTCACAGAGGTCTTTTATGCCAGTTTTAATGAAAACGATTGACTGGGACTCACCTATCCTTTGCTTGCTAATTGGAATTTTGCTCTACATAGTTATATAATACAGAGACAGTCAAACTGGGCCCATTCACATCAGAATCCTAAACTGGGTTTCAAAGGGACTATACTTCATTTTAAAGAAGCTGCTTGTAACACTAACCTTTCTGGAAATAAAAGATATCTCTTCCTACAACTGGAATTTTTAGATCCAGAAATGCAAAGTTAAGCCATTTATTTCAAACCCCCATACATTACAGATGTTCAAATAAAACCAAATCCCTACTGGATAGCAGTTGAGACAAGAAAATCTGCCAGAGGATATTTCTTATGATCTCTGCTGGGTGAGAATACTGAAATACCAACCAAGACAGGCAAGAAAGCATTACCATGGCCCGATTTGAAATCAGAAGAAAGCAAACCAAAACAGCATTGTTACCCCTGGGGAAAAAAAAAAATACTGTCGACAACTTCAAATGCTTTTCTTAAAAAATGCTGACTCACTATAAATTATTATCACTTAATAAATAAAAAAGGAAGCTGTTTCTGTCATTTGCCAAGCTTTCTCCAACATTTCTAAAATATATTTTTTAATAGTTCAAAAACATTTAGTCACTCTAGAGACCAGTTATATTCATCTAAGAAGGATGGACCAGGTTTCTGCTTGGCCCAGCACATCTGTGCTCAGGGGGTATGCTAAGCACAGAGGAACTGGAGAAGCCTGTCACCTGTCCACTTGTCCACAGAGAGGCCTCTTCTTCCTGGGCAGCCTCTCAGAACACAGGATGCTTTTGAGGGGATTCTTACCCCACGAGGTGCAAACTCTGCAGCAAGACACCACTGACTGCCTGAAGCTCTCTGGTTCCTCCTTCTCAGCAGCGCTGGGCCCAGACCTCACCCGGAAGCCGTTTTGGAACAAATCTCCCAGGGACTTTTTGCGGCGCCTGGTAGGTCTGTAGACCTCTGTGTTGGAGCTGCTGGGTGGGTAATGGTAGACCAGAATCTTACTGGAGATCATGGTGGAGGCAGAGAGCTGGGCTGGGCTCCAGGCTCCCTTTAATCACTTCTTGCACAAGCTGATGCTCTAGACCTGTGTTTCTCTGACCTGTGCTGCAGACAGGTCCTCAAGTCCAGCCCAGTATGGCTCAGCAGTCTCTATGTCCTCCCTTACCCACCCACCAAACTGCAAGAATCTCAGAGCATCAAAGACATGAAGCACGTCAGAAAGGCAGTCAGGAGGGGAGGGAGGCACATGCTGATCCACGGTGTCCTACAAGCTGATCCATCAGCTTCATTCTGTAAATTACCACATAAGCTCCTTTGGACATGGTTTAGGGGAATGGAAGGAGGAAAGGCTGTAATTCCTCAAATCAGGGGGTAGAGAATAGAGTTGTAGGAGTTTGGGGCCCCTGGGCCTTTTTTTTTTTTTTTTAATTTTAATGATCCTGTCTAATGATGGAGAGCCCAAAGGAAGGGCTTCTTTATAGGATGTGATGCCCAACTAGAGAGAAAAACCAATGGCCCCCCCTCCTCCCATCCCACCTCCCACTACCAACATAACCCCAATATTCAAATCCTCTGCTAATCCTTTGCATAGGACTGAGGCAGAGAAGAGACACTGGTCTGAGTAGAGGCAGACAGGAGGAGACACTCTTGTTACGCCCACCCCCAACCCCCTCGCTCCACTCTCTGTCTTGTACTTCTTAGCATCTTTCCTCGTAACCGGGGGTGGTCCCCTCTATCCCCTAGGGCACTGAGTGTAAACAAAGATGTAGGAGGGACAGAAGGAAAATATGAAAACTAAGAACAAAGAAATATCTAGATTCTGTAAGTTGTTAGTCAAGGCTCCCCATAAACTGATCTCTGTTTTTCCACACTGCCTTCTAGCAAAACTAATATTATTAGATGGAATTTTCAAAGAGAACAACTTATTTCTCTTCAATGTAGATTAGTGCGTTCACCCAATCAGGATGTCTCAAGGATCTATTATGTGCCAAGCATTGCGATAGGAACTAAGTATTAGCTTCCAACAGGAATAATACAAGTCCAGCCTTGATGATGCTTATCATCTACAAAGAGAAAGAAACAATATAAAGGTTCTATTACAATTTTAAGAAATTAGTACTTTGAGTAAAGTGCTGCAAAGAAAAGGCATTAAGTAGCTATCTATGTGAGTGTGTGTGTGGCGGTAGGCATACGTGTAGCTGGATGTGTACGTGTGTGGAATATATTATGATGTGCATATCAGAAGGGGGTCCAAGTGAATTCTGAATCCTAATGGTTGAGTAGCAAGCAGATGGATAGGTGAGAAGAAATAAAGGTTGTGGTGAGGGGAATTTTTTTCAGCTTGTGTCAAAAGCATAACAAATATACTAAAGAGTGAAGAAAATGATCTGTTCCTGATTTGAAAGAAATTCAATGGGTGGAAAATGAAACAACTGATGCAAAATAAACTTTTTAACACCCAGAGTCCTCTAAAAATGAGAGATGTAACTACAGATCCTACAGACATTAAGAAGATAATGAAGGGCTGTAATAAACACTGGGGCTTCCCAGTGGCTTAGGGGTAAAGAATTCGCCTGCCAAGCAGGAAACACAGTTCGATCTCTGGGTTGGGAAGATCCGCTGGAGAAGGAAATGGGAGCCTACTCCAGTATTCCTGCCTGGGAAATCCCATGGACAGAGGAGTCTGGCAGGGCCAAAGTCTGTGGGGTCACACAATAGTCGGACATGACTTATGACTAAACAACAATAATGAACAATATTATGGCTATAAGTTTAAAAACTAAATGAAATAGAAAACTTTAAAACAATGACACAAGAAGAAACAGAAAATCCAGACAACCATATATCTGTTAAAGAAATCAAAACTTCAATTAGAAACCTCTCCACAAAGAGAAAATGGAACCCTCCTACACAGTTGGTAGAAATGTAAATTGGTACAACCACTATGGAAAAAATATGATGGTTCCTTAAAAAACTAAAAATAGAGTTGTCATACCATCTAGCAATCCCACTCCTAGGCACATACCCAGACAAAGGATAATTAGCTCAAAAAAATACATGCGCCCCTATGTTCATAGCAGTGCTATTCACAACAACTAAAAGATGGAAACAGCATAAACATCCACTGACAGATGAATGGATAAAGAAGATATGGTACATATACACAATTGAACATTACTCAGCCATAAAAAGAATGAAATAATGCTATTTACAGCATTATTTGCAGCATAAACCTAGAGATTATCATACTGAATGAAGCCAGAAAGAGAAAGACAAATACCATATAATATCACTTATATGTGGAATCTAAAACACAACACAAATGACTTTATCTACAAATAGACTCACAGACACAGAGAACAGACATGTGGTTTCCAAGGGGAAGAAGGGTTGGGAAGGGATGGAATGGGAATTTGGGATTAGCAAAGCAAACAATTATATATAAAATGGATAAATAACAAGGTCCTATTGTATATTACTGGGACCTATAGTCAGTATCCTGTGATAAAAAAAATGGAAAAGAATATGAAAAGAACATATACATATGTATAATTGAGTCAATTTGCAATATAGTATAAATTAACACATTGTAAATCAACTATATTTCATGAAAATAGAATTTTAAAAAAGAGAACTTAAAAAAAAATTCTTCTCTCCAATAAACTTTATTTTGAGGGGAAGAAAAATCTCTACAAAGAAAATTTCAAGTCTAGATGGTTTTCACTGGAGACTTCTACCAGCATTTAAGAAGGAAATAATACTGATATTAGACAAATTCTTTTACAGAGTAAAGGAAGAGGAAACAATTCCCAAATTGCTTTATGATGTCAGCATAGCCATGACATCAAAACCCTACAAGGACATTACTAAAAAAAAAAAAAAAAAAAATTAACAGACTGATATACCTCATCAACATAGGTACAACAATCCTTAAATATATACCAGTAAAATTAATCTATAAGTATGTAAAAAAGATCATTTATCAAGACCAATTGGAGCTTATTCCAGGAATACAAGACTAGCTTAACAAATGAAAACCAGGTAATGTAATTTACCACATAACACATTAAAAAATTCATATGACCATTTTGATAGATATCAGGGAAGAGTCTGACAAAATACAACACTGTTTTCTAATAAAAACTATAAACCTACATGTAATTAAGTGTGTTAAGACAGCATTTTATGGCCTAAACAAAGACGAAGTGATTAATGAAAGAGAAGAGGCCAGAAATAGACTCACATGTATACAGAAAGTTGATTTACAACAAAAGTACCAATGCAATTCCATTAGACAGGGGGCATTTCTCAATAAACGGTAGTGGAAAATCTGTATATTTATAAAGGGAAAGAAATGAATCTCAGCTCTTTTCTAATAATATACACAACATTAGTTTGAGAGGGATCACAAACTTAATGTAAAAGCTAAATATAAATCTTGTAAAAAGCGGCAATGGAGAGGATCTAGAGGATAGTGGGATAGGTAAAGATGTTTTAGGAAACAGAAAGTGCTGTTTTAAAAGTGATAAACAGCATTAAAATGTGAAACTTCTTATCAAGACACTTAAGATCATTAAAAGATAAGTCACCGATTGGGATAAAATATTTGCAATACGCTTATCTGACAAAGAACTTTAGGAAATGCACACTGAAACCTCAATAAAACATCACTACAAATCCATTCAGTTCAGCTCAGTTCAGTTGCTCAGTCGTGTCTGACTCTTTGCAACCCCATGAATCGCAGCACGCCAGGCCTCCCTGTCCATCACCAAGTCCCGGAGTTCACTCAGAATCGCGTCCATCGAGTCAGTGATGCCATCCAGCCATCTCATCCTCGGTCGTCCCCTTCTCTTTCTGCCCCCAATCCCTCCCAGCATCAGAGTCTTTTCCAGTGAGTCAACTCTTCGCATGAGGTGGCCAAAGTACTGGAGTTTCAGCTTTAGCATCATTCCCTCCAAAGAAATCCTAGGGCCGATCTCCTTCAGAATGGACTGGTTGGATCTCCTTGCAGTCCAAGGGACTCTCAAATCCATTAGGATGGCAAAAATTTTAAAGTTGACAATACTCACTATCAACAGAGAAACAAAGGAGCTACCACTGTCAGACATTAATGGTGGAACTGTAAAATGATACAGTGTCTTTTGAAGTTAAACATACATCTATCCTACAAACCACATATAAATCTCAAAAACCTGACTGTGAGTGAAAGGGGTTAGACACAAAAAAGAATATCCTATCTGGTTCCACCTAAATGAAGTTCAAAGGTAGGCCAGAATAAGCTAGAAAGGCAGAAATCAGGATAATGATCACCTATGTTTGAGGGAAGAGGGCAGATATTGATAAGAAAGGAGCATGAAGAAATTTTCCAGAGCCATGGAAATGTTCTGTATCTTGAGATAAATGACAGCCTATTTCACACTGCTGCATACATCTGTCAAGACTCATTGAACTGCACCACTAAGATCCCATGGCTTATGGTATGCCTAACATACCTTACTGGAGAAGGCAATGGCACCCCACTCCAGTACTCTTGCCTGGAAAATCCCATGGACAGAGGAGCCTGGTAGGCTGCAGTCCTAAGAGTTGGACACGACTGAGCGACTTCACTTTCACTTTTTACTTTCATGTATTGGAGAAGGAAATGGCAACCTACTCCAGTGTTCTTGCCTGGAGAATCCCAGGGATGGGGAGCCTGGTGGGCTGCTGTATATGGGGTCGCACTGAGTCGGACACGACTGAAGCGACTTAGTAGCAGCAGCAGCAGCAGCATACCTTACTAAAAATATTGAGAAAGGCTGCCTCCTAGAAGTCACCAGAGGAATTCAAACAGAGGTGTCTAGTACAGGTTGGGGACCACTGACCTTGATGTCTCACACACAGGTCCTCTGCTTTAACCCTCTAAACTCCCTCCCAACTCTGAGGGGACAGGATGGAAGGGAAACCCCAATGACTACAAAAGACAACTGTTTTAATGGACAGCAGAGGATTTGCACCCAAGCTGTACCATGATAGCTGAGGAGAAGAACAAGTTACGTGACCCATTCCCCTGTCCCAACCCCAGAGCCTCGCTTTTGTCATCTCTCAAACAGAAGGGTTAAAACTACTTCACAGGCGACTGTCTAGATTAAATAATGTCCCTGCACAGAGACTGACACGAAGTGGTAAATGACAATTCCCAAACCAATCTACCCCAGTCTTAGGGCCTGGCCAGACTGATCTATATTCCACCCACAGACACCCTATCATTAATAGGCAACATGGCCTCCCAGCATCAATAATCAAACCCCTTCCTCTCTCCACAGAACAGGTCTGCCACCTTCTTGAGAAGACCCTGTTGATGTGGCCTTTAGAGCCAGACTGCTGGAATTTGGGTCCTGGCATCTCCATGTATGATCCACATGCTCTTGGAAAATTTCCCAAACTCTGTCTCAAGACCCTGCCCCTTAAAATAGGGGAAAACTTCTCAAAATAAAACTGTCTACCATAAAACAGGGTTTTTTAATAATTTTTTTAATATTAAAAGAATTCTATGCAAACATACGCCTGTGTGCCTATTCAGTCGTTCAGTTGTGTCCAGCTGTAGCCCCACAGGCTCCTCTGTCCATGGGATTTCCCAGGCAAGAATACTGGAGTCAGTTGCCATTTCCTCCTCCAGGGAATCTTCCCAACCCAGGGGTCAAATCCACATTTCCTGGGTCTCCTACATTGGCAGGCAGATTCTTTACCACTGAGCCACCTGGGAAGTCGTGCAAATATATGCACACACTCAAATGAATTTGGTTGCATTTTTCTGGGCATCTAAGTATTATGAAAAATGACCCTGAGAAATGGTCCAGTGTGTCCCATGGCTGCTACCCTATGGGATTCAGGGAGGGTTTTGTTTCCGAAGGCCCACTGTTGCCAACATGGAACACCATTCTTGATTGACAGAATGGGGTTGGGGGTAGTGAGGGAATCAGTAAAGAAATCATAGGAATATTAATCCATTCTTTACAAAATACTGACCAAGCATTTAACTGACACAGTTGAACCCTTTGGTGAAATCAACAAATACCCAATTCCCTAGATCCTATACAAACTGATGTGATAGCACATTTATTCAACTACAGATTTTAATTAAGCACCTGTTTGGAAGAGAGGCAGAATTCTGGACCCAGAAGGATGGGATACAAATTTCAGCTCTGCCATTGCTTGGGAGTGAACATTTGCAAATTTCTTCAACTCACAGTATCTCAGTTTCCTCAACTATAAAATGGGAATAGTAACAGTATCCTACCTAGAGGGTGTTTGTTAGGCATAAAACAATGTATCTATAACAGTTAAAATCATCCTTGGTACATAGTGTCAATGAGTGTGTGCTATTACTATTACTATGAGTCACATACTGAGCTAAACACACTGCCGATGCCAATACGATTAGCTATAAATCCATCCCCAAGGAAGTAACCCTTCTGTGGAGCAGTTTATGATCTACAATTGTATTTAGCTGGAGAGGAAAGATGACTACCTATATATCGTATTTTAGCAGAAGACCCCCCAAATGAATACTTTTCCCCTCACTCACTCACTGATGACTGAAATTTTGCCATTAGAGCAGCAGTATTACATGGTAATAATGACCTAAGTTATCAGATAGATTTGGGTTTGAACCCTGGCTTCCTTCCTTATGCACTGAGAACCTTGGTGCATAAACCCAGGTTTATAGGTTTAAACCTGCAAGCTTATCACTTCAGGTTTCATAAAATATAAAAAAATAACTTTGCCTCTAAGGGGTTGGGAAAATAAATTGATTTAACATATGTTTTTCAATGCCTAACAGAGAATATGTTACATAAGCAGTGCCCATTCCTGGTCTCCTCTGAAGTCCCCATACTTGGTCCCTCTTCCTTGAGTCCAATGATCTGGTTCTATTAAAACGCAGGCCTGCCTAGGAGTCATAATCCATAGGCTAGAAATAAGGAATTGTTGGGGGTGAAAGAAAAATTAGAGTACCACCTGGGCATGGGGGAGAAGAGAGGGTGCAGAGAATAAAGAAGAAAGGGGCAAATTGTGGACTAAAACCAACTCCACTTGTAGGCAAGTCATGGCCCTATTTTTACTTGGCAAAAGAGCCAGCCCATCTCTTAAGGATGAATTTATGACCAGGTACATATTATTTGTACTACAGCTTATTTCTCAAATTCCAGACTATTTGAATTAAGTGTCTCCCAAGTCATCTCCCCACAGCCCTACTCTTTTAATATTGGAGAGATTTGAAGTTTGCGGTGTTTTCACAGGCCTCAAATTACAAGGAAAGAGGGTACTTTGCTTTGGTCTCTGGTTCTGCTATTCAAGAAAATTCTGCCTGATCTCCAGCCCATCTGCCTCCCTGCACTGTACACTGTCTTCCTGCATCCCTCCCTCCCTTCTTTTCCTTTCTTCCTTCTTTCCTTCTTCCTTTCCCTCCTTTTCTCCTTCTCTCCCTCCTTTTCTTCCTTCCTCCCAAGAACGAACCATCTAAGGGGCAGAACAGTCTGAGATTCAGCCTGCTCTACCCTCCCCAGCCTTCTCATCACCACCCACTAGCACTGAACTTCCTAATCCCTGCAGTTTCTTCCACTTCCAAAATCACAGGTTCCGTCTGTCCTGACACACCACGTGATACTGCAGACAAACAGATCCAGCCTCATCCAATACCCCCTTCTCTTTCTCAACATGAAAACCTGAGCTCAACGAAGAGAACTGGCCTAATCCTCCCTAATCCTACGTCCCAGGCTGAGCCCCCATCGGGAAGCTGACACATGGTCTGTGCCTCCCTCTTGCCTGACATTTGGACCCAGAGGGGACAGATGGCAGTTCCTGGTCACTGAAGTACACACTGATTTGATTTTTGAGATCTGTACCCCTTCCTACTGCAAGGAGAACCCAAATCAATTTGTTGTTGCTTAGTTGCTAAGTCCTGTCTGACTCTGCAATTCCATGGACTGTGGCCTGCCAAACTCCTCTGTCCATGGGATTTCCCAGGTAAGAATACTGCAGTGGGTGGCCATTTCCTTCTCCAGTGGATCTTCCTGACCCAGGGATCCAACCTGTGTCTCCTGCATTGGCAGGTGGATTCTTTACCACTGAGCCACCAGGGATGCCCTGAATCAGCTTATGTGATCAGAAAAAATTCAAAATCTACATATAGGGATAAACTAGGACAGGGCTCCTGCTTTCTGGAAGTAGAGGGAATGGATGTCACCAGGCACCTGCCAGCAACAAGACAAGAGTAAGGCTGAAGAGGCACCTAGGGCACAACATTTAAGGAGGTGCCACAGTTTAAGGCCAATTCCACCTTTCATTGCCCTGAGAATGAGTGCCTCCTTAAATTTTGCACCCTATGCCTCTCGCCTCACCCTAGTCCCAGCTCTGGCACCTGTAATGAGTCCATTACCAAGTTCCTCTCTGAAATTGGCTCTGCATTTATTCGGTCACCTATGGCAAGAGAGAAACATACCAGGGTTGTGATCGTGAACTGGGAAAACCTATAAAGTCAATTCAGAGATCCACGTTGTCCTAAAATTAAGTTCAAGCAGAATTTCTGTGCCAGAGGCTTTGAATAAAGACTGAGGAACACTGTGAATTATATCTTCAATTATAGTTTACAAAGAACAGAGGCATTTTCCTCCAAACAGGCTCTCTTGATTTACCTCTTTATAAAGGCAGAAAGCAGAACACTGAATCTCAGGTCAGTAAAAACATTTTCATAAGGGCCTCAGGTGCCTTCGGGATTTGGCTATGTTTAATTTTGATGCTCGAAATTAATTTAAGGTAAACTCAGAGGATGAAAATGAAGTGTTTGGTTTGGGGGGGATTAATTTGCCACCAGCTATGCATTGTTCTGATGCTTTAAATTAACAGCAGGATAAATTTGGATAATTGAAATCAGGGGTGGCAACATTTTTTCGATGAAGGGCCAATAATAACTATCTCTTGGGCTTTGTGAGCCACACAATCTCGGCTGAAACTACTCAACTTGCCCACCGTAGTGCAAAATCCAGCCACAGACAATAAGTAAGAAAATGAGTTTGGCCGCCTTCCAATAAAACTTTATTTCAAAGATAGCTGGAGGGCCAGATTTAGCCTGCAGGCCCTAGCTTGCCAGCCTCTGATTTAATGACATTTTGGAGGGAGGAAGGAATAATTTGCCAACAGGTGCTTTTTCAAGCTAGTAACTCTTGGTATTTCCTTCTGTTCCCTGTAACACTCATTGCAGTGTCTGATATCATGCTGTTTTTATTTTCCTAGCCTAATTCATGTATTTATACATCATTTTGGACCATGAACTCCTCAAGATCAGGGGTTGTGCCCCTCTTCTTTGTGTATAATCTGTAATGCACAGCCAGGCACGTTGCTTTTGTTTAAAATGATTTTTCCCTTGATGAACAAGGGTGATTCACATCCCTGGTTTTGATACGCAAGGACCTGGAAATCTTCTTAACCTAAGAGGAGAAAAAGTTTCTACCAAAGGATGGATCGTCATGCCCTTCCCTATGTGCATCATGTTTCTAGTAAGTTCTGAATAAAGCTATGCTAAAGGTATAAACCAATTTGTCCAGATCAAAAGCAAGTCCCACTTTGTGTTCCAAAGTCCTTGGCTCATGTGCTTCCATCAGCATATTCTTCCAAAAAATAAACAGCAACATAAATTATGTCTCTTTCTGCCCATATCCTCAGTGTCCAGCATATGGTAATATTCACTAAATATTGTGTTGAAGAAATGAGGAAATGAATATAAGTTGGGCTTAGCTCATAAACCCTTTGTTCTGCTCAAAACCTTTGCCAACTGGTTCAGGCAGTTACAGTATCTATTAGGCAAGACCTTGAGCTGTGGAGCTGCCCATTTCAAATCTACATTTAGCACTGCTTAGTGGAATAATCCATCTCCAATCTCAGCCTACATCCCCTAACCCTGATTTGTCCCTGAGCACAAGGAGGTCCCTGATATGAGTCTGAATGGCAGGCTTCATTGACCCCCACCAGTTCCATGGGCCTCACCCATCTCTGCCTATAGGCTCTGAGTGACAGGAGCTGAGGACTGAAATCGTCATCCTTTCACAGAACCAGGGCAGAAGGCACAAAACCATCTGCTTAATGGTCACGTGGCAACAGATAGCATCTCAAAAGTCCTTACAGTATATTACTTCACTGATGAAGATGGATCACACTTAAGCAGCGATTCTTGATCTCTACGAAACAGCTCATCCACAGCAGGACAATCTCAGCGATAAGACAAACAGCAGCAAGCTGGTCTGGGACTATGAAAATGGCTGCCGAGATGTGATTTATGTGAAAATAAATAAGGTGGGTCACTCCTTTATCATCAACAATAAGTGGATTCTTCCTACCACAGACAAACTGAGGATGTAAACAGACAACACACTTGCATTATTACTTATGCTGTTTTTCTTTACGAATGGCCTGCCTGAGATGTGGGTTTGCAAATAAAATCAACCCACTATTATTCTGGACTGATTTTTCAACTGGGGGTGGGGGTGGGTAAAAGAGGACAGTCCTGCCCACTTCTTCCATCAGATACCTTCCTTGTGGCTATTTCACTGACTGCATGAGGGGACAAGAGAGGAAATCAACAGGAACCAGTTTCAAACCCAGCAAACTAAGGGGAAGAACATTGATTTAAAACATGAATTAATCAGCAATAATTCATGGCATCCCTACCACGTTTGGTCCTTTAGAGGGAGCTGTTAGGGCCAGAAACATTGTAAGACATGTTCCCTCCTCTAAAGGAGCACAAACAATAGCAAAAAAATAAATAAATAAAAGCAAAAGTGAAAAACAACAAATAAATAACCATTTATTGGAACTGACTATGAATATCTTAAGAGTGCTGAGAGCATGGTTCACAAGGCAGAAATCCAGAGATGATGTGAAAGCGATATATTGGTTGATAATATAGACTTCCTGTCAATAGAATTCTTATGTCTGAAGTGCTGAGAGAGAGAAGAAAAAGCATACAGACTTAAGATTTCTGGTGGGTATGGAAAGAATATCTGTATGAAAGTTTGAACTAAGTGGGTTCTAGTTTCAGGAATGTTCCAGCATACCCTGTCACCTTAGACAAGTCATTTTCTCTCCGTATGATTTAAAATTCTCACTTGAGGAAAGAAAGGAAGGAGGAGGAGGGAGGGAGGGAGTGGCAGGCAGCAGGGGGAGGAGGAATCAAGAAATGTGAAGAATTGGTAGTAGATAATCTCTAATGTGGGAGAAGGCAATGGCAACCCACTCCAGTACTCTTGCCTGGAGAATCCCATGGATGGAGGAGCCTGGTAGGCTGTGGTCCATGGGGTTGCAAAGATTCTGACACGACTGAGAGACTTTGCTTTCACTTTTCACTTTCATGCATTGGAGAAGGAAGTGGCAACCCACTCCAGTATTCTTGCCTAGAGAATCCCAGGGATGGGGGAGCCTTGTGGGCTGCCATCCAATGGGGTCGCACAGAGTTGGACACGACTGAAGCGACTTAGCAGCAATCTCTAATGTCTCTTTCACATCAAATTTCTGTTAATTATGTCTCTGTGCTTCTAGAGGTCATTCATGAACAAAGAAAGAATATTTTTAAAGTTGCCAAAAAGGAAAACTAAGAATCATTCTCATAACTCTATAGTTTCTGAAGCTACTTTGTAACCATGAACAGAGGCTACTGTCTGCAGAGCAGGGACTCAACCTGTAAACTTCCACGTGTCTGTCTCAGAGCCTGCCTGCCCAGCTGGACCAGATGCATTGGATGCTGGAGCTTATTAAGATGCCTAATTTCCAAATGATCCCACTCACACCAGGAGGGCAGCTTTGGAACAAGTGTTACATCTCAATGGCCTCACCTTATGGAACAGTTTCTTTTTATAAATGCTAACTGCAACTCATTAATTGAGAAAGATGTTACACTGAGCAGGAAAATCATTGAGTTGGGAGAATCTTGCAATTTTCTCCAGCACTTATCATGAACCAAAAGCCTTTATCTGATACATTTTGGGGTGGCCTAAAGGGCAGTATAGGAGCTCAATATCACAGCTTCTGACACAGGGGTCTGATACGAAAAAGGCCTCCTAGATTAGAAGGGGTCAAGCATCTATGCTTAGAGAGTATGTAGATTACTCTGGTTAAGGGCGGAGACTCTGAAGACAGGTCTGGACTAACTTATTTCTGTTTACTGTTCAAGACAGAAGGTTCTTTTTTCCCTATCATCTCAGCATCTAGGCTAGTTCCAGGCATATATTAGGTGCTCAATAAATTCATTGATTTAATTTAAATCCTGGTATTACCATTTATAACCTGTGAGTTGGGCTACCTTATGCAACCTCTTGGAGACTTTCAACTTTTCTTTTTATTGTATTTTTGTTTTGCCTTTTTGTGTGTGTGTTGGGGTGGGGGGGTGTAAAATGAACTATTTCAGTTTGGCTTTCCCCAAAGCAAAACATGAGAAAAGAATTTGGCTGCCCATTATTTATTTGGGAGATGATCTCAGGAAACACCAGGAGGGGAGGGGAGACATGAGAAAAGGATGGAGGAAAAGACAGCAATGAAAAGTTATCAAGCAAGTATCATGGTGGACTGTGTAGAAGGCAGCATTCAGAGCTCTCCACTGGCTGAGGGGACCATTAATCCCTAAGTGCTCATGACCTAGAGGCCCACAGGTAGGCTTCAGTGACTGGAGAAAGGAGCAAAGACATGCTGATGCTGGCAATTCAAATTCCAGCCACCTCCACCTGCAGGAGAGGTAAGAGGAAGGGGATGTGGATGGGGGTATCAACAGGGTCTGTTCACCAAGGAATAATAAAACCTACCTCCTGGGTTGTGGTAAGGCTTAAATGAAACAGTATACAGAAATGATGTTGTTGTTTTTAGTCACTAAGTCATGTCCAACTCTTTGCAACCCCAGGGACTATAGCCCACCTGGCTCCTCTGTCCATGGGATTTTTCTTGCAAAAAAAAAAAAAAAAAAAACAGTGAAGTGGGTTGCCATTTTCTTCTCCAGGGATCTTCCAGACCCAGGGATCAAACCTGCATCCCCTGCACTGGCAGGCAGATTCTTTACCACTGAGCCATCTGGGAAACCCACATAGAAATGACCTGGCGTTATCACTGCTCTCGGCACTGTGCCTCCACTTCCTGAGGGCTTGTTCCTGCTATGTGAGAACAAGGAGATGCTGTGGCTCTTCCCTAACACCCCTGGAAGGCCAGGCCAAGTAGATGAACACTACCCCAAGGCCATCAGAAGAGGTCCAGAGAGGTGCCATGTACTGTTCTTGGAAACTGACAATGAGTACCAGTATATTAAAGGCTCTGAGAATTCCTGCAGTTAAGAAATCCTTTAATTAAACTAGAAATCACCAAAGTTACTCAACCATAATGCTCTTTTTCTATAATGCTTACCAACTTTCTCTGTAACGTAGAATTCCATGAAGCACATTTCGGGAAAAGAAGGCCTGAGACTGATGAATTTTACCTAGGAAACCATTCTATAATTTTTAGCTCACCCACCCCCACCAAATTCTGCTGACAAATATGATGCTTGCTTACTTTCACCCAAATCCTCTGATTTCACCTCCTTTCTTGGTGAACTCAAACCCACACTGATGATTCCCTTACTTTTCATTTCTTAGGCTCATGCTGGTGTTAGCTTTCAATTTGAAATTACTCTTTCTGACACCCATATGTTCAGCTCATGCCTCCAAAGAAAGGGTTCCTTGCAAGCTGTCTGAGGTTGGTCGGTGGTTACATCATCCTCCTTTAACTGGCAGTTACCTCCAGTCCTGGCTCTGCCACTTATTACCTGTGAGAGATCAAATAATCTTTCCAGTATCATTTGTAAATGGGAAAATGACTCCAGTCCATAGGTTGCTATAAAGATTGAGTAAAATACAGCACAAAGTATCCAACACTGTGGAGCACACAGCTGACACTCAGTAAAAGTCACCTGCCTCTCAAATCTCCTGCGTGAACCCCTCCCACAAGGATCCTGACTTGAGTGCTTATTGACTCGTAATTGTTATGTGAAGAGAAAAATGGATGAGAGCAGGTAGGAATACTGCCTGAATAAATCAAGCTATTTGGTGATTACCTATATCTATATGGACATAAAGTCTGCCTGCTACTTTCTGAGCTCTCAAAAATGTGTGATTCCACTCAAATCCTCTAACACCAGAATAATCCTGTGAAATGAAAAGTAAGGTATACATCGGTAGGTAGGTTGTTATTGTTCAGTCACCAGGTTGTGTCCAACTCTTTGCGACCCCATGGACTGCAGCACGCCAGGCCTCCCTGTCCCTCACCATCTCCTGGAGTTTGCCCAAGTTCATGTCCATTGAATCAGTGATGCCATCCAGCCATCTCATCCTCTGTTGCCCCCTAACTAGTTAGTCAGGTAGGAATAGAAAGGCAGATGATTGATTGGTAGATAGATCTATTTTTGCACAGCTATCTGTAGGTACATAGATAAATATTTTGTTCAATAACTGTACACTGAGGGCCTGCTGGTGCCAGGCATTATACACTGTTCTGTGTAGCAATGAATAAGACAGACATGATCCCAAGCCTCAAGGAATTACAATCTAGAGGGACAGACAGACTATAAGAACAACCAACCAACCAACCAACCAACCAATTACAAATTGCTACCCGTGGTCACAAAGCAAACAAATTTCTACGGGGGCCATATTAGACTTTGTGGCCAGCCAGACATACCAGGCCTTTCTAAGGAGGTGAGAGATGGGTGAGAACTGAAGGTGAGGACATCCAGTGTGGGGAGGGGCAGGTGCAGTGTTCAGAGCCAGGAAGCGGTGAGGACACCTCCTGCCTGCGGTCGGCGGGGCTGGAAGAGGGAAGGAACACCCAATGGCAGGCCTTGGAGGCCGTGTGAAGAATACTGGTTTTTAGTCTAAGAACAAGGGAAGGCATAAAAGAGTTTAAAAGCAAGTGAATGACATGATCAAACTGAAAGAGATTTGACATTTTAAAAGATTCCTGAAAATGGTTAGAGAAGGAAGATGCATGGGAGGTTCTTAGAACCGGCTTTACCACCAGCTACATACTGGTCTCCAAAAAGCATGATTTTCTAATAAGAGAAACACTTACAGTGGGTCAGATACCTTTCTAAGCATTTTTAAGTAACTCATTTCATTCCCTCAAAACTATACAAGAGGGGGCGGTAATTTCTCCCCATTATACAGATACAGCCATTGAGGCACAGAGAGGTTAAAGAGTTTGCCCAAGCCCACCCAGCAATTAGGTGATGGAGCAGGGTTCACGGCTAGGCAGTCCTGATCCTGAGGTCTGTTTTACTTCCCCTAGGTCCATGACTGGGAGCTGCTCAGGCCTCCTCTCCCCTTTTCCACCCCTCCCACCCGAGAGATTTCATCCTGTATAATCCTGAACCTCAACTCAAGGATCTTCCTTCCCCATACCATCAGCACTAAACCTGTAGGAAGAAGCTATGCAAAAACAGGACCTGGGCTAAGTATCTCACATCTAAAACTTCTTAACTAAAACCAAATGAAAATGGGAACTCTAGTTCTAGAAAAGAATATTACAAAACCTTGACAAATTACAAATAATAACATAACTAATTTGTGAGGGGAAAGGATGTAGGAGGAAATGTAAATGCGGCGATTTTCTCTCCTTTCACAGCAGAAAGTTCATCCTCATTACATGAAATTAAAAAATAAAGTTAAAACATGACTCTACTTCCATTACTTTTCCTAATTGCTTTCTCCTAATCACACCCACAGCCTTAAGGAACTAAAAGTTACCATGTTTAGCAATTCCTTCACTTCAGTTTTTCCTATTATATTCAAATAAATTTAAATTTGACATTTTTATTTTTAAAGCAGCATATGCAGTATGAGCTCATTTCATATAAATTTCTGTTTATCTAACGTTCATTTATCTAATACACAGAAAGATGTCTAAAATGATCTTCACCTAATGTTGTCAAAATTTTTATGATGCTTTAGTTTGATGTATTCTTTGCATTTTCTCTGTTGTTTCCATTTCTTTTAAGTGACAGTGTGTCATTTTTATAAAAATTATTAAAAAATTACTTTGGAAACATATAATTAAGATATCTGGACTTCTTTTCCTTGATCTCATAAAATAAGATCTTCATATTGGAATAAAATAAGAGCTTATCTTGGAGGGACTGGAAGCAAGTTCAGGGTTTCTGGGGACGCAACATGCGAACCAAAATCAAAGCCCATTATCCTAAGGTCAAGTTCCTCAGGGATGGCCAAAGGCTGGAAGATTCTGAACAGGACACTGCAGTGTCCTCCAAGCCCCAGTGCCTTGCCCGTCATCCTAAGGTCAAGTTCCTCAAGGATAGCTAAAGGCTAGGAGGTTCTGAACAGAACACCTCCGTGCCCTCCAAGCCCCACTGCCTTTAATGGGAACAGCATCCTGGCACCTTCTCCAGGACCAGTGCAGTGAGCCATAGCCTCTGGTCACCTGCATCCCAAATGGCCCAGCAAGGTCCTTCTGCTCAGCAATGAATTGCCTCTATTATCCTAGCTTCTGGTGCCCCATGGGTCAGGGGCAGGCAGGAAATGAGCTAAGAGAGAAGGATCTGACTAGAGAAGCATGTGGTCACATCAAAGGAGTACAAACAGGCCCTACTCAGGCAAGAGACCAGATTTTTAACAAGCTCAGAGAAAACAATCAGGAATAAGTGGAAAGACAAAAATGAGACTGAACAAAAGAAAAAGCACTGAGAGAGAAGGAAGTCTGAGTCAGGTCATTGTCCTTGAGACTCTTCACTGACGTAAAGGGGCTGTGTGCACGAGAGGAAAATGAAACAGGCAAAGCAAGTGAAAAATAATCCTAGCCATAGGTTCAGGACTAAAAGAGGTATTTCCTTTGATCTTTGCAAAAACTCCCTTAGGTACCAAAGGCAAGAGCTCCTGTCCTTTTTACAGGTGAGTTATTTAAGGTCAACCAGATTGGCAGGGGCCCAGCCTGGACCACAACTGGGTCTCTGGACTCAACTTGCAGGGCTTCTCACCCTTGATTACTGGGCTGTGGGCTCTCCTCTCCCATCACCTTCTCACAGAAGGAAGACTTGGATGAATCTGATATTTCCCACAATCCCTCCTCCACAGGTCCTAGCCTACTCCTGGCTCCTTCCCTTACTCCTTCACAGGGATCAAAACCATACTGACTCGAAAAACATGTTGAAAAAAATCCCATTTATGGTTTCCTGACAAGCTGTCCTACAGAAACAATTCCCAGAAAAAGTTAAGTTTCTTGCTTGGGTTTAATGCAAGTCAAGATGAAGCTTTGGTAATGCTTAGTATAATTTCATGGGAAGAAGGGGTTTGAGGGGAAGGCTCTCTTTAGGAGACAGTGGGTAGGATTCTGTGTTCTGGATATTGTAGCCCAGCCCCAGTGTATAAGTATTGTAAGTAATCCTCACACCCCCACCCCACCCTGCAAGAACTATGTCAATAATCTTGACCCACAGAACACCACCCCTCCTATCACTGCAGGTTTAGATGAAAGAATTATACGTTAAAAATAACAACACTGTATAAATGTTCTGCTGTGTGAGTATTTTCCCCATTCCTTTTTAAAGCGACTGACTTGGTATATAAATCACACTGTATGCTAAGGAATATACGACACAGCTGTGAATTACAAGGTCATAATTTTGCCAGCAATTTAAGATGCTACCATAAGCCATCTAAGGCCTGAAGAGAGTTCTCATACATTTTGATTTTTTCCTAAGCCCCCAGAATGGCATTCTAGCTCAGTTTTTAAAATATATGACATTTCTTGCTTTTGTATTAGGAAAACACAAAAACAGTTCAGTATCTCCATCTCCTCCCTTCTTTTCTTCTACTATATCTCTGCCTTTACTCTTTCTTTAAAAAAAAAAAAAATTTATTGAGCTACACCAGGTTTAAGTTGCAGCATGTGGGGTCTAGCTCCCTGACCATGGATTGAACCCAGGCTCCCTGCATCAGGAGCACAGAGTTTTAGTCACTGTTCCACCAGGGAAGTCCCCTCTCCTCCTTCTTACATTACTGTGCCAAATCTTTTGTTCACTCATTCATACATTAATTCGCCTAACATTGAGGGTTTCTTTTACTAACTTCACGAAGACCTAACATAGCGCCTGCAGCACAGTAGGTACACAATAAAGGGGTGTCAAATGAAACAAAATGAAGTGAAAGGAAGGAGTGAGTCAACAAGTAAGTGGATGAATTCCATGGTGGCTCAGAGGTTAAAAGCGTCTGCCTCAAATTCGGGAGACCGGGGTTCGATCCCTGGGTCGGGAAGATCCCCTGGAGAAGGAAATGGCAACCCACTCCAGTATTCTTGCCTGGAGAATCCCATGGACTGAGGAGCCTGGTGGGCTGCAGTCCACGGGGTCACAAAGAGTCAGACACAACTGAGTGATCTTGGATGGATGGATGGATGCATCTGTAGGAGGTTGTCAAAGAGAAGGAACAGAATAGGGTTAACAGGGAAGGCTCTCCTTGAATTTCCTGATCTTTCTCAAAGAGGGCTTCAACCAGCCTGCCTTACTGGGGGTAAATCCATTTGAGTTACTTTTGCCACCAGTGCAGATCCATCAGCTACCCCACACCACACACACACATACAAATACTCAGAAATATCCAGACTCATCTACTTGCTGGCTCCCCAAAGAAGCAGGCAAACTCCTCCCCCAGTTTACCTTATGCTCTTTTCTGGAACACCCCTCCCCTTCTACTCCACTGAGTCAGACTCCAACTATGCTTTAAGGCTCAACTCAAATCCCATTTTCCCAGCAAGTTCCCATGGAACAGGCACATCTCTCTACTTTCAACGGCTGCACAAAGGGGGCTCCCTAACCAGAGAATCATTCCCCTCATCTAAACATACATCTAAACACAAACTGGTCAACACTTTAAAAGGCAGAGCCATGCTATGGTTCTCATATCAGAGTAGGGAGGTGACTGGAAAAAAGAGCCTTAATTGCAGCCCTAGCCATGTCACTTTCCAGGGGTGAGACATGGGACCAATCACAGACTTCTTGGAACATCCTTATCCACACCTGCCAAACTAGGGAGAGAAAGAAGCCCTGCTCACAGAGTTGGTTAAATACAACAGCATTCACAAAATGCGTTCATGCAGCAGGACAGTCAGAGAAACGTGTTTCTAACAAAGACACGCCAACTGAAGCCATCCTGTACAGCCCAGTTTCTGCTTGTCATGGAGGCCACTCCTCCCCTATATACACTCCTTTGGCACTGGGACTTCTTTCAAGCTAAGAATTGAATGCTCAAGCAGAAGACTCAGCAACTCATAATTCAGGCCTGCTTTCATTCTTGCCACCAAATTCCACAGGGAGCTGCCACCTTGCTCTTGACTTACAAGCCTATTTTTCTAGGAGGCCCAGTCTCTCCAAGGCTCTTTCGTCCACTCAATAAGGCTGGCCGCGGGCTTGGCTGGTGCCGCCTGATGGTGGAAACATTGTCTGCCCGATCCTCGCCCACGTGATGGTCTTCAAGGACAGATGTGCGGTAGGGAAATAAACAACAGCTGTTTTGCTGATGCCGCATTCATTCACTCAGGGCAAGGTGAGCAGGACAGGGAGAATTTTCCATTTGGACCCACTGGTATATTCCACTGCTTTTAATATTAGTTACTGCATTGTGCTCAGACTAGATACCTGATCTGAGAAAGTCAGGCACACAAGTTTCTATCATTTAGTTACTCTCTTCCTAAAAGTTGAACTCAATGATGTGTGTATAGATATGTGTGTGTCTCATGCAATCAACATATGGGTAATATGTGAATTAAATCAAGTAAAAAAATGTGTCTATTTACATTTCAATGCACATCTTCTCATGGTTACTCTCCAGTGCTATTATTTAACTGTTTATGTATTCCTCTGCTCTACACAACCATCAATACACAAAGTGAAAGCATTAGTCGGCTCAGTCATGTCCAACTCTTTGCGATCTCATGAACTGTAGCCCACCAGGCTCCTCTGTCCATAGAATTCTCCAGGCAAGGATATTAGAGCGGGTAGCCATTCCTTTAACCAGGGAATCTTCCCGACCCAGGGATCGACCCTGGGTCTCCTGCATTGCATGCAGATTCTTTACCAACTAACACTTTCACTTATTAATATGTTAATATGTAAATTTAACCCAATTACTTATTTATGGACAAATTTTACTCATTTACATATTTATATATAAATATGAGGGGATACTGATATACATTTTACATACATATATTTAAAATACACTAGGTTCAATCCCTGGGTCAGGAGGATCCCCTGGAGAAGGAAATGGCAACCTGCTCCAGGACTCTTGCCTGGAAAATCCCATGGACAGAGGATCCCGGTAGGATGCAGTCCATGGGGTTGCAAAGAGGCAGACACGACTGATGACTTCACTTTCACTTTTATATACTAAACTATATTTAATATATGTTAATCTGTTATATATATTATTATACGTGCATGCATGCTAAGTTGCTTCAGTCCTGTCTGACTCTATGTGACCCTAGGGACTGTAGCCTGCCAGGCTCCTCTGTCCATAGGGTTCTCCAGGCAAGAATATTGGAGTGGGTTGCCATTTCCTTCTCATTGTTATATATATTGTTATATATCTCATACTCATCAAAGACTTTAAGACTTTACACTCCTGTTGAAATGGGTATTTTTAATTCCCCTATTCATAACCAAAATAAGCTACTCTAGGTTGAAAGTGTGTTTTATGTTTTACAGTATCCCATGCAAGGCAGGTGCAGAGCTAAGATTAATACATTACCTGTTGAATCATGTATTAATCTCAAATTGCATCCCCAAATCCTGCTTTCTCTACCTTTTTCCAGGCTCCAAGAGGTACATGGAGTCTCCTCAAATTGTTATTACTTTGGTCCCAGTTAAAAGTACCCAAAACCAACACTCTGAGTAGCCCCATTCCAAGTATGCTTTTATGTAAAATGAACCATAACCCTATTAGCGAGGAACTGTAAAACTGACGGCAGCAGGGGAATTACTCCCCCATGTAGATAATGCTGTGGACCCAATGGTTCTAACAAGCAAAGAAAATCTCTCAGACAATTAAGCTGATGTTTAAGGCCATTTGCTCTGAAATCCCCAAAAGAATTCTGAAAGGTGCAAAATTGTTGGTGATGGAGAAATAAACCATTAGTTGGAATATAATAGATTATTGTATTAAAACTGGCCAGAAACAGACAAACAAGAAAAGTATTATGCAAAACCTTTTAGTGTCTAACCTTATGTTACCTGTATCATTACTAATATTTTCCTGGACGACTTTCCATTGTCAGAAATTAAGACAGACAGAGTTTTATTGTTTTCTGACTATGATGGACAGATAGTATCTTTGCCTCTAGTTTTGATCACGATGGAGACGGAAAATCCAAGCCAACTGAGAGGAGCTAGGAATGGTTTTTTCTAAATACTTTTACTCTCTAAGGAAATTACCTAAAAACTCAGAGAAAGACAAATATCATGTAATATGGCTTATATGTGGAATCTAAAAAGAAAAATACAAATGAATGCATTTATAAAGCAGAAATAGACCTATAGACATGGAAAAGAAACTTGCTGTTATCAAAGGGGAAAGTGGAGAGGGTGTGGATAAATCAGGAGTTTGGGATTAACATACATGTGCGTGTGTGCTGAGTTATTTCAGTCGTGTCCGACTCTGTACGACCCTATGGACTGTAGCCCACCAGGCTCACTCTATCCATGGGCTTCTCCAGGCAAGAGCACTGGAGTGGGTTGCCACGCCCTCCTCTAGGCGATCTTCCAGACCCAGAGATCAAATCCACATCTCCTGTACCTCCTGTACCCACTGAGCCACCTGGGTAGCCCCTTTCACATACACACACTACTCCATATAAAACAGAGGACAAAGACATACTGTAGAGCATAGGGAACTCGACTCAATATCTTACACTAACCTATAACGAGAAGGAATATGAAAAAGAATACATATGTATTACTGAATCACTTTGTGCTATACTGGAAACTAATACAGGGATTTCCTGGTAACTCAAAGGGGAAAGAGTCTGCCTGCAATGTGGAAGACCCAGGTCTGATCCATGGGTGAGGAAGATCCTCTGGAGAAGGAAATGGCAACCCCGTCCAGTATTCTTGTCTGGAAAATCCAAATCAACTATACTTCAGCAAAAAAACAAAATGTAAGAAAAAAAATGGAAAATAAAAAACATAGAAAATAAAAGTCAATGGCAAAGGTTATTTTGGGGGTCTCCTCCTAGGCTTCCCTGGTGGCTCAGACGGTAAGGCATCTGTCTACAATGTGGGAGACCTGGGTTCGATCCCTGGGTTGGGAAGATTCCCTGGAGGAAGAAATGGCAACCCACTCCAGTACTCTTGTCTTGAAAATCCCATGGACGGAGGAGCTTGGTGCAGGCTACTATACATGGGGTCGCAAAGAGTCAGGTATGACTGAGCGACTTCACTTCACCTAGACTTCCAATGACAGCTCAGTTGCGGAAGAGTCCGCCCACAATGCAAGAGACCTCGATTCAATTCCTGGGTTCGGAAGACCTCCTGGAGAAGGGATAGGCTACCCACTCCAGTATTCTTGGGCTTCCCTTGTGGCTCAGCTGATAAAAAATCTGCCTACAATTCGGGAGACGTGGGTTCGATCCCTGGGTTGGGAAGATCCCCTGGAGAAGGGAAAGGCTACCCACTCCAGTATTCTGGCCTGGAGAAGTTCAAGAGTCGGACACAACTGAGCGACTTTCACTTTACTTCACCTAGATGAGAAATATCTGGAAATTTTAAAACAATGGTTCTTAACAGATTGTGAAATTTGCATGGAAAATAAAAACAAATTCCATTCTGCAGTGGGCAAAGAATGAGAGAGAGAACTCTCAGGAAGTTTTTGAGCACTAGCTAGGCAAATTGACAGTGTGAAAATCACTCCATCTATATGGATTTTCCAATCTGAAAATGGAGAATGTTGGAATGATGTTTGTGACATTTGAAAGCTGTAGGCTGCAAATCCCTAATTAATTCGAGAGTGCCTCACATATATTAATGAAGTGGACAGTGTGGTTCTTATTTACTACACAGTCATGACTCATCCTTCAGAGATCCGATCTGCTGAGGGTAATGATCTTGTCTCTACGCCGGTGACTAATCATCATTCTGACTGCCAAGAGAGGCTGATCATTCCAAGTCTTTCCCCACTTCTTTCCCCAAAGAAGTAGAGAAGTAATTATTCCTGTTTTACAGATACAGGAATTAAACCTTATGATGAGAACTCTCTTAAAATTCACCAAAGAAGGAAGCACAAAAGATCCATTTACCCTCTCCTAAAACACGTCCTCCTTCCTATTGTCTGTGAGGGGGGTGGTATCATTCACGAGGGGACATCCAAACCAGTCATTCTAGACGTTTTCTACCTCCCTCATCCTCCACACATCCATCAGCCACAAGGCCCATCAGGGTCTTTTCCCTTAATATTTCTCTTGATCTCCCCAACCCCTCCATAACTCCTGCTTCTGCATTAATGAACACAGACTGCTCCCTGAGATTCTGATTCTCAAGCAGACCCTATCTCCAAGCTAACTCCCTCCTGACTTCTCTCCACAGGGTGTTCTGCACATGCTTCCTTGGAGGCTGTGGATTCTAAAAGATTTTCAGAGAGACAATTCCAAGATCAGATGTGCACACTGCAAACTACTTCACCCAAGACTCCAAGTCCTGGCAGATACGGTCCCTTCCTCCTAGGGCTGCCTTTCCAGGGCTTTCTCATCACATCTACCTGAAGGAGAGGGATTCGGGTCCGACAAAATAAACTGCTTCCAAGCCTTTCTTCATGTGGCTCCTTCTTGTCTATTTCTAGGCATCGTTCAGGCCATGATGTAAAGAATTCCATCTCCATGAACAGAACTCATGAACCTTTCCCTGTGCTGAGCTTAGGTCACTGCACTATAAATGTTTATTACATTTTTATTTTTTAAAACTTTTTATTTTATATTGGAGTATAGTCAGTTAACAATGCTGTGGTAATTTCAGGTGCACAGCAAAAGGATTTAGTCAAACATAAACGTGTATCCATTCTCGCCCAAACTCCCCTCCCAGAGAGGTTGCCACATAACAGTGAGCAGAGTTCCCTGTGCTCTACAGTAGGTCACTGTTGATTATCCATTTTAAATATAGCAGTGTTTTACACTTTTATTTTTTAGAAGTATCTTCTTTAATTAGATGCTAGACCATCTGAAGACAGACACTGTGTCTTATTTCTGTTATATGTACATTGGTTGGTACACAGCCTGGCACAGAACAGGTCCTCAACAAATACCTGAATGGAAGAACCAATCAATCAATTAAAAAATCTCCTAAAACCTTTACTCTAACCATTACTCTACTCCTATACCAGGGGATGCTAAGCTATAGCCTGTGGGCTAAATCTGACCTTGTACCTCTTTCTATACAATCTTCAAGCCAAGAGTTTTTTATTTTTTACATTTTTAAATAATTCAAAAATATTACAATAATATTTCATGGACATGAAATTAGATGAAATTAAAATTTCAGTGTTCTCAAAGTTTTAGTGGGATATACCCAGGCCCATACTTTAATGTATTGTCTGGGAGAACTTTTCTGCTGGAAGGCAGAGTTGAATAGTTGTGACAGAGACAGCATGCCCATCCCCATAAAGCCTAAAACATTTAGTATCTGACTCTCTATAGAAGTTTGCTGATCCTTATCTTATAGAATGGAACTTGGGCAGCCTTACCATTTTACTGTTTACTTAATGAATATTACCTTTCCTAAATTAATCATTCCCTTCTCTAACATGGGTATAGGTGACCCAGATGCAAGACTGTGTACATAGTCTTACTACAGCATATCACATGGTATGGTAATTAGCTTCTTATGTTAGGCTCCTCCTCTAGGCTGGCTGAGTAGGCACCTTGATTCCTGGTTCAGTGGGAAACATGATATATTTATCTCCACTTTCCAGCCCTCATCCTTTTGGGTTTCTGACATAAAAATCTTTAAATTTAGTCTGAACAAAGAATCCTTGGTGGAATAGAGAAAGAAAAATGTTCTTCCCTTTGGGGTAATTATTGTTTCACTGTTAGGAATTTTAGACCCAAGAAGGAACAATATCAGTGAATATGTACAAATTACTAATTCTGTGGCTATTCTCTGAAATGGAACTTTTTAGTGCACTTAAACTTGTTCTAACTAGAGCTGGATCATTATAATCATCAAGTGTTTTGGAGGGCGCTAGGGATAAAAAAAAATTAGGGCCAAAAAAAGGTACCTGCATGGTGGGACTCATAGTCTGGGTCTGGAGCAGGATAAAGAGACTAAGACATAACCTTCCAAGCACCATTATGATGACAAGTCTGATGGGTGCTAAGAAAAGGCACGCAGGCTGACTTACCATTATATACTGATAGCTACTATCATCATTACAGATTTTCAAATCAGCGCCCAAACTGTACAACACCAAGGTGGATCTCTTTTTCTCCTTTCCCCCTTTTTCTACCCCTAGACTCTTGGTTCACAATCAGGTTTCGCTTTCAGACTGACTTGTGACAAGCTTCTGTTCCTTGTGTGACACTCTTCATAATCTTTGCGGAGAACAAAGCCTGACCCCTGAGAGGCAAGCAGCCATCAGTGCTGAATACAGGGAAGAAACGTGGCAATTAGGAGAAGAAACGTGGGCAAATTCCTTGGCATCCCTGGGCCTCAGTTTTCTCACATGTACAATAAAGGACATGTTGTTCCCAAGTCCCTGTGGTTTTGCTCTCTGCGATTCCTCACATCCTGAGAGCCAGCCCCCATCTGGCTTTCTGATTCACTCATTTCCATGGACATAAGGCAGCCTCCGTCTGCCTCTGCAGCCTGACGCATCGTCTCCTGAATGACACATGAACTCTGCCCAAGGCGACGCGGCCCACACCAATCCCTTCCACAGACCACTGCTGACAGAGTACAGGGAATATACCTTGGGGTTTCAGCCAAGGTCTGCTCAAGGTCTTCAGCATAAAGGGTGGCCGGGCTGAACACACACCAGCAGAGAAGAGAGATGACGCGGGCTTCATAAACTGGCCCATGAGAGCTAGGAATCATGGAGATTTTCTTTCCACACGCACTTTTAGATCGCAACTTTGACATGGGTGACTACTTTAAAACACACACAAACACACATGAATCAGCCCCTGCTTGTCCTCCTGGACACACACACACACACACACACACACACACACACACACACACACTAGTGATTGTTTTTACAAGATACTGGAACCTATAGGTATCTGAAAACCTAATTCCAGGATGACTCCAGACCTCTTTCCCCACTGGAAGCTGTTGTTTTCCTCTGCTACCTACATCCTATGGAAGTGGTTTGGTCAAAAGGAGATTTCCACCCATGGGTACTTGTTTTCCTTGTCCTGTGAACTATCTCCTTCGACAGCAGACAGAGCCAGATAACTGAAGTGCCCCTTCACCAACCACAAAGCACCCAGGATTCCTGTTAGCCCTGGAATAAAACGGCCAACTGCTCCAATGGTTTTCCCCCTTGAAAACTCTAAACTTTCCAAAAGGCAAGAGGGCAACCAGAGCTCTGCTTTTCCTTCTGTTGTAGCTCTCACTCCTTTATGGTTTCTTCCCATCTTTTTTTCCATCTAAAATACATATTTTTTTCAACTTGGCTGAGATAAAGTCTAGCTAGAGAGTCAACAGAAATGACATAAATGTCATAACAGGAGAAAAAAAAAAAAACAACTTTCTCTTCCCTGAAAAGAGTTGATGCAACTCACGATAAAAAAAATATTCACCATTTTCTCAGTCTCTTTTCATATTATTCTGCATCTACTAGAGGACTGAAAGCACATTATATGAAAAGCTCTATTATCTTTTATAGAAAGGACCTATGAAACCCACCCAATGGTAATCAATGGTAATATTCTGCCAACTCACCTCCCAGGAGGAAAGAATGAAATAACAGTAGTTACTAACACAGTGGCGTCTCATTTCAACACTGCAGTTCTGTTTCATGTATCAGTGCTGCTATATTAAAGTATATGTATTATGACTATACTCAAGTTTATTAATAAAGTTCCTATTTCTGTTTAGGTTTGACAAACATGTATATTCAGAATGTGTGCATTCTTTCATTTTTGGAAGCTAGCAGCTTGATGTACAAAAAGGAAAGTGACAGATCATTTCAATATTTCCTTCAAATCCCAAACCAACTCAGTCAAAAGATGGGAGGGAAATATCCTCCTGAGCCTAACAAGATTATATAGACAATTGAAGATGGCCCTTCACTTTAGTGAAACAGGTAAGATATTCACCCTGGAATGAGGCTAGGATTTCTCTCCTTGACCTGCCCTGGATATCCACTGAGATTTGGGTTTTTAAGGTGAGTGGTTGCAGCACATGCTTAGCCTAAATACATACGCTGCCTTCTCAAAATCCTAGCTATTGCACTGACTGTCGTCTTTTGGGAGCTCTCCACATAGTATAGAGACCCTCTGAGGAATGGGTTATCTTTTCGGCATTAAAAACGTAACACCTCATTTCAGCCAAGGTTAGTTAACCAGGATTCAGCAAAGAGCCGATTCTGAGGACAGCAGCTCCTGTGGCGTCCATTCCTACTTTCTCTCACTAGGGGGCAGCACTGCACAGCAAATCTTTGCAGAACCGTGGCCTGGAAAAGGCAGCGGTGCTGAAGTGAAGGGCTGCAGAGAGCCTCTGAGTTACTGAAAGGACAGGCCCTATGGGCAAGTGAGTGCAGGGAAAACCGTGTGGCGTCTGCATTTCTCACAGGTCCCTTTGTGTTTTCAGCCCCTTCCTCTCCACCAGACTCGGAGTGCTTTGCCTAACGGGAGGGAAGCAAATGCGTTATCACCTAAGATGAATTTTAAAAACCAAAAACTCAGAATAAGAGGTCTTCAAACAATGTACACATTGCTCCAACAGTCATAACATTTGGGAAAGGATTTCTGACTCAGTGTGCAAAGTCAAGTTATGATGTCTTAAGCTACCTAAGATGTTCACCCACCATATTAAGAGTATTTAGTTGCGAATCTGCTATAACCTGGTCAGTGACACCACGTCATAGGCTTTGTAATGATACAGGTCAAGACATGTAGTAAAAGGGAATAAAGTCTAAGAAGCCCATTTTGAACAAAGAAGACACCAAAATTCCTTGTGTCCCAAGCAGAGAAATAGCCTATATCAGTTTCTAAAAGGCAAATGGCTGTGGTCAAAAATAATTGATCCAGAGGAGGGGGAGGGGAGAGGAGGAAGGGGGATGGACAAGAGAAGGAGGAGGGGAAGGAGGAAAGGCGGGTAGGGGGTGCAGAAAGAGAAGGGGAGGGGGAGGGGAGAAGTTGCCACTGGACATGGGAAGGTGTGAATACAGCAAGAATCGGTCAAAGAATCAGCAGCTATGCTTCCTTCAAGAGGAGTGTTCACTCTGCAGCTAGAGACCTCCTTTACCTGGCAGGCTTCAGTCATCTGTCATCTTCCTGTCCCTGTAAACATTTGGGTTTACAAGCTGGGCTTTATGGACTTGGCTTCCCCACCTTAGGGGAAAGACAATTTACTCAGTTTAAACTCCAAGGCCAACACAGCAACACATCACAGTTGTTTCAAGGTTTGTTGAGTGGATAAGAGAAAATAAAAATAATAAAACAATGGCCAATATAATAGTTTCTTAACTAGGGCTGAGACTAGGGTATAAGGCAAGTGAAGAGCCCAGGGAACAAAATCTAAGAAGGCGCCGGCTTTCAGGGTGACTACCTCCTCCTAGTTCTCTTTCACCGCACACCAGCTTTGCTTATGAGCCTTATCTCCCTGAATGGGTTTTTGAAGATTTCCATCTCTCATCACATATAAAGGTTAGTAGTGAACAGAGACTGAGTGTGTGTGTGGTGCATGTGGGGGGAAGTGTGGGGAGAGGTGCCTGCACGTGCACTCCCATCACTCAGTCATGTCCAACTCTTTGCAACTATGCACTATAGCTCACCAGGTTCCTCTGGAATTTTCCAGGCAAGAATGCTGAAGTGGTTGCCATTTCCTACTCTAGGTTATCTTCCCTGTCCAGGGATCGAACGCCGCGTCTCTTGCGTTTCCTGTATTGTCAGACAGATTCTTTACCACTGTGCCACCTGAGAAGCCAGAGCAGTGATTACCTAGTAGTAATTAAAAGCTCGGGCTCTGAGATCACAAAGCCCTGAGTTCAAACCCTTACAGAATCACTTGCGGAAGTCATACCACTGAGGAGATGGTGCACCTCCCTCAGTTCCAGGTTCTTCTTCCTCACAGGGCTGTTAAGAGGATGAAATGAGACCAGTGCAGAAAGAGCTTGGGCTTTTACCTGATACAGAATACATGGTACCTCTAACGAAAATAACAACAGCAAAAGTAAAATTTCACATCATTACTAGAACGTCACTAACTGATATCAGAGGAAAGTTCATGCCTAGTTTATCAAAACTGATTAGTAGTTTACTGTGTGCAAAACTGCACGAGAACTTTAGAGGAATGTACAAGAATATAAAATGTAGCTGCTGATCTAGAGGGGTCAGATCACAAGCTTTCTGTAAAAATCCAGCTAGTAAATTGTTTATAGACTTTGTGTGCCATTAGTCTTTTGTTGCCAGAGACAATATATGAATGAATGGGAGTGGCTGTGTTTTAATAAAACTTTATTTACAACAGGCAGCAAGCCAGATTTGTCCATTCCTGATCTAGTTTGATAAGCGAGGACTTGTAATATTCCTTATAAAAACACAGCCAATATCAGAAGATCGCCCATTCAAGATTCAGATGTTAATGGCTTTAGAAGAGGCCAGATCTTAACTGGTTGAGTTCAGGTAAGTGTTTAGAGAGGACAGCTAGATAGGGAGACTACCTAAATCATGGAGATGAGATATATCTGTCTCTGGTCTGGGGGTGGCACTCAGTAGTTCTGGTTGGAAAAAAGAGGGGAGAAATTCATAGAGAGGCAAACGACAGGAGTGGAAAGGGAGGATGGATAAGAATATAAGGGTCAAAGACTGCAAGACTGAATTTTTACAAAAAGGAACAGTTTGCTGTGCCCCTAGTCTGTCCAGGAGGCTGTTTTTCAATCCACCCAGGAAATAATGAAGTGAACAGCACCCTTTGTGGGGTAGGTTGCTGAATTTTCATCTGGGAAGACAGAAGTTGAATTTAGTCACTGTCATATGGGAGCAAAGCGGTGTCATGCTGGTATTTGGTATTTATTTCTAGTAATACAATGTGTTTCATTTAAAAATGGAGCTCTGCTCATTTGCCCATCATCTGCCCTTAACTTTTGCCAGGCCAAAGTCTAGGCCTGGGCATCTTAGTATCTCCAGGTAGGATGACTTGGAAAGAATATATGCTAAAGTAAATCATCCTGGAGGGTGAGGAGAGGCAGGCCCTAACAGAATCCTTCCCTGGAGAAGGGAGCTGAGCTACTGTATCCCAGAGGAGGGAGAAGGACAGGCTTGAGGGAAAGCATGAGAAATGAACCTGGGATCTCTCTCGCCACCTCTTCTTTCCAAATCTCCAATACATCCTCTATTTTCCTTAATAAGCCAACTCTATGCCAGTTCAAGGGAGTCTAGGAAGAGATATTAACCCAAACTGGCTCTGGGGGAAATATGAGTGACTAATAAACACAAACAAAGGTCCTTACCTCACTAGTAACACAGGACTTGAAATATCTTAGCACAGGGTTACACATGAAAGATCAGAGGTCTTTCTAGAGAGGGCCCCTCTGTTCAAGCTGAAATTATAATGTGGACTATAATATGCTGGGTATATCTCATGATATAAATGATTTTGATTCTAATTCAAAAAACATACTAAAATAAGGGATTACAACAATAAAGAACTGATATTTTGGTACATAAAGATAGTAAGGTTTACTAGAATACAAGAATCCTGGAAACTGGCAGAACAGCCAATACCAGAAGTCAAGTTAGTCTCCTACGAGGCTGGCCTAGTGGCTCTCAGCGTGTGCGTGTGTGAGTGTGTGCCTGCTGTCGCTCAGTTGTGTCCAGCTCTTTGAGACCCTATGGTCTATAGTCTGTCAGGCTCCTCTGTCCATGGGATTCTCCAGGGAAGAATGCTGGAGCAGGTTGCCATGCCCTCCTCTAGGGGATCTTCCTGACCCAGGAATGGAACCTGCTGCTGCTGCTAAGTCGCTTCAGTCGTGTCCAACTCTGTCTGACCCCATAGACGGCAGCCCACCAGGCTCCCCTGTCCCTGGGATTCTCCAGGCAAGCACACTGGAGTGGGTTGCCATTTCCTTCTCCGATGCATGGAAGTGAAAAGCGAAAGTGAAGTCACTCAGTCGTGTCTGACTCTTAGCGACCCCACGGACTGTAGCCCACCAGGCTCCTCCGTCCATAGGATTTTCCAGGCAAGAGTGCTGGAGTAGGGTGCCATCGCCTTCTCCGAGGAATGGAACCCTCATCTCTAGAATTACAGGTGGATTCTTTACCACTGAGTCAGCAGGGAAGCCCCTTAGGGCATGACCCCAGACTAATAGGATCAGCAATTCCTCTGGAACTTGAGAGTGAGGCACACTCTCAGGCCCCAACCCAGACACACTGAATCAGAAACTCTGGGAATGGGGCCCAGCAATCTGTGTTTTAACCATCCCTCCAGGTGACTCTGATGCACGCCAAAGTTTGAGACCCACTGATCTATTAATATCCAGAATAGGTCATGTGAGTGTTCCAAAGCAACTATCCTTTATCATGATCAACGGCTCTGACTCAATAGATCTGGGAAGGGGATCACACGTACTTACTCTTGTTTTCTAAGGTTTTCAGGCATCCAGCTATGTTTCTGATTACCACTCCGGCGGAGGGCTTCTCAAACCTGGCTGGACATTGGAATTAACCAGGGAACCCTAAAGCATTACAATGGCTGAGTTCTACCCCAGCCATTCACACTTGGTCTGAAGTACAGCCTGGCTTGGTGATAGCAGGGGAGTCTCAAAGTTCCCAGGCAATTCTCATGTATATTGCCAAGTTTACTATAATATACACTTGTGTACACTAATATATTAGTGTATCTAATATACAGTTCAACATGTACTAAAATCACCTGGATAATTCATTAAACCAAATTCCTCAGCCCCCCAGAGAATCTATAGGTTTGGGTATGGGCCCTAGAACTTTCACTTCTAAGGAATTCCCAAGTGACGTGCTAACCGATACCACTCTAGAGGCATACGCTTACTTTTTAGACGCCTGGGATCTACTTTGGGCTGGGATGGCCAACTTTCTACCCTCTGTTCCTCCTCCAAACTCTTATACATTTATCATTCATTCTTCCTTATAAAGTACCCATCCAGTTAAATTATCAACACTTTTAAGGCAGAGCTATGTTCTCCCCATCTGTGGGCCACTCGTAGGAATCAGTGAGTTGCACTCAGTAGGTATTCAGGTGAATAAGTGCACAAGTGTCTCAGCACCACGTCCCGATGCTTCTTTTCTCCCTACTGAGTCAGCTAGCCAGGCCAAGCCATCAGGGGCCCTGATCTCATCGAGAAGAATCGAGGCATCTATTTTTCTTTTAGGATGACGGGAAGGTAAATATCCGTCCAGTCCTAGAGATTTAGGTTGCTTGGGGAGACTGTTCCAATAATACCCCAGATGAAGTACAGCCATCTGGAGAGTGTTTGGCATCGATGGAAACCTACTGCTGAATTTGTTCCTGGAAGACATTCATTTTAGAATGTTATTTCCAATTTGGCACATCACAGAGCTGTACAAGTCAGAGAGGATTTAGAATCTCTGCTACCTACAGAGGGCATCTTATTTAAAGCATGTCCCTGACAAAGCAATATCAAGGAAGCACAACTGGAAATCTCCTACAGGGGAATAATCTCTCTACAGCTATAGCAGCTACTGGGACAGCAAAGCTTCCTAAAAAAAAAATCTAAACTTTTATCATTCCACTTTGCTGGGGTTGCCTTCTTCAGAGCCCAGTCACAGGAACAGAACTTAATAAGTCCATTTCTCTTGTCCCACAACAGCAATTCAGTCTCAATGCCACTGCTGAGATGCATGGCGCCACTGAGGCTTCCCCGACCCCACAAAATAAAAGCTCAGGCAGAGAGTAGAGCCCATAATCTCTAACATGATGGTCCATTCAAGATGGACTAACAGCAGGTAGTGCTGTGGTAAAGAATCAGCCTGCCAATGCAGGAGACTTGGGCTCAATCTTTGGGTCAGAAAGATCCCCTGGAGTAGGAAATGGAAACCCCTTCCAGCATTCTTGCCTGGAAAACCCCATGGACAGAGGAGCCTGGATGGTGGCTACAGTCCATGGGGTCACAAAGAGTCAGACACGATTGAGCACCACCACCATAGCACCAAAAGCAATAACATGGGTTATTTTTACTTATTAGGGTACTCATATGGAGTAAAGCAAGAAGCTCAGAAGAGGGGGCTGAGTACTTTGGAAGTAAAAAAAAAAAAGTTTTAAAAAAGTACTTTGGAAGCTGGTAAGTTACAGAAATTATCATTAACTCAATTTTTCCAAAGAATGGAATGAGTTACTTTGCTTTTCAATTTCCTTTCCCACTTGGGAGAACCAATGCCATACTGATAGGGAGTCTTTCTGCCTTTTGTCAGGGGACTGGAGCAAGGAAGAAGCTGCATTTAGTCTTCGATCTTATTGGACAAGACTGCTAGACTAATTTTTAAGGTGTACCTATCGTGGTCACATACACTTATATCTTGAGCATAGTACATTATTAAGAAACACGGACCTTGAAGATAGATTGTCCAGGTCCAAAGTCACTGTCACTTACCCACTCTGTGACTTTCAGCAAGTTACTGAATCTCTCCACGCCTTGGTTTCCCTCTTTATAAAATGACACCTATTTCACAGCATCGTTTGGAATACTACCTGAGATAAGACCTATATGTACATGATATACATACATGTACATACACGGATAATATGTATAATGTAAATGTATAATATGAATGCATCCATCTCTACTCTGGTTACAGAAGAACTCTTTTACAGCATGTTCTTTCTCTCCCCCCTTCTCTTTCAACCTCTCTCCACTCCCAAAACACATCTGACCCCAAAAAGAGAAGCTAAACAACCCAAAACTTTTAATTTTCTTTATTATTATTATTTTAAATAAAATCACTGACTCCAGGGAAGAGTTTACTTTGAAGGCTCTGAGCTTTAGAGACTCTAGATGTAGGAGTTAAAAGTCCAGCAATCTCAGTTTTGGAGTAGGTGATCTCTGGGGACTCTCAAAGGCCCTTTCTTCCAGACCTTGGGCAATGTGACCTGGAACCCCCTTGGCCATGGTGGTTGAGTCAAATTATCAGCTGCCAGGTACCTTACAGCAGGGCAAAGTCAGTCTGCCCTCCCCTCTGCTAACCATGCACTGCCCGCTTGACCATGAGCTCATTCGTCCCCCTTCCCTCTTCTATCAGACTTATCTCACGCTAATCCAGCAAACTCCAGGACAGTCCTGTAGGGGGAGCCAGAGTCCTTTCTTTTCAGAGCTCAAATGCGAGTTCAGAGTTCTGGAGATAAAGGTGGAGCTGGAGCCAGGGCCTCTATTACACCTTTTTGCCTACGTAAGCCTTAAGTGCATTTAATTCAGTTTGGGTGGGGCAGTGAGGGGTTTCATTTCATTCACCATATTAATGAATTCCCTAGCATCCATCTAAGAAAGCTATTTAATTCTTTTTGATACAGACTTTGTACCATTAGTATCCTTCCACTAAAAATAACTTCAATAAACATTTGCTAAGCTTCCACTGCAGGCAAGAGTGTCCCAGCTGTACAAAAAGTGAAAAAGTTCATTGTACTTTCCGTCACAAGTACATTCTAGAGCAGTGGGGTCCAAGAGAATGTCTAGGATGAGGGAAACTTTTTATATCTCCGCTAATATCTTAGCCACTAGCCATGTGAAACTCTCAAGTATTTGAAATGTGGCTAGTATGACTGAAAAATTGAGTTTTTACTTTATTTAATTTTGATTGGTCTACATATAGATAGTCAGATGTGGCCAGTGGCTACCCTATTGGACAGCATGGTCTAGACTGGAAAACCATGCTACTTAAGACTGGCTCCCATGGTCCCCAGGCCAGAGTATCTGCATCCCCTGTAGCCTGCAGAAAGCAGAGTCTCTGATCTCACTCTACATTCCTGAGCTAGAAACTGCACTGGCATAAGGTTTCCTGGTGCCTCATCTGCACACTGAGTCTTAGGAAGCACTCTTCTAGGGAGGAATCCATTCAACAGTCATAGAAGATATATATATATCTATATATCTTCTATATATGTACATATATATGTATGTGTATATGCAAGTGGATCTCTCAATCTCGCAGTTTCTCAGAGTTTTTGATTTGTTGGGTCTGGGTTGGGTTCTAAGAATCTGTGTTTCTTTACTGTGCTTTTAGATGCAACTGGGGAGTGTTAAAAAAAAAATTGCTGAGCCTGGGCCACTGCCTCCCCCTTAACCTAGATCCTCCAATTTAATTTGTTGGAGGTTTGGCCTGAGCATCGAGAGTTTTAAAAGCTCTTCAGGGATTCTAACGGACACCGAATATGAGAACCTTCCCAGCACAGCCTAGGACAGTGGTTCTCAAAACTGGGTGGATGTCAGGATGACCAGGAGGGCTTATAAAAGACACATTGCTGGAGTTTTTTATTCATTGGGTCTGGGTTGGGGTCTAAGAATCTGTGTTTCGAACAAGTTTTCAGGCAATGCTGGTGCTGCCTGCTGGTCTGGCAAGCCACTCACTCAGTCGTTTTTTTTTAAAGCCCAGGTTTTAGAATCAGACTGACCTGGGCTGAGCTCTCGATCCACTATTTACTACCTGAAGAAGTTAACTAATCCCCAAACCATAGCTTTTTAAATTGTAAAACTAGACTTTGGGTTGCTGTGAATGCGATTAAATAACTGAGGTAATGCATATGAAGTGTTGACCCCAGTGTCTGCTCTTAATAAGCAATCAAATTCATTATTCATTATTATCATTAGTGTAAGAAGAGACACCCATTCACTCATTCATTCAATACGCACAAACTGTGTCAGGCACTGCTCCAGATGCTGGGAACGTGGCAAAAAAGACCCAAAACAAAACAAGATGGTCAGGGTCTCTGCCACACTATCCATAGGACTGGACTTCTAACTGAGAGGAGAAAATGGACTGATTATATAGCTCTTACAACACAAATCACAAGAATGAAGGAAGTAAAGGTCAGGGGAGAATTCGTTCCAACTGGGAGAATGGGGAAGCTTCACCCAAGGAGGTGGGGTTAGAGCTGTGCGTTCATGCAGAGAGAGAGATGACATTCAGACAGGAAGGGGAAAACTCACTCCTGAGGCAGGCATGAGGGAAGATGAGCAAGACAGATGCAGCCTGGTGGGGCCGGGGCGGGAAGGCTAAGGAGAAGGGAAGCAGGCAGGTAGGACTGTGTGCTGAGCGCTGCCTCCACTCTCTGCCTAAAATCACACCCTGCTTTTGTTTTTTAGATTTCAATATGCTAAAAATTACCGAAGTCTAGAAAGTGGAACCAGCCAAAGGCTTTCATTCTTTTTATATATATATATTTTTTTTAGTTCTTGGAGTTAATTTTTTAGGAAGAATACTTTTTAATTGGAATATAATAGATTTATAATGTTGTATTAGTTTCAGCTGTACAACAAGATGAATCAGCCGTAAGTATACATATATCCCCTACCCATACCAACCCCCCTCTCCTACCCACTCCCACCCTAGCCCTCTAGGCCCTCTAGGTCATCAGAGTGCCAGGCTGGGCTCCCTGTACTATGCAGCAGCTTCCCACGAGCTGTCTGTTTCACACGTGGCAGTGTAAATATGCCAGTGCTGTTCTCTCAATATGTCCCACGCTCTCCTCCCCCTGCTGTGTCCATAAATCCATTCTCTACATCTGCATCTCTATTTCTGCCCTGCAAATAGGCTCATCAGTACCATTTCTCAAGATTCCACATATATGTGTGTGTATATTAACATATATTTTTCTCTTTCTGAATTACTTTTGCATGACAGTTTCTAGATTCATCCACATTACTATAAATGACCCAAATTTTGCTCCTTTTTATGGCTGAGTAGTATTCCATTGCATGTATTTACCACACCTTCTTTATCCATTCATCTAGTGATGGATATCTAGGTTGCTTTCATGTCCTGGTTATTGCAAATAGTGCCACAATGAACACAGGGGTACATGTGTCTCTTTGAAGTATCATTTTCTCAGGGTATATGCCCAGCAGTGGGATTGTTGGGTTATATGGTAGTTTTAATGAACGCCAAAGAATTGATGCTTTTCAACTGTGGTGTTGAAGAAGACTCTTGAGAGTCCCTTGGACTGAAAGGAGATCCAACCAGTCAATCCTAAAGGAAATCAGTCCTGAATATTTGTTGGAAGGACTGATGCTAAAGCTGAAACTCCAGTACTTTGGCCACCTGATCCAAAGAACTGACTCATTGGAAAAGACCGTGATGCTGGGAAAGATTGAGGGCAGGAGGAGAAGGGGACAACAGAGGATGAGATGGTTGGATGGCATCACCAACTTGATGGACATGAGTTTGAGTAAGTGCCAGGAGTTGGTGATGTACAGGGAAGCCTGGCATGCTACAGTCCATGGGGTCACAAAGAGTCGGACACGACTGAGAGACTGAACTGAATTGATGCTAGTTTTCAGTGTTTTAAGGAACCTCCATACTGTTCACCATGGTGGTTGTGCCAATTTACATTCCTACCAACAGTGCAAGAGGGTAAGGCTTTTATTCTTGACTACTCTCCCCCAATGCAGAGGGTAGTCAATGAAGGTCCTGATATGAACTTCACCTTGCCTTTTGTGGGGTTCTTCAAGCAAGGGAGGGGCCTTGGGACCGCATTATAAAGTGGATGGACAACACAGAGACTCCTGGCACTTCAGTAAAGCCCCTGGAAGATTGACTGCTAAAGGGGAGAATGTCTGACCTGACACATGGCTTTCCTTGGGAGAACGGTAACAGGCCGTTGTGCCTCGTTCACGCATCTGGCACTCTGCAATTCCATTTCTCTCCACCCTTAAGTAAACTCCCCAAAAAGCAAGAAAGCATGAGATATAAGGAAAGAGGGCTTTTAAGCAAAGGATATGCAAATTAAATAGGTTCTTCTTCTCTAGTACAGCCTCAGAGGAAAGGGAACCCAGACCTCTCTAACTTGCTTACATACAATAACAAGCACATCTATCTGGTAATTCATCTGTTCCCAGGAAAAGAAAGAAAAGACCCAATGTTACATAGAAATGCAGGGAGGGGAAAGTCTCAAGCTCCAAACAAGATCTCCCCAAGGGTCTCCTCCCATGATAAGCTGGAAAAATGCAGAGTCAAGAGCCCAGAGGGCCCTAAATGCCTACAAGAGCTTATGGACTCCAACGGACTATGGAGAGCCACTAGTCAGTCTGAAGAGGGCATTGGTCCCAGCTCTAAATTTTTCTGGCTGTCTATGACTTTGGGCAAGTCACTCACTCCCTCTGAGCCTCAAAAGTTCCTATTTGGCAAAATGGGAATAATAATAATAATACCCCTTTCGGTAGGCAGAAAGAAAAAGTTAAGTTGCTCAGTCACGTCCAACTCTTTGCGACCCCATAGACTATACAGTCCATGGAATTCTCCAGGTGAGAATACTGGAGTGGATAGCCGTTCCCTTCTCCCTTCTCCAGGGGATCTTCCCAACCCAGGGATCAAACTCTCCCACACTGCAGGCAGATTCTTTACCAGCTGAGCCACAAGGGAAGCCCAAGAATACAGGGGTGGGTAGCCTTTTCCTTCTCCAGGGATCTTCCTGACCCAGGAATCAAACCAGGGTCTCCTACACTGCAGGTGGATTCTTTACCAACTGAGCTATCAGGGAAGGCAGAGTAATGGCCCCTCAAAAATATTCATGTTAATCCCCAGAACCTGTGAATCTGGTAACTTACATGACAAAAGGCAATTTAGGTAGCAAGGGAATTAAGGTTGTCAATCATCTGACCTTGAGATGGGAAGGGTATCCTGGATTACGCCCCAGTGTAATCATAAAGGCCTTTAAAAGTAGAAGATGGAGGAAGCAAAGAGAGGCAGAAAGGGAGGTGGCAACAGAAAGCGAGATCAGAGAGATGCATTGTGGGAACTCCGCCCTCTGTGGCTGGCTCTGAAGATGGAGAAATGACCACAAGGAATGTGGGTTGGTTCTGGAAGCTGAAAAAAGCAAGGAAATAGAATCCTCCTTGGAACTTCCAGAAAGGAGCACAGCCCTGAAGCTACTGTTTTGGACCTCTAACCCACGCAACTATAAGATAATAGCTATGTGTTGTATTAAGGCGCTACCTTTGTGGCAATTTGTTACTGCAGCAATAGGACTCTAATGCATCTGTCTGGCAGGGTTGTGAGGCTGATCTGATGCCTGGCAAACTGTAAAGCTACTTTCTTATCTCGGCTGGTATTACCATCCGTGGGCACCTGCCATTCTCCAGCCATGGTAAGCGCCTCCCCCTGCAGAATGCTCACTTCTTCCCACTCTGCCCATCTCACCTAGCATCACAAGCCTCAGCTGAGCCCCAGCCCATTGCAGAAGCCTCCTCTCTCTCCTCTGCCCACGTGAGCTTTCTCCTCCAAACTCCCACTGCCCTGACAGCCTGGACCTCGCAATTTCGGACGTAATTATACAGCGGGTAGTGCTACCTGCTGTTGCTGCGTGTGTGTTTATTTTGGTTCCAAAACTAAATTGAAACCTTGGTCTCAAACAGGAACTGTGTTTCGTCCTGTTGTTGTTGTTTTTAAGGACCTGTACTTTTTTTTTTTTACAGTCCTGTTTTAATCACCTTTGACACAAAGAGTCACTGCCCAGGCATACATTTATAAGCAGATACTCAATCATTTTAATTGTTCCATGACTGGACACTAACTCATTTTTCTATTTTTTTTAGCAAAGTTTTTTATTTTCTAGCAGAGTTTACTAAAAGGCCTAAGGCCAGGTCTGACACAGACTAGAGAAGCAGGTTTAGTTTTTGACCACAGTGATTGGAGCTCCTCGTCATACCCTGATCTCAGCAGTCAGAGAGGAGGTGGGCAAGGTTGGAAATCACAGTAAAACTAGGAAAGAAGGCAGCCAAGCATGTGTCCCTCTTACCCCAGGACTGAGCACACAGCAGGTACTCAGTAACAAGTCAGTTAGATGACTGGCTGATGTCTGTATATCAATTTTCCTCTACCATCTGCCTTTAATTCTGTAAGATGCCCCTCAACAAAGACATATCCATAAACAAAGGAGGCACACCCACTGACCCACCCTGGGGACATAGTTCCCACAAGAATGAGAGAAACAGACAAAGGAGTTCTCCCCAGAGCATGTTTTTTGAGTCTCAAAATAAGATCCATCTCTCATTTCAAGGTACATTTATTTTAGTGAGGCAGGATAAGGATTTTGTGAATAAGCTGGTGTGTGGGAACGGGAATTAAAATAAGCATTGACTTGCTGCCTGCCGACGTGGATGTCCTCACATCCCACTGCCTTATTTTTGGTTCCATTCTGGTTTGTTTTCTTCTCTGGAGCTTTAAAATATGACAGGGAGGTTAGAAAGAAAGGCTGTGGATAACCATGGCTTCTGTTCACAAAGCTGGTCCCGTGTGCCTGGTCACTTGTAACACTTCACCGAATCCCCACTACACTCATCTCAGGTGAGTGCTATCATTATCCCCATTGGAGAGGCGAGAAGACTGAGTTTATGGCAGGGAAAATGACCGTGCTCAAAGCAACCCATGGACAGTGGCTGAGCACAATGTGAACTGAGGTGGTGGAGCCCAAAACAGGGCTCTGAGCCAATCAGCTCTACTGATCAAGGACCTGCCCCCAGTCTCTCTCTCTCTCTTCAGGCGGAGCAGGTCCAGCCCCCAGGTTGCTAGGATAGTCTGAGACTCGGGAGCCTCCACGCTAGCTCTAGTTCTAGAAATTGGCAGTAGATAAGGGAGACTGAGAAGAGGAGCTACGAGCTGTGTGTTTTTAAGTAAGACCTCTTCCCCTCCCTGCCTGCCTGAAGCAATAGGATGAGTTAGAGAGATGCCAACATAAAGCAGTAAACGTGGCTCACTTATTCCCAACCCAGTCCTCAAAACCCCAAACCTCTCTAAAGGGTCAGAACAGAGGCAGAAGAACAGCATAAGAAAATGGGCATGAAGTCAGACTAGATTTTGGGTAAGGAAGGCCTTCCCCTACTCCCAAGCTACAGAATCCTGGACAAGAGAGAGAGCTCCTCTGAGCCCGCATCTCCTTATCTGTAAAATGGGAAAGCAATTCCTACTTTACAGGTTTGCTCTAAGGACCAAGTTCCTGTATGCAAGGGTTTATTACAGGGCCCAGTGTATAGCACAGCTGGAATAAATACTAGCTGTTTTTATTAACAGACTGTCCAGTGGACTAAGATGCTGTGTGCAAAAAAATAAAGACTGTATACTATACAATATGCAATCATGCGTTAAGAGTAGGAAGTCAAATGTGATGCAAGTTATGCTCCAGAAAAGGTAAAGGCAGAGGATGTGATGGTCATTTCACTTTTTATCCCCCATGGGGCCAGCTGCAGCACAGTCCCCTGCTCTTGACCTGGCTTCTGAGGTGTGAAAAAACCCACTTGCCAATGCAGGAGACGTAAGAGACGAAGGATCGATCCCTGGGTGGGGAAGATTCTTTGGAGGAGGGCATTGCAACCCACTCCAGTATTCTTGCCTGGAGAATCCTATGGACAGAGGAGCCTGGCAGGCCATGGGGTCGTATAGAGTCGGACACGACTGAAATGTCCGACACGACTTAGCGTGGGCTCAAGAAGCATGTGGGAGAAGGCAATGGCACCCCACTCCAGTACTCTTGCCTGGAAAATCCCATGGACGGAGGAGCCTGGTGGGCTGTAGTCCATGGGGTCACTAAGAGTCAGACACAACTGAGCGACTTCACTTTCACACGTTGGAGAAGGAAATGGCAACCCACTCCAGGGTTCTTGCCTGGAGAATCCCAGGGACGGGGGAGCCTGGTGGGCTGCCGTCTATGGGGTCGCACAGAGTCAGATACAACTGAAGCGACTTAGCAGCAGCAAGAAGGATGTGCAGATTTGGGACAGACTTCAATTTTCCTGCATTTTGTCCTAAACCTCTGCCAGCAAAGGCAGTACTTTTCATTTACTAAGAGGAGGGCAGCGCTTTCTGAAATGCCCTATTTAATGGAATTATTCCTTTTACTTTATAAGCCACACCTCATGGGAATGTTCATTTTATCTCTGGCAGCTCATCAGAACAATAACTGTTTCACGGTGCAATAACCTATGTATTAAATCACAATGGGGACCTCCTTGAAATATTACTATACTGAATTCTCTTCCATAACAGGCAGACCAGTTTTGGATTTCACCCAAGAGGCTTAGTCACCAAAGAACCAAAAGTATTTCATTAAATGTGTTTTCTCCTAAAAGAGGAGAAAGGTTATTAGTAGTTATTATTATCTCATAGCCTCAAAGGTTGTTGGTCTTTGTTTCCAGTTTCAACAGCACTTGAATCCCACAGAGGAGGAGGCTGAAGGGCTGCAGTCCATAGCATCACAGAGTTGGACATAATTGAAGTTAGTGAGCACTTATGCTTCCGAACATACTATATAATTTACTTATTTCTTAGGCTTTTTTTTTCCCTGTTCTTCCCCCACCGCAATGTCAGAGGGTGGGATGCTGCCTACTTTATTCACTGTTGTTTCCTAATCATATGGAAAATATACCTGGCACATAATAGCTGCTTCATAACACTGTTCAATTCATGAGCAAATTAAAGCATATTTTAGAGCATTTTTTTTGAAAAGCTACTACAACTGAAGCAAAGCATCTCTCACTACTCTTCTCTTTTCTGTCCCTGCCCCTTTTTTTGTTTAATTGAAGTATAGTTGATTTACAATGTTGTACTCGTTTCTGGTGTACGGCAAAGTGATTTATCAGTGCACGTGTGCTAAGTTACTTCAGTCGTGTCAGACTCTTTGCAACCCCATGGACTGTAGCCCGCCAGGCTCCTCTGTCCAGGGGATTCTCCAGGCAAGAATACTGGAATGGGTTGCCATGCCCTCCTCCAGGGGATCTTCCCAACCCAGGGATCGAACCTGCATCTCTTATATCTCCTGCATTGGCAGGCAGGTTCTTTACCACTCGTGCCATCTGGGAAGCCATATACACAATTTTTCATATTATTTTCCATGATAGTTTATTACAGGATACTAAATACAGTTCCTTGTGCTATATAGTACATGTGTGTGAAAGTGAACTCGCTCAGTCGTGTCCGACTCTTAGTGACCCCATGGACTGCAGCCCACCAGGCTCCTCCGTCCATGGGAGTCCCTGAGTCATGTCCAACTCTTTGTGACCACCATGGACTGTGGCTTGCCAGGCTCCTCTACCCATGGGATTTCCCAGACAAGAATACTGGAGTGGGTAGCCATTTCCTTCTCCAGAGGATCTTCCCGAAGCAGGGATCGAATGCACGTCTCCTGTATTACAGGTAGATTCTTTACCACTGAGCCACCTGAGAAGCTCTGTGCTATATGGTAGGCCCTTGTTATTTATCTATTGTATATAAAATAGTTTGTATCTGCTAATCCCTAATTTCTAATTTCTCCCTCCCCCGACCCCCTTTCCTCTTTCTTCCATTTTCCTGTTTGCACAGATAGATTTTTACTAGATCAGAACCCCTCCAAAAGTCAGAATGATATCATCCACAAAAAGGAATGGGTTTTTATAAGATCTAAGTCCTCCTGATGGTGACTATTCAGGGAGACTTTCACTCACGCAAAAAAAAAAGGAGACCTGGCTCCACACCAGGGGTGAGCCCTGCTGGCTGCAGAGCGGGGATGTCTCCACCGCAGTCAGGAAGGGGTCCCCTCCATCTTCCAGGAGCACAAGGGACCCTTACATCAGATTCAGGTTTGGGAAGTGCGTGGACTGGAAGGAAGTTTAAGTCCAAATCTCCCATTTTTCCAATGGGAAAACTGAGGGTCCAGAAAAGTAGTGTTTGTTCGAGTGCACAGAGGAAGTAGAGCCCAACCAAGAAGAGAAGGCAGATTCCTTTTCTTCCTCCTCCCTTATTCTCTTTTCCCTTTCATCCTTCTCTCTCTTTCCCTCTCTCTCTCTCACTCTCTTCCTTCTCTCCCTTCCTTTGTTTGCTTGGGGTGTGTGTGTGTGTGTGTGTGTGTGTGTGTGTGCGTGCGTGTGTATGTGATTACACACACATCACAGTGATGGTTTAGAAAGAGCTCTGGTTAGCAGCCCATACATAACTTTGACCCAGGTATGCTGGTGATTAATTTCACTAATTTCCTAGTCCTCTACAACAACCAAGATCCCAAATTTTCTCAAAGTTCCCATGAACAATGCAAGAGGTTTAGAAATTTTCTGAAATGAAAGAATCTTCGAGATCATCTAGCCCAACCTCTATTTTACCAGTGAAAACAGCAGGTAGAGGGAAGAAAAGTGAGTTCCTCACATCACAAGGCGGGCTCAGAGCTCAGCTGAAGCGGCCAGGATCGTGGGCATCAGAGCCACGAAAGGACACTCAGGACGCTTCTCACTTGGGTGTCTGGCTCCAATGGTCTCACCATGCTGGCCAGAAAATCCCACCTGAGAGAGCATATCTCAGATCAAGGGCAAAAACATTCCCCTTGAGCAAGTAAATACAACTCAAATGAGAAAACTAGCAGAGAACAGAATCCACATGATAAACACACATATACCTACATGCATATATGCGTTACCACACACACCATACACAAAAGATTCTTGTTTTAAAAGTACTTGATACTAATAGGATAAATTTACAGGACTAGCAAGGACATCAAAAGTGCTAGCAGAAGCATATTTCGACACAGCATTTTTGAAAAGTTATCCATTAATATCTATAAGCTAAAATACACAAACCCTTTGATCCAGCAAGTCCTCTTCCAGGAACCTGGAATTCTCTCTAAAGATAGAACTGTATGGATACGTGGATGAGAGTGCTTACCAAATCACTGTTGATAGCAGAAAATAAACAGTCATGCGGTGCATCATTTGGGTGACGGCTGAATAAATGCGCTAGAGCAATGTATGGGATTTTGCGCAACTGTCATAAAACGAATCATTACAGAGCTGAAGGGATGGCCGTCACTTACTAGTAGTAAGAGAGTCAACTGCAGTGTGATGTGACTGATAACAGTGATTTCATATGAAGACCACCATCTCTAACATTGTGATGTGTTCACATCTGCGTTTGCTGGTGGTGAAATCAGCACAAAGGAAAGATGTGGAAGTCTGTTAACACTGAGCATCCCGGGGAGAGGGTAGTGATGGATGTGGGCAGAAGAGGTACTTAATATTTTCTTTATACATCTTTGACTATTATATATATATTACTTTGAAGAAATAGGTTAAGACCAAAAATCTCTGAAAATAGTCCTCCAAGTCCTATTTCAGCCTCCTCTCTTCCCCTGTAGACTGTGACAGCAAGAATATTGTGAGGAAATTCCTCAGTGTGGCAAAGAGAACCCAAGAGCTGCCTCTCTAAACCTTTGGCCCCTTGACCATCCTCGGAGTTAGTTATTTTTCCCACTAAATTATCCTAGACTTGGTACAGGAAGTGACCTGTCAAGCAAACACAGGAAGTGAGGTTCGAACACAGCTCCAGCAAAAGCTCCTCCATTAACACCGGGAAGAAGCTGGATCTTCCTCAAGGTGAAGGTGTCTTATCCCACCCCACAAAGGAGCTCACAGTTTTAATTAAACCACACAGGGTCCAGCCATCACAAAACTGTGAAGCAGACAGAAGCTAACTCTGGCAGGCAGGCCTCCTGGGGCACCTGAAGAGTTATGTGGAAAGCTCTGTGCCCGTTCTCTGTGGAATGAAGAGTAAGAGGACCATGGATGTAGAGGTTCTGGCTGCACCATGATGACCACTGGGCTTCAACAATGATAGAACTGCATTCTCTGGAGCACTCGCTGTTCACATTCTTCTTGGCCAGTGCTTGCTTCTGAGAGAAAACTCTCACCATCAACTTCTAAAACTCTGAGCGTTGTTCACACAAATCCAGGAAGGTTTCTTTCCGTGCATTCTCAGACCTCCAGTGCCTCCCAGATGCACCACCTTATATATTGCAGCCATGGCTCAGGAGCCAGCAAAAAAGAAGGGAGAGAGAGCGACTTACCAAGCCAACTTCTGTTTAAGTACACAGACACAAACACAGGGGGGACCGTGAAGAAATCTACTACAGAGTTCACTTCAAGCCAGAACCATAGCTTATCGTTGGCTGCAATAAACTGGGGGAAAGAAAAAACAAGAGAGAGAGAGAGAAAATGAGAAGCATGGTGCTGGCATGCAAACTATACTCCTTCTCCCCCATGCCCCCCAAAAAAACTTATTTACTTTTAATTGAAGGAAAGTTGCTTCTCAGTATTGTGTTGGTCTCTGCCAAACATCAAGATGAGTCAGCCATAGGTATACATGTGTCCCCTCTCCTTCTTAAGCCTCCCCACCACCTCCCATCTCTTCCCACCCTTCAGTTCTAGAAAGTTGATTCTGATGAACCTATTTACAGGGCAACAATGGAGATGCAGACATATAGAGAACAGACTTATGGACACAGGTATGGGGGAGGAAGGAGAGGGTTGGAGGAATGGAGAGAGTAACATGGAAGTATATATACTACCATATGTAAAAGAGATAGCCAGTGGGAATTTGCTGTATGACTCAGGGACTCAAACTGGGGCTCTGCAACAAACTATACTCTTTCTTCCAAAGGGTACATTTCAGTTTTTCATGGGGGCCTAGAGGGAGATGTTATGTTCTTATATCTATGCCAGTCCCTTGCTATTTCTGCCTTAGAATTTGAATCCACAGTCCTTTCTAGAGAGTGACTATATGCTCTGAGAGCCTTGGAGAAAGATCAGGGAGTACATTTTTCTGTGGTTTTCAAGAGCATCAGAGGGCAGTTTGAGTGACCTCACTTTTCTTAAAGTCTCTACTGTAAATAGTCACCCACACAGTCTCTGTACAGCTCCCTTTATAGACATGGTTTGGATAAATCCTCCAAGCCCTCAATTCTGCCAATCTACCCCCTTGATTCAACCCTCACAACTCACTGTTCTCTCAGGATTCAGTTAAGTGAGCACTGATAAACATAATTTTAAGAGCGGAAGGTTTTTCCTCCTGTTTAAGGCAACCATGCATTCGTGCGTGAATGGAGAGATGAGGAACAGCACACCAGTAAGGGTGTAATAGTCCTTTCAATCCTTATTTCTCCTGCTCAGAACAAAATTAACATATACACGAGGAAATGCTGACCTGAGGAAATGCTGACCTATGGAAAGGGCTCTCTCACAAAATGAAAATCAGAATTCAGTCTCTTGTCTCCCTTGGAAACACTGGGCTTCATCCTGCCTGCAGGAGCAGATGCTGATGGGGAATGGTCCCTAGGTACAAGACTCACACGCTCCATTGTGATACTGAGCAGTGTTGTTCAAACTTACCCGCAAGCCAAAGTAGAGAAGGAAGAATACGTTGAAAGCCATGTCGATCTGTAATGTGAAATCTTTGTAGAAATTCTGGCAGGATTCTATTGGGCTATTAGACAGGAAGAAGAGAAAAGCAAGCGGTAAATGAAAAGCATCATCACATGTTCCACATCGCTGTGCAGTGACGGTGCTTAGGGAAGAGGACAAAATGAACGTTCAAAAAAGAAAACATTTGGTCTTTGTATCCCCTGTGATCATCAAGCAAGCATTGCCAAGGGGTCTTTCCATTCAACCATACAGTCTTTTGTTCTTTGTTTTTGTCATCTGATACATGTATTGTTTCCATCATCATTCAACAGTTGAGCTAAGAATCTAAAGAGGATCATGCAGACACCTTGAAGGAAGGACAAGCAGAAGAGACCAATGAATTCCTCAATTTCATATTAACCCTTAAAGAACTGACTTCTTTCTTTGAGAGGACACAAACCTAAGCTAAAAGCAGTCCCTCCCACTCTCCAGCACATTAGAAAGGAAGTCCATTTTCAATGAAACACAGTAGTTGTGTTTTGGACCTTTTAAAAGCCATTGGTTGATTAATGATAAAGGACCAGGAGCATCTCAGGAAAGCCATGGAGGAGAGGATCCTGGTGGATGTTCTGGTGAAACTAAATATGGGCTTATATGCAGCACTCTGATCTGGGGAAAGAAGCATTGCCCAACTGGTAGAATTCAAGACCATTAAGTCAATCTATTGAAGCAGTACTCTAAGGGTTAATTTTTATTTTTTTGGCATGCAGGTTAATCGCCCTTGTGTGTGTCAAGCAGCAAATGCGAATCCCCAGCACATTCTACTTTGCTCGAGAGTAGGCAGTTCAAAAGGGTACAACTATACAAACTGGTACGTGGCTTCCGTGTGCTTTCCTGCATCAAACTGATCAGAGGATCAGAGTGTGAAAAGTCCCAAAGTCTGGGCTGGATGGGAAGTAGGAAAGCCTCATAAGCCTTTCAAAGCTGTGAATGAAAATGTATAGGACAGTGTTATCAGTAAGCCAGTGGAACCACTCAGGCCAGGAACGTCAAGAAGGTGTGGTGAAGGAACGGATAGGGGAAGATGGGGAGAAGTAAAATACTTTCCCCAGATGGAAAGCAACATGGACCTCCAGGTTGGGAGAGGGCTAACTTGAGAGGTGCAGGATGGAGGATTTCCAAGTATCACCACTTTAGAAATTGCTGTACGCAATACCAGTTAGTATAGTTGTACTTCAGTAAGGGCAATTCTTGGTTGTTCAACAGGCAGGAGTCTGTGCAGTACAGATATGCAGAGTCCACTTAAAGGGAGGGTGATTCAGTCTGTGGGACTCGCCGATCGTGTTACATGCACGGGATTTATCCATTCTTCATCTGTATGACAAGTCAAACATGCCCTTTGTCATCTCCCAAATCACAGATATGTGGAAAACCCTACAGACAAGCATGAAGAGGAATCTACATTTGCATTTACAAACTAAGCAGACTGAACGGAAAACAAACACTGCAAACCATTTGTGTAAAGGAAACGGCAAGTACTCGGTTTTCACTAAGGTAAAGTGGGAGGAAAGATAGCAGGGAATTTGCTTCCTCCAATGATGAAAGCAGGCAGGAGCAAAAGAGACTGGACACCATAGCCTGCCACTGCTCTTTGCCTGCTCTCTTACTCAGATTCAGTGAAAAAAAGGAGAATCCAGGACAGGAGTTAACAAGTGACACTTCTACAGTCCTCAATCTATGATGGAATTTTGTTTTGTTTTAAGAGCAAGACCCACAGGGTCCACAATTGTTAAGAGTTCTTTGCTACTCTAAGTGCAGTGGAAAGAAGTATATGAACTAGGTTGACCAGAAGTCCACTACTGATCCCAAGGGATGAGGAGACTATGCATATCTATACTATGTAAGCTACAGGTATGGTGTGCTACCAAAATATTGAAGAGTAAGTGGTGTATGTGTGGGTGTAGGTGTGTGCGTAAGAGTGAGCAAGAGATTGAGGATGGGGGCAGGGATCCTGCAGGGAAATACAAGTTGTACTCATGTCTTCCCTTGTGCCAGCAGTGACTTAGCTGTGCCTTATAAGCTTGTCCATATCAAGATTGATGTGTATATTACCAAGGGGAGAGAGATGTCTCAAGTCTGTTATGGAAAACCCACTATCACTTCACCGAGGCCAAACGATCACCTTACTTATTGCCCTCACAATAGTCGCTGGTGGTATATTTGGGGGTCCTTGTGAGTTCCTTAATTCCTATTAATTCCATGGCTTCTGTGATCAATTGCATAGTAACCTGGAAACACACTGAGTAGGGAAAGTATTTGCTAGGCTGTGGGAGAGAACGGGACAGTGGGGGGAAGAGATGCTAGCTCAATACCATTGAAGACATTTTGGTTCAACACAAATGGAAGCAGATAATTAAGAGAGTATAAGGAATTAGGCTGCAGCAACTAATTTCCACTGTCCTTTGCCTTCCTTGTCATTTTTGCTGCTGCTGCTGCTGCTAAGTCACTTCAGTTGTGTCCTACTGTGTGCGACCCCATAGACGGCAGCCCACCAGGCTCCCCCGTCCCTGGGATTCTCCAGGCAAGAACACTGGAGCGGGTTGCCATTTCCTTCTCCGATGCATGAAAGTGAAAAGTGAAAGTGAAGTCGTTCAGTCGTGTCTGACTCTTAGCAACCCCATGGATTGCAGCCCACCAGGCTCCTCTGCCCATGGGATTTTCTAGGCAAGAGTACTGGAGTGGGGTGCCATTGCCTTCTCCGGTCATTTCTGCTACTTCCTCCTATATTGCCCAACCCCAAAGGCAGCAATAAGAGAGCTTGATGGTAAAGAACACTATGCTGAAAAATATACCTTTACAACACCCTGATTTACAGAAAACATTGAAATCCTAATAGACCTTTCCTCTGGTCTTTCAGAATTTTAGAGAATTAATTTAATCATCCTTTTATATCATTTCTTGAGACTTATACTTTAAGCTGAAATAATAAAGGGAGTAAATTATGCTGCTGGGGCTGGCAGCTTTCCCTCTGGCTGAAGCTCACCAGTAATATGAGCCACTCTGCTAAGATGAAGTAGGAGAGAGACAGGAAGTTCTGAGACGGAAGAGGCTGGCCCCTGGAACCCAGATAGGACCAGAGTGATCAGTCTATTTTCTATCCCTCTCAGCTCTTTCCTGGTTCCCTGAGAGCCCAAGGAGAAAGCTCCTGCCTCGTTTTCTCAAGAGAGATCGGAAATGTTTATCAGGATCCCCTCTGAGATAAATCCTCTAAGTGCCTTTAGTCCACAGACTCATACATCAAAGACCACAGACCAGAGACTCTAAAGCCCCATCATTTCATTCCTCAAATGGAAACAACCCCCAGAGAAGTTCATTGATCTTATAAAAAGAAAACACAGAATTCAACAACAAAAGGGTTGGCCATACTAGCCAGGATTTATTTCCCTCCCAACGAGACTTTATCTTAATGATTAATGCTCAGTGTAGAATGGAGAATGAAATATAAACTCTTCTTCCTTTGTGTAAAATAGAAGAGTTCCTTGTCTAGAAGTTTTAGGAGTTAGAAAAGAAATCACATTTTTTTTTCTCTACAAAGGGAAGTGACTCTGAATTACACACTTAAATTTGATTGCCATTCTGATGAGGCATGCCCACATTAGAAGAGGATTTTTATAGACATGTTGCCAACAGATAAAAAAGGAAGGTTTTAAAAACTGGAAAACAACAACAAAAACACTGATCCAGTGGTAGAGCTGACTTTCTGTCAATTGTTCTTGGTTAACTAGTAACTTACTAATTAGAGGACCTAAGATGCTTGGTAAGTTGATGGACTGTTAATTACTAGGCTCCTACAGTCCATGGATCAAGCCTGGTACTAAAACTTTAGGCAAATTTGGCATTTTGATCAGGACACTATGATTGGGGCACCTTCAAAAGAACCTCAATAAAAAGCTCCTTCTGATGGGATAAAATTCAGTGTAGAACAGAGACTGAAATACAAACCTCTGTTTCCTCTTGACCACCAAGTAAGCATATTCTTAGTATTCAGATGCCACTATAGAGGAGAATGAGACTGACCAAAGGCGGAAATATATCTTTTTCTCCACCTATTTAACAATACAGGTGAAGACCTTTGAGAAGGAAGATCCAACAGTCCTTCTTGAAGACTGACTTAAGAACTTGTCTTTCCAAAGCATGAAGTAAGCAATGACTGCCTAGGTTGTTTTTCAAAGGGTAGGGGACTAAGGACAAAGTCTCACTTCTGGCAGTTGTGATGTCTGGACTATCTATCTCCAAGAAGGAAGTAATTGCCTCTCTTCTCAGCCTCTACACTGTTCCTAATGTTTTCTGAAGTCTGTTTTCCTACCTCTCTGAGCCTGGCTGCCCAAACCTTTCAAAACATTTCCCCAGCACTGTGTTTCTAAAACTTTAGCATGTACCTAGAGGGCTTGGTAAAACACTGGTGGACCCCATTTTTCAGAGCTCCTGATCCAGTGGGTCTGGTATGGGACCCTAAGAATTTGCATTTCTCAGATGCTGCTGCTCATCCAGGAGCCACACTTTGAGAATCACAGCTCTTGAAGAACTCTTCTGCAACTACACATTAGGGATAGGTGTTGCTGCTCAAGGTGATTTCCCAGTCAGACCTGAATAAAGAGGATTAAGCATTTGGGCCCATCCCTGGACAACCACCTGCCTACTACTTAATTAAGTGCTGAGATCAAGGGGTTAAAAGGAGAGTTTCAATTTCAGATGTGAACAAGGTGGGTGGGGATGGAGTGGAATTAAGACAATACAGGGAAGTAATTATTGGGTTGGCCAAAAGGTTCATTCAGGTTTTTCTGCAAGATTTTATGGAAAAACCCGAATGAACCTTTTGGCCAACCCAATAAATACAACGCCACCATGCAAGCTTCACCAATGACATTCCAATTAACAACCAGAGAATGCCTGAGGAGCACACTTTTAGTTTAAGATTAAAAGGAAAAATAATGAGGGCTGGATGGGGAGAGGTTATGGAGACTGTCATTTATAAGAGATAAAGAAATGTTAAGCATCTTAGGAACAACAGCAGCAGCAGCAGACATTCGAAATGATTTAATAAACAACTGCATGAGAGGGAAGGGACTAGCTGAGGAACAAAATAGCACTTTGGAAAATAATTTCCAACATTTACATTCTCCTCACTCTTGTGGCTAGTCCCTTTTTAAACTGGATGAAACCATCTCAATTCCCACCAGGATTATGGACCACGGGAGTTCAGGCCCACAGAACTACAGACACGAATTAATACAGTAAGTTTAATGGTTCCAGACTCTCCTCCCAGTCCCCTGTGCAATGTTGCCGATTAATTTAATTAAAAGGTGTCATCCATCCACCACTGTGGCTCTCTCCTGCCTAATGCATCAACTCCAAGTCTGACTGAGAAAAACCTCTAAAACCCAGCCTCAGTCTACGTCTCCTGTTTTATTTTCTACCATGCTCCAGGCCAAAGCTCTTCCTACCAAGAGCTGGTGCCTTCATCACTTCAGGTATGTGACTCTCATATTCCAAATTCTAACTCTATGCTTTTACTGGGAACTCTTCAAATGCTCCTTCCTCTTCGAGTTCAGATCTCAGGCAGTCTTCAAGGCCAACCAGAAGGCATGCCTTGGCTTCTGCCATCACTGAACTTTCCCATCTTGAATTCTCATGGCACTAAGAAAGAGTAAGGAATTCTAAACTGCTTTGGAATGTTGGTTCTTACTTAATATAATAATACTTGGCAACTGCGTAGAGTTTACACATACTATTGCACTTGTCCTCACAACTTGGCAAAATCAAGTAGCAGATATTTTGGTCTATTCCCCATTTTTCATACAGAGAAGCAGAGGCTCAGAAACCTATCCAAGATCATGCAGCTATGTGGTAGAGGTAGGATAGAAAATCTCAATCCCCTTCTGCCATACCACCTCCCTTCTCCAGACCAATTGCAGTATCCTTGGAGAGGAAGAAAGAAGCATAAGGCATAGTATCTGCCATCCACAGGGCCTGGCATGAAGCTTATATAAATCAATAGGAGTAGACAATGGGGGTGTGACTGATTTATGGAGGAGGTAAAACTGTCCTAGAAAAACATGTATGTGTTTGTGGAATGTTCTGGGAAAATTCAGAGGAAGCTCAACTGTCCAAACTGTATCTAACCCTCCTCTGTAAAGACTGACATGTGAGATATTACTAATCCCCAAAAGGCCTTCCTGGGACCCTGCACAGTCGTGGTGTCATGGAGCTTGACCTTAACTGCTGAGGTAAGTTCCTCTGCTTATAGAGAAATAAATCCAATTTTCCACAGTCTTAAAGACAGATACCTCAATTTTCTCTCAGCCTCTCTTATTCTAGAAGAACAAGAATGTATACAGCAATGGGTGATAATCCTTAGATACTGTTAATACTTCTAATCATAGATTAGACAACGAATAAGTTTTGCATTCCATTCAATCAAAATATAGAAAAATTACATCATATAGTCATGTATATTAAGAAACCTATCTGTGATGAAGAGGGAGTAAATCTAAGTGAACTGTGATTTTTTAGTATTGTTAGGATATATGGGATAAGTAAAATGCCTTGGTTTTCTTGCCCACGAAATAGAAATAAAAGCACCCAGCTAATCAGAATATTTGAGACCAAGAAATTTTAAAAGGGAGGCCAGATGTTACAATATACTCCAAATTAGAAATCAATGTAATTGTTCATATAATTTTCTGTCTCACAAGAGAGACCTAAAATCCATCCACCATTGAGGCTCTCTCCTGCCTCATGCATCAACTCGAAGTCTGGCAGAGAAAAACCTCTGAAACCCAGTCTCAGCCTATATCTCTAGTTTTATTTTCTACCATGCTCCAGGCCAAAGCTCTTCCTGCCATGAGCTGGTACCTTGGGTCTCTTGCAAGAATTTTAGGTCTCTTGCAAGCTAATAAAAATAGTGGATTTTGTGAATGGTATAATACTTATTAGTCAATGATAAAGCAAGAATCTTTATGTAGAACATGGTCTTCTAAATTAGACAGCACCTCAGGAGTGCCCAGGTCTTGAATGGATGCAAGTTGAAGGCTTTCTATCTGTTTGCTTTTCTCAGTGTCAAGGCAATTGCCTTGACAGAGCTATGCACTTAAGAGCTAATCTTTCCAATTTTGGTGCTTTGGTGTTTCTACTGGGTGGGGTACGTATTAAGTAAGTTGTGTAGTTTTCATGAGTTTAACCATACAGAAGTCGACCTGTTCTGTTCACCATCATGGTGACTTTATCATCGAACATCTTGAAGTTGTTATCTTCTAAGATATTGTTACTGTTGATGGGTAAATGTGTTCATTTATTCGTTCATTTATTCATCAACAGTAACAGCAATAATAACATCAGAATAGGCCCTTTGTTTCATCTTAAAACACTTTTCTTAGATCTTGCAATAGCTCTGATGTGCACAGAAAACATTTTTTGTTACTTGCAGTACTGCCGTACCATGATCTCAAGCCAGCTGGTTAAATGGCTTTGTTGGGAAATCTTCGGTTATGGGTTTGTATCAATCAGCCTATTAATCTTTCTGACAGCAGCAGGCTTCTAATTATGCCTCTGCTCAACTGATGAGATGTAATCCAACAGCCACAAGCATTTGCCTCATTAGGGTCATGTTGAAATGAATTGGAACAAATGGAGAGGTAGTATATAAACCCTCACTACTCGCTGAATCCTACATGCTCTGTCTTCTTGAGCTTTGAGTGATCAGAGAGCAGTAGACTTCAGAGTGGCTGTACGGCTCAGGGTGCCTACCTTAATTATTAGCCCTAATAATTAAGCATTCTTCTAGGAGACAAAGGATGTGACACAGATTGCTGATGGAGAGAACAAAACATGTCAGTTCCTTACACACTGGATTCTTCAATGAAACACACAGACAATTTGTTTTCAGGAAACCCCTGTCACTTTCTTATGGAGCTCTTCTGAATTTTCTCAATATGCTATCTGAGTTTAGGTTTTCTTTCTCATCTTCATCTCTCCCGTCTTCTAATCCACTAAAGCACTTAAATAAGTAAATCAGAAGTGAAATGTGGGCATTATAAATTGACTTCAAGAGTGGTTAGCAGTTGGGTAGTTTCCGACTTCAACAGAAGAGTTAAGATACCAACTCTCACTTGCTAGCCGTACAGAATGGTGAGCGCATGATCTGACCTCTCCAAGCCTTGGTTTTTCTCATCTGTAAGCTGGATATAAGGCACAAGCCTCAAAGGTTGTTGTGAGAATGAAATCAGATGAGTGAAGACTAATTACTGAACAAGTGATAGTTATCTTAAAAACAAAGATAATAGTAATGATGATAATAAGAAATGTTTGTAGAAAAATGCCCCAAAAGGCAATTATCCAAATGAACAAAAACAGACAGAATTAGTTATTTCACACTCTATTTTTTTTGTATCTGCTTTATTACCTCCTTATCAGGTGTTGCAATATAATTCAAATGCCCAATAGGATTTGCAGTGAGCTGACATCTGGTGTGATTCTATATATTACAACATTAACTTTGGGTAACATCAAAAAAAAGAAACACCGGGAAAAAGATATTTCCATGAAGGCAGTCATACAAGTCTCATAAATACTAAATAATTAACCAAGATTTCCCAGCATAGAAGACCATGAGTCACTTTAATAAGGGGCCATAGGACATGTGTATTCTCCTTTTTTCGGGTCTTGAGCAGAGGGAAGAGTTTCATTTGCCTGGATGGTTTAGTATGGATCTGGAGGAAAGGGAGGGGGCTGAACCAGTCACAGGTCTTCTGAATATCTCTTCCAATTCTACGTCCATAAGATTATGTATTTCTTCAGTGCTGGACTCTCGAAATGATATCCAAGACAACCTACCCACTAATACTTGTTTTCTGCAGCTTATTTACAGACTACAATTATTTCAATCACAGTTGTTACCAGAGTGGAATTACTATTTGTCTTTGCCAGAAACTTTTATGTAATAAATCAGAGTTAAGCTACTGTGTTAAACAAAGTCTTGCCAAATGAGCACTGCCTCAGTTTTCACCGTACTGTCTGAAGAGGCTGACTGAGTGATTCTTACTCCCTTGTTTCTCTGCCTCCACTGACTCGAGTCAGCTCCTCTGCAGTGAACTCTTACTTTTCCGGTAGAGGGACGTGATGGAGTCCATGACTGAAACAGCCCTTGGTGCACAGACACTCACACACAGATACTGTGAAACAGAGTTCTTCGAGGGCTGGGTCAGTGAACCACACTCAGGCGTGGGGTGGCACCTGTGGATGGGCACACGTTCGTGCAGGTATCCACAGCCTTCCAGAAGCCTGTCTGCTCTCTACCCAACTCCAGCTTCACTCTGGGACCATCCACAACACCAGACAGCCTGGATGAGGTGATTAGAAATGGGGAGAAGAAAGGGGGAAAAAGAAGTCCCAGGTCTTCATGGAGAAGAAAGAATTCAGACATATTGCCTGGCCCAGGGGAAAGGGGATGGTCAGTAGCGCCTCTGACTCCTGGAGCCCTATTCCGCTCACGTCTGCAAAAGCTTAGACTTGAGGAAGGAAAAAATGAGCAGCCATCCCACCACTGCCTTCTGCCTCCAATGCCTTTTTTCTTTTTCTGGGTGTTAAACATTTCAACATCTTTTAAGAGGCCCATAAACAATCATTTCTAACTAGTAATAACCAATCATCAGCTTTGAGACACTGGGGAGCAATTGTCTGGTGTGCCTGCTTCTTGAAGAGAGAGCAAGATTGAAGAATAGCCTGGGATAGTCTCAAGGCACTTCAGCCTCAAGGTTGCCCACAGGAGAAACTCTCCGGATTGCCAAAAGTCTTCTAGAAAAAGCATGAGCCCTCTATTTACAAAAGCTGGCTCATCAGGGCAAGGCTGAGCAGGTGGGTTGGGATTTCCACAGTACAACAGGTTTTGAAATCATCGTGGAATCTCTTTGGGCTATTATTGGATATAGACTTCAAAATTCTTCTCTCTGACCCTTCTTCTTATATTTGTCTTAGACACTTCTTGGTCATTCATTTGTTTCCTACTTATTCAGCTTATGCCATATGCTTCCATCACTATCTTCCTCCCTGACATAATCCTGATTCACCTGGACAGCCTGACCTTGGCGATGCCTCCTTGCTATGGGTCTACCTGCCAGGATTAGGGTGGTGAAGCCTGTACTGGGTACCAGCTGGCAGTCTCACTTGATACATTTAATAAGGGTGCATGAAATAGCTCCCTTTCCTATTCTCTTTGACAAAATTGAATATTCTGTCGGCAGCCTAAAAGAACTACTACAGTTTCAACCCTGCTATTCACCCCAGCCACATCAGGACCCAAGCAGAGTGGCAAGCACTCCCCTCAGTGGTTTCATTCAAAGGGCTACCCTGATGAAGAATGCCAACACTAAGGGCCTGCCTGGCACTGACTGTTGGCGGTCCAAGGCCCTTTGGGGGACAGTAATGAGAAAAAATAATTATTTAAAGAAACAGCTGCCCCCTTTACCTGCAACTTGACTTTGAAGAATAGAAAACACTGTCACATAACATCTATCCTCAACACCAGGACCCTGCCATTTGTTAAAAGCTACATATGGATTTTAAGTGATACCAAAGGATAATGATGATAGCTTTGTTTCTGACATCCTGAGGTGTTTTTTTTTTTTCTCTTTCATTTGTTTTTTGGTGTTTGATTTTTAAGAAGACACAGAGAAAGACCTGGTACAAGTCTTTCTGACATCTGGCATACAGAACAATTATACCTTTATTACAAGGAAATAAAATAGCTGTGTCTTAGCTCTGTCTTTGGCTGACAGCTGAGGCATGAAAGTTTCGCAAGTATTCCTATTTAGGAATTTTGTTGAGAGCTCAGCAGCCTCACAGCCAAAACGGAGAGTCTGAGATGTTGCCGATTAGAAGTCTCGAGTCTGCTGAGTACAAAGCAAGAAGAGTCACTCCTTAGGAATGTTATAAAGTGACCTGGGCCGTGGAGACCAACCTCTCCATAGAAGTTGCCTTAGAAACAAACCATCATCACTAACAAGGAAAATGGTAACTTGTTAAATCCCATGATTTTACAACCGTATCTTCAAGTATACACTCTTTTATACTATCCTTAACTACTTCATGAAAACAACTTATCTCTTAGAATATTTCTTTTCCTTCATTTAGTTTTCTTAGCATTGGAAATCACTTGTTTATCAAAATAGTCCTCCTCATGCCTCAGAAAAAAGAAAAGCTCTTTCTATCCTATCAATCAATGGTGTCTCCATGATTTTGGATCCAAATTTAGTAAAGAATATCATGAATGACATGTTCTATGGGGTGAAGTTTCTTTTTCCTTCCTTCCTTCTGCAGGTCCTCTTTTCAATTATATTGCTACATCTTCAATTTTTCCTTGAGAATTGTTTTCCCATCACTATAAAACCATCTATGGGAAGGACTCAGGAAGACCCTGGAAATCTGATTCCTTACAATCTTCTCCTTTGTCTCCACGAATGGACCCACTTATCCTCACACTGTGTTGGGTTTCAGAAATTCTTTCATTTTATCCAGAAGCACTGTGGTTTTCAGAGAAAGAGGAATCAGCCTCTTTGCTGAAGAACCTAAAAGGAAGGATCAGTTGTTGCATTTACAAACCCCCAGATAAAAGCCCTGGGCAAGTGAGAGCATTTCAACATGCTGGGGGCAGCATCACCTGCTCTGCACAGGTCTGTCTGCACAATAATACCATCTAAGCTCCTTTCAGAAAGGGAAATGCCTCCATTCAAAGGACCTGTACGCTGGTGACCAAAAGGACATGTTGTGAAATTCTAAGCCAAGCCTATTTATATAGGGTGACTAGGATATGTTTAATAAAATAGGAGAAAATAGAAGTATGGTAAGAGCTTCTATCTACTAAATCCCCCAGATATAAAGAACTCACGATTCATGAGGGAAAACTAAAAACAAGATACAAAGCCTTCAATTTTGTGTTACTATGACTGCTCAGCGCATAGTTTTAATCTAAGGGGTGCCGCCAAGCTAGTACTGCCAAGAGTCTCTAGGAATTATTATTCTTACCCTAGGATTATCAGAAGTCTGCTAATGCCCACCTGTCATCCTACTCAATTTACAGCCACTGTAATCTAAAATGTCTCTATTTATATACAATAACAAAAAACTCTAGTAAGAAAACAGTTCCTGACAAGTACGCTTTATAGAAGTCCATTCTGAGAATAAAAGGGAGTAAAAAAGAGGAAACAAAACATGCTTTTTTTAAAAAAGAACACATTTAAAGAAAGCCCTAAGGCAAAATATATTTCAAAGAGAGAAAGCAATTGCAATTACTAATTACTAATGCAAATACAATGTCAACATGTTTCAATGGCTATGATCATCCTTTGCAGTGCTACCAGTTCACATCTTTTAAAGTTAAATTAGTGGTATTCCTGTTAATATAATAATCTAAGAGAAAGATCCATGATCACACTCCCCAGGACATGTAGCTTAAGAGGTATTTTTTAAATTAGGTATATAAATTTAGATCTAAGCAAAAGATTAGATCTAAATGATTAGATCTAAGCAAAAGCAAATAAGCTAACAGTCTTCAGAAAGATGTGATAAGGTACTGTAACTCTGGTCACTTTGGGCACATCTGTGCAGAGGTGGGCATCTGTAGGACTGTAGGTAAAATGCTATTTGGAAAAATGACTCTCACTTCTAAATTCCTTGTCATTAACTTTTGCTCAGCCTATCCTTAAACAACAGCAGATTCATTTCTCTCTTTCCCAACTTTCTAGGCTTGATCTTTTAATGGACTGAGTGGCCTTTGTGATATCACAGCAAACTGGGGGCCCTCAATGATAGGCAAAGAGAATCTTAGATCCTAGGACTTTAGTGTATCAGAATGTTCGCCACTTCGATTCCATGCATGCGCCCGGTGCTTACTACATTCAGGTCTGGGCCTGGCGGGGAAGCAGGTGACATGCATGGGCAGTGCAGGGAAAGGATCTGGTTAACCTGGAGGCGGCAAACCGAAAGGGTGAGGTTGCATCATGCAATGAAAATCACAGCTTGGCCTTAGCTGCCATGCAGAAAAGACCTACATCAAAGAGTCTGCAGTGCGGCTCCTGGGTAAGAGTCGATATGAGAGAGGTGAGTTACTTCAGCAATGAAAGACACAGGCAGAAAAATGTTCAAACCACTCTAAACAAAACACTGTCCAGAGCACTGGCATTACACGCGAGGAGAGGCAGCTCTGGGGCCAAGGAGGGGACAGACAGAAGGGGGAAGGTGGGGACAGAACTAGTCGTTACTCAGATGAGATGGTGTCCCTGGCCCACCCAATATATGCAGATCTTTTTATAATGTATGTTGCATTGAACAAATAACTCATTGGACTCTTTAACATCATCCGTAATTATCAATTCAACACTTTGAAAATTCAGGAAAAGCAAGGCATCGGTTACATGAAGATACACACCATAATTTCCTGGGTTACGGTTTGTTACAGATGCAGAGCTGATCTGGTCAGATAAATATAGATGGTTAAGTGCCAAAATCCTTAACATACTAATTACAGAGCTCACGGTGACTCCCAGTGTGAAGCATATCGAAGGAACCCATCAGTTATGAAAACTCGGGTAGGTGCAAGGGTAGGTAACCCTATGCTACTATGATCCCCGAAAGCTACCTAAGAGCCTGACTTTAAACCCACTCCTGAGGGGAGCAGTCTTTTCATCATCTCAGCATGCACGACAGGTCAGAAGTGAGTTCACCCCATGTGTACCTTGACCACTTCACAGAACCTTAGTTACAGGTGAGATTTCCTAAAGGTGTTTCTATCAAAATCAGTTGAATAGCAAAAACAATAAAACCAGAAGTTTAAAGTTGCTTTTAAAGAAACAAAAATACTACTGACTCAGCAGGGGCCTATTGTGCCCCTCTCTGATATCAAGGCCACAGGCGACAGGAATGATCACGGACAGACTGAACACAACCCAAAGGATGGTGCAATCTAGCCCCAACTCACACTTTCTCTCTCCTGGTTCTGACCAGAAATAGTACTCCTCTTAAAATGTTCTGCACACATGAGCTCAAACTTCACCTTCCCTGCACCTGTGATTACAGCCATGAATGGGCAGGGCATGCCCTCAAACTCACACACTCAGAGAGAGCTGGACATCCGCCAGGATCCCTGGAACGTGTGGACGGATGCCGGTAGAAATGAAATCCATTTTCCTCCCAGCACCTCTCCTCATGCCTCAAGGTGTAGCTGTTGCCACTTGATTGCAATTGATTCCCTTTTATTGATTACAAACGTGAACATTTAAGTTGAATGTTTTCAAAAAACACTACAGTTTTGAACAAAACTATAAAAGTCCGTACATTCATTTGGCAATTTTCTCTGAGGTTTTCCTTCTGTGGCCTGCACTCTGCTGGTTCCAGGGACACAGACTGATATTCTCTGAAGTAACTGCTACCCGGCTCTTAGCAGACACTCAGGAAATGGTCAGGTACAGTTGGGAAGGCATCGGAGTGGGGCAGCCCCTGGACCATGATCTCATTTCAAAAGATAATGTGATAGGTCTGTGTTCTTACTGTGAGTTTAGCTAATCATGTTTTCTTTTTCACAAAGTCTGAGGGCAGAGGGTTCATTTTCTTCATATTAGCATTTGTATGCCTGTCCTGGCTTCATGGAAACTCCAAATTAGAATGAATGTGGAACAAATGAAAATCCACCAGACAAGCACGATCGCATGGTCACAACAGTATATAAACAAAACATGCCTGTTTCTGCTTCATCATCTAAGAGTACTAAGTCCCCACCATCCTTCTACAAGAAAGTTAAGTGAGCATCGAACATTCTGGTAACTTCTAAAGGGAAAGTATACTATCAAAAGTGGTATTTTCCCTCTTGCTGTCTTGACTCAAACCAAAAGAAAACTACACAGCCCCCTCCCCAGAATTAATATTCTTGAGCAACTTTCTGAGAAACCAACTGGAAAATCACAAGAGATAAGAGCTCCGACCAATGTTCCCAAGTATCTTCCCCAGCAACTCAGTATCTCTGCCTCACCTGCTCCTGCCCAAACCTGTGTTCCAGCCAAGAAGTAGTGATAACTGTGCCCACGTCCATATGCACCCATCCACCTGTGGTATCAGGTCACCAGGACACAGTGAGAAGAACTTTTCTGCAGATAGCGAGTTTCCATACTGATCAACAGAAGTGACCAAGGTTTTATTTGGAGAGGCTAAGAAAATGATTTAAACAAAAACCCACATATACCGTATTCACAAGTAGTGAACTGAATTACAATAGTTTTTAGTGGGATTTTAAACCTCAATCTGCCATTTTGAAACAAGTACCATTTTAAAATTCATTAATGTGACCTTATGAAAATGTTGGTGTATATTTTTCAATTTATCGATCTTTTTTTAAAGTTTGGCTTCTCACAATGGCATTTCTTTGTACTGATGGAAGAATTCTGTATTCTTACTGGAAAGGTTAAAATATAAAAACATGCAATAAAATATCCTCAAACTACAGGAAAAAAAAAGTGTTTCTAAAAACCAATAGAAAGGTAAAAAAGGTACTTTGTGAGTCAGCAATATTGTGCCGATGTCAGTTTTCTGATTTAAATAGCATACTCTGGCGACGTAACATACAGTACTCAACATATGGTACTCTCATTGGAGGAAATGTGTGCAGTAACTTTGCATTGCTTTTGCAACTCCTTGAAACTATGTCAAAATCAAGTTATAATAGCAAAATAATCAGTTATTTTTGGTTGCTTACATTTATCTCACCCAGGTGTCAGGCAGGTATTCTATTTATGGTGATCAGTTCAGTTCTTTTGCTCAGTCATGTCCGACTCTTTGCGACCCCATGAATCACAGCACACCAGGCCTCCCTGTCCATCACCAACTCCCAGAGTTCACTCAAACTCATGTCCATCAAGTCGGCAATGCCATCCAACCATCTTACCCTCTTTCGTCCCCTTATCCTCCTGCACTCAATCTTTCCCAGCATCAGGGTCTTTTCCAATGAGTCAACTCTTTGCATGAGGTGGTCAAAGTATTGGAGTTTCAGCTTCAACATCAGTCCTTCCAATGGACACCCAGGACCGATCTCCTTTAGGATGGACTGGTTGGATCTCCTTGCAGTCCAAGGGACTCTCAAGAGTCTTCCCCAACACCACAGTTCAAAAGCATCAATTCTTCGGCCCTCAGCTTTCTTCACAGTCCAACTCTCACATCCACACATGACCACTGGAAAAACCATAGCCTTGACTAGACGGACATTTGTCGGCAAAGTAATGTCTCTGCTTTTTTAATATGCTCCTTAAAAATATATATATAAACTGATTTCTTTAGAAGTCATTTCTTTGGCACCTGTTATCTGTGTAGTAATGTGTTCAACTCCAAAAGATACAAAAGAGGTACAGGAGAAGCTTGCAATGCCCATCAGTATTAACCAGCTTTCTCCCTTTCTCAGAGGAATATGAATTGAGGCAGAGATGTTGTTTATCTACTATGCAAATATTCACAGACGATCCCTCAAGACAAAATCAACTGTCAATAAATATAGGTCACTAATGTGATAAGGAAACTCCTAGATTAACCAGCAGGAATCTCCTCAGGTAAGCAGATGTTGGATGACGAGCTTTGTTGAGTGATGCTGCTGATGCTATGATGATCTCCCCTTATTTAAAGCTGCTCCTGGACTAAGCTATCCTTTTGTTTGTTCTTTTCATCCTCATTTCCCTTCCTGGAGCTCAATACTTCCCATACTAAGGAGCCAATAATGGAGACCTGCTTAATTATGGTACAAGGTGATATGACGAGATCAGTTCAGTTCAGTTGTTCGATCATGTCTGACTCTTTGTGACCCCATGGACTGCAGCACGCCCCACTTCCCTGTCCGTTACCAACTCCAGAGCTTGCTCAAACTCATGTCCATCGAGTCAGTGATGCCATCCAACCATCTCATCCTCTGTCATCCCCTTCTCCTACTGCCTTCAATCTTTCCCAGCATCAGGGTCTTTTGCAAGGAGTCACTTCTTTGCATCAGGTGGCCAAAGTATTGGAGCTTCAGCTTCAGGATCAGTCCTTCCAATGAATGTTCAGGACTGATCTCCTTTAGGATGGACTGCTTTGATCTCTGTGCAGTCCAAGGGACTCTCAAGAGTCTTCTCTAACACCACAGTTCAAAAGCATCAATTCTTTGGTGCTCAGCTTTCTTTATAGTCCAACTCTCACGTTCATACATCACTACTGGAAAACCATAGCCTTGACTAGATGGACTTTTGTTGGCAAAGTAATGTCTCTGCTTTTTAATATCCTGTCTAGGAGCAAGTATCTTTTAATTTCATGGCTGCAATCACCATCTGCAGTGATTTTGGAGCCCAAGAAAATAAAGTCTGTCACTGTTCCCATTTTTTCCCCATCTATTTGCCATGAAGTGCCGGGACTGGATGCCATAATCATCATTTTTTGAATGTTGAGTTTTAAGCTGGCTTTTCAACTCTCCACTTTCACTTTCATCAAGAGGCTCTTTAGTTCCTCTTCACTTTCTGCCATAAGGGTGGTGTCATCTGTGTATCTGAGGTTGTTGATATTTCTCCTGGCAATCTTGATTCCAGCTTGTACTTCATCCAGCCCAGCATTTCACATGATGCACTCTGCATATAAGTTAAAATAAGCAGGGGAACAATATACAGCCTTGACGTACTCCTTTCCCGATTTGGAACCAGTCTGTTGTTCCATGTCTAGTTCTAACTGTTGCTTCTTGACCTCGATACATATTTCTCAGGAGGCAGGTAAGGTGGTCCAGTATTCCCATCTCTTGAAGAATTTTCACAGTTTGCTGTGATCTACACAGTCAAAGGCTTTGGTGTAATCAATAAAGCAGAAGTAGAGGTTTTTCTGGAATTCTCTTGCTTTTTATATGATCCATCAGATGTTGGCAATTTGATCTTTGGTTCCTCTGCCTTTTCTAAATTTAGCTTGAACATCTAACAAGATCAAGAGATACTTAGATTTTAAAAAATAACCTAAAACACTTTAAGAATGAATTTATAATTGTAGAATTATAAAATTCTAAATTGCAATTTAGAAAGAGATATTTTGGAGTAAAGGTTTTTGCAGAATCCTCCAAGTCACCCAAGCGTAACTATCCACTCTATCTATCAAAATGATGTTGTCCTAGGTAATTCTGGAAGTAAACTCAAGTCACAGTAAGGCAGTAAAGACAGATCCTTAAAACATCAATGACTTTTCAAGAAATATGTCATCTGTTTTATCTTTCTAAGATGTTTTCTCTAAAACAAAAGAAAAATAGAGAAACGTGCAAAGAATAAAATCTCCTAGAACTGAAGCCTCACAAACCAATATCCAGGAAGAGCCAAATCAATCCTTCCTGAAATAGAAGACGTGGCCCTGCTGTTAACCTAACACTGTTATTACCTGCAGGTGGTTTGGGCTTATGAAGCGTCTGAAACGTCCATCTTTCCCTAGTTGTTTAAAAGACAAACAATCACAACAGCTCAAACTGGAAATAAATGAGTTATTCAAACCATTCCCTGAGGAGCCAGAAGCTCATACTACGAAGAAGGTAGTTAACTTAACTTAACTGTGTTATATATATATTTTTAAGAATTTTTTAACCAGTGGAAGACAGAAGACTCACAGAACTATCCAGCATCCATAAGAATGAATGCCAGCTAAGAAAGAATGCTCTGGTGAAGTCAACTTTCTCTTTCATGCCTGTGCTATTCGCTTGAAAACTCTTTCTCATTCACCTTGGAACACAGCTGAGTGGTTAACTCCTCCAGGAAGCTCTCCATAATCCTTCCCTCACCTGGAAGGAGGTAAGCCATTTTCTGGGTTTCCCGTGCTTCATGGGTGTTTTCACTGTAGCACTCCTAACTCACTCAGTGGTCATTCATTTGTTTTCTCATCTCTCTCCCTTTTTTACTATAGATCGTGAGTTCCCTAAGAGAGACTGTGGGGTCATTTTTTGCATCTGTGTTCCTGCTAGCAGAGTGCCCAAGAAGTAGGCCCTCAACAAATGTTTAAGGAAGAGGAGAAGGATAGAGCAAAGAAATGGAAGGATCTGGGGACAATTGATCACAATCCATTAGCACCTAGATGAGTTGCCAAGCCTTCTAGAGAAATCCCAACCTCTCACTTGACTTTAAATGGGCCCAGAGTTCCCATATGGACTGAGAACTTGATAGTACAACAATAACTATGGTAGCCACGATGTTACTGCAATGCCTAGTGGATGCAGTATCCACAAAAGACGAATTTATGGAGGCCTTCCATGTCCCACGAGAGTTACAGGTTATCTCCCCTAAGATGTATAAGGAGATTTTAAGCCTTAGAATGAGAATGGTCTTGGAGATAGCAAGGTTCACCACTCAGTGAGGCCAACTGATCCACTGGCCAAAGCTCCAAAAGGGACACAGAAGATTTTGAATCCTATAATGGGAAGGATCTCCACGGGGGCACTTGATTTCTCGGTGTCACTTAGGCATCCCAAAACGAAATGCCTAATGCCAGATTAAACCTCATTTCTCTCAAACTAATGAATTGGTATTTTTCTCTTCATAGAAGGATTGTGTTCTGTCATAGGGAGGCCAGGATGGAAAGAATACATAGAGATGACTGGAGTCTCAATTCATTATTCTATTTTTTGTGCTCTAGATTAAGAAGGTGTTCCAAACTTGGCATGAGCATATTAGCAGCATAAACTGAAAATCTAGAGATGTCAATACAGGTCACTCTGTCTGATCCACTTCTCTAGGAACCCAGTAAAGTGTTGAAGTAACAACAGACACAAATTGAGGATCTCCATAAAAACACAAAGTGGGGGGTGGGGGGGGCCAACAGTTTAGATGAGGATTTGAACCCAAAGGGTGTGTTTGCAAACAGATCAGTCTTACTGGATATGCAACAACACGCTCTGCTGCTGCTGCTAAGTCGCTTCAGTCGTGTCTGACTTTGTGTGACCCCACAGACGGCAGCCCACCAGGCTCCCCCGCCCCTGGGATTCTCCAGGCAAGAATACTGGAGTGGGTTGCCATTTCCTTCTCCAATTTGTGAAAGTGAAAAGTGAAAGCGAAGTTGCTCAGTCGTGTCAGACTGTTCGCAACCCCATGGATCACAGCCTACCAGGCTCCTCCATCCATGGGATTCTCCAGGCAAGAGTACTGGAGTGGGGTGCCATTGCCTTCTCGTAACAACATGCTCTACTATTCAAGTAATGCTGAATACAATGCATTCTAAACTTTGAAAAATACAATAACATTTAATATAGTCTTACATCAATGAAGATGGGGCCTATCACAGCTGCTCCGCAATACTGCACATCTGGTAAAGGTCCACTTAGAGACTGTCTCTGAACCAAGTGTTCAAATCATTTAACATTGACTTTCCCTTTAATTTGTCCTCTCAAATCAGCATATATTTTGATGGACAGTTCCTTCCAGCCATGACTCTCCCTGAATAGTAAATTGATTTTAAAAAATCAGGATTATCTTCTAAAATTATATGAGATTGCTTCCCCCCCAAAAAATTAAGCTGTCACTAGCTTCTGAAACATTGTGCTTTGTGTAAGCAATTCTAGAGACAATCTGTAGTTATGCGTGAGCTAACAGTAGTGAAGCAAAGATATGATATTCATTTATTATGAGCAGCAACAAAATTCGATGATTCAAAACACCACTTTGGTACAGATAAAACTATGAACAGCATGATATCATAGTGTGAACAGAGCAAACACAATAAATGGATCCATTTGCAAATGAGCCAGTTCCACCATAAAGAGGGAGAACACTGGTTTAATTTCAAGCTTAAAAACAATCCTATTAAGTATAAAATACTTGTCTGCATTGAAAAAAAAAATGTGTGTATGTATGTGTGTATGAGTGCTAAGGCCATTATATTAGAACAGCATCACCACTGTTTAAAACTGGAAAGAAAAAAAAAGTCTTAATGTCATTGTGTCCTAACTCTGTTAATTCAATAAAAAGGATTTTTAGAATTATCAATCTGACATTGAATTCATTGCTTTTCAACTTGGTAGAGATGTTTTAAAATCCAGTGAATGGAGTTGTAAGGTTTCAATGAGTTAAAATGTGACAAGCACTTAGACAGTCACTGGAACCTAGTAAGCGCTCATTAGTTTACTTCTGTTGAAGATGTTAAACGTGAAGCCAGGAGCCAGGCCTCCATCTGCCTTGGATAGATTTCGCCGCACACTGGGCCGCCTCTGCTTCTGCATTAAGTTTCCCACTCCACACACCACTCTCTCTTTCCCACCAAGATCCAGTCATAAGCATCTTCTTTCTGTCTCCCCAAATCCCCATGTTTTTGTCCAGTCATTGAAATGCAAGCTCCATGAAAGCAAGCTCCATTAAAACATATTTGTTTTATTCTTTGCTTCTGAGCCCGAACAGTACCTTGAACATAGTACATGGTAGGACTCAATACACTTTGCTACATGAATAAACAAATAAATGGAGGCCCAAAGGGAGGACTTAAAGGACTGAAAAAGGGGAGGGAGGAAAGCAGCAAGTGAAGAAAAGAAGAGGAAAGTAAGAGCTAGGAAGAAAGAGGGAGAGGGGACTGAAGTCCTAGATCAACCTCAATAAGATTAAGTCTCTGGTTAATAAGAGTGTTCCCTTGTCACACCATGATTATTCGCATGAGATTGCTGCCACCTCACTTCCCATGTATATATGACGTTTGTACCCACATCAAAGGCTTTTCATCTCTCTTATTCCAACCTAAGGAGTTTCTTGATAATTTAACAGTCTATAATATATGCACCTGGAAAGATGTTTGACACCTAATTTTTGACTTACACTTAACTACATACTTCCAGTCTCACTGGATGGCAAAACAGAACATTTCCTTGTCAACTGCTTTCCTAGGTTATATGAAGAAGAAATTGCCAGCCTACCCCAAAGCTCATCTTGTTATGTTCATTAGTAAAGGAGTGTCCCAAAATAAATTTGAACCCACCCACGCAAATCTCCCATACTTTGAAAGTATGCTTACAATGATGAATTATCCAGGATTCCACAGATATTGGTATATAACAGGATGTATCATCTTGGACTTAAGATAAAGAACTCTGGATTCAGACCAGGAGCTCACATTCTGGTCCCAGTTAGTAACTGCGTGACTTCAACCAAGTTATTTAAATTTGGTGAGGCTCCCTTTCTTCATCAGTCAAATGGAGAACATCACAATAGTGGTACTGAGTAATACAATGAGATCAGTTCGTCAAGGGCTTATCTTTGCACATAGTAAGTTCTCAATAAATACAGAAGCCACTTACAGGCCTAGAGAGAGAATATAAGGACTAATGTCAGAATCCCTTAATGACAACAAGCTAAGTGGGTGCCTGACACCCTGATTTTGGAAGGACTGATGTTGATGCTGAAACTCCTATACTTTGGCCACCTATGTGAAGAACTGAATTATTTGAAAAGACCCTGCTGCTGGGAAAGATTGAAGGTGGGAGGAGAAGGGGACAACAGAGGATGAGATTGTTGGATGGTATCACCGACTCAATGGACATGAGTTTGAGTAAACTCCGGGAATTGGTGATGGACAGGGAGGCCTGGCGTGCTGCAGTCCGTGGGGTCACAAAGAGTCAGACACGACTGAGCGACTGAACTGAACTGACCCCCTGATTATCTGATACGTATTGGCTGAAGGAATGGCTGCTTCCTTGTGACTGGCCATGTGGGGGCCCTCTCTTCTTTTCTTTGCTGATACCTGTTACGGTTGTGTGGTGCTTCTGTGCTTGTGAGATGCCTTTCTGCAGACTCTCTTCCCTTGAGCCGATTATCCCAGAATTGCATACAAATGGTAGAAGCCTAGGTGGGGCAGTCTCTGTAAGACTCTGATGCTGGCTCCTTCTCAAGCCTTTAGCCATCAGCCCAGTGCACTTTAATCTCTGCACTGGCATTTCTGGTTAGAAGAACAAACCAGGAGTGGCTAGTGCTGGGCCAAGAATCTGGAGTGCAGATTATGACAGTTTGGCAAGTTGATTTGTGCAAACAGCTTGTGTTTCTTTGGCTTTCATTTAGAAAACAGCTTTGGCTGCTTAATATCAGCACATCTTCCATTTCACATACTCTTAAGTTTCTGAGGGTGGAGAGTAGAATAACACACTGCTGCAAACCTGCTGATCAGCACTGCTGTAACCATATTGGAGCTGGTGGATTTGGGGAAATGTAGAAGAGAGATTCGGAGAAGGCAATGGCGCCCCACTCCAGTACTCTTGCCTGGAAAATCCCATGGATGGAGGAGCCTGGCAGGCTGCAGTCCTAAGAGTCACTAAGAGTTGGACACGACTGAGAGACTTCACTTTCACTTTTTACTTTCATGCATTGGAGAAGGAAATGGCAACCCACTCCAGTGTTCTTGCCTGGAGAATCCCAAGGAGAGGGGAGCCTGGTGGGCTGCTGTCTATGGGGTCGCACAGAGTCAGATTGAAGCAACTTAGCAGCAGCAGCAGCAGAAGAGAGATTTGGGCTCCAAAGTTCGAGCATGACTCCACTGTCTTAATTTGCAACATAACTGTACAGCCCTTTCCATAGCTGAGGGTTGAACTTACAGAGATTAATGTGGATCAGACAGTAAAGAATCTGCTTGCAACGTGGGACACCCAGGTTCGATCTCTTGGTCAGGAAGATCCCCTGGAGAAGGGTATGGTCACCCACTCCAGTATTTTTGCCTGCAGAATCCCATAGACAGAAGAGCCTGGTGGGATACAGTCCATGGGGTTGCAAAGAATTGCACTAACACTAGAAACTAGAAAACCTCCATGCAGGAAGGAATGTCCACCACAGTCACACAGAAAGTAAAATGCATTGCTGGGATTATTTAGAAACCAAAGGACAGATGAATATGTCTAGATTAAGGTCCCTTAGATTCCACTGTATATATGGAGGCTTCCATAGAAGAACCCACAAGAGAAGAGAATGCATGAATATGCCTTTGTTTAGATATAAATGCACATTTCCCTCCTCATTTGTGCTACTGTTAGCTATACAGTTTGTTCATTTTTAATGCACAGGCACCCAGCACACTGATCCCCCAATCTGACCTGCAATAGCATTAAGACTTATTTTTATAGCACTGTCAACTACATGCACCAGCCATTATGTGTATGTTTGAAGTAATCCTCATCCTGTCAACCACTGTAAGATCCCAGATGCTAAGCAAGGCTGGTGCTCAGTGGTTATGCAGTACTCAGCCAAGCCCAGCAGATAATTTTCCCTGAGTATATATGTGCTTAAATGGCACCTACCAATTATATCTCTTTGTTGGAGCACAAAGGCAGTGAGCCCACCCTCCCAGATGGGAGCAGTTCCCACCTCCACAAAGCACTCCCTGCCTCTCCTCTCTAGCAGCCCCAGGGTAGCACTTTTCCTGGGCACAGGAGAAGCTGGGAACACTGTGACATTTACCACTGTTCTCTACTCTGGCTCTGAGACCTGAGCCAGAGGAAACTTACTTTCAGACATGGCCACTCCTCTGGGGTGTCTCCATAGAGAGAAAGCTGGCCCCATGTGATACAGCGACCGCTTCAAGCCGACCTCGGCACCCCAGTTCAAAACTACCCAACCACCCGAGAAAAGGCAAATGAAAAATGATAATGAGTGCCATATTTATTCCATAATCCATATTCCAAATATAGGCTATCTCTTCTATTAACTTCTGGTCTCACAAGTCTTGAAATGACCAGGCTCCTGTCCCTAAAGTTCTAACTTCAAATAACAATCTCAGGAGGAGTTTGATGAAACAAAATTAAGGGTGAAGGAAAGCAAAAGTCAAAAATGCCAGAATGGAGTAGGCAAGGAGTAAGGTAAGATTCAAATAATAAATTGGAATTGTTCCAATTTATTTGATTCTGGGCCCTTTGAGTCATATTGCAGTGTTTTTAATCACTCGGTGTCAAAATTGCTATAGTCTCTCTCATCAATCTCCTCCTCTTTGCTCCCTCTTCCTCTCTCACCTTTCCCCTTTCCTTATTAAAGAAATAAAAACTATCTGCTCTTAAAGACACGGCAGAGGCAGATAAATATTCTTGCTTTTGACATCCTTAGTTCTTACCACCACACTTTGTTAGAAGAAAAACAGATAGGAAACTTCTAAACAAGCGGCTGCCCTGCCATGGTTCTCAAAGATCTGTCCCGACCACATCATTCCTTTCACTTGCTAACTGGTTTCATAAGCCTTCTTCCTTCTCTTGTTTTCTTATCTTGTTTTTGGGGCAATTGCCAATGTAGGCACAGTTCTGGATTTTATTTTAAGTAATTTGTAGTTGACTATCGTTTATTTGTGCAATTGGTGTAATTAAATCTAATTACATAATTGGTGAAAGCTTGAGTAATCACATAATTAGAATGTACAATAATAACTGCTGAAATCCCATTGTTATGACATGCAATGATACAATTATGATGTGCAACAATGTGGCCTGATTCACAGGGCACCCTGCAAAAGAGCAAAAAGCTCTGGTCCTACATGTGTGGAATGCAGCTGAGGTTGGAGACCAGGAAGGTAGCTTTCAGCATCTGGGCTTGCACTTTCTATTCATTTTTCTCTTCTTAATCAAATCCTTGATGTTTATGTTCTATGCAAATCAAAGGCAGCAGCAGCAGAGGCCTGGAGAAGGCTCATGTGAGGGTAGAAGCACCCACATCTCCAAGGACAGGTCACTCAAACAATCACCCTTAAAATATTAAAATAGGAGCTATAAGGGACTAACTTGAATTTCTGAAACTTTGATTGCTGTACATTGATATTAAATTTGAGGTTGTATTCAAGGCACAAGAAACAGGGTGGCAAAATGTATCCTGATCGCACACACAATTACTAGCGGGAGCAAAGGGAACTAAAGACCCAACTCCTGGCTCACAGTCTTCCCCTTTCACGCCACTGCCTCTCGTCTTGTAATTATGACACGGATGGATCATCAGAAGAGCTAGCCTCTCAGTTCCCTGCTGTGCTCACACCTGTGACCTTTCCCTGTACTGCATGCCCCCCAGCCAACCCATGGACACCGCTCCGGACCTGGCCAGTGACAGCAGCTGTGGCATATCTGATACCTGAACCCCAACCTCTTACCTCCTGGGACTGACTTACCTGGGACTCACTTGCTCGAGTCCCCACTGGCATCATTTTTCAACCTCAGGGAAACCTCTGAACCCCCAGCCCCTAGCCAGCCATTCGCTCCTTCCTCACCTCATGCGCCACCTCACCTAGCCTAATTTCCACAACCCAGCCTTACCATCTGCAGCCACCCTCCATCTGTAACAAAAATCCTCCCCATGATGGCCTTAACTCTTCCTCTGCTCTACACAGGCTCCTGGGCAGCAAAATTTCCTGGATAAAAACTACACAAGTGAAATAACTAGGTTCACTTTACACACACGATCTCATAAATCAAACCGACACTCATTATTAACCGACAAATGGCTATTTCTCTTAAAATGGTTTGTTTTCCAATTTCCCATTATTTCATAGTTTCTCTTCCCCCTGTAACTTCTCATATGCTTTTCTGCACCATTATCCTCAACTGAAGGTCTCACTTCATATTGTCATTAACAATAATACATGAAATCAGATCATTCCACTCTTTCCTACCAGCAGCCCTCCACGCCTGCACCCACAGGCACCCAGGCGCTCTTCCTTGCCTCTCATTCAGTGGAGCAAGTTCCTCTCCTCCTACAAAAGGCCATGCCCTCCTTGGATGCTCTTTCAGCTTTGTTCTGTCTGTGCTTCCTTAGCTATCTCTCCGTCACTATTGGAACATGGGCACGAAAATATATACTTGCTCAGCTATCTTCCATTGCATAAAACAAAACTTCCCTTGAGCCCAGATCCCACTCAGATTCTCACTTCATTGTCTCTACAGACAAATTTCCAAAAGCGCTCCATCTTGGTCCCCCTCTCCCTCCCACTTGCTAAGTCTGCCCTTGTCAGGGATACCAAGGACACCTGTGTAGTCAACTCTGCAGACGACTGTGAACCCTAGTCCTCCCCGGTGTCTCAGGAGCATCTGGCAGTAGACCATCTCCTCCTCCCTGAAAAACTCACATCCCTTGGCTTCCATCATCCTACCCTCCGGGGTCATGTTCTTTTCTCAGTTTCCCATCCAGGCTGCTCCTACTTTTCCAAGCCTCTAAATGTTGGCAGCCCTCCTCCCTCCACTCTGGGCCACTTTTTCCTCTTTCCTCTGCATGACCCCACCCATTCCCATGAGTTCAAAATCATATTTTTACTTCCTGATAGTATAACTTCAATTCTGAACTCATTCATGACAAAAAAAAAAAACCAACATTTATCAAACAAGTGTTATTGGCTGGACACTAGCTTCGTAGGTGACTTTGACTTTGAACACATCATTCATTTAATCTTCTACAGCTATCCTTCAGGATAAGCATTATGCTCCATTTTACACAAGAAAATGGGCTGTGGAAAATCCCCATTGTTAGCACCTTGCAGAGCCGGGATTCTAAGCCCTGTCTAAGCCTTTTCTCTCCTGCAGCATCATAAATGAAAAGGTCAAAGTGAAAACCTTGAGAGCAGAGGCCTTCCTTATGCTGGTGTTATTGATGTTTTAATAAAGCCTCCTTTCTCAGTACTGGCTATAGAGGTGTAGGGGGCTTCCCCGGTGACTCAGCAGTAAAGAACCCACCTGCAATGCAGGAGACACGGGTTTGATCCCTGGGTCAGGAAGAACCCTGGAGGAGGGCATGGCAACCCACTCCAGTATTCTTGCCAGAGAATCCCCATGGACAGAGGAGCCTGGCAGGCTTCAGTCCATAAGTAGTCAGTCTGCAAAGAGTCAGACAGGACTGGAGTAACTGAGCGTGTATACATAGAGATGTAGATGCCAGATCAATCTCCATCATTTCATCCCCCACTTTTTCCTCAACCATCTCTTTCCAACAACTGGTACATAATAAAGAAAGGGGAATTATGATTCATTTATGACCCACTTATTCAATTATGGAGATTGTTTCTGGCCATTCTTAGGCTTCCGACACTTAATTTGTGGGTTTGCTATGAAGTCTTCCAAAACTGTAAGGATGAAAACACAGAGCTACTTAAAGATGACACAGAACAAAGCAGAAAATGGAAAAAAAAAAGTGGTATGAAGTACAGCGGTACACCTCAATTTATGCTGCAGGTGTTTTGCTGAAAATTATGTGTAGATCAAATTGATTTATAAACTAAATCCTATTATAAATTCAACAAGAATACTGTGATAGAACCTTGGGATGGAAATTTTTATAATGAGAAAAATCCTTTTGTGTTGGGAATAGTCAATTCCCAATCTCCATTTTGAATTCTGGTTTTGTTTCTTTTTTTTTCAAGGGGGGCTCATCTCTACATAAATACCGCGTAACTCCCTTGGGTCCTTAATGGACAGGAATGTCATGAGACCAATAGATTTTTAAAAGACTCTGAAAGTATGCCCGTCTACCCTATTTATAATAGTAATTTCCATAATGTTTTAATGGGAGGGATGCAGGAATGCTGTCTGAAAAAGGATGAGAAAGTGTAAGCCCTGGGTAAGATTCTAGGACCACCACTGGAGGTGATGGGATGGAAAGGCTTGGAGAATAAGAGCAGCTCCTTCAGGTCCCCCAAAAGCTGTGAGCCCTTCGCTCTTGACAGCTGAGAGGGTGGTGGTGGAAGTTGAAGGAGTATAGCCCCCTGTTCCCAGGTGACACCTACGGCTGCCTTGCACTTACAAAGTAACAAGCTCCCTGGTTTTCCTCTATAGTCAAAGGTTACCAGCCATGTGGTTTTTCAAAATCAAAAGTACTGCATTAAAAAAAAAAAAAAGACTGTATCTTCATAATCACTGGAATAAAAAGATCTGAAAGACGTGTTTCACGTTCCTCCTGGGGATTAACTCACTACAGTTGAGTGCGTGTCCCCTGTAGACAAGTGACCCAGTCCCCACCACTCCTTATTGGATTACATCCCACCTGATTCCTGCGAGCATTTTCTGCTCAACCCCAGAAGAAGGAAGAAGGCCCTTCAGAGCTAAGCCCCACCCTGTGGTTTCAACCACATCAATGAGAGAAGCAGTTCAGCTTTGCCCATTCCCACCAATAGCCCACAAATACCTATGATCTCAAAAATCTTGTTCTACTCTGGGTCAGATTTCAACACTTGTAAGACTGGGTCTTTTTTTCTTTCCTTTTTTTTTAAAAAACAACAACAACAACAACAGATTTTTCTGTTTTTAGATCCATCCCCAAATCTTTCACACCCTCTGCTCTTGAAGTGCCTGCCAGGGTCTCTTTGTCTAGTGGTCATCATTACTCTACATGGCTGCTGTCACCAGAATCAGCAATGAAACCATGTCTCCAAAGCTTCTGCTTCACAGACGTGCTTAATAAATTAACTTTGTCCTCTTAGAGCACAGGGCCTGGAGAGGAGCACCGATTTTGTTTTTCCCTGCTTTACATCAGCATAATATAATCTTAAAATCATTCTTCAAAAAAGAACCCTGCCCAATATACTCATTTCTTCAAAGCGCTATTACCAGAAACTTAATCCACAAAGGATGCAGGCACTCAGGCCCACTGTGCCCAAATTGGGAGGTGGTGGATGGAGATGTAAACCCCATACTCAGACAGGCCTGGCATCTTGGGTACCAAGATGAGTGACATGCTGCCCCAGGCCTTGTATCTCAGGCACTGCCTGAAGCCACCCAGGACAGGAGAGGTCAAGATCAACATTTTCAGGGTTCTGACCCGGTACAAGGTTTCTCAGCAACCACAAGTCTTAATCCGTGTGGGAATTGCCAAGACCTGCTGATCTGTTTCTTGTCACTGGGGTTATGAGCACCGCCGCAAACACTGATGAACCCCACCCAGCACTATTCTACGCACACTGGCTGTATTTTCTCATCCTCCTCAAGACAGCCTCATTATCATCAGTGCCTTTCTATAAGGAGAACCTGAAACTTAGAGTCCAAAGGATAATAATAAAACTAAAATTCTTTAAGAACACTGTTCTAATCCTCTAAACACAGCAGGCACTGTTCTAAATGCCTCCATATGCTGCTTCAATTAATCCTCATAACAGCCTTAATTGTGTTAACGATTTCTGTCATTATCTTTCTATTATAGGGGAGGAAAGTGAGGCACAGGGAGGAGGCCAAAGCCAAGCTCACCAAGCCAGCGAGTGATCAGGAAGGATGTGAACTCAGGCGGTTGGCTGTCAAAGCTGTGTTTTAATCTCTAGCCTGTTTGGTCAAGGTCATATACTGGTCAGGGTGAGAGCAAAGTGTCTACTCCACGTGGTCAGAATCTAGACCCACAACATAGCCATGTGCTCTGCAACTTCTCAAGATCACTTCAGTCAGGTCTCCTCTGCAGTTGTCTCCACTGACTGACCCACAGGCTCTGGGATGGATGCTCTGCCTCCTCAGAGCCAGGCTGAAAGATCTTTCCTAGTCTCATTTATTTCTGAAATCTCAGGAGAACCTCTAGCAGAGGAGATAAGCCATATGAAAGAATTCTGTGTCATGGTGGTGCCTTTTACATGGGCCACTCTCATAGTAGCGGACCCTCTCAAGGTGTCGTCTCTAAATACAAGAAGCAGAATTGTATTAAGTTTCCTTCCTAGGGGGTTGGAATTCTATCTAGTATTGAAATCTGATAGCTCAGTTGGTAAAGAATCTGCCTGCAATGTGGGAGACCTGGGTTGGATCCCTGGGTTGGGAAGATCTCCTGCAGAAGGCAAAGGCTACCCACTCCAGTATTCTGGCCTGGACAGTTCTATGGACTGTATAGTCCATGGGGTCACAAAGAGTCGGACACAACTGAGTGACTTTCACACATCACACATTGAAATCTAAAACTCCCCAAGCTCTTGGGTCTAACCTTTCTTACCCTCTTTTAGCCATATATTCCAGTTTCTGTGGAAAAAAAAAAAAAAAAAAGTGTGCCTGAAGACATATAATACACCCACACTCACAAGGTTACCTGTTTTCCCTTTCAAAGGAACTAGAAATTCCGGGCTCTGAGAAGCCTCTAGCGGCCTGTGACACGGTCACAGGCATCTGGGTCCTACAAACACTGGCCCTGCGGAACACAATCAAATCATCAGCCACTCACCCCCAGTGACATTAATAGAGAGTGGATGGGGGAAAGTTTATAAATCAGGATGAATCATTTGGTTCACCCAGGGAAAAGATAAATAAACCAACACTCCAATTAATTTTAACCTGAAGAAGAAAGTGCTTGTGAATGGTGCTTCAGCCAAGTCCTTAGGGTCTGAACAACCTTAATTATTCACAATGCAAATTGCTTTTACTGCTTGTTGGATAATTCCTTAATGCCGTCTGTCTTTCTTCCTCTTCCCTTCTCTCATCCCCTCTGCATCTTCCCCTCTCCTTTCTTGCTCTTTATTCCTGAAGAACCAATAGGAAATTTCTGGAAAAGACCTTCCAATCACCCAATTGTTTTCTCCAAAAACTATTAATGAACCTTTTGCCTTCTGTATCTTTGGCCACACCCCAAGGAATGTGGGATTCCAGTTCTCTAAACAGGTATCGAATTCGGTCTCTGGCAGTGAACTCACCTAGTCCCAACCAATGGACTGCCAGGGAATTCTCACGAATCTTTTAATGACGTTTTCCAACCCCTAATCAGCTTATCCTGACATCACAAGGGTCAAGTAGGCCTAAATAATCCACAGATGAGGTCCACAGCCCCTTGGACTGCTGGAAATTGAGTGCAAAACTGTAGAGTCTAGCTGTTTCCTGACTCTCTGCCTATCCAGGGGTCTACAATTTTCATAAAACTCTTCAGAAAGTCTATGTTCCCCACCACCTTCCAAAAAAGAGCATTAAGCATTAAAGAACTACTCCATACCTACCTAACCACTGTATCACAAGGACATTTAAGATACAGAATGGAAGAGTCTGGATTTTGGAGCCAGGCAGACTCAAATCCCAGCTCTGTCACTTTGCATGAATTTAGACCACTGTCCTAACTTCCCTGAGCCTTGTTTCCTCATCTCTAAAATGGTGATAATAACATCTTCATTGCAGGATTACTGCTTGATTAAACAAAATAATACATGAAAGTACATAGCATTCATCTACAGAAGAAGCAAAACAAAAATCCTCTCTACAGGAGAAAAAAAGGTATATCTAGGCTCATTCATGGTGAACTTGCTCTCCTGTCTTTGGGAGGTGCATCCCAGGCTTTGTTACAGATAAAGGTCACTGCTCTATAGAGATAATCAGGCTGGGATGGTCCCTAGGAAATCCACAAGAATCAGATAGTAGGAGACATCTTTTCTGAGCCTCATATTAGATTGTAATTCCTTTTATGGATCTCATAGTGAAATGCCCAATCTGAATTAAAATGAACTTCCAAACTTCTGCTTCCCCACCCACTTTAATCTACTGCCCCTGCGCCCCCCAACATGGTAAGCAAGGTCTGAATATTTCAGTCGCGTAAAATGTGAAGCTGTATCACTGTAAAGACACTAAAGTGACTTAAGGGAGTCTGCACAGCCAGTCGCCAGGGGTCCTGCGGCAAGACTCACATCTCCTCCATCCCAAGGCAGCACGGTCCTGCCTGGGTCAGTTGACTCTCTGGGGTGAATGCCAATTGGATGATTCTAGATCTTTTGCCTGCTGGGGTTTCTAGGACAGCAGCAGTGATTCCAGAATTATCTTGATTAGTTGGCTCCTGTTTTATTGGTCAGATTCCAGGGAGAGAGGGCCAGGAAAACACTGGGGATAAGAAGACCCCACCTCTGCATTTCTGCTTCCCAAAACAAACTTGTCCTGACCGCCAGGAAAAAAAAAAAAAAGTCAACATCAACCTTCAGTCTAATTAGCTGAGACTAGGTCAGGGACTGGAACTGATGACTATTCTCTAGATATTTGATTTTATATTACAAACTGGATCTGGTGTGCGCTACTGCAGAGCTGAACTGCATTTAAATACCTATGGCATTTCTCTTGGGCTGTGAGGAACTGTAATTTGGAAGCCATTTATAATGGTCACAGTTCTTTCTCATCAGACCATGTTGTGACAGAGACTGTGTTGGTTTTCTGGATTACACTGACCCTGCCACTTGCTCATCTTATACTGCTCAGGTGATCCTTGCCCTCTTGTATTGTCATCCTTAAAGTTCTAATTATCAGCCTCCCTCTCCAGCTAAAGAAACTGTCTTTAACAAAACAAGTTTAAAAGAGAGTACAGGAGAGTGAGATCATGCCTAGAATAAATCAAGAACGGGAACCACGTGATAGTGGTGACCTCCTGGGATACTTTCTTGACTGCACATGCCTATGTGGTGGCAGGAAACCCAGAAAGCAGAAGGGTCAGGCCAAATGTTCTAAGAGCCACTGCCGGGGGAATACCATGCCTCCCTTCCTTCCTCAGTTCTAGGGGGTTGTCCCCTGACCAAGGGTCACTTCCCTAAGGCAGCACAGTTTCACAGAGAGTGAGCTTAGGCAGAGGTCATGGGCAAAGGGAAGAGGAGCACCTTGGTGATGCTGACTCACTTGCAGAAAGAACCAAACAGTCCAATGAGCCAGAGAACCGGGGCAGTAAGTATACGGAAAGCGTCACTACTTGGTATATCCACCTGACATCACACAAGTTCCAGAAGAGGGCAGTCCTTGAGCATATCAGCTGCCTCTCCCAGCACAAACCTGGTGCCCACAGAAGGATTTGGACAGCTTTTTCTACCATGCCTCTGCTATTGGCCTGCTGCTAACACTGGGGCACAGAGCTCTCCAAAGGAGAGCTTTCCATGAGTCAGTCTGTCTCAATCTCAGCCTCTGTCTCTCTCCTTTTGCCATATTTGCTATACATGTGGGATGTTATGGTTCCACAGACCCAGACACACCTGGGGTTCTGCTCACCTAAGTGCTAGATGAGTCTGTTCCCAGAATAGAAAGTCAGTTATCCCAAGCTCCATTCTAACCAACAAGGCATGGTCCAAGTTTGTGACTCTTAATCCCAAACTGGGAGAAGAGTCACATTCCTTCTGAAAGGTTCCTAGAAGACTTTTGATCCCACATCACAGTGACTTTGAAAGTCTGTTTGGAAAACAGAGCTGAGCACATGGGTATGCCTGTCTCCTCTCTGCATAGAGCTCCCAAGTCTCTGAATCTACAGGGAGCATACAGGGGAGCACACCTCCTTTGCAGGGCCCTCACACCACAAGAAAGGCTATGGAGTAATCCATCATCTAGAGCCGGAGCCTAGAGGATGATGCTGGAGACCAGGGTGCCTTGGGGAGACTCAGCACCCAGTCCAAGCATCAGCTCCCTAGAGCAGCTTTCCTTCACCCACCGAGTTGCTGATTGCTCCCTCCTCTTATGCCCGTCCTGCCCTAGACCCACCTCTGCTGGAGTACCACTTTAGAGCATCTAGCCCTGGAGCTGGAGCTCCTGAGACTCAGATGCTGGTGCTGGCCCCATTATCTACCTAAGAAGCTTGTGACACCCAAATAGGTGGTCACAGACAGCTCACAGAGCTGGCCTGGGCTATTGGCCACCGTGTAACCACCACTAGAGAGGCACTGTGGCCCTCCTTCTGTGACTTCAGGAGGAGCCTAGGGACTAAGACCCAGTAGGCAGTCGGGAAGGCATGGTGGCCACATGTCCACAAAAAGGAGGGGAGCAACCTCCTTTGAAACCGAAACTGCTGAGGTCCCATTCGCAGCTCAGACAGCACTCTGGACCCCTCCCAAGGGATCATTATCTCAATTATCTCACCTGGGCCATGACTAAACAACGCCGTGGTGCTACTGCTGAGACCCCAGATTCTGGCTTAGAGGTAACGTCCTGCCAGTGCCCTGGGACTTCTGTTGCCAAGAGATATAAGACTATCAGGCAGGAGGCCCATGTTCTCCCAGTATCTATGGGAGGAAGGAGGGCTCTGAAAGGCTGGAATAGGCATGCTCTACCTGCCCTTTGTGATTTCAGACATGGTATTCAATCTCTTTTGAAATGCCAAATAATATTAAAGGAGCACATGCTATTTTTATGATTTTTCAGGAAGGGTCATGGACTAATAAGAGGTTGAGAACATTGCCTAGAGGGTCCGTGCCCCCACTGAGTACATAGTGCTGTTCTATTTATAACTGATATTAGAGGCCTTACTCCTAACATGGAAACAACAGCAGAATCCAGAACTAGCAGATGTTTCCACCCCCGCAGTCTTTCTACTTCTTCTCTCAGGTCTCGAGTATTCTGGATGTTCAGCTAAAAGGTTGTTCACATCAGGAAAAAGGAACTGACCAAATGCACAGTCCAGAAATAAAGGTCCCTGGCCTTCTTTTGTCTTCATGTAGGAGATACCAAATTGGACCCATCCTGCCTGAAGACCCCAGCATCCCACACCCCTCCTGCCACCCCGTCCCCAAGCAGGAGACAGCAACAGAAGATCCCCGGCAGCCACAGACATGTGTCAGGGTGATTTGGTGAGATCCAGCACTGAAAGCAATTTCTTACTCACAAAATCATTTATCATGCACAGTCTGTCGAAAACAATCTCATTTCAAACCCTTCCCAGAGAGAGAAGAACTGACAACTAGCACTAAGTAATCTACAGCATGGCCACTGGGAGTCATTTATCTTTCCTTCTCTCAGCCCAGGACTTGATGCATTCAGGAGAGGAGAGGAATGAGTCATACCAACTCTGAGGACACCCGTTCACCCTGTAAGGAGGGGCTTCAGATAAAAGGGTGGGATGCTATATTAGGACTCCTGGGTGCATAAGTGGAAATTTCTTATTTTCTCCATTTTACTAAGTCAATGCCCAGAAAACAATTTTAGTATCCTAAGAGAGAGTTGTACCTCCCTCATTGCAAAATATGCTCTTTTTGTACTTTTAGTTCATCTTAAGAGCTAGAATTCTTCTTCTTAAGGAGTAATTAAGGAAAAGCTGGTTGCTTTTTCTATATAATCTGACTTTCCTTTTGCCTAGGGCAGTGTTTCCTTTGCCAGACCATAGCATGGAATTTATGGCATATTAGATAATTATTCTGTGCATGCCATTAGCACGGATGTCAACACCCTGGAAACAGACAGACTATCAAGCAATTTGAGGTCCATCGAGAAAAGCAGAAGGTGGAAAATTTTCCCTGTTAAGTTCCTGGCATTTTTTGGTAATTAGTTGCAGATAGGAAAAGCGATCAATCACTTTCCTTGCAGAGTGTCTGACTAAACGAAGGTTCTAGTTTTGAGGTTCACCAGGCCCACAAAGATGCCTGTGAACTTCAGAATTATGTCCTTTTACAGCTGTGGTCAACCAGTGACTCGGAAAGTCCTCCAAATGCAAATTATGACAGGGATGCTAACTTCCTAGGAACCAAACTAAAACAGAAACACCTTTTTAGATGCACCAGTTCTCAGAAAGATTTGCGTCATAGATACTTCATGACTGTAGTGATTTTGATTCTGAAATAAATCACAAGGGTATGTGTATGCGCTGTTGCAGGATGAAACGGTCCCAACGCTGTTTTCATTTGCTATCGTTATGAGAGCATCTGAAATCCTGACTTTGAAAGAAATAATATGTAATTTTGCCCAAGACAAATGTAGAGATTAAAGTTAAAAATCTCGATTCAAATCCTCCTTGTGCCATATCCTAGCTGCCATTTCCAAATCTCTCTGTGCCCTGGGTTCCTCACCTGTTACTGGAGTGAGTTGCCATTTTCTACTCCAGGGGATATTCCTGGCCCAGGGACTGAAACCGGGTCTCCTACATTGCAGGCAGATTCGTTACTATCTGAGCTACCAGGGAAGCGTTCCTCGCCTGTTAGGGGGGTAATACTGGTGCTTACCTTACAGGCTGCTATGAGGATGAACTGAGGTGACGCAAGCAGCTTAGCACAATGCCTACCACAGAGTAAGTCAGCATTTCATTAAAATCTTTCTGGAAAATTCTTGGCCAGAGATGAAAAGGTAGGCCAACTGGCCAGTTTCCTGGAAGTCAATGTATAAGATGCCCAAGAAATCACTAGAAACATACCAAGATCAAAAAATGGGATTTTCAACAAGAGTACTTACCACACATGATTAGGAAGAATGCTGGAGCAAACCACTTGTGAGAAGGTAAGACTCTGTAAGGATAAATTCAAAGACCAACAGAGGGTCTCCAAACTCCTGGAGCAAGTGGCCAGGGCCTTAGGGGTATCTCTGTAATAGTTTTCTTCCTCCCCTTCCCTCTCTTCCCCAACAGGATGCTCAGTCTCTTCACTAAAGAAGGAAGTAATAAATTATAAAGAATGTCAATCTGCAGACATGAACATTTATTAGCCTGTCCAGATGTCTCCTTGGTCTACCATGCTCTGAGCTATTTGGGCACTGGACCTAAACACTCTCTCTGCTCTTCTCATTCTCTCTCATTATTTAACCACCCATCAGGGGTCAGAAATTCCAGCTCAAGCCACCTGTAGTCAAGTCACAAGGCATCTCCCTCCATTGGGGCCAGACTCCAAGGGAGAAGGGACCCTTTGCACTCGTGTGAAGACCTACAGCACTTAAGACCAAGAAAAGAAAAATCTACTATTAAAATATTGTTGGGACCTATCAGTGTTATTTAGAAGGTGTAGCTGAAATTTTTCTGTAGGGATGTAAGTTTACATCGTGAATGATATAAATAGTTACTGACTTTTCCAAAGTTAATATAGCAGCCTGTGGTCCACAGTTTTTTCCATTTTGCTAGAATGATAAGAAGGCTATGGCTGATCAATAACTACTCCAAGTCCATCCTGAACCATGGACACTGTGGAAAGTAAAACAAAGGTGGGTCAGCCACCTGGAGAATCTCAAAATCAAAAGGTAGCTCAGGTTATCTTCCTGATTTCATCAGGAAGATTTATCTCCTTCACCCTCATCAACAGGAATACACAGAGGATCAGTTCAGTAGAGTCACTCAGTCGTGTCCGACTCTTTGCGACCCCATGAATCGCAGCACGCCAGGCCTCCCTGTCCATCACCAACTCCCAGAGTTCACTCAGATTCATGTCCATCGAGTCCGTGATGCCATCCAGCCATCTCATCCTCTGTCATCCCCTTCTCCTCCTGCCCCCAATCCCTCCCAGCATCAAAGTCTTTTCCAATGAGTCAACTCTTCACATGAGGTGGCCAGAGTACTGGAGTTTCAGCTTTAACATCAGTCCTTCCAAAGAAATCCCAGGGTTGATCTCCTTCAGAATGGACTGGTTGGATCTCCTTGCAGTTCAAGGGACTCTCAAGAGTCTTCTCCAACACCACAGTTCAAAAGCATCAATTCTTCAGCGCTCAGCCTTCTTCACAGTCCAACTCTCACATCCATACATGACCACAGGAAAAACCATAGCCTTGACTAGTCGAACCTTAGTCGGCAAAGTAATGTCTCTGCTTTTGAATATGCTATCTAGGCTGCTCATAACTTTTCTTCCAAGGAGTAAGCGTCTTTTAATTTCATGGCTGCAGTCACCATCTGCAGTGATTTTGGAGCCCAAAAAAAGAAAGTCTGACACTGTTTCCACTGTTTCCCCATCTATTTCCCATGAAGTGATGGGACCGGATGCCATGATCTTTGTTTTCTGAATGTTGAGCTTTAAGCCAACTTTTTCACTCTCCTCTTTCACTTTCATCAAAAGGCTTTTGAGTTCCTCTTCGCTTTCTGCCATAAGAGTGGTGTCATCTGCATATCTGAGGTGACTGATATTTCTCCTGGCAATCTTGATTCCAGCTTGTGTTTCTTCCAGTCCAGCGTTTCTCATGATGTACTCTGCATAGAAGTTAAATAAGCAGGGTGACAATATACAGCCTTGACGTACTCCTTTTCCTATTTGGAACCAGTCTGTTGTTCCATGTCCAGTTCTAACTGTTGCTTCCTGACCTGCATATAGGTTTCTCAAGAGGCAGGTCAGGTGGTCTGGTATTCCCATCTCTCTCAGAATTTTCCACAGTTTATTGTGATCCACACAGTCAAAGGCTTTGGCATAGTCAATAAAGCAGAAATAGATGTTTTTCTGGAACTCTCTTGCTTTTTCCATGATCCAGCAGATGTTGGCAATTTGATCTCTGGTTCCTCTACCTTTTCTAAAACCAGCTTGAACATCAGGAAGTTCATCGTTCACGTATTGCTGAAGCCTGGCTTGGAGAATTTTGAGCATTACTAGCATGTGAGATGAGTGCAACTGTGTGGTAGTTTGAGCATTCTTTGGCATTGCCTTTCTTTGGGATTGGAATGAAACACAGAGGATAGATATATTAAATTTTCAATTGTTAATTTAATCAAGCATGATTTGACAGGGAACCTACTGCAAAGAGGGCACTCTATGATGAAGTCCAATACCAAAAATAGTGAGAGTTTAAAAGTAGATTATTTGAAATCCATCCCATTCCCATTACTCGTATTCATTGTTGAGAAAGAAGATCATTTATTCAGTCCACTATCTTCTAGGCACATGGAATGAAGCGACTCATTATCTTCACTCAGTGCTAAGGAAGGCAATATCATGGCCAGTGTAAGAAAAAATGGTCAAGACACACAGAGATCATAATTCGCCCAAGGTTGCCGTCCTGGAAAGAGGCAGACCTGCGCTTCCCACACTGCCCTGCTGGCCCACTCCTAAACCTGTCATGGAAGATGGAACAAACTGCCTCACATGAACCAGGGTGGGTATCAAATGCTGAGCACGAGCTGCTTCTATTCTAGAAATCAAAGAGGCATGACTATAAGCCAACAGAAACAAAAACAAAAGAATTGAAAATAACAAGTGTTGGCGAGGATGTGGACAACCTGCAGTTTTCACACATTGTTGGTAGGAATGTAACCTGTACAACGACCATGCGAAATACCTTAGTGATTCCTCACAAAGGTAAGATTGTTAGACGACCTAGCAAGTCTACTCCCAGATATATAAGAATTTAAAAAAGGAATGAAAACAAATGCTTGTGTACAAGTGTTTACAGCAGCAATTCGTCACAATAGCTGAAAGGTGAAAACAACCCAAATGCTCATCAGCAGATGAAAGGAAAAATAAAATGGGATATAGCCATAAAACGGGATATTATTCAGCCATAAAAGGGATGAATCACTGACACAGGCTACAGCATGAATGAACCTTGAAAATATGCCCCGGGAAAGGAGCTAGACACAAAGGTCACATCTGTATCATTCTATTCATAGGAAACATCCAGAAGAAGTGAATCCACAGGGACAGAAATTAGACCGGGAACTGTCAGGGGCAAGGAGGACAGGGAAGCAGGAAATGACTGTTTAACGAGTATGGGGTCTCCTTTTTGGGTGATTAAATGTCTTGGAACTAGACAGAGGTGATGACTGCATAACGGGAAACATACTGAATGCCACTGAATTGGACACTTTCATATGATTAATGGCTATCTTATGTTATGTGAATTTTACCTCAATTAAAAAAAAAAAGACAACCAAGGGTGGTAAAGTGTAGAAAATGATCCCTCAATTTCTCTATCCCACTCTGTGAGTGAGGAAAGGGAGCCACGCAGAGATGCCTAACCTACAGAAAATTCCTACAGTAAAGTTCCATTGGTGAACTTCACTGGGATTAGAAATGAGCCCTCTGTCAATTAATTTAACACAGCTGAACAATGCAGCTGGATATTCCTGCTCCCCAAGGGTACTAGAGGGAAAGGAGAAAAATATTAAGGGAAATATATCTTCTTCAAGCATAACTGATTGTATCCCAACTCCTGTTTCTCTGGCTCAAGGCTAAGGTCCTCTGGGAAGGCTTTCTCTACCTCCAACCCAGGGAGAGAGGTCTTCTATTTCTAGGTAAGCACCATCCTTAGAGATTCAGCATCATGAAACACTCTTGACTCTCCTCAACAGAGTGATTTACATGCTCAGAAAGAATCTGTTTCATTTGCTTTTGCTTGAAGTGAAGTGGATAATCTCTATTAACAAAATGATTACTGCTTTAATTTCTAGAGCTCTCATCCATTACTGAAGCCATGCTGTCTCTAGAGAAGAACCCTAAGTAACTTGGGTTTTAACACACCCAGGATTGATGATTTACTAAGCCTGGGCTTTAGTTGGGGCCAAGTGACTGGAGAAATCATGGTTCTTTTATCCATTATTCTGCTGACATCAAAATCTCATAATACCCAAAACCCTGAAATGACACTTTTCTCTCCTTTACTATTTGTACATGTGACTAGGAGAAAATTATGCTTGATGGACATGTTTAAGATACATAAATTCTCAAACAGCTTCTTTCCTGCTTGCTTCGATCTGTTTCCACTGAACAAATCTGCACTGGCCTGAGAAGTCATGAGGCTCAGGGCTCATTCTTTCCGCGCTGGCTTGGCTTTCTGAAGTATGTGGTTTTTACGTCATCGCCTTGAATGCAAGCGCGTGCATGTAAAGATGTATGAGTACGTGCATGTATACAGTGAATACTTTTCCCGTTAAAGGTACAGTGAAATTGATGGTGGTAACACCTTGCTGCCCAGCTCCCTGAAAGTTTATGGTCTTTAGGCCTGCCACTAACCCTCTCAACATTTCTATAGACTGGAACTGAAACTCTGGTCTTCTAGGAGGAAAATACTAGTTATTAAGCTTCACAGCCTAGAAGTCATTCTTGAGTTCTATTTTCAACTAAAAAGCACGTTCTGGCCATGACACCCCATAGTATGTACTCACCACCTCCATCCCTCCTAGCCCAAGAGATAACCTTCTCAGCTGGGACTAATGAAACATTAGCCTCCCAAATATTCTCTTTGTGAGATAAAAATCTTGGGTCTTACACTCTATCATTTGCATCATAGTCAAAGGGACTATTTTTGATAACAGCTCTATTGAGTTACGTACCACACAATTCGCCTATTTAAAGTGTACAGCTCAATAGTTTTTAGTATATTCAGAGTTGTGCAACCATCACCACAATCAACTTCAGAACATTTTCATGACCTAAAAAAAAACCTCTGTGTCCTTTAGCTGTCAATTGCGAATCTTCCCACTCTATAAGGCCTAAAGCTAACCCTAATCTATCCTCTGTCTCTATACACTTGCTTATTCTGAACTTCAACATGAATAAAGTCATATAATATGTAATCTTTTATGACTGACTTCTTTCACTTAGCATAATGTTTTCAAGGTTCATACATGTTGCGGCATATATCAGTACTTCCTTCCTTTTTATGGCCTAATATTCCATTGCATAGATATACCATGTTATATTAACCCATTTTTCCATGGATGAGCATTTAGGTTGTTCTCATCTTCTGGTTCTTACAAGTAATGCTACTATGAACATTCAGGTACAAGCTTTAGTTCAGTCGCTCAGTCGTGTCTGACGTATATTTTCATTTCTTTGGGGTATATACCTAGGAGTGGAATAGCCATGTCTTATGGCAACTCCATGTTGAACTTTTTGAAGAAATGCCAGACTGTCTTCCAAAGCTACTGTATCATTTTACACTTCCATCAGCAGTTTACAAAGGTTACAATTTGTCCATATCTTCACCCTTGCCAACACTTGCTATGAGCTATCTTTTTTATTACAGCCATACTATTATGTGTGAAGTGGTAATTCATTGAAGTTTTGATGTGCAATTCACTGATGACAAATGTGTTGATGAATCTCTCCTTGGCTCATTTCTTCATTGTCTTTTTATTACTGAGTTGTAGAGTTCTTTATGTAGTCTAGATACAAGTCTCCTATCAGATATACAATATGCAAATGTTTTCTCCCATTCTGTGCTGTCTTTCTTTTCACTTATTGATAGTGTCTTTTAAGGAACAAAGGTTTTAAATTCCGATGAGGTTAAATTTACATATTTCTTTTCTTTTCTTGCTCATGCTTTTGGTATCATACTCAAGAATTAACTGCCAAATCTATTGTCACAAAGGTTTACTCTAGTTTCTCCTAAAGGTTAACAGTTTCTGCTCTTATGTTAGGTCGTTGATCCATTTTGAGTTAATTTTGAATATGATGTAAGGTAAAGGTCAAACCTCATTCTTTTACCTGTAGCTATACAGTTGTCCCAGCATCTTTTTGAAAAACATACTACTCTTTCAACAGTGAATGATTTTGGCACCTCATCAAAAATCAATCAACTATAAATGTATGGGTTTTATTTTGAACTATGAGTTTTAGTTTGTTAACCTATACATCCAGAATGACTTTCAAAAGTAGAAATCACATGATTTCTCTCTCAATAAAACAGCTCACCCCCATCACAAATCATACTCTATTCCAAAGGTTCTTGCCCAGGGGCCACAAATTCCCAAGAGGTCCTAGGATAATATTCAGGAAGTCCACCAATTTGGATGAGAAAAGTTACACCTTTACTTTTATGAACCTCTAACTCAGATGTGGCATTTCTTTATATGTACATAAAAATGTGAGCAAACTAGAAAAGTATTCATCATACTTCTGACTTTGTGAGCAATAAAAACCCCAGATATTCACATGTAGGATTATAACTGATGCACCTATCTCAAAATATCATTTACATTAATCCTACTTTAAAATTATAGGAGTGTATTAGAACCATTGCTCTTGATCTTCATAATAATGCACTAATCAAGAGGCACATTCAATAATGAACTTTTTTATATTATGGTAACTGTATTTCAATATGATTGGTTTTCTTACAATCCAGTGTTTTTCTATTACGCATTTATAAATATTCTGAGAGGTGGGGTCATAGTCTTCACAAGACCACCAAAGGACTCCTCAGCACATAACAAGCTAAGGAATCCCAATTTTTCCATTACTAGGTTTACCTTCTTCACAGCAAGGATCATCAAGTTAAATTCTTTATTTTTTGGTTGAGACGTTTATTGCCTGTGTTCCTCTGACACTACAATTGGTTAGCGCCTAGTACTTAATGTAGTGCCTGGCATATTACAGCCACTCAATAAATATTTATTGAGCTAATTACTGAATCATCAGTCATTTTCTAAACAAGAGTGAAATCATCATCTTAATGAAAACAAAAATTACCCATACCAAGCTAGTGATGTATAATTCATACTGAAAATAATTTCACATGTATATTATCATCATTAGTAAGTGCCATTGTGTCCTATGTCCTGTAGCAAGTGCTTTATGTTAAGTGTCTGCTTTACTGTTCTCAGAACTAAGGAGCCAGAATCGTTATTATCCATATTTACAGTTGTGGAAATAAAGGCTCAGAGCAGTTATATTCTTCCCAAGGTAACAGAGCTAGTGAGTAACAGAGTCAGGATTTTGTAACCAGATCTACCTGCCTCCAGATTATCAGTTTTTTGGTTGTTTTTTTTATTTAAAAAAAACTACAAGAAGACACTTGTAGGGGGACTAAAATAGGAATTTCAGAGAAAAAGAGGGGGATATTTCTGACTGTCCAGTTGAGAAAGCTGAGATCCTCGAAAGTTAAGAAATATGCCCTAGGATGTAGAATTTAGCAGAAATTTTCAATAAAATGTTCTTTCCACTGTCTTGTTTATGAAAAACCCCTCAGCAAAACTATAGCAAACCTAGGTGCTAATGGATTGCCTCACAGGAAAGGATGAATTTTTGAAATGGTTTATTTTGCAGGCACAATTAATACTAATAGGCATGAAGCTGAAGTCTGTTCTGTGCTTTCCTGGGGTCCAGTTTGCTTCTGTAAATCTTAGGGCTCGGCCTCATTCAGGACATTAAGCACTTCATTAAGCTGAAACCCAAGTTAATTTGGTTGCACAACTACAGACTGTCCCTGGCTGGGGACTGTCATTTGTCAGGTGGCAAGGGGGCAGCACGGCCTGATGATATGCCAGATCCGCATTTTACCCCCAGCTTGAGGTCTCGGTGTTCTCCGGTTTTGACCTCATCAAGCCTTATGGTAAGGAAGTTAAGCTGGAGCAGGAAGACAGATGCTCTCCTTACCAGATCTGCTGAGGGCACCTGGAGGCCCATCTACCAGGACTGCAAAAGGACAGGGCACAGGAAGCCTGTGGTCACTTTGAGATGGCAGCAAATGGGGTCAAACCAGGGGCCCCCTGTGCCCGGGGCAGCTCAGTCACGTGAGGAACATGCCTCCAGCAGCCCCCTTCCTGGCCCCTGTGCCCAGTCTCATTTTTACCAGCTGTAGCCTCATCAGACAAATTATTCAGCTTGGGTGTAGGTGGGTGCCAAGGAGATGGATAATCATGTTCAAAGGTGATTTGCTGACATTAACAGACCCTGGAAACACCACATCTTGTAAAGTAGTATTTCCTTCTCCTCTGCTATTCATGGGTGTAGTCAAAGGACCCACTCTCAGCCTTCTCCAAGAGAGACCCCTTCTCCAGCCAGCCCAGTCCCTCCACTGACTCAGCTGCAAAGATGTCAGCCTTGCCCAAGAGACGTCTGCCCTTGGCCGTCAGCTGCTGGGAGGCAATCTCTCAGCCCTTGGGATGTCATATCTGAACAAAGTCTTTTGAGGGTCTTGGGTCAGCCAGGTAGGAACAGTGAGATTGGAAGTAGGGACAGGGTGGTAAACCACATGAGAAAGTCCAACAACGTGATATATGGTGGAGGCTTTGGGTCAGGTGGAAGCTGTCAAGCTCCAACGTGGCTGAAGAAGGTCAGCCAACACAAGTTGATGTGATTGAGTCCCAGTAAAAACTCTGAACACCAAGGTTCAACGAGCTTCCCAAGTTTGCAGAATTCCTCACGTGTTGTCACGCATCAATGCTAGAAAGGTACCACTGTCATGACTCCAAAGGGAGAGAACAGTGTGGAAGCTCTGTGTTTAGTACTTCCCTGGGCCGGGCTGCCCGGTGTGCCTCCTCCCTCGGCTGATTTTAATCTGTACCCTTTCCTTGTAGTAAATTGGTTGTGAGCATAACAGCTTTCAGTGAGTGCTATGGTCCTTCTCACAAGTCAGGGGTGGTTTAGGGAGCTCCCTGAACTTGCAGTTGGTGTCAGAAATGAGTGGTCCTGTGGACAGCTCACCTCCCCCTCCTTCTTCTGTATTATCTAAGCTCCACCCATGCCTGGGGACCCAGATCTAGTCTTTTTTCCTACCTGAAGATTCCTAAATTACTGCAGCCCAGAAAGCATGCCCTCTTCTGGACTTAAAGCTAGTGTTTCTCAAACCACTTTTCAGCAAAACCCAAATGAAGAAATATATCTTACATCACAAACCAGCACACACCTATGTTTATATATTATATAGCGATCTGTGTACATAATTGAGAGAAAATTTTCATATAATCACATTGACCTTCCCAAGCAGTATTTTTATCTAAGTCGGTTCAATCTCTTTAAAAATAAATAAATAAATAAAAAGATGCTTGCTGTGTCCCACTCTATTGCTTTTACAAATTAGTAATGAATTGAGACTTGCAATTTTAAGCAACTCAGGTCTTGCCCACTACCTCAATAATTAACCACATGGCTGCTTTGTAATACATCTTGTTTTTTTCCTTAACTTTAATGTGTTTACACTTTGTTCCTTTAAAGAAATGATTAAAAGTTTCAAAATAAACCTCAAAAGAGAAACAACACTATTTAATACATTTTTGGCCACGTTCATGCTAGGCAGCATACTAAGAGCTTTTACATGCATCACGTAATTCTTTCCTCACACTACTCCAAGGAAAGTAATACCATCATCCTTCATCACCATTTTCACCCCATTTCACAAGTTTGGAGAGGTTAACCAGCTTGCCCAAAGACACACAGCACTAAAGAGGCAGAGCAAGTGAAGCCCAGGAAGGCCAGATCCCAGAGCCTGCTGCTAACGACGAGGAAGTACTGTCTTTCCTTTCCACCCATTCTCATTCCCAGCCAGAGCTCTCAGCTAACCCTGCTGCCCCTCAGTGGACAGGGCATTCATACAGACATGAATGCTGAGTCCTGGCCCAGTCAGCTCAGGGAAGGGAGAACTGGCAAAAGTTTCCTCCTAGTCAATGCTCTTTTTAAGCAAGGGTCAGGAACCTTCTGCCTGCATGCAGCCCCACATGCAGGCCTGACCGTCACGGTTCCCCTCATTCATCTCCAGGAAATCTCTATCTTCCAGAACTCCAGTCACCCCTGCCTGCTTCTCCCCACCCCTCCCGCCTTCCCCACACCAATTAAATGGTCATAGTCGACCAGCTTGGAGACAGGTTAAGGCAGCAAGGAATCTGAGGGAGGCAGGGAATTCAAGGGAGATGGGGCTTCTCCAAGAAGCTGCTCTGCTGTTCTCTTGTCAAACTGGTCTGAAGATTGGTTGTAAGTGTCCACAATGATCCCCAGTGACTCTCCAGTAGTAGGGAAGAGTCACAGTCTCAGAGAGGTGGCAGCTGTTTTCTGCATCTGTTTGGGCACCCCAATGATGCCCAGGTCCTGTGCCCCAGAGCTGCATCTCAGAAGGAGTGGTTTTGACTGGAGATGACTTGCATATTTGACTCATAGCTCAAAGAGGAAAACTGCCCCTAAAAACAGGTGCTAACTCACAATGTGTAAGAGAGGCAGAACACACGGTGTTTAGGCTCTGCCCTTTAGATTCATCTCACTTTACATACTGCTTCCTGAGTTGCTTGGTATTAGAGGAATAGCTGGGAAGTCTAGGGCCTCCCTTCCCTAGTCATATCAGCATTGCCCCTACGTTTTCAAGATTTCAAATGCAATGAGGGAAGGGGTATGACCCAAGGAGAGGTATACACGACAGAGAGACTCACACTGAGACTTGTCTTGTATGCCCAGGAAGGGCAATCAATCTTTCCCAATCAATCTTTACTTTGGGTATGAAGACTGCCCTCTGCCATGTGATCTTAATGGCAGGAAAACAAACAAACAAAACAAAACAAAACAAAAAAACAGAGTGAGTGAGCAGGTAAGACTACCCTAACAGAGCAGGAATCCTTAACTTGGGTCCACGGACTAACTTGAGAATCCCTGACAAGCAAAAATTCCTATAGCACTCATCAAATCCCCCAAAGGGTGCTTGACCCACAAAAGAACCACCACCATCACGCATGGCAATGCACACACGCTTTCTATCATTTGATTTGCTGCAGCTCCCAGCTCTCACCCATTTGTGCCTCCTTCAAGCATATACACACACATGCACAAGACACACGGCATCAAGTACCCTCTCCTTGCCTGTCTCCCAGCCTCATCATGTACCTGATAACAGATCGTGCTCGAAGGCACAGACAGGCTGCATGGCTCAATTATTAATGCTGCTCTTTACAGACCTTGTCTTATTATTGCTGTTCATGCTATTAGGAAGAGGGAAAAATCCTTAATGCGGTCCTCGCCCATTTCCTCCCACTGCTAGAAGAAAAAGCATGTGCTAGGTGGAGCCACCTAATAGCATCATGTCTCACCTTTCTCTGCAGACAGGACCTGCAGTTTCCTCTAGGGCGTCAAGATCAAGTGTATCTCCACCCGGGCTATGGGCTCATTTTCTGTGGGGACTGGGAAGGCAAGGTAAAAACACCAGCTCTCAAAGGAAGAAACGGGGACTCTGAATAGGATGTCCGCATGAACAGGAATGAGGATAGAGTATGTTAACAGGTCGACCCTGGAGCCCTACCTATGGTTTCCTCCTGAGAGATAACAATCAGTGAAAAATCAGGAGATGGAGCCACAGCTCAGACCTGAGACCATATCTGGAGAGGAAGGTACAGAGATGCTATGCTGTATTTTGTCCTTGAAGGGGTCACAGTGTAAGAATTTCATGAGCTGACCCTAATGCTCAGCAAACTGGGAACTTTAAGGTTGATGAAACTACACCCAGGGTTTATCTATGTTAACCCATGCTTTTATACCAACATATATTAAAGATTAAACCAAGTTTCAAATGTGTCCATTTAGCCAAGTAAGTCAGACAATAATCTTGAGCAGTTATCACTGAAACACTTAGTATAGCCAACTCTCTTTTGGTGAAGTAATACACTAGTAGAACAGACAGATTTGGACCTTTATTTCTTATAAATAATCTGACAATTTAAGGGGGTTATGTTCGTTTCCATTTATGTCCTGGAAAATAGACTCTTGTGACTTAGCAACCATGTTTAAAAAGCTCTTGCAGTTCTTAAATAAACAGAGTGTATGTTTATGAGGTCCTAACGATGTTATTTTCAGGGATGACGTAGACTTACTGATATGTGTCTTTGGGGATTTACAGTAAGTTGTGGGTGATTTGTTGCTGCAACATACAGTGTTTGTCTAGAGGAAGGTGGACGTTCAGTTTTGCAGCATTTGGAAACATGTTAAATGGGAAACAAGCTGGGGCTTGCTCACCATGGAAAGAGAAGGGCCCCTTTTTGAGAATCAGAAGACCAAGAGTTACGAAGATTTTCTGGCACTCAGGGATCAGAGCTAATTCAAGACCAGAAAGAGAGACAGTTTAGAATAGAGATTGAAAACGACCTACAGAGATATTTTGTTTGGCCTGTAGAGTACTTTTACAAGTGGTAGAGTCACGGGCAATATTTTAAAACTGGAGATTCAACATGAAAGCCCAGTTTCTTTTCTTTTCCTTGAAACAGGGAAGATTTGCCCGCACAAGTCTGCATTTTTGCTTGGGGACAATCAGTTGGGAAGTTATTTCAGGGATGGCTCAGGCTCTCAGCTCATCCTGGTCCTCACATATCTGCTAGCCTCATTTCTAACATCTGCCCACCCCTTTCCACTTAAGCCTCCACACCTCAGTACAGGAAATGTTCTTTTTTGACTGTGGCACTTTCAATGAACAGATCTCTTATACTGGCAAGACTCATTTTCAGATATAAGGATGGACAAAGCACATGTGTCTTCAAAACTCAACAGAAAAGCAAGACTATTAGGTTTTTTTTTTTAATGGGCACATCTATAGGGGTCATGTTTATTAAATGATATAAAATGACATTACTATTTCCCAAAGCCAAGTCATAAGACATGGTTTGAAATGGAATGTTTGTTTTTATTTTCTCATCTGAAACAATTAGATGACACTGGGAGGGTTGTGGTATAAAGCATCTGTCTCTGGGCCTGTTTTCTTATCTGTGAAATTTTCCAGACAGTTGGGGCTGACAGGGAGGGAGGGAAGGGAGCCAAATTCTCCATCAGGCACTGCAGACACAGTGACAAGGGCCCACCATGCTTCCAGCGACCCACAAAAATGGCTGAGTTCCAATTTCTTCAAAATCAAAGAAAAAACAAAATAATGAATATGTCATAAGGACTCTAACCAGGATTATACTTATCTTTATAGAAAAACAGTAGTAAACCATAACTTTTAGTATTCTTTATAGAGAAATGGACTTAAGAATGCGAAAGCACCCAGAGCCCATGGAAATCACAGGCCATCCAGGCAAATGCTAGTCTCCAGGCCAGCATCTCAGGTTGAGCCGTGGTGGGTCTGCCCACAGCTCCACCTCCTTAGCCATGACTTTCGTCTCCCACCACCTCTATGGATGCTCTGTGGCATGTGGCAAATTCATACGTGAGGCCCCTGTAGGGAACGTTACACCCAGACCTCAGTTGCAAAAAGCTGGAACAGATGCCTTTCATCCAGTCACTTCTGGAAATTTCTAAGTAGAAGTGTCCAAAGGTTTTTCACCACACACAATTGGAGAAGAGTATTACTGCGACCAGGGACAGTTTGCTTTTCTGATTCTGTTCTGCCATCCTGAAAGCATTCTCAGTTCTTAATCTCAGTGGCCAATTTCAAGGCAGGGCTTCACTGGACTCAGTACATACTGAAAAGAAAATCCAAGAAGCCCAAAAGCACATGCCATAATAAGAGCCCCTTTTATGGATTACTTGAGTTGGTGGGGGGACTGAGCTTCCTGTTTCCTCAACACAAAATCGCCCCAGAGCCAAACACCCTATAAAACCCAGCTATCTTTTCAGCTTCTGAAACTTTAGCACTTGTTGTTAACAAAGCTCATTATTAGAAACTGATGATATATAGCCTAGGGATATCTCACTGGTTATCTTGTTTTGTTACCTTATTTTTCCTATATTTATGGCTGTACCCTCATGAAAATATTTATAATTTAAAAATCTCAATGGAAAAAATCTAGCTTCATACATAGTATTTGAAAACACCAGTATCTAGAAAAATACCTCACGTACAATCAGTACTTAATAAGACATCTATCACTTGACCAATGGGCTTCCCTGGTGGCGCAGATGGTAATGAATTTGCTTGCAATGCAGGAGACTCAGGTTTCATCCCTGGGTAGGGAAGATCCCCTGGAGAAGGAAATGGAAGATCCCCTGGAGAAAGAAATGGCTACCCACTCTATTATTTCTGTCTGGAGAATTCCATGGACAGAGGAGCCTGGTGGGCTATATTCTGTGGGGTCACAAAGAGTTCCTGATTGCTTTAAGTTAGGTACACGGCTTTTAGCCCCATCTCTGTTATTACAATAAGACTGAGGGCTAATCCTTCCATGCTATACTTTCCCATCCATTTATAAGTGAGACAATATTGTCTCCTATATACACACGTGCGTGCACACCCATACACAAACATATACACTTCCTTCTCCCAAATTCTGGGAACAATGACATGTATATCCAAAAAGTCCCAAGGGCATTCTTGCTGCAAGGGACTCTATTTTTACTTCACAAATGACTCATCACTGACCAGGGTCTCCCCAAAGCTTCCTTTTGTCAGGCTGTCAGGAAGAAGGACAAGAGGAATAAAAGAAGAGGCAGAGATCACATCTCCATTCCTGTCTGCAGCCCATAAACCCCATAATGAAGCTGTACCAGTCAACACCACACCTCAGAACAACCATGGTTGTGTTAAGCATGCGATCTGCCCCTGCATTTGGATCAAACTGTTCTGAACTCTAATCTTTCCCTCCAGCTGGCTTTCACACTGATCTCTCAGCAGTTGCTGAATGCATGCCTGGCTGCAACTTTAGGTAAAGGACCAGAGCTGGGCAATGGGGAGATGATCCAACCCTCTGGTGGTGTAAACACACACTAGTTGTAGAAGACATAACTAACTGGGTCTGAAAGGGAATGCGTCTTCTTCATTTGCCCTAAAACAATTCTTCTTCTTTTTTTTTTTTTTTTTAAGCCAGAGGCCTAAAGGAGGGTCAGATAATCTGAGGTTTTCTTTTAAATTCTAGAGAGTAGTGAAAAGAGAAGAAATAACTTCATTCTAACTTTGGAGAGTAGAGTACATATGGATTTATAGACACAGTTACCAGATAGTGTTTTCACAGAGGAAACAAATGAGCAGTGGGGCAAAATGTACTCAAAAGTTATGTGTAACAAATTCTAAACAGGCCAAACCAATGCATTCAGCCTTGTCAACCTCCCACAGCAGAGCTGGACTCTTACCTCCTCTCTGAAATAGTACACATGCACGCACAAAAGAAAAAGCAGGATCTTAAATTTAAAAAAAACCTCAAAGCCTCATGCCAATGAGAATGAAATAAACTAATCCCAAGCACCCACCTAGCTGGATTTGCTCTTTTCCACCTGGGATTATCTCTGTTCTTTACCACATCCCTAACATTTCCCCCAAGATAACAGCCTGAAAGTCCAGAATTGTGTAAAAAGTCATTATTGCTTCTGCTATTCTATGGATAATACTGTCATATCTTTATCTTTTATTTAGAAACCAAAAGATCAAGCAGAAAAGAGCCTGGCCTGGGAGGGAAGGACTTTGACTTCCGGCTCTAGCTCTGTCTGCGGATGGTGGGGTGACCTTAAGAAGGTCATGTAGTCCTCAGTCGGTAGGACAGGATGCTGAGGCACAGAGAACAGTGAACTCTGTTTTGGGTGAACTCTGAAGCCTTGGCAAGTTCCAGAATTTTACTCTAAAGCTGTCTTTTGCAGCACACCTGGAAGGTCTAGCTCCACCTTTCTTCCCACTCCTAACAGCCCTTGATTTTTGCCTCGGGAAATGCTGAAGATGAGCAGTCGCCTTGACGTTTCTAGCTGCTATTGCCCGTGGTACCTCTGCATCGCCTACGCAGTGAGTAGCAAGCGAGAAAGCCTAGACCCTTGTACAGCGTGGAGGATGGAAGGCACAAGGTTGCTTACCCTCTCAGCATATTCTCCACCTGTCTTCTCTACCAGGCTTACAGCCCACTGATATAAAAAGGGCAATGTGCAAAAATCATGTCTGAGAATGGAGGGTTGCTGTTAAGGTTAAATTGCAAACGAGGACAGGACTTCCCATTGGGAGTTATTTACAGCCTCTTTGCCCCTAAGGCGTCTCCTCTCCCCCAGCCCTCTTTTTGTGGGCTGGCCCCTCCGCCATCTGACACGCACGCCATTCTTTCAACAGCTGCTGGCTCTCCTATTATGTTCCCTTCACAGATGTGCAGTGCTGTTCTGAACATCCTGCCCTTGAACTTTCCCTACCCATAATTTTCCAAACCAAAGCCTGGCAATAAAAATGTCAGTGAGGGACGGAGAAAATTGGGGGGAGTATTTAAAAAGGAAAAGGGAAAAATAGGGAGATGCTTCACACACACAGGGATCTGCGTTGACTTCCTCCACAAAGGTTTAAATGCATGCTACGATGTCTTGAAAAGGGCACGAAGGTGGGGAGCTGGAGCCAGTTTCTCAGAACGTTACTGGGTCCAGAATAAATGGTGAGCTTCCTTTGCGGTGCCACAGGCTGCCCAGCTGCTCCTGCTGTGGGGAGGGGGGGTGTGCTGGCGACAAGGAAAGTGGCATTCATGGTCCTTGACAGGTTGCAGCTACTGCTATGAGAGTAACATACATGGTCCTCACAGTTCTGCCCGGTGCCTGCTCGAGGTCAACACCCGTGTGTGTGACGGGCAATAACAAGACCAGAGCTGGAGGCTAGATATCTTACATGGTTTCCAAGACCTACACAGAGACCTACTTGGAATCAAATTTTCCTAAAGTCAACCGGTTTGATGTGCACACAATGCTCTAACGAACTCTGAAGCACACAGCACAGAACTGTAACAGATTAACTCTATCCTGAAACCCTCTAAAGAGATAAAAGAAACTAATGGGGAAGCAGAGCCTCTCTGGTTATCGCCTCTTAACCTGCCAAATAACCAGCTCAGAGACCTAGGTAAGGATGAGAAGGCCAAGAGGCTAGAAAGCCAGGGAAGAATTCAATTAGTGGGAGGGGCCTTTAAGAAACAATCAGCTTTCCTTGTTCTTTGCTATCTTGATCTTATTCCATCACAAAATGCTGCCTCTCGACTGAAAGAGAAGACATTCTTTTTTGAGCCATAGTTTAGAAAGAAATGAATCAAGGCTCAAACAGACATCAGACAGTGCATGGTCCAAACACCCCATGTCCCATTGAGGAAGCTCACAGGACTCTTGTAAGCACGGCTGCCTTGCAGACTTGGCCCCAAAGGTGCAGAACAGGGAGATGGAGAAAGAAACAAGAAACAGATGAGTTGACAGGACGAGGCGATGTGAACTCTCCTGTAACATCTACTGAACCCACGGAGACACTTCCACATCTGGAATTTTACTACTTGACTTGGAAGTGAGGTGACTTTAGACGTGTGGATTCAAATCCACTAGCTACGTGGTTTCATCTGTAAAGGGGAAAAGGTCACAGTCCCCACCCTATCAAGTTCTCAGGACAATTCAATGAGATTGCACATATAATTAATTTTGAAGGCTGCTACGTCACTTCAGTTGTGTCCGACTCTGTGCAACCCCATAGACGGCAGCCCACCAGGCTCCACCGTCCCTGGGATTCTCCAGGCAAGAACACTGGAGTGGGTTGCCATTTCCTTCTCCAATGCATGAAAGTGAAAAGTGAAAGTGAAGTTGCTCAGTCATGTCCAGCTCTTAGCGACCCCATGGACTGCAGCCCACCAGGCTCCTCCATCAATGGGATTTTCCAGGCAAGAGTACTGGAGTGGGGTGCCATTGCCTTCTCTGAATTCTGAAGGGCTTAGCGCCATCCCTCAGCACACAGCACAGGATCAGTGAATGTTCCTCCACCCTCTCTCTCCTTTTAAGGAGAATTTCTAGGCAAAGGGATTAGAGGCCTGGCTGTGTAAAGATTCAGGTAGGTAGGTAACTAGCCAGTTCTACTAAAGCTCTGGGTATCCCCATTACATCAATGATGCCCGTGCTATTTTTAGAGACTATGAAAACAGTCTGGTCAGTTTCTACTGCAGTCTAGTTTTCTCTAACCATTACCTAACCATAAGCAATTTGGCCATGTGGAAAATATTCATCGTGATCACAATGAAGTTGTCTCGAATGAATGAACTGAATATAAAATGAATGAATAACTGAGTACAAACAATATTCTACGTACTGGGGGAAGGCCATTTTCACATTGTAACACCACTGTTTTCCTGGAATCTGGCCCTTGGATCAGATGTTCTCCAAAACACGAGCTGTTGTCCCCACCCCCTGCTGCCTAACGTCCACAACCCTCCGGAACAGCACTTCTGACACCAGAAGCAGAGAGCAAAGACCGATGAAATCAGCAGGTGGCCCCCACTGTGCACCAGCCATTGTGGAACAGATAAAGTCATTAAGGAAAATTTTAACAATGCATAACCTTTCAGCCTTACTCTGCTCACGGCAGGTGGCCTGCCTTTTTAGAGACACAAGCCAGCAGTGAGGTCGCCAGCGAGCAGGACTTGACCTTCATTTTCAGCGTGTGCAGCGTTAAATATTCATAATCCACCTAACTGCAACACAAGAAGGAGTGGAGTTTAAACATGAATCAAAGGAATAAATACCTTCACACCGGTTGAGTCATCGTTCCAAGAATGCCCTTGGAAAAAATGCAAATACCCAGGCCCCTGAGTCTCAGCCTCAGTTCCCTTGGAGTTCTAGAAGCAGCAGGAACTTATACATTATGCAATCCATGGATCCTGCCCTCACACTGACATCTTTGGGTCTTTTTTTTTTTTTAAGAGAATTACTGTTCCCATGTCAAAGGGAGGAACTAGACGGGGATGGGACCAGCAACAGTGACATTATCACCCACGGGAGGTCTAGGGGCACTTTTGACTACGTTGTACAATTTTTTAAAAAAATCTTTGCTTCACAGATGATCAGAGTGTGTAGGAGTAAAAGGGATGTGGGTATGGAGAAACAGCAGAATTAGGAGCTGAAGCGCCTTAAATCAGGTACCTTTTAAAAAATGAAAGTCATTAACAGAGTCAATCCTAAGAGTGCTCATTACAAGGAAGGAAAATGGTTTTTCTTTAATTTTGTATCTATATGAGATAATGGGTGTTCACTAAACTTATTGGGGGTATCTGTTTAATGACATATATTACGTCAAATCATTATGCTGTAATACCTTAACTTACACAGGGCTGTGTATCAATCATATCTCAATAACACTAGGAGGAGAAAAAGAAGGAAAAAGAAATGGAGTTCTCTGGGACAGTATCTGCCTCGTGTGGCCATTTAATGTTTTGAGGGGAGGTGCAATTACTGTGTGCAATGCGCTTAATGCTTCTCTGTGTCTGTTAAGGAACTGACATCTGTGTCCATCCAATCATTGGGTGGAACATCTCCCTCTGCTTGGGTGGTTTCTTAAGAGACTGTTGCTGGGGTAATGAAACATGTTAACACAGTTTCATGTATAATTCTCTTTGGCTTTTCAGACCAGGAGCTCTGAGCACAATCTGTCCCAAGCAGACAGTAATCACTTGAGGCTGCACAAGTGATTCTCCTGTGGTGACCACTCTAAGAAAACTAAACCTAAAGAAGGGCTTCCCAAACCCCGGAATGAAAAAGACCTGTTTGAGGATCCATCTCGGCTTAACAATGGAAAAAGAAAGACGTGTAGAAGTTGTCTTTGGAAATGACTTACCCACTGCCTCTTGATGGTGAAATAAGCTTCGAAAGGTTAAGAAGATCATAAACCCACCGATGACGACATTCATCTGAACTGCCTGTTTATTCATACCGCCTGCACCTACGGTCCTGCCTTGACACAGAGTCAGCCACGATGACCAGTGGAGCCTGATTTCTATGTTAATATGTATTTCTTGCATGATTTAAAGGGCCAGGTGCAGAGACCCACACATCTTGAACTTGAGCATCCCCCAACATTTTGGTTAAAACTCACTCAGACAAGCCATTTTATGGACCATTCATTGTCTCCCCAATTAGGTTCACACAAGGGAAAGCCTATGCATTGTCTTTCATTTACTTGAAGGGTATAATAAATGCTATAACTGAAATTCATCTGAAGAATACGAGGCACTTTTTTCCAGGGTGATGATTTAGCATAACTTCCAAGAGATGCTTAAAGCTCTCTTTCCAAGATGCCCAGATGGCCAGCCAAACCACGAGTGTGTAAAACTGGTGACAGTTTTGAATGAAAGGGATGCATTTTAAGAATTTATATTCTGCTTTCTTACTCGCTTTTCATTTGCATCTTATATGTGGATAGAACTTTTTATCTTGCTTACTATGCTTAATTATAATTTGTCTAATGGACTTTCTTTTTATTCTTGGGAATGAATCTGTGGCTTATCATGGAGGTTAGGTAGCATCTTTGCTGACTCTCCCCAGGAAAAGAGTAGACCCTTGGTATCGACTATACTGATGAGGTCACCCATAGACTCCTGAGGTTCGACTTCAGAACCCAATGCAGTAGTTCCAATGAAAAGTAGAAAGGGCTACACAAATAAACATAAGATCGTCTTATAAACAAAGCCTCACTATGCCAACCACACAGCTTAGTGACAGAAGAAAGACTGAAGTTAGGACGAGGTTAAAATAGTCCCCAGGGAGAGTGAGGACAGTCTTGGTTCTAAGATTCTTGGCACTTTCGCTTGGAAAAACTGAGCACAGAACCAGAGGTCTATCCATGGAATAGACTCTTTGCAAGTCCATGAAGAAAACCAGAACCAGAGAGGGTTCCCAGGGCTGGCTTTCCCAGGCTCAGCAGAAGCACAGCTCAATCCAAAGGACACTGAGGTGGTGCAGGGGGCATCCAGGAAAGAGGGCTTTGCCTTGGGGAATTCTATTCCCTTCCATCCTCTCACATGGAGCTGAGAACATCACACCCGACAGAGCCAAAGACCACTCCACAGTGGACACTGCAAAAAAAGGACACGGTTCAAATCCATTTTCAAGAGCATTTTATTTCTGAGAAATACAGAGGAGCCAAAAAGGAGAGACAAGGAAAGAAGACGCCAAGGTCCTTCTGACCGATCACCCCATTCACTTCCACGTAAGGGTTTGCCTGCCTGGGGCTCACAGACTACATGCCTGAAACTGCTTCCTGAGCCCTGGCATGGAAGCTGACACAGGGTGCACTCCAAGACTTTTGAGAACACTCCTCAGCCCTGGGGGAGAAAATGCAGAAATAAGACAAGCGGCTCTAGAAGATATTCGGTTCACTTCAAATATGCTCCAGAATTATGAAGAGGAGATATTTAAATGAGGCTTACCTTCAATGACATACCAGTTGGCGTTTTCCAAACTTAAAAAGCTCTTTTCTCTCTTGGCCAGGAAGAGCTGATGGAAAAGTGCATGGAATCTCAATCCTGGAGAACATTTAAGAGTCCACCTGCGGTGGGCGAGGGCAGTCCAGCCTTGCGCATGCGGATGGGCTTAGGACCACTGATTCTCTAGGTATGGCCAATTCCCAGAGACAGGTGATGAGAGGAGATGTTTTCTTTATCTTCCCTGACATGATTTTGGCTCAGCACCCAAATGCACAAAATCCTTTGGCTGGTGACCAGTAACTCAGAAATTCAGAGTTTAGGTATGCATGAAATTACTACCATCCTGAGCCACAGAAAAAGAACACTAAGCTCAGAATTCAGGCACACCAGGCTCTGAGCCAAAAGGGACACCAAGTAGGTTTCCTCAGATCAAACTCTAGCACCGAGGCGTACTAGGCTGAGAGTTCAGGGAATCAAAACACTCTCACAGTGGACAATGCAGACAAAGAGCCTAAGACCACCATCAGGTGTCAGGCTCACGTCCCCACAGAAGGGAGTCAAACCAGCTCAGCTCCAGTTTCCCAGATGCTGTCAATTTCAAGCCTGCAACAGAACAGTTGCGACAAATGACGTACAAGTGGGAGTGGGGGCGACACCTCCAGGAACCAGGGCAGAACTGGCCGCCACTGAGCAGCTTTGCTCAGCGCCCTCTTCTGCCTCAATCAAAACTTTTTCTGTGTGTGACACAGACAGACCCCACCCAGAGCACCAGTCCCCTCAGCTGGCACCCCAGGTGTCTGCATGAGTGTCCACTCTAGGAATTCTCAGATAGCCATGGGCCTCCACTCTGGGAATTGTCACAAACTCCTCTGTCCCGTCTCCTTACCTTCACAAGTCAAGAAGCACCAGCCAGCGATGCTTCAGTTGAATACTCAACTACCAGTGCAAAGGATAGCATCACGCTTTCTAAGTTGACCTCCAAGAAGAGTAACACATTGGCAACCCTAATAAGAAAAGGATTCTAAACTGCCATGGCAAGCACGGCTTACACCCTCACTGGCTGGACACCATGACCCTCTCAGAGGTTGCAAATTCACATCAGAGCCCTCCTGACTTCTTTCTACCTTCAGCGCAAATACTGCACCAGGAAACAGCTATTTTAAAAGCAGTAACAGCCAGCGAAAAAGCTTGATGACCCCAGATTCCTCTCTCTCCCTCCTAGGACAGTATAATCAAAGTAAGTAGTCTTTCTCATGAGAGCTTGCTTTCCCATTCAGAAAATTAACACAGACAGCCCTGCCTTCCTCCAAGTCTTCCACACTCAAGGAAGCTCTTGCAAAGGCTGATGTTAAAGATCAATGTAAAAGTTTGTGATTGTTTTAGAAAAGAGGGCAAGAAAATATATTGAATACTCACTTTGACGAATCTATGAAGTATATTACAAGTGCACCAATGCTGAGAGCAAAGACTAAGACAACCTGTAAAAGAAGAGAAAAATGCCATCACTTAAGAGCTGCACGCTGGGATGTTTACTTATTTATTTTGTGGAACACCCACCTGCAGTCTGGAAACATGGTGCTTTCGGGGGCCTGCTTGGCAGTGTTGTCCCCTTGCTGCACCCACAGACCACCCCCCCTTGCTGTTGGCTCCTCACATCACAGTGGACAGCAACCTCGCTGCTGGCCAACAGAGGTCAGGGCAGACTTCTGTATCGCCTGGCACCAGGTTTTATCTGGCCCTGTTATCTCAGAGTCCGACTTCTCCACAGCTGAAGTCAACAGACCTCAGTGGGAAAAGAGCAGGTAAAAACAACTGCAGCGATACAATTTTTCCTATTATATGTAACCTAGGCCCCAAAGGAACTCCAAGATAGGGATATCAACTTTTAACAGCTTTGCTGAGATAATTTACATACCATAAACACTCCCATTTTAAGTGTACAATTCAATAACTTTGAGTAAATTTACCAAGCTGTGCAGCCAGTATTTCATCTACTTTCAGAATATTTTCAACAGCCCAGTAAGAGCCCTCATGTCCATTACAGTTAATACCTGTTCCTACCCTCAATCCTAAGTGAAGTGAAAGTGTTAGTCACTTAGTCGTGTCCAACTCTGCAACCCCATGATTTGTCCATGGAATTCATTAGGCAAGAATACTATCGTGGGTTGCCATTTCTTTCTCCAGGGGATTTTCCCAACTCGGGGGGTCAAACACGGGTCTACTGCATTGCAGGCAGATTCCTTATCATCTGAGCTACCAGGGAAGTCCAATCCCTAACAAACAACAATTTACTAACAAAAAAAAAAACCCACAATAATTTACTAATTTACTTTGTTTCTATACAAGAAATTTTAATCAAAAAGCACGAACTTGGTGCCTGTACAAATGTCCATACATGCGTGCTCGTATGCATGCATATTTATATTCACTGCCTGTGTGTGTGCGTGTGTGTGTGTGCGCTCGCGCGTGTGCACGTGCATGTGTGGTTATATGACTTCTCAAGTGTTCTGGAGATAGTTTAAGCGCAGGAAGCCAACTTAGGTAATGTGATCGGCCAGGTATATGACAACCCTTGTTCTTCTTTATACTCTTCACTCAAAATTAATCACCACGGATTCAAAAGACGGTTTTGGCATCTCCTTCAAAGAATACCTGTCACGCTAAAGTCTATCAAATGAATATGTAGCAGATGAGGCTGATGCTGATGCTTCTGTCCTCACTCAACATTCCAATTTATTTATTCTTTCATAAAGGAGACTAGGAGTGCGACTAAAAGGATGTACAAAAATAAAAAAGATGCCAGGAGCCAAGAATGAAGTTTGAGAACAAAAAATAAACACCACCATCACATACAGTGCCTGAGGCGGGGGTGGGGGTGGGCTGTGAAATAAGTACCTGGCAGATGTGCTAATGTCCTAAAGGGGCTGTGGGGTGAAGGGTGTCAAGAGCTGTCGGCCTCCTCAGCCCATCTACAAACTGACATCCCTGTAGCATTAGCAGGCGGATGGATGTGAATCTAGACTTACGTGATGATGAAACAGAATTGAGTCATGTGTGTGTGCGCATGTATGCACGTGTCAAATAGGCTGATAGAAACTGAACTCTGCATACATATTCACTTAAAACATTATAAAATTTTGTGGAGCTTTGTCCATTCATTCCATGGATGGTGGGCTACAAAGCAGACAACTGACAGCTGAAACAACCAGACATTATAAAAGGAGTAGGTACTTTCACAGCATCTGACGAATTCTCCTTATGAAAGGAAGCATTAAAATAATACACTACTGGGGCTAACTTTATTCTTCCATTTTGTTTTCAAAACTAAAACAGGCTCCAGTTGAATTGAAGGAAACTCCTGCCGTCTGTCAGTAATTACCCGTGGCCCAGGGCCAATCCCCCTGCCCCCACCTCCCTCCGACCCGCCCATGCCAGCAGACTCACTTCAGTCCCCTCACACATTCATTCATTCATTTCTTGCACAGTTGTACATAAAAACAAAAACATCAACGGGCCTCTGCTCTTCCCTCTACTATGTGAATGAGGCAGCAAATCAAATAGCTTAAGATTAATTTTGATCTGTGCTGCTATTTCAGAGACATAAGCAGCTAGTTCTGGGCCCTGACCTCATTCTCATAATGCTGCAAAGAGAAGGGGCGTGGCCACATCAGAGGGGAAGGCCCTGCTCTTCATTCATAAACAGTTGACGCAAGACTAATTTCTATCAATTTGTCTGTGCTTGTGTGTGTCCGTGTGCGCGTGTGCACACCTATCAGTGCAGATCTTCTGTCAGAGTGGCTGTCCAGGCCTAGGCCATTAAAGCTGGAGAGAGGATGAGGGGAAAGGATGGGAGAGACAAGAGGAGAGGAAGGAAAGAGGAAAGAAAAAGGAAAGGATAGAATTCTCGCAAGTCGTTATCTACATCATTCTGAAATAAGCTCAATGTCTAAGCTCTCCTGCAATGGTGATGACTTCCCAGCATCAGGGCAGAGGAGGTGGGGACAAAGTAGCTGACACTAATGTATCCAAGATACCCCAGCTTGGCCTCTGAGATGTGGAAAATGTGTAGCTTATTTAAGCAAATCAGCCAGTGAGTGACTGGAGGGGAGCACTCTTCCTAGCCTCTTCATATGCAAACTCAAGTATCAGCATTGCTGTTAGGATCAGGGAGAGAGAAAAATTCTGGAGGAAAAGGACTCAAAAGCTCCCAGGAGCTGAAGATTCTGAGAAGTGGACCTATTCCTGGGTCCACATGTTCAGCAGGAAGGCTTTAAGACTTTCTCTCAATGAGGTTCTGGGTGTCCAAACTGCCCCACCCCGGCATCCCCCACCCACCTGCCTTCAGATACAGGTGGGGGGAGGATCTGCTTCTCTCTGATCAATTGCCTCTACTGAGGCAACCAAGCATGCAATTTTCAAACTTGCTAAGTGGTTCTTTGTCAGGCTTGATTACACTGTCATCCCAGATCCAGGTGCTGCAGAAAAGGAATCAACGCTTTGGATGTGGCCATGAAAACAGGAACCCAACAGAGATGAATCTTCACCAGGGCCCTAGCAAAGGGCTTGTTCTCTCTCACATCTTTCATTGTCTGAGAACCCTACTCTAAATATGAAAAAATTCAGTCCAACTACACAAAATGACTAGATTTTAGCCTAGGTGGTAATGGTTATGTTAGAGAGTACACCCAAATATTCATCTAAGTATTTATTTCACATTTGCTATGCATAAGGCCTTAGGAAAAATGAAAGATGCCCACTTAGAGTCACAAAATAATGCTCTTTTTCTGGAGTAACACTTAAATAGATGAATCCTAGGCTACTATGTAGGTCAGGAAGCATGGAACAACAGACTGGTTCCAAATAGGAAAAGGAGTACGTCAAGGCTGTATATTGTCACCCTGCTTATTTAACTTATATGCAGAGTACATCATGAGAAATGCTGGGCTGGAGGAAGCACAAGCTGGAATCAAGATTGCCAGGAGAAATATCAATCACCTCAGATATGCAGGTGATACCACACTTATGTCAGAAAGTGAAGAACTAAAGAGCCTCTTGATAAAAGTGAAAGAGGAGAGTAAAAAAGTTGGCTTAAAGCTCAATGTTCAGAAAACGAAGATCACGGTATCTGGTCCCATCACTTCATGGCAAATAGATGGGGAAACAGTGGAAACAATGGCTGACTTTATTTTTCTGGGCTCCAAAATCACTGCAGATGGTGATTGCAGCCATGAAATTAAAAGACGCTTACTCCTTGGAAGGAAAGTTATGACCAACCTAGACAGCATATTCAAAAGCAGAGGCATTACTTTGCCAACAAAGGTCCATCTAGTCAAGGCTATGGTTTTTCCAGTAGTCATGTATGGATGTGAGAGTTGGACTATAAAGAAAGCTGAGCGCCAAAGAACTGATGCTTTTGAACTGTGTGTTGGAGAAGACTCTTGAGAGTCCCTTGGACTGCAAGGAGATCCAACCAGTCCATCCTAAAGGAAACCAGTCCCGGGTGTTCATTGGAAGGACTGATGTTGAAACTGAAACTCCAATACTTTGGCCACCTCATGCGAAGAGCTGACTCATTTGAAAAGACCCTGATGTTGGGAAAGATTAAGGGCAGGAGGAGAAGGGGACGACAGAGGATGAGATGGTTGGATGGCATCGCCGACTCGATGGACATGGGTTTGGGTAGACTCCGGGAGATGGTGATGGACAGGGAGGCCTGGCGTGCTGCGGTTCATGGGGTCACAAAGAGTCAGACATGACTGAGCGACTGAACTGAACTGAGGCTACTATGCAATTAGTGCTTAACTGTACGGTATATGTAGAGTCAATATATAGTAAGATATTGAGTAGGTGGTACATACATAAATGGAGTAGCTAGGGAAGGGTGGAAACAATAGGAGTTCTTGTCTCAATGGCCAATTCTTTCTCAAAGCTTCCCTTCTTCCGACATGTTATGGCTACTTTAGTATCTCTTCAGTGATGAGGAGAGCCAATGGGAATTCCTCCATGAACTTCTATAGTTCCAGGGATCAGGGCCCTGCAGCCCAAGGGACATGGTAAGATGAGACCAAGAAAAGCACAAAAATTGAGATCAGAAAACATTTGCCCTTCAGCAGCTGAGTCACAGAACACTCCTTACAGTGAGCACGCACTTCACAAAGAACCATCCCAAACAAGAGTGTGTGGACACAGCTTAACACACAGGATGAGGCGAGTTGTCTCTCTCAGCATAGCTTACACCTGTCACGAGAGCCCGATCAGCCTTCCTAACTTTTCAGTCTGCAGTCACCAAATCACTTTGACTACCTTGCGTAGTGCTAATTGCCGTATTCTTAGGTTTACTGCAAACACCCATATGCTGTGTTGTGGTAGAGTCCTGAGTGATATTTACATAGCGCCAGATTCCTAAAAACAAAAGCGGTCTGATAAATGTCACCAGAACAATGGTGCCTGTGAGTCATCTATTTTCAAAACTCCAAGATCAAACATGACGTGTGTTTGCACAGAAGAATGCTAGGAACATACACAAAGAGTGTACTAAAAGAATGTCTATCCCCTAACACCTGACACCAGGAGTCTGATGATCCATGGGGAGCAAAGAGATGGAAGCCACAGCCATTTTCATGGTGGAAATTCTAGCGGGCCCTGACGACCTTCCAAATGTCTCAGGAAGTTCAGAACAATGCAAAGCATTATGACAAAGCACGTGGAATATCTTCTCAGGTCACCAAAACTCCCCAAGGAAAAGACAGACCCATGGGTGTGGTATGGAGGAGAATGAAGCTGGAAAGCTGGCTCTTCAGATACGTTGTCTGTTCTTGAACCTGGTTTTCAAGCTGTTGGGTTTAGGCCCCAAAGCTTTGAATCCACACCTGAGACTACACAGGCCTTCAGACATGGATTTGGAGCAGAGGCTCAGGAAGGTGGCTGCCACTCCAATCTGATCACCCGAGGAGCTTTCCTTAAAACAGAGATGCCCTCACCTCACCCGGGGAACAGAGAGTTGATAGCTGAGGGGAGGAGAAATCTGGGTGTCTCTATTTTTAACAAGCTCCTCCAGTGAATCTGATGTGTGGCCAAGAATGGGAGTCATTGAATTAAACCCATTAGGGAAAACCACTTAGCTCAAGTCAGAGATTAATTTACAAATGTCCCCTTAACAATTGGCCCATTAGAACATATGTATGAGGCCTGCAGGCTTTGAGAATCATGCAAGGAGTACTCTAAAACGTACAGAGAGGAGAATGCATTAATTCTCTCGTAAGCAGATTTTACACATTCTGCTCAGCTCATGGCAGAACAAATGACCCTAATTAATGATTCTGCACGTCTGATAGGGGCCTAGCCAGCTACTGGCAGCAGCGACCCCTCAGAAAATGAACAATTTTAGATACAGGATCCCAAAGGCACATTACTTTTTTTTTTTATTATTGAGATATAATTTATACACAATAAAATTCACTGTATGTTTAAAAAAAAAAAAAGACATAAGGACTTCCAAAGCAAAACAATCTGGGGACAGTTTGTTTATGAGGATAACATCATTCTAGCATCCAAATTATAATGTTTGGTCTGGCGAATTTAACAACCCTACAATCAACCTTTATTGAACTACAGAAGGCCAAGAGGGAGAGAGAGGGATACAGAAAACCGAAATTGCTAAGTCAGGCCTGGTCTTTGCCCTCAAGGATCGTGGAATCCAGAAGTTTAAATTACTCAGGAGTCCTTGTGAATTTTGTAAATGCTACACATATAAATAGACCCTTCTGCAATGTCCAAGGAAGGGGAGGGTGGCTAGAAGTAACACCACTGCCAACTCCCACAGCGAAACAGGAAGAAGGGAATGGAAAACCAAGGAGGAGGGAGAATTCCTGATGTTCCAGGCCCACTTGGCTGGCCCAGGGAAGGACAGGCACCAACTGTATTGGGTGTTTGGCACAGGACTCCAGTCAGGAGGCCCTCCTGGGTTTGAATCTCAACTCTGCCACAACAAGCAACATACTCTTCAGCATGTCATACAACGTCCCTGGGACTCAGCTTTCCAATCTGTGAGATGGTGGGATTGCAACAGGTGTATCCAGTGGGGACCTTGATAGGTGACTCTAGATGGTGAAAGAATGAAAAACATTTGGCTTGAAAAGGCAGAGCTCTTTTATGCCAACTGCATGTTCTTTGTGCCTAATTATAATTCAGCATGACGTCAACAGTGTGTGACACTGATCTGTATCAGAGAGGCTTGCTTCCTTCAAAAAACCACAAGCGAGGACTCCACGGACACCCAGCTTCAGAGTCTGCATTTCCAGTAGCACGGTTAGTTGTCCCTGTAGCTTTTCCTACCACAAAACTAACATCCTAGAGCCAGCCTCTGCCATCTCCTGGCTCTGCCACCTCCATGCCCCAACCCTGCCATTGCTACAGGGCACTGAGTGGTGGTTTGCTGCAGCCCCTCTCCTCCTGCCTCTGTGATTCTCTAGAAACTCGTTTCTGCCAGTTTTATCCCCAAGAAGCTCACACCCTGAGTCTCAATGTTTTCTCAAGGGAGAGGGGGATGGATTTATTTTTCATCACTATCTGGCAAGATTAGTAGTATATTTTTCTCATCCCTGAACTATTTAGTGGTTCTCAGTAGAAGACATCATCTTGCTACCAAAAAAGGTGTTTTTGTTATTCTAAATAACAAAAGATTTGTAAAGTACAAAACCAATATTTTGACAGTGCCAGTTAAACAGCTGAAGAGCCCCCTAAGTTTCCAACCTAACATTCTGGCACATTACATTAGACTTATGCAAGTGTTTACACAAAAATGCCATAAATGGGTTCATTGGAAACCAAGACTCCAAACAATGGCTGAAGTATAGACGTAGTCAAGATCAAAGAAAGGAAGGAGGAAAAGAAAGCTTTCAGGAGTTGGATTTAGAATTACAGTATTAAAATAAAATACATGGGATGTCCAGATAAGAGTAAAACTGTGATTTATTCAAATTTAAGGAAGCCTAGTAAAAACACCTGTGATTTTTGTGGGGATTCAAAGCTGGTGTCTCAAAAAATGCAATACGTAAAGTGTAGAATGAACTGGATTTTCAGGACTCATAATATAAAATTCCAAAGGCCTCCCTCAATTACTGCAAATGACTTCCACAGCTTTTGGTATGAAGAAAAACATCCTTGGCACAGCTTAGAAGACCCTGAAAACTGACCATTTTCCTCCTCTCTGGTTTTATCTCATACGCTTTCCCTTTCTAAACTCCAATTAATGGAAACTTGAGTTCTTATTCACACATGCAAACACACACACACACCCCCCCCAGCACAGGGTCTTTGCACAAGTACTCTCTTCTTCCTGGAAGACTTTCTTCAGCTCAGACTATTCATCCTTCAGATCTCAACTCTGCTGCCACTCCCCTGCTCACATAAGGGGAGAAGGGCTCCGTGAGTACAGTCTGTACCTGGTGGCACTTATCACAAGGGCAATTTGAAATCTTATGTTTCTTTGTGTAATCATTTGATTAACTCCTCTCTCCTCTACTGGAATGCAAATTCTATGAAGACAGGGTCCATATCCATTTGTACTCATGACTAAATTTCCAGGAGCCAGCAAAGTGTCTCAATCAACATTTGTTCAATAAAGCAGCACATGGAGAAAAGACTGAAGAATGAGCTGGCGACTGGGTGCAGTGAAAGCAAAAGAAAGCCAGAAGATATGAACCCTCTCCTAGTGGGACTCCAGAATTTAAAGCCCTCCCTGCAATGGCAGGGTGTGGGAGCCCTGCTGAAGGGGAGTGGGGCCGAACAGCATTGCAGTGAGGAGGATCAGGAGCCAGCTATGACATTCAAGCGCACAGACTGGAAGGTGATGGCCAGAGGGACCTGGAGGTAGGGAGATGACAGCAGCAGGGAGAGTAGATAGAATGAGGATTTAGTCAGATGGCCGGGACCTCAAGAGGAAAGGTTTGAACAGCATGGGAGAGGCAATGGAGGACCAGAGTGTCCAGTGATCCCTGGGCTATAAAGAAACAAGCCATCTCCACACAGAAAAGTGGGGGAAACTACAACTCCAGTGAAATCCAGTTTGTTAGGAGTGTTACATGAAGAGGCCAAGAATTTAGATTAAGGCAAGGATTAGGAAGGAACCCTGTAGGAACAAAGGGTAGCCCATGTCCCGAGGAGGTGTGATACAGAATAATATAAATGTACAAATGGTGTTAGTCACTCAGTCATGTCCGACTCTTTGTGAAGCCATGGACCGTAGGCCATGAGGCTCACCTGTCCATGGAATTCTCCAGCCAAGAATACTGGAGTAGGTGGCCATTTCCTTCTCCAGGAGATCTTCCCAAGCCAGGGATCGAGCATAGCTTTCCCACACTACAGGCAGACTCTTTACCCACTGAGCCACCAGAGAAGCCCGGTACGTGAATATATGTGCATGTACTGGGTTCTAAAAATCACTGTGCACAGTGACTGCAGCCATGAAATTAAAAGAATTTACTCCTTGGAAGAAAAGCAATGACAAACCTAGACAGAATATTCAAAAGCAGAGACATTACTTTGCTGACAAAGGTCAATATAGTCAAAGCTATTGGTTTTTCCAGTAGTCATGTATGGATGTAAGAGTTGGACCATAAAAAAGGCTGAGTACCAAAGAATTGGAGAAGATTTTTGAGAGTCTCTTGGACAGCAAGGAGATCAAACCAGTCAATCCTAAAGGAAATCAACCTTGAATATTCACTGGAAGAACTGACGCTGAAGCTCCCATACTTTGGCCACAGATGCGAAGAGCCGACTCATTGGAAAAGACCCGGATGCTGTGAAAGATTGAATGCAGGAGGAGAAGGGGGCGACAGAAAATGAGATGATTGGATAGCATCAGTGATCAATGGACATGAGTTTAGCAAATTCCAGGAGACAGTGAAAGACAGGGAAGACTGGAATGCTGCAGTCCATGGAATCGCAAAGAGTCAGACACGACTTAGCAACTGAACAATGACAACAATAACGTACACATACACAAACACACACAAACAAATTGCAAAGAAAACAGAGACAAAGGGATAGTCCACCCATCAATCCCAAATGCTGGATCTCTACCAATATTGATTAAGCAACTACATTCCCAGCTACATGTCTCTGTCCATTTTCTTTTTTTTTTAATTAAAAGATGACTTTATTATAATGTATGAAAGGAATATAAATGATAAATTCCCATATATGAATACACATGGGTCTAGTCATGTATAAGGGGATATGGAGTGAATTTTGAGATGATAAAGATGTGGATAAAGTTAAGTTTCTTTTTTCTTCCCTTCTATCAATAAAAGCTATGAAACACATAAAATGTAAAAATAATACATATTGATGCAGATTGAACTGGAAACTTGTGAGTTTTTAAATATAGTGGCCATAATTACTCTTTTGTCCCTCAATATGTTAAAATATATTTTGTTAAATTGTATTGTAACCCTCGAATCAGTCTGGTCTTTTTTTTTTTTTTTTTTAATCATTGCATCTCAAGATGCTCCTGATGCTCATGTTTTTTTCCTTTCTTTTTTTTCCTTTTTCCTTTTTTATTTATTTTTTTAACTTATTTTTTATTTTACTTTACAATTCTGTATTGGTTTTGCCATACATCTGTCCATTTTCAAATTAGGTAGTAATTTCAAAATGACTGTAGATACAGAGAAGCCCTAGAAAATAATAGGGTTCCTTCTCAATGTAAGCTAAGAACACATTTATTATAAACTATGTGTCTGCTGGAAAACAGACCAATTAAGTACAATAGTGGGTTTTCTAGAGAAGGTAGAGGAGAAATTGATTAATATAGTAGATATAGAGGGGGTGGGTTCTCCTTGGTTTGCTATGTTCTTCAAAGAAGAATCTGGAATGTAAGTGATAAGTCAATTGCCTCCTCTCTTCTCCTCTGAGGATCCATGTTGGGGGCCAGTTCTGTGAACTTATGGAGGTTAGAGTCCTCAGTTGTCACAGCAGGATCATCTGTCTTATATCCTGGATTTCACTGACCATGCTCATCTCATTCTGTGCAACTTAAAAATACAGAAGAGTTCAATGTGTTCCTCTAAGGTCTAAATTTATTACAATTGAAACAAGAAACTGAAATGATGGAAAGCAATAGTAACAATAAGACAGAAAAGTTTCCCTAAACTGTCTCCTTCCTGAGAGTTGAAGTTTAATGACATTGAAACTTTAGGTCATTGCATCATAAAATTCAAAATGTTGATTTCTGCATATTTTTACCAACGGCATTAAAACTGATGTCTTGACAAACAAGACAAAAATCTTCCATTCAAGGCCTAAAGTTTGAAAGAGCTTTCCTGTCTAATTATTGAAAAATCCAAGGGAAAACCTTCCATCTGCTGGTGGAGTTTCCAATTTTGCAGCTAATGAGCTTTTTAAAAAATTGTTTGGCTTAAAAGCATGTGGGTTTGGCCAATTGGACTGTTAATTTAATTAGGTTTACAGGATGAGAAAACCTCTGGGGCACTATCAGGTCACCAGTTGCCACTTATTGTCACCAAAGACTAAATTTATGGCCATCATGCAAAGAGTTGACTCATTGGAAAAGACCCTGATGCTGGGAGGGATTAGGGACAGGAGGAGAAGGGGACGACAGAGGATGAGATGGCTGGATGGCCTCACCAACTTGATGCACATGAGTTTGGGTGGACTCCGGGAGTTGGTGATGGACAGGGAGGCCTGGTGTGCTGCGATTCATGGGGTCGCAAAGAGTCGGACACGACTGAGTGACTGAATTGGACTTGCCCAACTTTTCAAATTTTGCCAGTTTTTATGGTATATTAAAGACAAAAATAGAAATGAAAGCAGGGACTCTAACAGATACCTGTACACTCAAGTTCATAGCAGACAAAAGGTAGAAGCACGCAAGTGTCCACTGATAGATGAATGGATAAACATAATGGGATCTATACATACAACAGAATGTTATTCAGTCTTAAAAAGGAAGGAAATTCTAGGGGACTTCCCTGCTGGTCCAGTGGTCAAGATTCCATGCTTCCAATTCAGGAGGCATGGGTTTGATCCCTGGTCAGGGAAATAAGATCCCACATGCTGGGCAGCACAACCAAAAAAATTTTTTTTTAAAGAAAGCAAATTCTAGCACATGTTACAACCTGGATGACAGTTGAGGACATTCTGCTAAGTGAAATACGCCAAACACAAAAGGACAAATACTGCATGATTCCGCTTATCTGAGGTACCTAGAACAGTCAGATTCACAGAGACAGAACTGGGATGACAGTTGCCAGGACCTGGAGGGGGTGGGGGTGGATATATGTGGTTAGTGTGTATAGAGTTTCTGTTTGTTCTTCTGTAAAGGGCTGAAACATCAATATTTTAGGTCAGCAGGCTACATGGTCTCTGTTACTCAAGTCCGATACTATAGTGCAAAAGGCAACAGAGACAGCACATGAATACATGAATAAGTGGGAATGGCTATTGCCAACAAAATTTTACTTATAAAACCAGGGGAAAAAATAATTTCTGTTTGTGTCGATGAAAAAGAAATTGACAATAATAATGGTTGTAAACACTGCTAATGTACTTAAGCCACAGAACTGTAATGGCTAAAATAATATATCTTATTTTATACGTATTAAAGGAAAAAATGAAAGAAAAATTCAGAGAACTTGCAAATGGAATCCAGCAGTATATTTATATTTCAAATCTCAAACTTAATCACCTTCTCAGGGGATACATCTCTCCTTTCAATAGCAGTGGCTATCTCCAAGAAACTTGTATTCCATACATGAGATTCTTTCCTCTCTGGGATGTTTGATCTTATCCCTTAGTTAACTCAAATTTCTCCTTTAGATTCCAGAATCTCTCCCCATTTAGCCATAGAGACCTTATATGGGTCCCTACCTTCCCCTTCTTCTCCCATCCTCATTTTTAACTGATACACAAAGTGGGCTATGACTTTCTTAGGAATCAAGGGCTGACTGCTGAACCCATTCTAGAGATTCTAATTCTGAGGATCTGAGGAGTTGAAAATTTGCATCTTTAAAGATCCAGGTGAGGACTTCCTTGGTAGTTAAGACTTCCTTCCAGTAGTTAAGACTGCCTTCCAATGCAGCTGGTGCAAGTTCAATCCCTAGTTGGGGAGTTAAGATCCCATATGTCTCATGGCCAAAAAACCAAAACATAAAACAGAAGCAATATTGTAAGAAACTCAATAAAGATTAAAAAAAAAAAAAAAGACCCAAGTGATGCTGAGGCTCTCAGTTTAACATATGCTGAGACTATTTTGACCCTATTTTGAGAATCCCTGCTTTAAAATCCTCACAAAATAAAAAGTTTTCCTTTTCAGGACATTCTTTCTTTTTGAATATGGATGTAAAAACACCTTAAATTAATTATTTCAGGTATGCACTATTTGCACAAAATTCCCTTAAAATATCTATAAAAATATACTTCAAAGACTTCTGGAAGGAAAAATAAATGGCTAGAACTCTATCTTGAAACATTATTCAAAACCATTTTCACACTCTAGTTCGATGAACTAGACAATGCCAGAAAGATATTGTTGTTGTTTTTAAATTAAGGTGACATATTTTGCCCCATAGAAAGCTACCTCATGAATTTAGATATAATGTCACTACTGCTAATAAGAAGACTGAGTGCCAAATAACTGATGCTTTTGAATTGTGGTGCTGGAGAAGACTCTTGAGAGTCATTTGGACAACAAGGAGATCAAACCAGTCAGTCCTAAAGGAAATCAACTCTTAATATTCACTGGAAGGACTGATGCTGAAGCTCCAATACTTTGGCCATCTGAATGCGAAGGACCAACTCACTGGAAAAGACCTTGATGCTGGGAAGATTGAAGGCAACAGGAGAAGGGGGTGACAGAGAATAAGATGGTTGGATGGCATCACTGAATCAATGGACATGAGTTTGAGCAAACTCTGGGAGATGGTGAAGGATAGGGAAGCATGGCATGCTGCAGTTCATGGGATTGCAGAGTTGGACACGATTTAGTGACTGAACAACAACAACTGCTAATAAAATGATTAAAACCCTCATTTCCAAATATATAGGCTTAGCTATCTGAAGTCCTAGTTCCACACAGGAGTACAGATTTGTAAAGGCTGAGACGACTTGGTTTCCAAAGATAGTACCAAATGGAAGATGGGAGCTCATCAATAAATGATGTCCTTTATTGTTCAGAAGAAACAGTGCGAAAGAAAAAGCCCTCATAGCCTCTAAAAACAAAGGGACCACAGGCTGTGGTTCTGTGTGTTTTCTCCCTGGAAGTGTGTAAGATAGAGGGAGGCCAGAACAATGCCTTCTGTTTGGGCTCCACCCCTGCAAGAACCTTCTGGCAGTCATTTGGCTGCAGTATCTTCATTAGAATGCAGGCCTGCTTGGCACCATCTCTCCAACAGTAGTCCCTTTATCATCTTGAGTAACTATTCTAGATTTTGTTGTAAATGCTATTCAATAACACAGGATGGTTGAATGTTTTTAAGCCTTGTTTCTTTTTCCTTTTCTTTTTTTGCTTATTTCTACTACTGAAAAATCAAGCCACTCAGATGCACGTGGAGTGGCAACTCGTAGTCTTTCTTCCTAAAGTACCTTCCTCTGCTGCTCTGTTGAGGGGGCCTCCGAAGGAGCCTAGGGAGATGGCAAGCATTTTTTCCTATTCTGTACTAATCAGTAGTTTTCTTCTCAGTCTCCCAAATACAATTTCCCTGAGGGTATAAAGTGTGCTGTCCACATCTGAGTCCTTACCATTCCCTTATTTATTCCACAAACATGTAATGAGTACAGTTAACATTTACTGCTGCAGAGCAAGCTTTGTGCAATGCCTGGACTTAGAGCAGAAAATAAAAATGGGCACTGCCCTCATGTAACTCATTGGTAGAGTCAACCAGCGGTCACATGAATGAATGCAAACTGCATGTGGTAAGAAGGGCACTAAAGAGGAGGAGAGATGAGCTCTGTTGATTGTGGGGTCCATGAAGATGTCCCCAGAGAAGAAGGATGAGAAAGAACTAACTGGAGTAAGATTAGCGTTTCACACACAGAAAACAGCACAGCCAAAGGTTCTGAGCAACCATCCTATTTGTGTTTGCCGAGTGAATGGAGGGACCAAGATGATGCTACTCACTCGGCATGCCAGCTCGAGGTGAGGACAGAGGAAACACTGACTGCACTGAGTTGAATGAAGACCCATTGTCCTCAAGAAGAAAGAGGGTAACTCCATTCTGAAGGTGGATAAACTGAGGCATGGGGAGCTTAAATGTCTTATGCAATAGGCAGAGCTTTATTGAGGCGTGATTGACAAAATTATATATATTTAAGGTGTACAACATAATAATTTGATATATGTGTACACTGTCAAAATGACTACCTCAGTCAAACTAACACATCTATCCCCTTACATAGTTACCATTTTCTTCTGTGTGTGTGTGAGAACACTGAAGACCTACTCCCTCAGCAAATTTCAAATATGCAATACAGCATTCTTATCTATAGTCTACATGCTATACACTGTGTCTCAAGAAGCTTTCATCTTATAACTCAAAGCTGTACTCTTAGACCAACATCTCCCCCACCATCACCCAGCCCCTAAAAACCATCATTCTACTCTCTCTGCTTTTGTAAGTGAGACTTTTTTAGGTTCCAGGTATAAGTGAGATCATGAAGTATTTGTCTTCATGGGTGTGGCTTATTCCACTTAGCAGTGTCCTCCAGATTCAGTCACGTTATTAACAAATAGCAGGATTTCTTTCTTTTCTGTGACTGAGTAATATTCCACTGAAGACAGACATTTACGTACATTACATTTTCCTTATCCATCCAACCACCAATAGAGATTTCAGTTGTTTCCACATCTTGGCTATCGTGAATAACTCTGCAATGAGCATAGAGGTGCAGATATCTCTTTGATTCACTGAAGCTGTTTCTTAAAAATACACTTCCAAATATTCTGATTGGACCGTTTGCTGCCACCTGAACATCCGTAGCCTGAGTAGTTTCAGCAAACTGTTCCTTGGCTCTGCAAGGTGCTTTGAGCAAGCACAGCCATCTCATCTCTTGCTCCTTGGCACCTCTGGGTCCAGGTACGGGGTTTGGCCCTCAAGTATTCAGATGGATAGACAGCTGTTTCTTGCCAGTGGCAATGCAGGCCTTGTTCAGTCCTTCCCAAGAGGCAAGAGCAGAAGGTATAAGTTGGATCTGGTTCAGAGATCCCACAACTCAAACCAAATCCACATCCTTCTCAGCAAAATGAAGGTCATGTAAATGCATGAGTTCCCACAAACTTCTAACTTGTGTCACTCCCTTGGCAAAACTTCAGTAACAGTAGCATATGTTGATCCCTGAGAACCTGGGACAAGAAAGAGGATGGAGAGGACCCAGAAGTCCCTGGAGGACCTGTCACTGGGGTGATGGCTCAGTGTCCATCCAAACACAATAGCTAGTTCCTATCTGGTCAAGCACCCTATCCAGTGGCATGAGGGCGAAATGTAGGCCAGCACCGTGCAACAGAAATAGAATTCAAGCCACATTTGTAACTTTTAACTTCCTAATATCCACTTTAAAAAATTAAAGCAATATTCACATCTTAAATATTTCATATTTAACTCAATATATCCAAAGCACTTAAGGGCATTAAGAGAAAAAGTGAAAGTAGCTCATTTGTGTCCGATTCTTTGCAACCCCATGGACTCTACAGTCCATGGAATTCTCCAGGCCAGAATACTGGAGTGGGTAGCTGTTCCCTTCTCCAGGGGATCTTCCCAACTCAGGCATCAAACCCAGGTCTCCCTCATTGCAGGCGGATTCTTTACCAGCTGAGTCACAGGGAAGCCCAAGAATACTGGAGTGGGTAGTCTATCCCTTCTCTAGCAGATCTTCCCAACCCAGGAATCGGACCGGGGTCTCCTGCATTGCAGGCAGATTCTTTACCAACTGAGCTATCAGGGAAGCCCTATTAAGAGGAATGTAACATTCAGAACAGAGCCTCAAGGACTTTGTGGTATTGCAGTGGCTGTGTTGGGTGTACAAGTTGTGTTAGTAGTCTAGCTGGGAAGATAAAACATATACACAAAAAATAGTTAAACATATATATTAAATTGTAATGAATAGAGTGTCCTCAAAATGCAAAAAATGATATGTGCTTTGGAACATCAAGCAAGGAGAAGCAGGGAAATCTATACATCAAGGAGGAAATTCATTCATTCACTTATTCATTACGTCAACATGAACCAGGGTCTCCTGCACTGTAGGCAGATTCACCAGCTGAGCTACCAGTGAAGCTCAACATGCAAGTATTATTAAAAATGATTAATGAGATACTGAACACAGCCTGTGCACCCAGTACACCCACTTCAACACCACAGTGTCTTTTGTGATGCCACAATTATTGCATTTAGTGAAAAGCTGTCCCACTAAAACAACAAAGTAGTGCTTGGCAGAAAAATATTTTGTATTGAGGTTTATATTCAAATTAATTGAGGTTAAATAAAATTTGAAAATGCAGTTCTTTGGTGCTACTAGCCACATGTCAAAAGCTTGATAGACGCATGCTATCACTTTCACTTTTCACTTCCATGCATTGGAGAAGGAAACGGCAACCCACTCCAGTGTTCTTGCCGGGAGAATCCCAGGGGCAACGGAGCCTGGTGGGCTGCTGTCTCAGGGGTCGCACAGAGTCGGACGCGACTGAAGCGACTTAGCAGCAGCAGCAGCAGCAGCAGCAGTATGCACTGGATTGGGCAGCACCCAGATGGAACATCTCCTTTCTTGCAGAGAATTCTTTGGTGTAGCACAGCTCTAGACTTTTAAACAATTAGAAAAGGTTCCATTCTCTTTCTACCAGCCTGGGATGACAATGCTTGGAAGTATCCTGAGTGACATGGATGCTCCCTCCTGTCATGGCAAGGAGCCTGAAGGTTAAGGGCTAGAACTGTGCACTCACTCACCACCACGTGACCTTGAGCAGATCCTGCTCTGTGCCTCAATTCCCATATCTGCTAGAAGGGAATAAGAAGAGCAGCTACCTCAAAGAATTATGAAGATGAAATAAGTTAATAACTGTAAGACACTTAAGTCTTTACCTTTGCCACATAGTAGGTGCACTATATAAACAGATGTTAAAGAAATAACTTTTAAAACGATGTCCACTGATTGGGCATTGAGCACACTGATACAGTGCATTCCAGGATGCTCTTACTGAAGACGCAAAAAATATCTCTCACCTGTCAATAGCTACCAACCTCCTAGATGGCAGTATCATTCATTGATTCACTCAAGAAATATTTACTGAGTTCTTACTTTATACCAAGGACAGCAACCTCAGGCTCAGATGTGTTCCAGATTGTGAGTCCCTTTCTCATCCTCCAAACTGTATCCTCCTAGTTCTCCAAGGCCAGGATAGAATGCCACCCTCTTCAGGCTCCCTTCCTTATTCAGGTCTGAGCTCAAGTAGGCTCCTCCTAGAAGCCTTTCCTGATTGTACTTCCTAAAGCTGTGTCATTGGTGTGCAAGCAAGCAGGCCTGAGCACACAGGTACACACTGCACAGCCTGCCCCTTACACCATTCATATCCTTTGTTGGCTTATCATTCCCTGAAATTACTTTGCCTATTTACTTCTTTACTTGTTCACTGCTTACCTAACCTCAAGAGAAGATAAATTCTATAAGAAGAGAGACCTGGTCTGTTTTGTCCTTGCTACACTTCTTGACACAGATCAGTGGCTGAAAAACAGTAGCTGCTTTATATAAAATTGTTGAATGAATTCTCCCCTTGATTATAGATTCTCCTGCTTCTTCTAGCTTGATGTTCCAATGCACATATTTTTCACATTCTGAGGACACTCTATTCTGTACTACTTGATATAGATGGCTAACTATTTTTGTGTAAATGTCTTGTTTCCCCAACTAGAGGTCAAGCCCCTCGAGGCTGTGTACTGAATGTTACATTCCTCTTAATGCCCAGCATAAGGCACACCCTCAGTGAATACTTGTTGATGAATGAATGGGAAGGACAAAGCACAGTCCCTAAACTAAATTTTTCGGTCACACAGACTGGACTATTTCTACAAATAATAATTTGTAAAATGAAGTAAATATATATATGCATACAGCTATATGTGTGTTATGTTTCACATTCTAATTAAAGGAAGCTATTTTTACAACTGCTTTCCAGTCCAAGAGTAAAACTGTAAAGAATAATATTAAATGTTAGATCATTAAGTCGGCTTTCTTTAATTATATGGCAGTGTTTCAAAAAAGCTTTGAGTCATCTTTAAGGTTCTTTGCCAAGGGTACAGCATGCTACATTTAAAATGGCATTTATCTTAGTATACGCACTTCTACTGCAAATGATTTGTTCCAACAAAGCAAATCCTTGGCAAAGAGCTGCCATTCCTTTCAAACCCCCTATCAAGAAGAGATCCATGGGAATATTATAAGGACCAGAGATGAGAAAGCTTGGGAAGTTCTCTTTACCAGAAATTACCAGGATACACTTTTAACAGAAGCATCAGTGTGTCCACCCTCTTCAATTTCCAATTCTATGACTTTTTTTTTTTGTAAATATTTTCTATAAGATAGCTGCAAGTCCTCAGAACTTATAATAAAAACTTATGGATATCAATATCCATCCATATTTCCTTTCTCTCTCTTTCATTGCCTTTCTTCCTGCCTCCCTTCCATTTTTCTTCTCTTTCTAAAATAGAAATCAGGAGGTCAGTCCCATTTGTTCTTGAACAATTAAGCACACAGGCCAATCATTTGCAGCAGAAAAAAAAAAAAAATCCCATAAAGGCTAAATTATGTTCTGATGTACTTATTACCTGAAGAGTCTATTATGATTAACTATTATGCATGGGAGATGAATTGAATTCACATTTATGCACCTCATCTATTCCTAGAGAAAAGCAAATAAAAATTTTGTAGCAACCTGAAACGTTTGTGAAAATGGATCTTAAAAAAGATCAATACTATACGGTTTTAATGTCAAATTGAGACCATAGAAAAGATGGTCCACAGCAAGGGCTCAATTTCTAACAAAAAAATTAAGAGTTAATCAGGTGAGCAGAGGAGAGCATGGTCATTCAGGTGGGAGCTGTTGAGAAAGGAGCTGGTAGAACTCTGGTTAAGCTACTAAGGAATAATGGGCAGAACTAGAGGGCGGAAACAGTTCACCTATGATTTCATTTGTCCATGCCTATGTATTGACCTCCTGTTATATTTGAGATAACATTTTCAGCAGAAGGGACATCACATAGAACAAGGGACAGACAGAGGCCCCTTTCTAGAAATTATTTTTGACAAGATATGCACAATGTGCTCTTTACATGTGCATACAGGACAGGGAAGGATTTTTATTTATTGAGATGTTTATGTTGCCTTTCTCTTGAGTATTGAAGGTTTACCTTTATGATGACACCTAGAATTGCTCTAGGCTTTGTGAGATTTGCATTGCAACAAGGAGCTTCCTCTCATGGAGCCTATCTCATCCTTTCTCCTTCCCTCTTGCCATTATTAATCAGGGGATACAGTTAATGACCCTGGCAAATCATAAAAGATTTCTCCTAACTTCTTCAAGTGTGACTACCCTGGTCAGAGCCTGCAAGTACACCCAGCTGTGAACCACGTGCTATTTATAGGCTTAACACCAGGCAGAATTTGTATCACACACGATGAAAATGCCAGCCTCTCACAGGACCCAAGATCTGAAACAAATTGCTTCTTCCCTAAAACTCCAAAGGATGCCCACATGGTTCCTCCCAGATATGTGTTTAATCAGAATCCCCTCCTCCCCTGCAATCAAGGAACACACAATTACTGAGCTAATCATTTAAATGATGCTAGTGAGAAACAAAGCCATTTTCCTTGTTAAAAATGTGTTTGCTGTCCTATCCATTTATCTGTTTTCTTGGCAGTGCTCTGCATTAATTTATTGCTCAATAAAGCACAGACACCAGCAGACTTGCTGAGCCATGCCTAGTAGAAAGCCCACTATTTCATCCTACAAAGACAGCCTGTGAGCCAAGGCAGAAACAAAAGCACACTGGGCCTCACCAACCCTGGCTGGTTAATCCTGGCTCCATTTACTCTTCAGAGCCTCGAAAGGGAGGCAGGTGTACAGCACTGGGGAGAATGCAGGTGACTAAACAGTTATCGATTGTCAGAGGAAATGGAGTAAGTTTGGTCTGTGAGCCAAGTGCCATTGGGTTTCCTTTCTGTTGGATGGTAAACCTCACTGTCACAAGCGATCTCGTGGTGAGCTTTGACGGGAGAGAGGCTAAGAAGGGAAATGATGAAGATGAAGACAGGGCGGGACTTGGCTTGCCAAGGTGTCATTCCAGGAGATTCTCCCTTTAAATAAAATTGATGCTTGTGGCTTTCTTTGCAGTTAAGGTACAGGGACTAACCACAAGGCTACTGTTCAGATCTTTGCTTCAGGGCAAAACCTTGGCCATGATTAGCCTGTGTATGGAAGGGTTTATCATCTAAGTATCTATTTCACGGGTGATCACTGGATGATCAGGTATGGTCAGCCACATAGACACATGTACTTTCTCTTTGAAGGCTTTGACCTCAGAGAGCCTTTATCCACTAAATGTTCATCAACAGAGAGTTGAAGGGATGGGCACAAGTGACAGGATTCCCTTCCAGATTTATCCAGCACCAGTCTAGCAGGAGGTTTCCAAGGAGACTGAGCCCAGGAAATCTGGGCTTTGGCTCAGGAACCTAATAGTGAAGAAGATGTTTCAGAGCCAAGAACACTGAGCACCAAGGATAATTCCAAGGACTCAAAAGAGTCATTGACTGTTAACTTTGATCATCTTGTCCTGGGCCTGAATTTTAGGGGAGAAAACTGGGACTGAGAGAGGAACTGATTTGTCCGGAGTCGTCCTATGAGTCAGTGGTAAAATTAGGAGGATAGATGACAAAGAAGGAGGGGAAATGCACAAAGGGTCTGCCTTCAACTCAGTGGTTGCTGCCCCAGAGAGGGCACACCTGGCCAAACTACTCACAAGCAAGAGACACAAAACTGTAACAAAACTCACAAAACAGATGGACACCCTTCCTCTCTGCAGGCAGTTCTCAGCAGGCCTCACTGTATTATCATTACTCAGCAGAAATACAAGAGGGAGAAGAGAGTCACATGTAACACTGTCACAGGAAAGAAAAAGTGCCAAGGGAGGTCCCGCACGTGCCCAGCTCCAATGCATGCATGCAACCCCATTTCTGCACCTCGCTGCATTAATAGTAAAGGGTGAGGAGATGCTGCCTTCTGTCTCTGCCCAAGGGGGGCCCTTGGTGAAAGCACAGGAAGGCAATGAGAAACAGACACTGAGTTTGCAAGGTCTTCAGTTCACCAGAGAGAGGGGGGACATGCCAGCAGGGGTCCTCACCGCCCCAGTCATATGCCATAGTCCTTTCGCCTCTGAACCTTTTTCGAAGGGTGCCCCCATGCACACTGTCCTCGTCACTCTCCTCCACAATCACACACCCTACCAGTCTGTGTAGCTCTGTTCATGAACCTTCCTCTAGCCATTCCTGTCCCCACGACATCCTCTTCTGAGTGTGGATAACATGTATCACAACCTCATTGGTTAACTGGGCTGCTTTTCAGAGCAGACATGGCAGATATACACAGAATTTATACCCACTATGTACTTTTATTTAATAAGATGATTACTTCCACAATCAGACTGCTTGGGGCCTGGGGTCATCCTTTATATGCCTCCCACCATGTGCCTGGAGTAAGCTCTGAAGCTAACATGCAGATACTGCAAACAGAATCAGCATCTAGGTCGGGAATAACAGCCTCAGAGTGTCTTCCACTGCAATGGGTGGACAGAGGACACGAGAGAACACTCGCTGACCTCGCATAGTTAACACTGACCGTGGAGAGGGGCCTTGGGATCAGGAGACCTCGTCTTAATCCTGCAGATACCACAGGCATATGGCTCATGGATGTGAAGCTTCCTGCACATATCCAGATTTAAGTGGTACTCACTTCCAGGGTTTTATATGAGGTTTTGTATGAGAGATCAATCCAGGAACTCCCTTGAACCAAAACCACAATGAAAAGCCAGTGACAGCCTGGTGTGGGAGTATACTAATAACATAATAACCCTATAATAACTTAATATAACAAATATAAAACTGATGACATAATAAATTAATAATAGAGTATTACTAGCAGCCACTATATATATGATATATATTTTGTGCCGGGCATTCTTCTAAATACTTTACTTGTAATAATTCATTAATCAAACCAAAATATTTTAGAAGATAAGTACTATTACTATCATATCCACATTATAAGCTGGGAAACTAAGGCCCAGGACCGTTGGGTCATCAGCCCAACATCCCGCAGCAGTTAAATGGCACAGAAGTGACGTTCTGATAACCGCTCCTCCTTCCTGAAACAGAAGCTGGCTGCATGGTTCATCTCCTCTCTTTGGGTCTCTGCCATGAGATCTGCAAAGATGTTCTCAGCAAGCGGTCTCTGCCAAATAGAGAGCTCTGACTTCCCCTGGAAAAAGCCCTCTGTCCCCCAGGGGAACAGAGGAGGTGAGAAGCTGCTATCTCAGTCTGTACCACCCACCAGCAGGGTTTGCAGGGCTGGGCTCCAGGCCATATCTTAACAGGAAGAACCATCCCTGGACCTCTACGCCAGGAGCACAGAGTCCTAGCCCCACCCAATGAAGAAGGTGCCTAATGCAAAACGCAGAGGTGGTACCTGGTAAGCTTTCCCATGATGTGGCCAAGTTCTGGATGAAGGGACTGTCGATTAGCCGATGAGTTTTTAAACTTCTGAATGATTTATGTTGTCTCCGCAAGCAGAGGAATTATTAATAGATGAAACGATCGCACTGTCCACGTGCCAACCCGACAAAGAACCTGGGACCACAACACGAACACCGGCGCAAAAGATCTGCCCCTGACAACCCACCTCCATGAACAGGGAGTATCTTCAAAGTGAGGGTGACATTACTCCTCGGGCTTATTCTCTGCATCCTGGAATCACCACAAAGGGCTTGTGGGGAATCACCACGTAACTGGCTCTACCCTTTAAATACATTCAACAGATCACATTTCTCACCACACACTGCACCAAACTGAGTTCAAGGCATCAGATTCTTCCACTAATCTACTAACTAGTCATCCTAATTCTATGCTTGACTCCAAGCACTGTGGGTCACTGGGCCAGTATTGATTTTCAAAGCTGCCTGAGAAATTGACAGTTATCCCTATGGAAATGAGTTGTCGAGTCCTTTTGGTTTCTAAGGGTCTTTCCACGGGACAAAAGGATGTTGGAGATATTTCCTTTCCATCTAAACAGTTAAAAGGTTATACCCTGCCATGGAAGGATGGCATCACCAATTCAATGGACATAAACTTGGGCAACCTCCAGGAGATGGTGAGGGACAGGGAAGCCTGGCATGCTGCAGTCTGTGGGGACACAAAGAGTTGGACACGACTTGGTGACTGAACAATGAACAACCCTTTGGTTAAGCAATGCCATCCAACTCAATCACATGAACTTCAACAGCATTCAAAAATAAGTATGGCTTATTTCTCAAGTCAGTCTTGTTGATCATACGTATATGATCAGTGTGCTTTGACCTTTGTGACAGACAGCCTGCTTAACTCAGTGCACATCTAGCCAATGCAATTTGCATTTAAGAATTTGAAAAAAGTTGGCTCAGCATCTGTGGTACCTTGGGCTACCTGCTAGGTAGAGAACAAAAGGGAAACATAAAATATGATTCTCTCTTAATGAAGACATATGTCCCATGGGCTGACAAAATGAATACTCAACAAACAGCCTGACAATCATAACAGATTGTGTACAGTTAAAAGGAACTATCGGCAGGAGAGATAATAAAAGGCTTAGGAATTGAGAAGCAGATGATCAGCGTGGCTACAATGGCTGGGGAAATAATCTATAGGAAATAACAAAGGTGATAAATGCGAGAAATGTAATCTTAAGTGCACTGTGTCCTGTAAAGCAAAAACATTCAGGGCACTCAATTAAAATGCTGCTGCTGTTCCTCACTCCTGCATTTGTCTGGAAACCACAAAAAGAAAGTGAAAGTCACTCAGGCGTGACTGACTCTTTGCAATCCCATGGGTTCCTCTGTCCACGGAATTCTCCATGCAAGAATACTGGAGTGAGTAGCAGTCTCCAAAATCCAGCCTCATCAGAGCATTAGGGAAACCTGTCATGGGGATGAAGACAAAAATAACCCCCCTCCCCACCACCATACTGGGTCATCCAAAGCAATTCAGGAGCTAAAGCCAGGTACAAGGGATTGGATGTGGTAGAAGTTAAGAATCATGTGACTCAATTTGTAAAAGAATACAACCTCAGCTTCCCAGGTGGCACAGTGGTAAAAAACCCTGCCAGTGCAGGAGATGCAAGAGACAAGGGTTCCATCCCTGGGTCAGGAAGATCCCCTAGAGCAGGAAATGGCAACCCACTCTAGTATTCTTGCCTGGGAAATTTCATAGACAGAGGAGCCTGTCCATGGGGTCCCAAAGAGTTGGACAGGACTGAGCACACACACACGTGACCTCAGTCCAGCGGGAAAACTGAAGGACAGCAAAGTTACTAAAGCTGCACAGCTAAAAGGAAAATAGCCTTCCAGCCACTATTCTCTATCCCATGGCTAGTCCGCTTTGTTAGTGGAAGCTGATTGAGTAGACACACCACACATGAAACTGTGAGTGTTATAGACATTCCTAAATCCTTTTTCTCATAGAGTAAAAATATACCTGAAGACTCCCTTGTGATTTATAGGAATGGAGTCAATTCTAGGCTCATAGATCTCAGAAATGTTCCCTTTTTTATTTTCTGGAAGCTTCAGCATTTTCCTTTCTATCACCTGCAGCACCAGGGCAGGAGAGGCTTGCCTGGTGGAGCTGAAGAATTCCATTAAGCTGTGACAAGACTAATTTTGACTTTATAGCAAGTCTTCTAAGACAACGTGACACTCTACTACATTTAGAATAATTATCCCATCGACTATTTACTTAAACATTTTAAAGGAAAGGAAAGAAACTGAGGTGGGTGTTTTAGGCTTTATTCTAACAGATTTTTTTGAGGGTAAATAGAAAAATCCCAAAGCAGCCATTGAAAATATTTAATCCCATGATGGGGGCCTCACTTGCTACAGTGGAAATTAATGATGGAGAGAGAGAGGCAATGGAAGACAAATTGACCCAGCAGGAATACAAAGGGCAAGCCTGGACAAATTAATAACACCACTTCCCAGCTAACTGGTACTTTTCATCAGGGAACCTCAACGCACTTTACAGAGAATACTTATTTTCCTGTCTCAAAGAGGCAGGGAGATAAATGGCAAGCCCAAAGGTCACATAGGAAGTGTGTAATGATTTTGAGAATAAAATTCAGCCTTATTGCCCAGTCTCTGGTCTAACAGGTTCCTTCCTTCAAACTCCCCTCTGCCTTTCACTCTTGTTCTTTCAACCCACCACAGTGTCTTTGAAAACATCCCGATTCTTGTTCCTCTAACAAAGGACACTGTACACCAGGGGCCACTTGAGACCTAAGAAAACATTATCCTCATCTTAGAGTCTAATCTACACTCACCAATGTCCCAGAGATAGCATGAATCACCAGTGGAGGGGGAAATGTGTGGCTCCTTAGAAGAAGATGCATTGTCAGACCCTGGAGGACACCCCTTTGGGTTATCTGATTCTGATTGTCTGGAAGCCACTTTGCAATTCTGTAAATTATAGATAAGTGATAGCAATGCAAATACAAGTGATAGCAATGCAAATACTTCTTGTCTATAGACATGTAAATTCTGTCCTGTCCAAGAGAGGTCCAATTGACTTCTCCCTCCCCCTGTGGAGAAAACAGTTTTTGCACATTTGCACATTCATTCTAATATTTCTGATCTACAAAATATGTCTGTTCTTTTCAATAGGTTATAACATCTGCCTGATTCCCTGATTAGGAAATAGAATAAAATCTTTAGCATGTATTCATTTTGCTATCTGACAGTCATGATTTTACCCTTGTTGTGAAAAGTATTTTTTAACACCAATTCAACCACAGAAATGATGTACCCCAAAGTTAGAAACACAGATGGGAACAGCATGAGATGTCAGAACTCAGATGAGAATCGATGAAAAAAATAGAGAGGTTGAAAATTCCTCTTGCTCATGGTACAGCTGTAGAGCTCTAAATATTGGGTTGATCAAAAAGTCTGAGTTTTCCATAACATCTTAAGGAAAGACCTCAACAAACTTTTTGGCTAATCCAATATAGATTAAGGGATGTTTTTCTTTGGGGAACAAATCCATAAATTTAAAAACCCCTAGGGACTTCCCTGATGGTCCAGTGGTTAAGAATCTGCCTTCCAAAAATAAAAAAGAATCACCCTCCCAATGCAGGGAACTCAGGTTCAGTCCTTCATCAGGGAACTAAGACCACATCTGTTGCCAAGCAACTAAACCTGCACTTCAAGGCTCTGGTTTTTCCTGTGGTCATGTATGGATGTGAGAGCTGGACTGTGAAGAAGGCTGAGCGCCGAAGAATTGATGCTTTTGAACTGTGGTGTTGGAGAAGACTCTTGAGAGTCCCTTGGACTGCAAGGAGATCCGACCAGTCCATTCTGAAGGAGATCAACCCTGGAATTTCTTTGGAAGGAATGATGCTGGGGCTGAAACTCCAGTACTTTGGCCACCTCATGCGAAGAGTTGACTCATTGGAAAATACTCTGATGCTGGGAGGGATTGGGGGCAGGAGGAGAAGGGGACGACAGAGGATGAGATGGCTGGATGGCATCACCGACTCGATGGACGCAAGTTTGAGTGAACTCTGGGAGTTGGTGATGTACAGGGAGGGCTGGCGTGCTGTGATTCATGGGGTCGCAAAGAGTCGGACACAACTGGGCGATTGAGCTGAACTGATATATATAAAATATCTGAGGATCCAATATTTCATCCTCTATCTTATCACTACCTAAATCTTAACTCAAATATAAGCTATGTTAACTGGGTCCAAGAACTCAGTACTGACAAATGTCAATTGACAGGGCAGTCCTGCTGAAAACCTGGACACAGTTTTATAAGGGTTAGAAAAAGCCCCACCCCACCCCACCCTCACTGGATGAAACACAGTCCTATATTGGAGTTTATGGTTTGGCATATGGGATGCAGATTTTATGCGAGCCCTTTCTTGTGCCTTCAGCTGGGTACCTTTGGGCAGTGCTCAACCTATAAAACTGTACACAGTGACCCAGACAGAAGGAATACTCACAGCCCAAGACCCAGAACCATTAGCAGGAATGTACAGCTAGAGAATGGCTGCTGCTCAGCAGGGCAAGAGAGAAACCGAGAGGCCTATGTCCAAGCTGACCCAATCAAGCCAGACCACTGAAATCCAACAGACAATCACTAACTCTGTGGCGCCCTGCTCCAACCACACACACGGACTGGCTGATAACTGCCCCATGATAACTGCCCCATGACTGGATGCTTTCCCTGGGGGTTGGGGGTGGGGGGTGGTGGGGGAGCCATTCAAGAAGTAGTTCAGCGGCCATAAAAAGGAATGAAGTGCTGATATATGTTGCAACATGGATAAAATTTGACATCATTATGCTAAGTAAAAGAAATCAGGCACAAAAGATCACATATTGAATGATTCAATTGCTATTCAGTGTCAGAATAGACAAATCTATAGAAATAAAAAATAGACTCATGGTTGTCTAGGGTTGGCGGATGGTGTGGAGACTTGAAGGAGTTTCCCTAAGACATCCCAAGCTGTGTGCCTGGGTGTTGTGACAGTGATAATGATAAAACGATCATCGGGCTTTCTGGGAAGGGAGACTGCAGTGCAGCTTCACAGGAAAGCTGGCTTCATTCTCCCCACGCTTATTACTGGCTAGCGCTGCCTCTATCCTTTAATATGCTCTTAGAAACACATTTTTTATTACTATCAGAGCCGGTTTGCCTCAATTTTTTCCACTTTCCTTCCACCCCTAAGACCTCATTCCTCACCCCCTTTATTCTTTGCTTGACAAATGGAAGAATAGAATCTGTGCAGACTGGGTCCCTTCACTGTCCTGACAGCCAGGTCAGGCTCCAGCCCCCTCTACAGCTCCAGCTCTATAGCCTGTCCTCAGTGACTCAGGTCTGCCTTCCGCCACTCCCCACCAGGCTCGGGCAAATGTGACTGCTCTGTCTGAAACCTTCTCTCCGATCCTCTTCATCCAACTCCTTTCTCATCAGGTCACTTATTCATCCCTTCAGATCTCAAGCCAAGGGCCACTCTGGGGAGCCTTTCCTGATCTTTAATCCACTGGCTCTCACAGCAACACTTCTCTTGTGTGTGTGTGTGTGTGTGTGTGTGTGTGTGTGTGTGTTCGTGTGTTTGTGTGTGTGTGTGTGTTCGTGTGTGTGTGTGTGTTCGTGTGTGTGTGTGTTCACACAGGCAGAGCAGGTGCATTTGAATTCTCTAAGTTAAACTCACACATGATCAGATTCTGTTGACCAGATAATGGTCAGGGAATTGGAGGAGGACAGACTCTTGCTGTGGAATAATTTTTGCCTGTTTTGCCTTTCTCCATTGCCTCCCAGTCTGCAGCCTGTAGCAACAGACTGATAACAAACACAACTGGCCCTGGGGCCAACCACATTCCCACCTCTGTCAGGATGAACTTCCTTCCCTACCTTTGGAATCAGACCAGGGAGAACAGAAGTTTGGAACTATGTTGAGTGGAAACTATATAAACTTTGGAGCACATAGGCCTGAGTTTAAATAGCAGCCCTTTCCCTCTTTGTTTGTCGTCCACTTACTCATCTGTGATGAGGGATGAATGAAAAGAAACAATGGCTGTGTGTACAGCCTGGTCTCTGCAACATGGTGAGCAGCTTGTAAATGTCTGTTTCCTTTCTTCACTCACATCTTCTTCATTCTTTATCAATAATTTCAGCAAGACTTTATTTCCTCTTCTGCCAGTCTCCAGTTTGTCTAGATAGAACTTAAAACCACCACTGTCTGACTCGAGGAAGAAGGGAAAAGTGCTAGGATTCCATTTCCCTATCAGCCAGTCCACTGCAGCCTGGCAGTCCCACAGCCCCAAAGAAGCCTGAGTGGTCCCCCACCTATCCAGGATGCTGCTCATCAGGAAAGTGACTCCTGGTGTACAGACTGACTGGGACGGACAGCCTCCCTGTAAAGCTCTTGATAAATCCCAGCAAATGCCAGCAATGCTCTGGTCCCTTCACATACTTGTCATATTAGGTCAAAATCAGAAGTCACGTTGGTGAAAACTGAAGGAAGATGATGGAGAACAGGATTCCTTGACACTGAGGGCAGAGGGAGAGAACATGGTGATTGTCCAACACTTCCAGCCACTTACATATTCCAGAAATACTTAACTGAGTGCTTATTATGTGCTAGGCACAGAGTGAGATGCTGAGGATAGACATAACTGTAGCGAAAACTAAACTGCAGCTACTCTCAAGGAACTCAATTTATCTACATAGGTAGACACTCATCCAGTAGTCACCCTCAACAAATGAGTGAACCCAAACGCAGGCAAGAATGTGAAAGAGCACAGGGAATTCCCTGGCACTCCAGAGGCTAGGACTCTGCCAAGGGCCCAAGATCAATCCCTGGTCAGGGAAGTAAGATCCCACAAACTCCACGATGAAAGAAAGAGAGAGAAAGAGAAAACATGAGAGAAAGAGAGAAAGGAAGGAAGGAAGGAAGAACACAATTCTAGGAGGGTAGCTAACAAAGGAACAGGGTGAAGGGAAGTATCCCAAGAAAGTTGCACTTAAGTTGACTTCAAAAGGAGTTGGAAGTGCTATCCATGTGAAAGATGTATGTTGGAAGGGATATGAGAAAAAGAGAAAGAATTCTCCAAACAGAGAGAACAGCATGTTTAAAGTCCAGCGACAACAAACAAAGAGAAGGGTACAAAGTCAACGTGATGGAGCCCAAGCACCAAAGGGAAGCATGAAACCTGGGGCTTATGACGAGGACCGTTCCTGATGACTGGGGGTACACTCTGGGCTAGCAGTAAGTGCCTAGAACTAAAGTACTGGGACCAAAGTCCTGTAGGCCTCTTGGAGAGCAGAGTAAAATGCAACTGAAGACAGGTTGAGATTGACCATCAATAATTTTTTTACGTTTCTCAAAATGAGCAAGGTTAATACAGCCATATTAAAATGTCAAAATTCAAGCAGAACCAACTTAAAATATATCTTTGACAAGGCACACTTTTGTAATTTTTTCAGGGGAGATTGTTAAGCTGAAAATGAACTAAATGGCAGCGTTATTTCTCTGCAAACATATGTAATTGCCTTTTAAAGAATTCTCAAATGAAGGTTATAGCAGTGAGTGATAAACATTCATTTATTTCTCACAATATCAGAGAATGAGACCAGCATTAACAAGCTGCCTTTTCCTGTTTTTTCTAAAACGGTCTCATTTATCGTGAGTTTCTGTAAGCATTAACAATTTGTAAAATGAGTTAATTATATTCTTGGAGGTTTAATAAAATCTACCAACTTGAGTAATATCCTGAAGGTCTTAAAATTTACCCACAACAAAAAAGGAGTAAATGCATTTAGCTGAGCAGAACATCCCGTATATTTATAGACAGCATATATTATCCTACAATGTTCAAGCTAACTATGTCAGAGTACTGCTGATAGACTCTCAATCACACTGAGCTGCAAAAGGATCCCTCCTCTAAAGTTTAAAAAATGTTCATGTCACTGTATAAATACTGACAGAGAGCCAGGCCAAGCATTCCGAATCCCAAGACTTTGGTGGTTCAGACTGAGAGAGAGACAATAATCGAGATTTCAAGACCATCCATTGATCTTTAACAATCATTGGCATGGGAGAAACAGGGGAGGGACCGTGAAGCAGAGGTGAGAATTAAGATGTCACATGGATTACATATAGGTTTCAGCTGTTTAATTTTAGGTTGGTGTTTTGTCTCTCTCTTTTCTTTTTAAATGTGTTTTTCTTTTTCCTCACTAGCAACTCAATTTGCCAACAGGTAGTAAACTGAATGGCTCCAGTTTTCTCTTAGTCCGTGTCCCTGGTCATTTGCCTGGAGTGTTACTGGGTGTGCAACGGGATGTGGCGTAAGGGTGAAATACCAGGATCTGGAGCCCAGTTGCCCGTGTGCGAATGCTGGGTCTGCCCCCTTCCCAGTCACGTGTCTTTGGAAAGTCAGCCACAACCTCCAAGTGCCAACTTCCACGTCTTTGAAATAAACAGACTGAAGCAATACACACCTCACGGGGTTGTTGGGATGATTAAGTAAGATGTACGAAAGATACTTAGCTGTAAAGGTTAGTGATCAGCGTCCCTCTGCTGGAAAGAGTGGCAGTATTTACAAGGTGGGAGAGGAGCTCATCCCCATCTCCTCCCTACCCCGCTGAAATCATCCTTGATGGAAGGATCTCTAACGTCCATCACATCCTATCCCAAGAGACAGCATGTTATAACTGGGTCCCACCTGCACAATTACTTATAAATATGTTTCTCTTGAAACGGCATCTTTCTAAATTTGTTTCTTAAGTGGATCTTTATATTACTACCAGAAATGGAAAGCCTGCCTTACTTGCCATAACTAGGAAAGAACCTAAACATACAACAACAACAACAAAAATATCATCCAGATTCTCTTGATACTGTTACCCCAGCAAAGACTCAGAGCTTGAAGCTGATAACTGCAAATTAGAGAGGTCCCAAAGAGATGACAGAACCAAGTGGATGGCACACAATGTAAAAGGAAATACCGCCCTCTCACCACGTGAGTCTCACCACCTGAGGCTGGGGCGACATGCCATGTGAAATCCTGGTAATGTCCATCTCTCACAATGCCATCTAGAGGGACTTCTGCCACAATTTGTGGGGGTTTTATGGATAAACAAGCGGTGTCACATGGCAGCTGAGAATAATTCCAATATTCCCTCCCAATTAATCCTAACCCATTCATTTCTAAAACCGCAGAGTGAGACATTAGAATTTGTGAAATTTACAGACCTGTGAATTCCCCTGGCAAACAGCAATGTATCAGCATATATATATACATATATATATACATACACACATATATATATATGGGAGGTGGGCTACTTAAATTATATGCATCCTCAAATCAGACCCCCATCTCTCTTGAGGTTAGATTTCTAAGTTGATGGATCCTACTTCCCATCTCTGTCAATCATCTCTATCAATGCCTTCGACCCAAATACCGTGTGAGTCCACTGGTACACATGTCCTTTAAAACACCCCAAGTGGGAACCACTACCCGTTGAGGATTAAAGTAGACGTGTAATCACGTTTCATCCCCAGCTACGGCCGTCATCTAATATAAATGCCACAATCACTTAGGAAGGGTGTCTGTACACTGTAAATAGCAGGGGAATAGAAGATGCTTTCCTGAATCAGCCTGCTCAGCAAATCTGAACTCATTCAGTCACAGATCCAGCTAATTCATGCTTCAGGGTTTGTACCACTCTAATAAGATGAATGAAAAAGCAAAGACATACACATGGAGGGAGTCCCTTTGCTGTGCATGCAATCTACTCCTGCTTCATGGGAACGCATCCCACAGATAATTCAGAAGCGCCCGACAGACGATCCGTGCAATTCTGGAGTCTGCCCCAGGAAAGCACACACTCTCTATGTGCACAGAGAGGTGCTTAATCCATGTTATTTCCTCCTCTCCTGGCTGTCACATTCGCTTTAGCAATGATGGATGATGATGTCTCATCCAGAAACTCCGTCAGTGACAGGAAATCCCAACCTGGAATTCTAAATTTGACCACAGATCATTCAGATGGACAATGGGAGTTATCTGATTTGTGTACTAAGCAAAAGCCAAAACCTTCTGTGCATCCAAGAAAATGTATTTGCAAGTCAAAGGCATTTATTTCTTAGATGGAAGCTGGCATGAGTACTGTCTGCGAGGAGAGGGGGAGAGAGAGGTTTCCTGGAAGGGGGTGGCAGGCTGAGTGCTGAAGCACAGGAACACGTGTACAAACTGAAAGCACGTCAAGTGCTTTTCGCCACTCCCATCACCTCACACATCAGCTTGGAGGGCTGACAGGTCCCTGATCACTCAACAGGCAGGCAGCAAACTCTGAGTGCAGAGGGAGTTAACTCGGCCTTATCTTGAGCTCCTCTATTAACAAACTTGTCATCACTTAACCAAGTTGTTAGTCACTGGAACAATTGGATGGAAAGAAATTTGTGTCCCAGGGAGAAACAAGTTGACCCAGATGGTGTGGCCCATGGGATCAAGTGGCAATAAACTCTGTTATCTCTCCTAGTCAGCAAACAAAAGCTAAGTAAACGCAGATCATTATGAACAGCTCCACGTATCACATATGGTGGTCATTATGCAGATGAATAAGCACCTTAAAAATACACTGAACCTGAAAACTCCACCGGAGTTAGTGACTTCTTTCACTAGTGACTTGGGTTTGTTGATCTGAAAATGAATTACTCTTGTCTTGACAAGGCATGAGCGGACAAGTTAATAGAGAGTTCCAGTTAACCAAGTACCCAGTTTATACAGATCATCAGTTGTCTGCTTTGCACTGGGAAGAAAGGGATTAAGAGCCAAGGGACATCTCTAGTCCTGTTTCTGCCACTGGACACATTACTAAGCCTTTGTAGATCTCAGCTTTCTTCTCTAGAGTGTGAAACTATTAGACTGATGAGCAGTTTTCAATCTGAATGTAGCAACACTCTGGTAAAGAGCCCAGATATAGTCTTCAAAATTAACTTATAACAAAATACTGGCATTTATTAGTTTCCTTAAATGTACTGACTAGTGAAGGAAACACTATTGTCACCCCCATTTTACAGACAGGAAAATCAAGGCTCAGGAAGGTCGACAACTTGCATTAGGGTCACCCAGCCAGCCAGAGGCCAAGGTAGGACTTGGAACCCATGTGGTCTGGATCTTAACAACTCCACTATATGCCTCAATAATGGTTAATAGCAATTATTTGTTGTTTAGTTGCTAAGTCATGTTTGACTCTTTGTGACCCCATGGACTATAGCCCACCAGGCTCCTCTGTTCATGGGATTCTCCAGGCAAGAATCCTGGAGAGGGTTGCTATGTCCTCCTCCAGGGGATCTTCCCAACCCAGGGACTGAACACCTGTATCTCCTGTGTCTGCCAATGGTCAATCAGTTTTAGCCAGTCAATTGACAGACTGTCGGCTATAGGAGATTTGAAACTTAGGATGAAAGTCTATGCTCACCAAACCAATTCAGCAGGGTTTTGCTTGCTTGTTTTCTTGAGAGACCAAGAGATGGGCTAATATAACACAACCTGAGGCTGTGCCACAAAAGTGAACTCAATCCACTGGCTAAACCAGAAGACAGATTGATAGGCATCTAGTGACCGGAAAACATGCTGGTTCCTTGCAACTTAGCCATGATTCCTTGGGGCTTTGAGAAAGCAGGCTGCAATATGCTCACTTCCCTTCTGGCAGTACCAAAACCTTGTCTCGAAGCAGTGACAATTCTGGGCCTAAAACAGCTGGGAGGATCTTGACAGGCTTATCTCCTCCAGCTCCTGGGATGTCTCCTGCTAGCTGTCAAGATTGAGATCACCAAGACAATTCTCTCAATTACCTCCTTGGCAGGCGATCACACCAGAGCAGCGCATTCTCCACCTCGAACCCAGCAGCCTCCTGTCCCCATGCAGACAGCACATTGTCCTGGCAGAGCCCAACTCCAGAGGTGTGGGGCTCCTGAAGGCATTCATGCGGTTCCTGCATGAATATGGTTGGTTCCTCCATGTGACTGGTCACCACAACCACGTGTGGGCTGTGTTTGAGCAGCCCCATAGCTCCAGAACACTTGGCTAAGCGGATAATATTCCAGCAGGCACCTGGAATTCCAGTCAGCCTCCCTCCAGGCACACAGCCTACACTTAACTTATGTAAGAGAAATGGACAGCAGCCAGAAGTTACTAAGGGCCTATTAGATGTCAGTGTCTGGGACAGAAATGAAGGTCTCAGAGCTGTCTACCAGTCCCTATTGCTGATTTCCTAAGTGCTCCTTTAGGGAACCACTCAAATTCTTCCAAGCTTATATAGGACTGATGCTGAAGCTGGAGCTCCAATACTTTGGCCACCTGATGTGAAGAGCTGACTTATTGTTAAAGACCCCGATTATGGAAAAGATTGAGGGCAGAAGGAGAAGGGGGTGACAGAGGATGAGATGGTTGGATGACATCGTCAACTCAATGGACATGAGTTTGAGCAAACCCCAGGAGATAGTGACAGACAGGGAAGTCTGGTGTGCTGCGGTCCATGGGGTCACAAAGAGTTGGACACAACTGAGCGACTGAACAACAATATAATGAAATGATACAGGATGAGTATGTACTTCAACCAAAATAGGCCCATAAGAGAAGGCAGCCTCAAAAATGTCACATACTATGGATTCTACTCATCTGAGGCTCAAAAAGACAAAATTATAGTGATGGGAGACAGATCAGTGGTTGCCAGGGGCTATGGGTGGAAGGCAGGAGCTTTACAGAAATAAAGGAACACGTGTGTGTCCTGATTATGAGGGTGATTACAAGCAGCTATGCATGTGCTAAAATTCCTAGAACTGCACACAAAAAAAGCGGGGAGCCCATCTTACTGTTAAGATGTGGGCTTCCCTGGTGGCTTAACAGTAGAAAATCTGCCTACAATGCAGCAGCCACAGGCGATCTGGGATTGGTCCCTGGGTCAGGAAGATCCCCTGGAGGAGGTCATGGAGACCCACTCCAGTATTCTTACCTGGAGAATCCCATGGACTAAGGAGCCTGATGGGCTATAGTCCATGGGGTCGCAAACACTGAATCGACGTAGCACACACATATGCAAGGTAAAAAATAAAAATGTGTAAAAGACCCATGAATAGGTTTTCTTCCAGAAAATGACTTTTCTGCATGTTTTTTTTCTAATTTGAGTCATACTTAGAATACTATTGATTATCTCACACATTTCAATGGTTACAATTGCAGGAGAGATGAAATAACACATTAAAATGATTTTAGAGTAGAAAGGACAGGGAAGATGTCATAGGCCTGGTAGTGCTTGGAGAAAGAAGTCCAATTAGGCTTTACAACCTCCTGTTAGACAAGGGTTTGAGGGCCTGGGTGCCCCCAAGCCCTGCAGCCAAGGGCCACTGCCCTTGGAACTTCATTTCCTTCAAGTTTGGAAAGAGGCATCAAAGAGGGGATTATTTCTTTGTGCCCTTCAATGCTATTTCACAATTCCTTAAGTGCACAGACCCATAATTGAGAGTTAGTTGTTTTTCTTTAATACTTAAAATAGAACAAGTTTGTCGTTTAAAACCGAAAGTACTAAGGTTATGAATGAAAGCTGATGAAATTCTGGTCTTGTGGGAAATTCCACTTTCTGACAGTCTTAATAGTGCCTCTGACAAAGGAAAACACGATGACTCCGCTTCTGAAGAGCAGGGTGCAAAAAACCTCAACCAGCACTCCTCAAAGCCCGGAGAAGCCTGCGTCATCCACAAGCTTGACTAAGCCCCGTCCTGTGAATTGATCAGGGAGAGGCTAACTGTTTGGAAAGCTGCGGCGTATTTTTCAGCAGTGTCTCATGAGGCAGACTGGGAGTGGCTGTGGAAAGATGATGAGATTCGACACACAGGATGTTCACCAGACAACATTTTTAAAATACACCCTTCACCTACCGCCATATTAGCGATTTAGACAGATCTTGGAAAATTACACATATACACTCTCCACCACTCTCCACCAGAACCACATCTTCCTATGCATTTCTTTCTCATGAATTTAGTGCAAGCCCCCATGAGCTGCCACCCTCCAGCCTGCAATTCAATTGAAGTAACCTCCAGGAATGTCCTAATTACAGCTGGGCACCACTAGTACATTAGAGGCTTAAATAAAAGTCTCTGGACTTGAACCTGCAGAGATTTCCAATAATAAAAGGTACTTAGGAAGTTTTGATAAAGCACCAGTCAACCCTAACACTTAAAAGGGAAAAACCATTGCAGCTCAAAATTCAACCCTTGTGCAAAACTCTGAGGGTGAGGCAGCAAAAGGCACCACCTCAGCAAAAAAGAAAGAGCAAAAGAGGAAGCAAAGACAAAGGAAAAACATGTACTCCACAAATTACTCACATAAATCAGTGTAGGCAGACTACAATTATTTTTAAAGGAAGAAAACCCTTAAAGACAAATTCATAGAAAACCTACAATTACTCCTTTACCAGGGAAAAATGTCACAACAACAAGGAGATATGTTAATAAGTGGTCAACCACTGCCTTTGTTCCAACCAAATCCTTCCATGTCAGCAGGAGGAAATCTGAAAATCAAGGCTGACGCTGGTATGACCCATGGGTAGAACCTGGAATAGGGGCCACCTGGGCCACCTCCCAGTTTGGCTGGGGTAGGAGAATGGGGCTTCCCTGGTGGCTCAGACAGTAAAGTGTCTGCCTGCAGTGCAGGAGACCCGGGTTCTATCCCTGGGTTGGGAAGATCCCCTGGAGAAGGAAATGGCAACCCACTCCAGTATTCACGCCTGGAAAATTCCATGGACAGAGGAGCCTGGTAGGCTACAGTCCATCAGGTTGCAAAGAGTCGGACACAACTGAGCGACTTCACTTCAGGGGGATGGGAAAGGAGCCTCTGGTGCTCTACTTAGAGTGTTTCTTTCATTATCTCACTCCAAAGGCATTCCACACTCCAAACAGCTGTTCCTACGAAAGTGAAAGTGAAAGTCACTCAGTCGTGTCCGACTCTTTGCGACCCCATGGACTATACAGTCCATGGAATTCTCCAGGCCAGAATACTGGAGTGGGTAGCCTTTCTCTTCTCCAGGGGATCTTCCCAACCCAGGGATTGAACCCAGGTATCCCACATTGCAGACGGCTTCTTTACCAGCTGAGCCACAAGGGAAGCCCAGATGTTCCTATGTGTTGAATCAGTTCCCCAAGGTCACCAGATAGAGATCATAGGGAATGTGGGATTCAGCTCTGGTCCCTTAACAGCCTGCAGCCATGAATAAATCCAGGATGCTGGGAAGAGTCTCAAACGTCACATAGGAATGAAAGTTGAAAACTGTCTTCAAAGGAATTCCTCAAGTAACGCAACCCTCCATATATAAAAGCAACAGCAGGCTCAGATTAAAGGACTCAGGAAAGAGAGTTATTTTCAGAAATAAAAATCCTTGTCCCTCCCTCTTGGCTAGGGCAGCAGAGAGAAAAGAAACACCTGGCATGGAACCCATCTGGGCCACAAGGAGCAATGGTCAGGCACAAGCCCCAGAGCTGCTCCCTCTTGGGTTCTGACATTTTAACAGGGGTCCACCCTATGAGAAATGATGTCAGGAGTGGTTTATGTGGACTCACGTGTGCCACTCATTCATCCATTCACTGCTTATTGAGGACCTATTAAGTGCCAAGGGCTTCAGAGATGCTGGGGATGGAGCAAGGTGCCAGCCACAAGGGTCTTCTCAGATCTATTCCCTGCCTTTCCCCTGCTGTGTTTTTGGCGACAGGGATAACCTCTGCAGGCTATATGTTTCCCTGGGGGCAGCCTTGACAACTGGCTCGTAGCTGGCTCCAGCCAATGGGAGCACTGGGGGGAGCTGGAGGCCAGAGGGCAGGAGAGCTTGCTTCTCTGATGACTGCCTCCCTCTCCCTCTCCTCTCCCTCAGGTGGTGCCTCCAGCAGCGATGGGATCTCCTCCAAATCACCACCTCCAACCCAGGTTCCCTTCTCTTTCTAACCTCTGGGTTTCCCTGAGGTGGTCTAGTTGACCTTTCCACTCTTCCTAAACCCAGGTACCTAGTTCCCCATATTCAATTCCCTCTCTCAATCCACCCTGTTTTCCTGATTGGATTCTGACTCCTACAGGCATTGAACACGACTCACCAGATCCTCGCCTTCTTAGAACTTCCATTCCAGTGGGGGGAAACCCAAAGGGCAAGAAAACAACGAAATAAACCAAGAAATAATAGTTCTTGGTTGTGTTCAGGGCTATGAAGAAATCAGCAGCAAAGTGGCAGGAGTCGGGGGCACAGGGTGTATCAAATGGCAAAGACACAACTCCCCAAGATCTGAAGAATGCAGTAGAATCCACCCATGAAAGGAGGGGAAGAGCACTCAGGCAGAGGAAAGAAAACAAAAGTACAAGTGTTAGCCGCTCAACTGTGTCTGACTCAAAGACCCCATGGACTGTAGCCTGCCAGGCTCCTCTGTCCAAGGAATTCTCCAGGTGAGAAGACTGGAGTGGGTAGCCATTCTTTTCTCCAAGGGATCTTCCTGACCCAGGGATCAAACCCACGTCACTTACATTGCAGGCAGATTCTTTACTGTTTGAGCCACCAGGGAGGCCCAAACAGCATGTCAAAGGTTGAGGTGCAACAACCAGTGTGGTGTGTGTTCAGAGTCAGAATCACTTTGGCCAAGGTCTAGACAAGGTCCCTTACTTGTCCATAGAGATAGAGATTCTCAAATCCCCCTCCTTCAAATTGCTTCCTGCCCAGATACGTTACCCCTTCCAAGAGACAAATAACCCTTGTCCCAGCCAGCCTGCACAAAGAAGGACAGAGGGGACAGCCACAGCTCCTGAAGTGTGGGTTTTGGCCCCCCTGATGACAGCTCCAATGCGTTCTGAGGTCAAAGGGGAGGAGAGGTTAACACGTGTGTGCATAGCAGCCTGTCACTCAAAGGTCTTAATGATCCCTCCCTCCCTCAACCATTTTGGAAAGTTGCCAGCAGAAAGATAAGCGCACATCAGCATACCCCCACATGCTGAGGTGGTCCACCAGACTGTCTAGACTCTGGGGCTGAGACTCTCTCCCGTGCCTCCTTGGACTAGCAGAGCGCTGCAAGTTTCCATGCTTTGCTCTGCTTCTCAGTTCTTTCTCTGCTCCATCAGCCAGGCTCTCTCTCATTTTCTCAAAGTGGCAAATGTATGCTGCCAAGCAAAGCTGAAGGAAAGGAGAAAATAGAAATGTAGTCCCCATCGTGCCTTCTTCCCTGAAATGCTACTAATCTGGCATTTAGGTTGTTTGCCCCTTTAATCAGAATGCCATTAAGAAATCTCTGCCGGGTTTCTGTACACAGTTTTTCTCTAATGAAGCATCAAATCTCTTTCACAAATAATAGCTGTGTCACATCCAAGCACTCTGGCCCCCGCCAGCCAGCGGGGCTGCGATCCCCCGCAAATGCAGTGCCTCTTTCGGGGCTGTTCCTTCCAGAATGGCCTGCCATCCGGGCCCTTGAGTCAAAGTCTGGAACCTGTCTGGCTCTGGCAACTTGGAGAGACAAGAGCAACCAGCGGTTTTCAAGGAGACAGTGCTGTGTCCCCAGCATTTGACATAGCATCTTGGAAAGTGACCCTTTATGAATATACTTTTGAATGTCCACATCTCTCCTGGTTGCAACTCTGGGTCCAAATCTGCCCCCCAGCGAAGAGACTTGTAAATCCTGGACTGAACCCCTGGAGAATGAGGGTGGACATGGTCAGAAATAATCCGTAATGAGGTGCCCCAGGAGCAATCAGTGCGGGTCACAGCAGGGCCCTGCTAAGCATGACATTTAGCCATGCCCAGAGGCCATGGATGTGAGAGTTGGACTGTGAAGAAGGCTGAGTGCTGAAGAATTGATGCTTTTGAACTGTGGTGTTGGAGAAGACTCTTGAGAGTCCCTTGGACTGCAAGGAGATCCAACCAGTCCATTCTGAAGGAGATCAGCCCTGGGATTTCTTTGGAAGGAATGATGCTAAAGCTGAAACTCCAATACTTTGGCCACCTCATGCGAAGAGTTGACTCACTGGAAAAGACTCTGATGCTGGGAGGGATTGGGGGCAGGAGGAGAAGGGGACGACAGAGGATGAGATGGCTGGATGGCATCACTGACTCGATGGACGTGAGTCTGAGTGAACTCTGGGAGTTGGTGATAGACAGGGAGGGCTGGCGTGCTGCGATTCATGGGGTCGCAAAGAGTCGGACACGACTCAGCGACTGAACTGAACTGAACTGAGAGGCCATGGTTTCCAAGTACACGTTGATATGCTTCTCTTGGAAGGCAATGTGGCGACAGCTATCTAAGTTTAAGATGTACATACCCTGGCACCCATCAATGACACTCATTGGGGATTATGCCGTAGATAAACTGGCACACATGTGCAAAAAAAAAAAAGTAAGACGGTACTTGCTATAGGATTGTTTATTACAGCAAAAGATTACAAACAACCATGAGGTCTCTGAACAAGGGGCTGGCTGATTGCGTATATTCTGATATACCAATACAATGGAAAACTATGCAGCTGTTAAAAAGGATAGGTATAGAAATCCTGCTGTGAACAGATCATTAATTGTACCATTTGCAGAGACGAGGATAGATCTAGAAATCGTCATACAGAGTGCATTAAATCAGAAAGAGAAAAACAAATATTGTATATTAATGCATATATGTGGAATCTAGAAAAGGGGTATAGATGAACGTATTTGCAGAGCAGAAATCGAGACACAGATGTACAGGAAAAACGTACGGACACCAAGTGGGGAGAGAGAGGATGGGATGAATTCAGAGATTGGGACTGACATACCTATATACACTAGAATGTATAAAATAGATAACTAATGAGAACAGACTGCACAGCACAGAAAACTCTACTTAGTGCTCTCTGGTGACCTAAACGGGAAGGAAATTCAAAAAAGAGGGGATATATGTATATGGGTGGATGATTCACTTTGCTTTTCAGTAGAAACTAACACAACCCTATAAAGTAACTATACGCCAATAAAAATTTTTACAAATGAAATTTAGTATTGTGAAATGAGCTATCATTTGTGTTTTCCAAAATAGGCAGTTATACATATATACACATGTATGCGTGCACATATGTTTATGTACGCATCGATTCTCACTAGAAGGGTACACTAGAAAATAAGGATGAACCCAGCTTCCACCTCTGGGAAGAATGGGGAAATGGAACACTAGAAACCAGGGGTGAAGACGTATTTTTCAGTAGTTTTTTTTTTTTCTTTACAAGTACAATTCCTCTCTTAAAAATATTTTTTTTAAAAAAAAAGCAAATGCAATGCTCCCTGAGGCTTTGGTGACTAAAACAGAGAAATCATTCATTGGAAGTTGGGGTAGACAGGATAACCGTCTCCCAGAGACATCCACATCTTAATCCCCAGACACTGTGGACGTTACCTTCCACGACCAAAGGGCCTTTGCTGGTGTGATGAAATTAAGGCTCTGAAGATGAGGAGAGGGTCCTGGACTATCCAGGTGGACATTAATGAAATCACAGAGTTCTTATTAAAGGAAAGCAGGAGGCTCAGAGCCGGAGAAGGAGATGTGACAACAGGAACAGAGGTCAGAAGAACGTGAGGAAGGGGCCATGAGTCAAGAAATGCAGGAGGCATCTAGACGCTGAAAAAGCAAGGAAAAGGATTCTCCCCATGAGCCTCCAGCCTCGCCAGCACCTTGATTCTAACTCAGTGAGACAGATTCTAGCCTTTAAACTTCCAGCATGGTGAGATAATAAATTTGTGCTAAGACATTAAATTTGTGGTAATTTGCTATAGCAGTGATGGTAAACTAATACAGACGCATACCTTTAAAACAGTCTAATTGATGTGTCAGAAGGGGGACAATCAGACAGGCTTACCACGAGTGGTGGCTCATTGGCCCTGACTGATCCTTCTGCTGGAGACAGGTTTTCCATAACTGTCAGTTACAATAAAGTCTGATGAATGACAAACATCTCCCTTAGTCAGCCTGCTACAGCAGCTGCCCCAGCCACACACACGAGTAAACTTAGCCTCCATCTGCCCTAATTGCTACTCTCTCAACAGGATGGCATCCCTCCCCTAACACGTGTCGATCCCACTTGTCAGGCAAGAGGAGAACAGATGAGAGGTCCTGCTTAACAGGAGTTATAAAACACAAGAAGAACGTCCAGAGGGCTCATGTGGAGAAAAACACAAAGCTCTTTCTGGGGCCCTGGTATAGCCCATTGTGAACCTGAACCTCCCTCTGCCTTGGAACCATTTGGCTGACTGCACCCAAGACATCTCAGGAGGATGTAGAATGTTTTATTGCTTCAGAAATTAAGACCACCCCCAACTGTGTAACTGAGGACCTAGTTTCTGCCAAGAAGACTTTGCCAAGATACAGAGGAAACTATGAGAGGTAAAGTGTGTAACCACAGCCTCTGGCTTCCAGAGAACCACAGAACCCAAGACAGAGTTCCATCATCTCTTGTCCCAAGAATAGAGTCCAAACAGGTGGCCCGGTCACACCCAACACAATGTAACGTGGAGCCAAATCGCGTGCCTCAATCCACATTTCACCTACAGGATGCTGTCACCTTAATTCTTAGATATCTTAAACACAAGATTATTAAAGAGCTAAAGATATAATAGCAAGAACCTCAGTGGAAACATTCTAGCTATTTTTTCCCCCTCTGTTTGAGGAACACAAGCCTTTATCATTTTCTTTCATTCAAGTGACAGCTTCACTCAAGCTCTGGGGTTGCAATGCACAGCTCTGCTGTTGCAGTGCACAGCTCTGCTCTGGTGATTTATAATCCATTGAATCATTGTCTCATTAAGTCAAAGGAGATTAGTATGTGAACCTATTTTGTAAACTGTGAAGTACTACACACAGGTCTGGTGGCAAGACTAGTTAAGCCCTAAATACACACAATTAATCTGGCGGCACACCAAGACAGATGGTAGACAGCCTTTACCTATGTGAAGAGGAGAAAAAAAAATAAAACCCATTTTCGTGTTCAGCCAGGTTGTATCTGCTCTCCCATTCCTCAGCCTCTTTATTGCCAGGATGATCTGACCACCACAGGTGTGGAGAAAGGAAAATGCGCTCCCTGTCTTTGTTAATTTCTCCTGTCTGGACTCCAAGAGGGGAACACAAATGAGGAGACTTGGGCATTCACTGGCCCCCAAATGAACGTACACAGTAGTCCCAGCAATGACACCAAGTGATGATGACTAACCCTCAGGGCAGCAAAATCGGTATCCATCCCAAAGGCCTTTGGCTTACCATTTCCTCCCAAGGCAGGCCCTCAAAGTTGTCGAAAAACAATTAGCAACATCTACTCATGATCCAAATCAGCAGCATGAATTTTCTCATAAGAATTCAACAACAACTGTAACCCAGTTCAGTTTGCAAACCAGAGAAAGCTTGTCAACAATGAGAACTAACTGGCTACAAATGCCCAAGAGTGAGGAGGAAGGCGCTCTCAGAGGGGCCATCAGAAATAATCAAGAGGACTTCCCTGCTGGTACAATGGATAGGAATCCACCTGCCAACGCTGGGCACAGGGGTTAGATACTGGTCCAGGTAGATTCCAGGAGCAATCAAGCCTGCGCAGCACAGCTGATGAAGCCCGTGTGCCCTAGAGCCCACGTTCCACAAGAGAAGCTGTGGCAACGAGAAGGCCACCCCACTCTCTGCAACTAGAGAAAGCCTGTGCACAGCAGTGAAGACGGAGCACAGGCAAAAACTAAAAAAAAAAAAAAAAACCCAAGAAGTGTATTAAATATGCATACTTAGGCACCATGAAATATCTTGTAATGAGTAACAGACATGTAACTCTACTGAAAAAAAAAAAAAAAATCCCCAGATGCTTTTAACACCCATCTGAGTTCAGGCCCTACAGAGTCAGGTGATCTGCCAAAGGTCCCCTCAACTAAGGCTCCCTGCCACCCCCTGCCTGACAGTTGGCAAGTCTAGAGAGGAGTGGGCCTCAGCATCCAGGCCTACCCTTTTCAGTGCCCACAAAGCCACAGCCACTCTGGGCTTCCACTGTGTACAGGCAGGGAGGACTGTCTGTAGGGGGTCCTCACCATGGGCAGCGATGATCCTCAATACCCACTCTCCAAGCACCAAAGAATCTGTACCCAGAGCTTCAGATGATGCTCCCATTTGAGGAGTAAAAAAGTTGTCTTTGAGCAACAGATGTGGCTGTTGTAGCTCTTTCCCCACGAATATCTGCCCTCCAGCGAGCTCTACAGTCACACAGGCTTATGCACAGGGGAGCCTGGGGGCTTTCTTATCATGCGCTTACAGAGCTTGAAGACTGTGATCATTTATACTGCCTGCTTTTGGGGTTGTGATATGGTCTACGTCTTCCAACTTTCACCCACCCCCACCCTCCTTACTGCTGCCACCCACATCCCTCATTTAAACATCATCGTAATGCTAGCTAGACGCTGCACCTGTTGAGTAAACATTCCTCCCAATCTGAAATTCTCCCTAAAGAGCCACATTTTAAGGCTTTCAGCGTGGGTCTTAAGGAACTGCCACTCTGGCAGCCCAAATGAGCAGCAAAGACCTCCCTTACCAACCCGGTGTCTGGATTTCCCATCTGGCCCATGCCTGGAGCCGCGTAACCCTCTGGCCCTCCTCCAGAGAGCCGCAAAATGTGATTTCATATTCTGGGTCCAAGTGGACGCTTTCTGAGAAGCCAGTGTAACCCATCAGGCTTTGGAAACGAGTTTAGGTTGTTTTTATACTTTCCATTACCCAGGTTGCTCTGGAATGCAGCTCCTGAGGGGTGCAGTCTGCCTTCCCGTCAAGGAGCTTAAGAAAAGGGGAAAATAAAGGAGACAATATCTGTGCCAGAGGCCTGGGGTCAGGAACGCAGAGCTGTCTGTTTCTGTGGTTCCCGGCCAGCCAGCCACCCTCCTCCATTTCCACAGTACTTGTGGATAGAGCAAACTGCGTGGGAAAGCAGAGACTTTCGTCCTGAAAGCTCAGTCGCAAACACCCCAGAGCTAGAAGGACCTCAAATTTCTTCTGCCTCGTCCTTGTCCATCAAACAGGTCCATTGCATCCTCCATGAAGCTGTGCACAGAGGTAAAAAAGCCACCGGAAAGGTAGGCAGAGCCCCGCTCACTTCCTCTGGCTCCTCTCCTAGGGCAGGGCTCCACCATCTCACACTGAGGCCCTGTGGAATTAGAAGAAACAAGCCCCTTGAGCTCAGGGCCTCATGCCCTCTCATTTCCTTGGCCAGGTATCCTTGCGCAGCATACAACAGGAGCAAGTATACGGTGCAATCCTGCCTCATCAAGGGAAAGCCACCTCCCCGGGCTCTGGAGAAAGAAAGAAACCTGGAAAAGTGCAGCTTTGGCTCTCATTACATTTTCTGGACTACTTCTGAAATCCAAAGTTCAGTTCAAATCCCAGTTCCATCACTGATCTGTTCTGTGACTTGGATCAGCTTATTTAACCTCTCTATTCCTTAACTCCTTCCCCATAAAATGGGGAAATGGTAGCACTTATTTAGTAGGACTGTCGAGAGGATTAAATGAGCACATGTATTTAAATCACTGTCTCATTATGTTATCAGATCAATTCCAAGAATCACATTTTCCAACATAGAATGATTATGAAGCCAAGATATATTTTACCTTCAATGAATATTTTAATACATACCTAATATAGCATTTTCTTCTATGCCTTCCATCCAAAAAAGCAGTTATTAAATTGGTGGTGCATCTTACTAAGCATTATATTTTAGAATCAGGGAAATAGAGGAAGGAAATATTTTCATGACCATTTCATGTACAGCAACAGATGCAATGTTCGTTCAAGACTCGCCCCTTCTTGGGGAATTCTGCAGCTTAGTTCCATGCCCCTGGGGAGAAAGGTGCCACCCTAGCCAGCACCTCCTTCCTTCCCCAACCCCTCCAGACCCTTTTCCATGCTCTCAAACCCAAACCCTGAGAAACCCTGCAGGAGGAACAGGGTGTCCAGTGGTTACCCACCCTGACTGCTCCCTGGGATCCTAGGGAGCTGGGCCACCCTAGAGGTTCTGATTTAATTAGTGGGAGTGTGCCTGTAAAGCTCCCCAGAGGATTCAAACAGAATGCAGTCAGGATTGAGAATTATGGCTCTACTTAGTCTCATCACCATATGATGTCTGAATCCACCCAGGCCTGGCAGTTAACAATAGCTGGCAGCCTCCTCCCTAATTCCAGGAGAATGGAAGCGATCACTAACTTAGGTCACAAAACACTACAAAAAAAGACAGGCTCTTTCTCAGGCAGAGCCTTTGTTGTTTTGAGATGAGGTTAAGTCCTTAAAGGCATTTTTAAACTCAGAAATGAGGAAACCTACCCTAAAAAAAAAAAAAAAAAAGAAAGATTCCTTCTTTCTAGCCAGCTAAGCTGAGATACCTGGGTATTAACCTACTTTGAATTTCGTAGAATCTTTTGACTTACAAATGATCTAATTCTCCAAATCAACCATGCTGAGAATGCGAGATAACTTTAATGCTGGCTGGATGCCATAAAAAACGGTGAATAGTAAGGATAATTGTTAGAGGCCAATTTCTTCTAACATGTTAGGTAAATCGGTTTCCAGGTAAACTCGATCCACTTTTGAGGGGTTCAGCCTTCCCTCTTCGGAGAATGCAAAGGCACCCCACTCCAGTACTCTTGCCTGGAAAATCCCATGGATGGAGGAGCCTGGAAGGCTGCAGTCCATGGGGTCGCTAAGAGTCGGACATGACTGAGCGACTTCACTTTCACTTTTCACTTTCATGCATTGGAGAAGGAAATGGCAACCCACTCCAGTGTTCTTGCCTGGAGAATCCCAGGGATGGGGGAGCCTGGTGGGCGGCTGTCTATGGGGCCGCAGAGTCAGACATGACTGAAGAGACTTAGCAGCAGCAGCAGCCTTCCCTCTTGCATCCATGCCAAGCTTTTCTTTCTATAACACACCTTGTTTCCCCTCCATGTTCTCTTTTCAGAGCTACACTCCAGCAAATTATAAACGTTACTCATTTCACTGACCACAGAGATACTACCCAACATTGGAGAATTAGTATGAGCTAGCTTCAACTGCACTTTAATTGACCCCCTAGAGGGGGTGTGCATACAATTCCACGTGTATCCAACATTAGAAACTCTGTGATTGGGCAATAAATGTTTAATTCTCTGAGAAATTGGCAAAAGCTACACGAGTCATCCAAGATGCTTTTAAATCACAATAATGGGAGCATCTCACAACAGCTTAATGTTTTCAGCCGGTCAGAAGGCAGAGTCCCAGACAGCCAGGAGAGCTCGGTGGCAAATCAAAGCCAATTAAAGTCAGGCAGGGTGGCCTCTCATCCCGGATTCCAAGGCCTGGGAGCGAGGATGCAAAGGGCCAAGTGGAGAAGAGCTGCTGAAGGCACACTGAGCCAGGAGGAGGGTTGGGTCCTGCCTGTACTTTCCCACTGAACGTCCTTGTCACGGTCGCCGGGAGGCAGGTCATAGCAGACCTGGGATTCAGTCCTGCTCCCTCTGATTTCCAAGCCTCTTTCTACAAAACGGTGGGGCAACTTGCTCCCCATCCACAGATCCAGACCTGGGGAACACGGTGTTTCCATGATTCCAGGAGCTCCTGGTTGAGAATTCTGGTTTTTTGCACGTTTGTATTGCTCCCCACCTACACTGCTCCTTAAGCAACAATGTCCTGTGACCAATCTTGTGTATAAACCCTCATTCCACCACTGAGAAGCTGTGTGACCTTGGGCAAGTTATCTAGCCTCTCTGACCTCAATTTGTTCATCTTCGAAATGGAAACGATAATACCCAGTATGCTGCAAACATTAAATGAGTTCATTTACAGTGATGGATTACTGCTGTTACCTTCACTAGCTCTGTCTTTCACTGCTCCATTATTTACCTTTTCAAAGGAAAGTGTCTTGTAAACCCCTAGAAGGCAAGTTTTGCTTTTCTTTTATCCCCTTAGGGCCTAGTTCACTGTAGGTGCTTAATAATCATTGTCTTATTCTATATTTGGAAATCTAATGAGGTTATTTTTCTAAACTGAAGGGACTTTTTTTTTTTTTAAAGTTTGCATTTTTATTTTATTTAATTAATTAATATCTTTATTTTGGCTGCGCCTCAGCATGGCAGGCAGAATCTTAGTCTGCCAATCAGGGATTGAACCAGTGGCCCCTGCAGCAGAAGTATGGACTCTTAGCCACTGGTCTGTCAGGGAATTCCCTAGGGACGTCTAACAAACTTCTACTACTAAAGCCAACTGTAAACCCCATCCTATAAAAATCCACAAGAGAGGTAAGTCAGTCGAAATCTTAGGTTGCCACTAGGCCCCCACAACTTTCCAGTGTGGACCAAAGAAGGCAACATTCCCTCCAATACTAGGCTCTACCTGCCACTCAGTGTGACCTCCAGACCAGGGGGATCGGCACTCCCTGGGCGCTGCATAGAAATGCCAATGCTTGGGCCCACCCATAAAAGCTGGGGCTGAAAGACAGAAGCTATTGCAACAAGGTAACAAGACAACCTTTATAAGACTTATGAAGCTGTGGACCGCAAGTTCGACACCCTGGCTACACATCAAAATCACCTGAGAGAGACTGTAAAGATACTAAGGAGCAGGTCCCACTCCCAGAGAGTCTGATTTAATTGTTATGGTGGGGGGGGGGGGGGGGGGGGGGGGGGGGTGTGGATGGCCCAGGCACTGGGATTTTCAAAAGTTCCCTGATGTGCTCTGACATAGAACTCTCCTCCTTGGTCCACACCATACCACCAAAATGTCTTGGCCGCACAGCTTTCTATTTAAACAACTGGCTTCTAAAAATCTCAATTTCAGGACTTCAAAGACTAGCTGTAAAACCCTGGGCAATAGAATTTTAGCAAACACTTATATAATACCTACTATATTCCAGGAACCGTTTTAAGTATTAATATATGTTAACCAAAGAGTTTTATCTGTTAGCAACCCTAAGGTACAAGTACTCATACTGTCCACATTTAATATATGAAAAAACTAAGGAACAAAGAGGCTGAGTAACTTATCCAACCTAGCAAATGCAGACTCTGAGCCCACGTGGTCTGTGCTCTTAACCATTATGCTAATACTGTTTCTTTATCAGCAATAATACTGAGAATTATACTCACTCAGTCTATTCATTTTCAGATCTATTGACTCCAACACATTATTAGCTTTTAATATTATATTAATTTATCATCCTTTCTTATCTTTCATGTCAGAGATAAGACTGGCAGTTGTCTTCATGCCTGGATCCAAAGAAATAACAAAATAAACACTTCAGTCTAATGCTAAGGAATCAATGGGACATATTGATGGGCCAAAGGGCCATAAAGGATCTACGAAATCACACCTCATTTGCCCTTCTCACAGAGCTGGACTACCTCATACTCAGAAATATAGGAAGGGGAAAAGGTAGAAGGGAATGTGGGAAAGAGAAAGAATGAGGCCACCATCTTTACCCTGTGAGAATCTTCCTCAACTAAGGAGTTATCTTAGAATGACTGAATGTTATTAGCAAGGGACTGAAAAAAATAATATTCTCCTGCCATCTGTTATGCCTTAGAAATAGCTAACAAGCATGTCTTAGAGACTCTGAGGTCTCTGGAGATGACCCCACTCAGGTCCCTCATTTGCAGTGAGTCACATCTCTGTCTTCACCCCCACAGGAGAAGGAACCTGAGTACTAGGGTCTCCACGCCTTCTCTCCCCCAATCCTTCAGATCCCAGCATTCAGTCCCTGAGGCCAGGAGCAGGGAATACTGACAGCCAGCTGGAGAAGGGCTCTCTCCTTGTTTGCTTGGTTCTTCCAGACAGGGTCTTTGCTGCGATGGTAAAACGACATCGGGAGGACACTTTGCGGTAGGTACACGGTCAAAGAAATATTTGCCTTTGTCTTAAGTCACCCAGAGGTGAGTTACTGGTTGGAGCTGCCTGATCTGGTTCTTCTGGTCCCTGAAGAATTAGTACTTGAATCCAGCACAGCCCCAAGAAATCAACCTTTGCCCAAAGGGAACGCAGCTACTTAAAGATGTCACTCCTGCTTTTCTGGTTCTAAAATGAGTGGTAGGGTAATTTCCAGAAATACCAATTTATGTTTGTGCTCCCTATGGGCTGCTCATATCTAGCAAATGGATTTTAGGGGAGAATTTTTGTAGAAGGGAAAATATAGGTAGCTTGATGACAAAGGCTTTTCTGGTTCATTGGGGTTCATGGAAGAGATGGTGGTGGAGAAGACCTTTGGGAGCACCACGGAAGAGAGGTAGGAGAAGACGAAGGAGAAGGTAAGCAAGAGATTCACAGCCTCCTGGTGGCAGTGAGACAGCAAGAGCTCAGACAGGGTGGCTTCATGGTCCCCTGGTGAGGATGTACCACTGGTACAAGTTCCATGTCTGTCCAGAGACTCCTACTCCCATGCTCCTACGGCAGCACAGGTGAGGCCGAGGCCCAAACCCAAAGAAACTCGATGTCACAACAATTTCAGCAAGGACCAGGTGGGCATACATTAGTAACCAGAAGCCTGTGACTGGGTGTCTCCTTAGACCCAACAGCTTTGGCCAACCCAGAGGAGGGGCAACTCCTCCCGGTAAACACGTGGAGGAAAATTTGGTCACATTTCAGTTGGTTAGGAGATTAAAAATTAGAAATGATTTTGTTTGTACACCCACATTGGTAAACTGAGTCACCCACTACAAGTGCTAGTTACAGATTAACCAACATGTCCACTTCCCGCCTTGAAAATTTCCATCCATCAGGTCCAGCTACAGAGCTGTGTCTTTCATGGAGCCCTCCCTTATCCCAAGCTTATAAGGTTCTCTCCTTCTGACTATGCCACGCAAACCATAAGTAACACTCCACCTCGTGTAAATGTGGCATTATTTCTGTGACTTCAACTCAGTTCACCACTACTTCCAAACTCCTGGAAGGCAGAGCCCATGACATCATTTTTTCTCCTTCTCGGCCTAGCAAAAGGCTAGGCCTAGGGCAGACAATCAACAAGCCCTAGGCTGATGGAAGGAACAGAACCCTGCTCAAAACTTGAACAGAAGGTTCTCTTTGGAAAGTGAGCTGGGGCGGTGTGGCCCTGAAAGATTTGGTCCTTTTCTCAAAAGAAGCTGGGTTCTTGCAGACCCCAGAGACTGACAGGGCTGCTGTACCTTAAATGCAGCATTAGGGGAAACGTCATTACCTCCCTCCTCTAATTGCCCAGAGAGTTAAACCACAGGTAGACCTCATCTGGACACGGGCAGGCTGTGGGCAAAGCCAAGTACAATTCCCACAGTAAATGGGAATTTAAATGTTTAAAGCCCCTTCTCAAAGGGAAGTCCAACCACCACCACCTAAAGGACCTTCCCTCCCATCCCTTGCCCCTCTGCAGCTCCAACCTCCTGTTTGATGCAAAGACTCCAGAGCCACCTGAGGCACAGATACCCCTAACTGGGTCTCCAAGATAGAACACATTCAGGCAGAGAATGAAGACTTCAAAGAAGACATGGTAAAGGCAGATGTTAGCTCACCTCTGCAACAGCTTTTGGAGGAATACCTCCAGTGACTGCTCAAAACGCGGAGGGGGAGCCCTCCAGGTGAAGGGCCCAGGAGTTGGTCAGGCAAATAGAAAGCAGGTGTATCCAGGGCTGTCTGGACAAGGCCTCCTCCTCTTTCTAAGGGGTCTATCAGCACAAGAACATGGTCAACACTGTTTAGCTCTGAGTCTGTGTTTGTCAAACGAGGACAATTAACAACCACAAGAGGCTTTCTCATGGATGATCTTGCCAAATTCCTCAAAAATCTCAAGGCGTGGAAAAGAGAAGACAGGGGCCACATCTGCCCACCCCAGGCTACACTGTCTGGGCCTAGCCCAGTGTCAGCACATGACAGACACTCAACAAATATCAGCAGAAAAAAATAAACATTCCCATTTTAGCAATGAAGACATTTTACCTTCTAAGCTTAAACGACTTACCCAAGGTCACAGAGCAAATCAGGAAACTTACTTGCCATTTTTACTCAGAGACCTAGGTAGTTATATTCTTGAAGCTGTGACGAGGAGGAGGGAGGGGAGGAGGATGCTAATGGTGGTCTCCGCAGCAAATGTACCCAGTGATGGTGATGTACAGGCCCTAGAGGTACTTTTATCATGTAACTCATATAATCCCCACAGCAACCCTATAAAACAGGTCCTGGTATGCTCCCCATGTACAGAGAAGGAAAATGAGGTCTGATAAATACAAATAACCTGTCTAAGGTCACTAGGCAAGGAGGCGACAGAGGCTGTACTTTAAGCAATGGCTCCATCGACAGCTGCTGCATCAGGCAACCTGGGTTCAAATCTCATGATTTAGAATCCTGCGCTCTTTTTCCTACTTCACTCTGTTCTCCTCTTGCCAAAGACCACTGTGGTTCAAGATCCCAAGGAGGAAGGCCCCAGAAGTGACTGCTGCTTGGAAGCCAACATGGGGTGTGATATTAGGACTGTGAGCATGGCGAGTGAGAGCCAGAAGTTACCAGCGAGCAATGCTTCCCAGACTTCACTGTGCCCACCGACCAGCTGGAGAACTTGTTAAAACACAAAAGGTTTGGCCGTCCCCACAGAATTCTGAGTTGGGGAGCTGGGGTGGAGCCTGAGAATCCGCATTTCCAACAAGTCACTGAGTGATACTGCTACACAGACCACACTTTGAGTAGCACCACGTTCAAGATCACATCTGTCAGAATCTGAGATGAGAAGGAGAATGCTGATGGTAGTATCAGCACTGCCTAAGACAGGACCTAAGACAGAGTCTGGGATCAGAGAGGCTGACTACTTTGCTCAAGGTCACCCAGCATGTTAGTGACAGAGTTGGGACCAAGTGTCCTGATGCTTAGTTCATACTTTTTTCCTACTGAACCAGGCTTACTTCCAAACAGCAACAATCATAATCTTTTTATTACTTCTAGTTCTTTCTGAATACCAAGTGCTTTTCCTATTTCATCTCCTTTATCTTTACAATCAGCCTTTGAGGTTGGGTGGGGGCAGTGGTCAAGATTTACAGAAGAAGAAAGGAAGGGCAAAAAATTAACCAATACAATAAAAATTGGCTCAAGATCACAGGCCAAGGTGCAGAACTGTATCCCACCTGGTTCGGTCCAACTCAGAGCAGCTTCTCCTTAGGCCTCCTCAAGCTCTCAGAAGGGAAGCCTTCTCCACCAAGAGCTGAATGGGAGATTCCACACCGCCACTTAGCTAGCAGGAAGGAGGGCCCCCAAAGACTAGAGTAAAATTAAAATAATACGACAGTGAACAAAACTTTTTTAATGTTTAAAAAAAATTACGGCTAGGAAGAGAGCTAGAGGAAAGACGCTGGAGTCCCAACCACTCAAAGACTACTTATCCTTCTCTTTCCAAAACCTTTTTCAGGGGTTGAAGGCCTGGGTCCACGTCTGACACCCCACACAGCCCTGTAAATCCTGTCCCTAAGAGTCCTGGCTCTCCGCAAATAAATTTAATAGGCTGCAAACTCTAAATGGGTGATTACAATCTATAAAGCAGCCCATAAAATGACATCACGGGGATTCATATTTATTCTCTCCCACCAATTTCCACTATAAATTTGCCCAGTTTATGAGTCAACATAGTTTTTTCTGCTCTGTGCCCAGGCACAAAGCTCGTCTAAAGGAAGAAACATCTGTCCGAGTTGCCTGGAGTTCATTTCAGTTTCAGCGGTTCCCTGGCCTGCCAGGACACACATGGCAGGAACCTGCAAGGAAGCTCTCAAAACTCCAAAGGCTCCAGCACCTCTGTAGACATGCACTGAACCATGCTAAACTGCAGGCTGGAGCTGGGTCTTGAGCCAACAAGATGGGGATAGGTCCTGCCCTCAGGGAACTTGTGAAGGGTCAGAAGGAGGAAAGGAAGGGGAAAACAGACATCAAATGTCAAACAAGCAAACAAACTAAAACCTAACACATAGTAATTCATGAGGTCCTACAAAGGAAAAGTTCAGCAAGCTGAGGGGTATGGAATGAGAGATGCCGTCTTGGCCTGGTAAGGGATGAAGCTCATGAAGAATGAACAAGAGGGAGCTAGGCCAAAGGTGCAGATAGAAAAGGAGAAGAGACATTCTGAGTACAGGGATTCATGTGCATAGAGGCTGGTTTTTTTTTTTTCTTTTTTCCGCTTGTGGGATCTTAGATCCCCCTGCAGTGGAAGTGCAGAATCCTAACTACTGACTGCCAGAGAACTCGAGGCCAGTTGTATTTTGTTTTGAAGTTGTATTATGAGAAGCACATAGAGAATGACAAAAGTTCTGGAGCAGGAAATACGTGCTAAGGAGACTGGATTTTCAGTACAAGGGGGGCACATGAAGAGCTTCCTAAAGGGAATTAACATTATTAGAAAACCATTTTTACTTTTTTTACTTTGTAATGTAAGTTTCCATGTGACTCTTTCCATACATCTTCCCCTCTCCTCCCCTCTCTCCATGTCCATAAGTCTGTTCTCTATGTCTGTTTCTCCATTGCTGCCCTGTAAATAAATTCTTCAATACCATTTTTCTAGATTCCATATATGTGTGTTGAAAACCATTTTTAGAAACGTCCCCTGGCCTCTGTTGGAAAAATGGATTGGACGGGGATGGGGTTGTGATGAAGAGGGAATGTCATGTTAGATCATGATCACAGTTATCAACACAAGAAGTGATGGTGGCCTGAACTAGGTGAGGAGCAAATGGACCACAGAGACACCTAGGAGGTTGGGCTGATTGGGGTCAGCCTCAACTTGGGCTCCGTTGGTGCTCAGCACGACACAGGGCACAGCTCCAGGGAGTCGCACAAGAGCTAAATGGCCATCAGTGACTTGTAACATACTTTGAATGCAATCTCATTAGAGTTGGATTCTAATCCAGAGTCACAGCTGGAAACCACTCAGCAGCCAGTTTTGGTACTGAGTCAAGTGACCACCTATCCAGGCCACCATGGCACTTGTATGGCCAATCCAAGCAGTCCCTAAGCCAGGTGAAACTCTCAGCTTGCAAAACGAAGAGGAAGAACCGCCCTCCTGCTATTAAACCCAGGCTCTGTTACTGCCTCAGGCTCAAATGCATCAAGCGTAGAGTTAGCAGAAGGGACATGGCCCCCCTGCAGAAGGTCCATTTTCCAATCATTTGTGCAGGCCTCTGGTTTTATATGCCTCATCCAAAGCCGATCATTTCCAGACTTCAGAAGTTTCTCCCTCTTCTAAACTCTAAGAACATTTACACTGGTCCTACATATATCTATCTTGCTTCGATTCAATTCATATCCATAATTTATACTGTCTTATCTTGATCTACTATTGAAACACTTATGAATCATATTTCCCCTAAAGACTTTAAACCACTAGAAGACTTTAAACCAGGTATAGTACGCCCAGCAGCGTGATGTCCCATGGGGGTGCCCATATCAGGGAATGGAATTAAACAGAAGATATTGTTGGACACTGGACACCAATGGCTATTGTGATACCACATGAACTGGGAAAGGTGAGTAGGAAAACAGGCTCAGAGCACTGTGCTATCCACAACTGCTCTCGTGTACTGGCCAAGACGGCGGTCACTCCCTAGGTGACAGTGGCTTCCCCGAGCAACGGATCTAAAAGGAGATCAACCAGATCCAGTCATCATTTTCACACACTATCCAACCGAGTACCATGCCGAGCACCGCCCAGATGAAATCACTACTTACAGGTATTACTTACAGCACGATCACAGGTCAATCCTTTTCACGTCTCACCCCCCACGGAAGGAAAGGCCTTGTTCTCTCTTACTCAGACATTAGCTGGGCTTAAAGAGATTCATCTCCATTTCTTATTGCCTGCTGTGATTCCAGGTATTTCCTCTAAGTGCACTATTAAGTCCCAGCAGCTGTTCCAGATCCCGGCAAAGAAGACGATTCCGGCTGCTGCCTTGTCGGAGCTCAGGAAATGAAGCAGGCCAGCTGGCAGCCTCCTAGCCCTGAGATGTGGCCAGAAGGGCAGCCCAAGGGGTCACTTTATATACAGGTCTCTCCACCACCACATGTACCTCTTCATGCTATGAGCCTACTCTGAGGCTGAGACTGAGAAGCTCAAAGCTCTGGGTCATTTTCCTCTTGAGCTACCCAGCTCTGTTTATCCTTGAAAGCTCATGAGAATGACCCCAGAATTTACACGGAGCCCCTACCCACAAAGCAGCCTCAAGTGTTGTAGAATTGCCCAAAGTCATTCAGCTGGAAGGCAGCAAAGTCAGGATTTGAACTCTAACCTTGGGTATGCCAAATCATCAGGCTTCCCTACCCTACTCCAGTCCCTACTATCCCAGGAGCCACTGTGTGTCCCTTACCCAAAGGAGCCTGGCCATCTCAACTGTCTTTTTTCCCCATCTGGGCCAATCACATGCCAACCCAGTGCATAAATATGGTTTCCACATCAGCATCTTTGCACCTGCCACTTTCCTCCAGAAGGATTTTTCCATGATGAAATGACAGAATTTGCAGCCAGCAGAGGGGATCGTAGACACACAGGCATATACAAACACATTTATCTCATAGCCTCTTGGCCTGAATAACCCCCTCCAGATGTTTCTATAATCCAGACGCTTCAAAGGCCGATCAGCAATTCCCAGACAGCAGAACAAGTTTGTCTAAGGAATTTACATTTGAAACAGGTTCTCTAAAACCTAAGCCAAGCAGGTATCTTACCAACAGTAAAACTTCACCTAGCATGTGGCTGAAAGTTCACCCCCTTGCCCGGGTGAGTAAGAAAGAAAGACATCAATGCTTTTCATTTCCCCAGCACTCCAATCCCGGTGTAAAATATGGGGCAGGGGACCTGGTTGGGAGACCTCACTCACTCTCACTGCCTGGCTCCAGTTTTCCCAACTGGTGCCTGCTATCTCCCCCAAAAAGCGTGCTTTCCCCTTATCCGCCTCCCATCCAAGTGACTCAGCAAGCATGTGCTGGGGTAGGAGGGTGATACACAGGGTGGGGGCTGACTCTGTTCTAATTCCAGGCTTAAGGAACAGCTTCACTAGTGGGGTACACAGTGGGGCTGGAGAGAGAGGTTCCAGATTTGTTCCAGATGACTGGGACGGCCTGGGAAAAGTCCCTGCCCGCTCTCTGGCCCAGTTTCTTCATCTATATTTCTCAGGCTAAATGCTCTGCGATCCCCTGACTCAGCCAATGGTTCAATTATCCATGCACCAACAACCTTCCTTCCTCTTTCTTCCCTCCTGGAGTAAGGAGGCAGGGCATGAGAGTTATGGGTTTAGAGCTGAATTGTATTGGTGTATGAGGTTGAATTTGAGCTGGGTCTTCCTTGATGGGCAGGACTCAAAAAGGCAGTGAAGGCATGGGTGGGGGTACCAGTGGCACAAAGACATGGATGTGGGGATTTGCTTGGCATCTCTGAAGGTACCACCAGGGCTCATACTTTAGATAGGATGCACTGGTACCACCAAACATCCTTCTAAAATACTGAAATCTTTTGTGTTGGTTGGCAAACAGTCAATGGCCAAGCTCCACAAATATCCTCTCAGCTGCCCCTCCTGGCTCCACTTCTCGGTACCCCCAACAACCCTAAGATCCAACAACCAAAAGGTTAATAGTCATACTTCAGGTCTTTTTTTAATATTTATTTTTAATTGATGAATGCTTTGCAATATTGGTTTGATTTCTGTCATCCAGCAACATGAATTAACCATAGGTGTACATATGTCCCCTCCCTCTGGAATCTCCCTCCTTATACTTGAGGTATTGATCCAAAAGGTGCCCGTACCATGGCACCCAGCTCCTCAGGCCAAAAAACACAGCACCTTGGGTTGAGAATCACTAAATCTCAGGTGCTGTGTTAGGCATATTTGTATGTATTACTTCCTGTAACCTACACATTGACCTCTTTTCATGAAGAAACTGAATCTTGGAAGAGTTGAAGTGGTTTGTGTCCAAGGTCATTTTACCTATGAGTGGAAATGGCCGGACTTGAATAGTGACGAATAGGCCCAAGTTCACACTCATTTCATAAAAATCCCAGCTGCTTCTGAGAAGCGCTGGACCACAGACAGAGAAGCTTTGGAGGCAGCGGGAGGAATTTGGCCCTGCTATAAGGAAGATGGTTTTAAGATCAAGAATTGTTAGACAGTGGAACAAATGACGATGGGGGCTGATGAAGTCACCTTCTCCAAAGTTTTATACACAAGAGGGATGAGAATAGGCCTGGAGGCAGAGGGATGGATGAGCTGACCTAATAAGGCCTTTTCCAACCCCTGAACTCTTCTGTCTCACACAAACATGAAAGCCTATCGATTTTTAAAGTCCCAACTTAACTCCTGGCACATTTAGGAGGTTTAACTATGTCTGAAAGCAAAATAAATTGTTTTCTTTTTTCTCTTTCCCCCAAATCCAACTCTTCTTTTTAAATATTCTTCTGGCAGGTCTGACAAACAGAACCTTCCAGCCAGAGCTGCTGTCAGTTCAAAAGTTTAGTACTGGTATTTGAAGACCAAACTCAGCTCAAGGCTGAGCTCTTTCTAAAAAGATTCTTAAATCCTGTTAGGAGTCACTGACAGAGGGGAAGCTGATCTAAGAAAGCAAAAAGAATGGCACCAGGCACTGTGGCCCACTTTGCTAGGCCTCCACAATTTATGTTAGATGAGTTCCTCCAGTTTTCTCGCCTAGAAAATATGGTGACTGGCCGTGGCGCCCCCAGCGAGGCCTAGTAGCAGAATCAACATCGACACCTGTTAAAGCAGCTACAGTTAGTGGGGAGAGCAGCCTGCTCATGGTTTCCATGGCAACGGATGCTTCTTCCTCTCTGTCTCCTGGCTCCAGGGAAAGACAAGGACACCCAAGAGAAGGTGGTGGCAATGAGCAGGAGGAGAAGTATCAACACATCCCACTTTCACAGCCCAGGTAGCTGCTACCCCACATGCTGGCAGTGACGGCCCTCACTGACTTTAGGCAAGTCACGCCCTAGCTCTGGACCTCAGCCTGTTCATCTGTAAAGAGAGGGGGCTGGACTACAGGTGATCCAGCAAAACCTTTCTAGCTTCAAAGCCACAGAATTCAATGGCTTATTGAACCAGGCCAGTCTCTGGGAATGGCCTCTTGTCTTGTAGACCTCAGTGTAAAAAACAAATACAGCATTCCACGGGACAGGAATCAATTTGTCTCATTCAGAGGCTCAAGGCTTATTCGTCCCCTAAGCCATGCTGCCTCCCTGACAATGGTCTGCTCTGGAGATCATCTCAGTGAGCTTATCTCACATGTCTAGGGTGCACGGGTCTCCTGGGGCTCACTCAAGCCATGGTCTAGCAGCTTAGTGGGAACGTCAACCCACCCAGCCATTTGCATCCCATCTCAATGACATTATTAAGTTCAAACCTCAAATTCAGGTGTGTACAGCTCACTGGTGACGGGCCCCTCTTTTGACTATGCAAGTGAAGGAACTCAGGCAAGAAGAACACGTAAGAGGTCATTCTGTTCAGTATGGAGAGTGCCAGGATGAGCTGACTGCAGGAGTGTGAGGGAATTCCCCAGGGCAAAGCAGGAGGGAGCGCGGAGTAGAAGCAGGGAGCCGGGAACTCCAACAGCCCCTCGGGTTTGGGGAAGTATCTGTAATTCTGGCTGAATGATCTAAATTAGAGGGGCCAGGATGTGATGAGGGTAAAGAGGAATGACAAACGTGGAGGAAGACTGTCTGGAGGTCTGATGAGACGGCGGTGTTTCCACAGCTGGGCTGAGGGGAGAAAAGGGAGTTCTTGGGTTGGAGGTACAATCCATGTGCCCAGTGCTGGCTTTCTTCAGAGTGGCAGAGGCTGAAGGGAGAGGGCAATGGCCCTTCCTGAGAGCCATGGGTGGTCACTTAGCCCTCCCCTCGAGCCTACTGGAGAGGTGGGGGTGGGCGGACTTGCTCCCATTTTATGTATGAAGGATGAGTGACTCAGAGTCATGGAGTGATGGAACCTAGGCAACCAGCTGCTCCTTTCCAGGAGAATATAGTCTTGCAGGGCAGTAAAATAATCATGAAAAATTTAGCACATGACTCTAAACTGGACATGTGGCCACCCGATCAACTGCCCTCAGAAGTCCAGAGCAAAGGAAGGATCAACACTGACTGGGACATCTAGGATGAGACTCTCATCATGGTGTGGGCGGGGGGGCCTTAAGGACCATCCAGTGCCCCCTATCCTCTTGGACTCAGTTCACCTCTAACCATCTGGCAGATGGTTAAACAGAACACTTCCAGGATTCGAGTCAAGAGTCTTTCCCTAGCATAAGCTGGTCCATACAAAAGACATCTGATTAGTTCCCAACTCTGAGCCATCTTGGGCTTCCCAAGTGGCACAGTGGTAAAGAAGCTCCCTGACAGCGCAGGAGATGAAATAGATGTGGGTTCAAACCTGGTTTGGGAAGATCCTCTGGAGTAGGAAACGGCAACCAGCTCCAGTATTCTTGCCTGGAAAATTCCACGGACAGAGGAGCCTGGCAGGCTACTTTTTGGAGCCGCAAAGAGTCGGACATGACTGACCGACTAAGCATGCACGCACACTGAGCCATCTTATTTTGTTAGCCCTGCGAGTCAGCTCACAGGATCAGTGGTCTCCTTAGGAAATCAAGTATTTAGGGCTCCCAAGAGACTGAGAGGGAGAGGACCGCCTCAGCCAGCCTTCGTTTGCTAATATGTGTTCGTGGTGAATTTATTTTTTATTAACAGCAGCATGTTAAACTCTGCTATTGGACTAAGACTTTAGGGCCAAATAGTTCACTCAGTAACATCAAGGAAAATGCGCTGGGGATGAAGTCCAAGGGTCCTTCCTCCCAAGGGGAATGCAGGGCAAGCAGCTGTTGGGACCCTTATAACCCCATCAAACCTACTCAGTGTCCCTATTAACTTTAAACTCCTTGAAGGCAGGAGCCATGTTTTACTTACTTTACATACCTCACATTACCATAGCCTAGCACAGTAGCTGGTAAATAATAAATGGAATGAATGAGCAAATGAATCAATAATTGATTAAAAACAGATGGTTTTCAGTCAATCAACACGTAGGGAAAGCAGCCAAGATGCTGGAGTAGAAAGAAGACCCCGAATTGATGTCCTCTCACGGGCACACAAAAATCACAACTATCTGTGCAACAAATCTTCAATGAAAAAGACCAGAACCTACCAGAAAAGATCTTCTACAATGAAACTCAATAAAGAAAGGCCACAGGGAGACTTGTAGGAGGAACAGACGTGCGATATGATTAAATCCTGTGCCCTCTGGGTGGGCGACCCACAAGCTGGAGAGGTTCTCCCACAGGAGTGAGAGCTCTAAGCCCCACATTGGGCTCCCCAACTCCCCACCCACTGGGGGCAGGGGGTGGTCCTGCACCTAGAGGACGAGACCCCAGAGCATTCAGCTTTGAAGGCCAGCAGGGCTTAACTGCAGGAGCCCCCACAGGATCAGGGCAAATAAAGACTTGACTCTCTTATTTTTATTTTTTTGGTGAAAAAAAAGAACCATTCAAAATTTATTCTCCAACAGGCAGACAGCATCAGCAGGTAAAAACTACAGGGGTTTCTCTGTAGATAATACATTCACAAGGCATTATTAAGCTTAACAAGTGAGAAAGTCTCTGGTCTATTTTCTGTAACAATATCTGCTTCACAGTATAAATAAGTACTATTATTGTGTTCACTTACAATTCCAGAAGGAAAGGCACAACTTGGCAAAAAAAAAAAAAAACAAAAAAACTTTTTTGGGGGGAATCCTAAAGTCAGGTGCAATTACCAAGAGACAGACTTGAAAACAGTCATGATCCACTCTTCAAAATAGAGGGGCAAAGACTTCTCCACCCAGAAATGTGGGTCTTTCTCCTTGCTTGTTAAATCTTTCAAGAGGACTGCTTCATTGTCTGCTTAATATTGCATATACAAAAGGGGGAATTAAGAAGAAAAAAAAAAAAAGAATCACGACAACATCCTGAACTTCCAGCTGCTCCCATCAATACATCAACTCTTAGGTTTAGGACAGGGTCTAGGAGCACTTCACTCTTAAAGGGCGCACACAAACTCTCACAGCCCCCGATCCCAGGGCAAAAGCAGTAATCTGATAGGAGCCTGGGCTAGGCCTACCCGCTGGTCTTGGGAGGCTCCGGGAGAGGCGGGACAGGCGCAGCTGCATCTCACCCTGAGGGCATCAGTGCTACTGGGCCCCATATTTGGGAGCTTCTACCACAGACACCCCTGCTGGCTGCAGCTCTTTAGCAGTACCTGTTACCTGGCCCCGCCCACCAGCCTGAAGGCACACGTGCATGTAAGGCCAAACAACTAACTTGGCGAGGACACCAGCTCCACCCATCAGCAGACAGACTACCTAAAGACTAAAGAGCTCACACCCGTCCCTAGACACACGCCAGCCCACCCAAGGGGCAGGGACCCAGCTGCACTCAGCAGGGGACAGGCGTGGCCCTGCCCACCAGGAAGCTTGCACAAATCTCTAGACCAGCCTCACCCAATAGGGGGCAGACTCCAGAAGCAAGGAAACTACATCCCCACAACGCAGGACACACTCTAACCTGGGACCTGCTGGGCTCTGACCCTACCCACTAGCAAGCCAATGCAACCTTCCTGACCCCCTAAAGCCCATAGCCAACTGTATCAGGAACCCACTCCCCTAAACAATCTTGAAGGAACTTTAGGATCTTTGAGCCCTGCAGCCAGACTCCAGGAACCAGCTCTACCTACCAGTAGTCTGGTACTAACCCCAGGATCTGGCTTCACCTGCCAGTGGGTGGGCAACAGCCCCAGAATCTTCCAGACCCTGACTCTGCCCACCAATCAGCCAGAAATAGCCCTGGGGACCCTCTAGGATCCAGCAGCCAGCCACCAGGCACCACTGACCGGCAGCATCCATGCAAGGCAGGCCTGGCAACCAACCAGACTAGGCGAAAAAAGAAAAGGCCACAACTAGAACAAGATAATTATGGAAGGAAAAGGCTCACCAGTAAAGGCAAATATACAGTAAAGGTAGTAAACATCCACACAAAGGAGGGAGGTTAAAACAGCTTTAGCTACGAGTCTGCTGCACACTGAATCTAACATCTGAATCCAGTGCTGATTTATACTGGTTTTACAGCATTTGAGGTGGAAAAGGAATCTGAATGCAACCTAATCTGGTGGGGTTCTTTTTAATTGTAACCCATTGGTGGGTCATGAAATTGATCAACTTAATGAGTTCTGACAAACATTTTATAAATACCATGGGAATGGAATGGATCAGAATGCATGACATGCAGTAAAAGTAAGCATACTGGGTGTATCCTGTCTTAAGTCCAAACCCACTAACAAATCCAACATTCATCCAGTGATTTCACTACCTCAGAGCCTACATCTGGGATGTGCGATTATCTAGACTTTCTAGATTCCTTTTGTCCTAGGAAATGAATTTCATCCAGAAGTTGGCTGTTACAGAGAGTCTGGCTGTGGGGATTCCAACGTGGTTCAGAACAAATCACATCAGACACACCCACATGCCCATACACACAAACCAAAATACAGTTTCATGAAGCGATACTACAAGTAACATACTGAGATAAAATAATATTTTATTTCATTCTTTTTCATTTTTTTTAGTGATGTTGGTGATGACCCATTAATTACATTTCACAAGCATACTAACACATCATGGACTATGAGGTATTGCTGCTGCTGCTAAGTCACTTCAGTCGTGTCCAACTCTGTAAGACCCCAGAAACAGCAGCCCACCAGGCTCCCCAATCTCTGGGATTCTCCAGCCAAGAACACTGGAGTGGGTTGCCATTTCCTTCTCCAATGCATGAAAGTGAAAAGTGAAAGTGAAGTTGCTCAGTTGTGTCTGACTCCTCTCGACTCCATGGACTGCAGCCCACCAGGCTCCTCCATCCATGGGATTTTCCAGGCAAGAGTACTGGAGTGGGGTGCCATTGCCTTCTCTGTATGATGCATTAGGTAGTGCCTAATACTCTGAAAGTGGCAGAAAGGGGCTAGGGGAAGAATTTCACATCGATCCCCTTTCTTTTCATTATGTTCATCTGCATGTCCATATTTGTGTGTAAAGGAAGCTAACTGCCCCGTGAGCTGGAGCCCAGCCACTCTGGGGGCTCACAAAGGAGGGGTCACAGTCCCCTGCTCCCTCCTACTGCCCCTGTGGGCAAACTCACTGAGAGAAGACAATGTGAGTCTTTTATGGAGCATGCTAATGGCTATTGCAAACACATAATTATTCTTGGTTCTCTTGCTGATAACAACAGAGTAGCCATCACGTGTTTCCTCTTAAGATTAGAGAGCAAAAGCATCTCAAAGATTAAAACTTAGAAGCGAAGTTTGAACGGTGATTCCCACCCCCAACCCCACTGACCCAACTTGGAAGAATCTGTCTTTGGAGAACCAACTTAATCAAATAAAGTGGAATCAATTTACTGGAGACATAAGCCAACTTACAATAATTGTCCTAGCTGGTTTATACCACAGCTGTTCACAAGGACACGGTTCATTAAATAAAGAAGTCTTCATCAGACTCTCCTTCACTGGTCTGCAGTGCTTCTATCCCATACCACCAAAAAATGCCGCCTTCATTAGTAGGCAGTGTCACCCATCACCAGTAGGGGTAATTGGGGGAATTTATTTTTATGACACTCTATTAACTAGACATCATCAAACGAACAACGAAAAGCCATTGTACTTTCCCCAGTGGAGAATGGCACCACTAGATAATCACGCTAGACTGTGGGTTCCTGTGAGCAGGGACCACATCCTTTCATCTTTCTATTCCCAGCCCTAAGCAAAATGCCTGGCATTTGGTGGGTGCAAGATAAATATCTGTTGACTCAAGAAGAAAACATCTCCAGTGTGGGATTCCTAATAGCTTCAAAAGAGCGATGCTTAGAAGTCTGGCAGCAATGAACATTTGGTCCCGAATCATGTCCCCTTCCTTTCAGGTTTGTTAATTTTCCACTTGACTAGACCAAATTGTCCAAGTTCACATGGAAGCAGACGGGACTCTCAGAATCCCCTCTGGCCAACAGAAGGTTCAGCAATGATAATTTTGCTGTCTTCGAGCCCAGAGGCACTGTTAACCCCTCTGGGTGGTGGAAAACCTATGCCAATCCCAGCATTTTGGAATAATTCCACTGTTAAAAGAGGACACCGGAAGCTGGGCTGCTGAGAAGTAGCAGTGACCTTGTAAATTTCCTCAGGTGTGAGAAGTCAGCAATCTGGTTTACAGAGCATGGCAAGGAAGACTTGTTCTAAAACTGGGAAGATTTATGGCTTAAATAGTTCAGACCAACTCAAATGTATTCAAACACAGATGGCCAGACCCACCCCTAGAGTTTCTGATTCAGGAATTTACACCTTTAATAAGTTCCCAGGTTGATACTGCTCTTCCAGGCACCCCATTTCGAGAAACATTGGTTGAGACTGAGGATTATAAACAACACTCTGGAGCCAGCTGGCTAGGTTGGAGCCTTGAAGTCCACCACTTACTAGCTTGTGGCTTTAGGCAAATCATTTAAACTCTTCCAGCCCTGTGATGTCAAGTGTCAAAAGAAAGCACAAGAACATCTTTCTCCCAAGGTTGGTGTGAAAGTCAACGAAGAACATCCCCTGCTTAACAGGTAGAAAGGGCTCCATTAAAGTTACTCGAATATGGAAGAGAGGTGGGAATACAGTCTAATGGAAAGACTATTCGACAGCAGAGCTAGATATCCATTCCAGTTCTAGCGCTGCCACCAGGGACTTACTGTGTGATCCTGGGCACGTGGCTTGCCCTCTCTGGGCTTCATGCCCTCATTAGTAAAATGAGGGCATTTGACATTTTATAATGGACTGAGGATGCCTTTGAGCTAGAAAGAGTCCAAAGCATTTCGCTCCTCCATTCAGCACCATACATGAGATCAGCCTCTCCAAACACTCCCTACCACCCTTAGGCTTCCCACTGCCAGGTCATCAGCAGGACAACTCAAGACTGCCTTGGACTCATGACCTTATCCTCTGCCCTAGAGTCCTTCCACTTCACTATACCCCATCTGACTCAGCTAAAACAAGCTAAGGGTCCCATTTTTCTTAGCAGTTCAACTCGGCATCCTTCTTGCTGAAGCCCTATTACACTCCTCCAAGATGTTTTTCCTCCTTTCATCTGCAACGAGCTCCACTCATTGAGAATTCTTTTATGGTGGCATTCTAGACTAGAAGATGAACAGGGGTACATGAATATGTTCAGAGGGGACAAGTATGGTTTCAATCAGAGTGCTGCATTCAGATGGGTATTGGAGGGTGAGGCATATACTCTCAGAGAGAGACACAGCTCTGAAATTGATTTTCACAGCCCAGTTTGGGGGAGGGACCTAAAGGAGCTTTGAAGTCCAAGTTCCGCATTGAAGATATAAAACTCATTTCTCCTCCCCACCTACATTTTCATCAGCCCCGTCGCAGGCTGCTGCACTAGCTTTCTGCTAACAGCTGATGACAGAGAAAGGGCTCTGGTTGGCACAAGGCCACTGTGCATTTTGCTTTTATCAGATGCTGACAAAATTTCCCCATCAAGGAAGATAAATTCGAGGTGATATTAATAAACCTCCGAATGCAGAGATCAGATCTGGCTGGCACTCTTAATGATCCCATCAGCGGCAAGCCATTTCCAGCCTGGGGAACCCAGAAGTTTATGATTCTGTGTAAGGCAATCTGAAGGCTGGCGTCTCTTCGCCTGGCTCTTGGCGGAACCTGGAGCCCAACTGGGGCTCCAACTGGAAGGTGGGGCTCCTCCAGGCCCCCAAGTGAGGTAGGAGCTGAGACAGGAGGGGCACTGATGAAAAAACGCCCAGAGTAAATGTCACTGGGCAGTGTTTTGCACCCAGAAAGTGCTAAGCGTTTTGTACCCATCTTCTCATTTATCATAAGCTGAGTGAGGGAGGTGCTATTTTTAGGCAAGGACGCTCCCACTTAGAGAGGTTATCCTTAGCAATATCAGCGTCATCATACTGGCTGTCACTTACTAAGTGCCTTCTGGGTGACTGGGCTTAGGATTTTGTCTGAACTTTCACAAGTCTATCAGTTCAGCCCGAGTTTGAACTCGAACTTGAAGGGTAGAGAGGTTGGATGTGTCGCTGAGGTCACAGAGCAAAGATGCTCAGTGGGCACCAGAATTCACGACTGGATTCCAAAGCCTATGCTGCTGTGTGTTGCCCTCATCACAGGGTGCTGCAGGAACAGCACCAGAGGGGATCCTCTGGCCTCGGTCATAGCACCCACCACTCCAGGCTGCAGCAGATGGCTCACTGTGCTTCCACCTTCCTGCAGGAAAGCTGTGTGTAGTCATGAGCCATGTCTGCCTGGAGGATGCAGCTCAATGGCTACTGTGGGGCCTGGCACTTAGTAGGCACTCTTTAAATGCTCAATATACAAGTAGAAAAATGGGAGGTCCCTACACACATCCCCTGGTGGCTCAGTGGTAAAGAATCTGCCTGCAATGCAGGAGACCTGGGTTCGATCCCTGGGTTGGGAAAATCCCCTGGAGAAGGGAATGGCAACCCACTCCAGTACTCTTTCCTGAAGAATCCATGGACAGAGGAGCCTGGTGGGTGACAGTCCAAAGGGTCCCAAAGAATTGGACATGACTGAACAACTAACACACACACACACACTCTTACATCCTAGAAGACTGCAAAGGTACCTCACTCCACTCTCCTTTGGGAAGGGTGAAACTTGGCTCAGAGAAACATGAATCTCAAGTTCACTAATCTTGGATTGAGGCGGTGAGAACATAAAAGAAAAAAGAACCCAGCAAATCCTGAAGGGGAAAGCTGGGCCCTGAAGCAGCCATCTGCACAGCAAACACTTCCCTTCACAGCACAAACACATCAAAGTCCTTAAGTCCTTTATTGATGCCACTCTAGTTAATCTTCACAATGACCCCATTTTACAGATAGAAAAAGTGAGGCACAGCAGGCCTGGAGTACTTGCTCAAGGGTCCACAGGTTATGAATAGTAGAGCTGGGATTTTAACCCAAGCCATCTAGCACCAGAGTCCATACTTTGGGTGTCTCCACTTACTAGCTGCTGGCTATGGGCTGTGTGCAGGGGTGGGGAACCTCAGGGGTCCAGAGAGCTCCCAGAGAGCCCACCCCATCAGGCCTCAGGCTCAGGCTGAGAGGAGAATGCTCTGCAAAGGCAGCAGCTGGAGGTTAAATTCTGAGTAATTAACATGTTTCTCCATCATAGCAGAATTGTTCCCCAGAGAATTCAAGTGTCATTTCACTGTGCCTTTAATCCAGGAATGCATTATACTGTGTCTTGCCAGCAAATACTAAGGGGGAAGGGGCTGGCAGCTCCTTGACGCAACAAAGAGGGAGCCGGGCTTCTGTCTGGACCACCTGGACTGTTCTCAAGGAGCCCGAGCTAGGGATGTGGGGGCAATGTGTGTCTGCTTCGGGGGTCCCAAGTCTTGGAGCAAATAGCACCCAACTTATAAGTCACAGTCAGAGGCTGAGTAGGGACTGCATAGCCATGACAGGCAGAGACTGGGCCGGGGCGGGCTCAGCCCTGGCTGCACCCCTCACCAGCTGCGTCACCTTGGCACGTCACTTCTTTTACTGCATATATAAAATGGGGGTAATAATAGGAGTCTTCAGCTGAATCCCTCCTAAAAGCAGCCCTGAAGTCCAACACCTGGTACAAGTAATTTGTCTGGAAGACAATCCAGGGAAACAACGTGAGGTGTAAGTAAGTGAGACAGGCAAGGGAGGGGACCCGTGCTGGGTGCAATGAGCAATTACTCCCACAGTGGGCGACCAGGGCTCTGTCCCTCCAGGGGCTCTTCAAAGGCGGTGTCCCACTGAAGGTGAGAGCTGGGTTATCTATTCCACTAACCCACCCATCATTGCTAGAGGGTCACTGCTGGCGCTTCTGGCCTGCCTCTCTGCCTAGAGACAGAGCATGCTAGAGCAAGAGATGCAGCGAGGCACCTGTGCAGGTGGGGTCTACCTTCAGGATTCACCCTCAAGAAACCCCTGGGATTGGGCGTGGGGATATGGGTGGGCACAGAAACATCTGCTTCGGAGCAGGTAAAGTAGTTGACACAGTGCCTGGTAACGGAGGAACACTCTGCCTTAAGTGCCAGTTTGCTGTTACGGTGATAATAATTGTGATGCTTATCACTATACTTCTGGCCTTGGGAGGACAAGCAGGAAAATGAGCCATGCCAGGATAAAGAAGCAATAGCTGATGAGATGGATGCCCCTTCTCACCAAGTCCAGCCCCTGCTCCCACCCGTCACCTGCCATGAATCGAGGGGTATCCTGCTGAGAGCAGACCCCCTCCCCCGGCCCCTCTGTGCCCTGGGGGAGGCTCAGAGAAAGACCAGCAGCCAAAGGTGGGTGGTGGCACGACATTCAGTAGGTGGGGAAGCTGGAGGAATACAAGGATTTCTAGGCTGTCGGACTACTTGAGCTGAGAGTCTGGGGACCTGGAAGACAGAGGTTGGATCCTGAATAAATAGACACAGAGTCCAGTGACACGGATGAAAGGCTATTCGCTGGTTCACTGAACAATCCTGGCTTACCATCCATCTTTCCAGCATTGTGCTAGGTACTGGGAATGAGGAGGTGAATCAAGATACTGCCCATAGCCTGGAGATTGCAAAAAAGACAGAGGAGGGAGAGGGACAGGCATGAAAGAAGGAAACTAAATGTCTCCTTGAGGAGGGATATCTAAGTGGGCTCTCGCCTACCCATCATCTTTCAGTGCTCCTCAGGACTCTTCTCCATGTAGCCAGCCATACCTTTCAATGTGGACACCGCAACACCACCACCCCACTTTTATTCATGTGCTGATATAACACACTTATATAGAGTGATCTCCTGTATTTGCTAGTGCTCTAAGAGCTTCACAAAATATGAATTCACACCAGCCTTATGAAGTTTTACAGAGAAGGTTAACTTGCCCAGAGCCACAAAAGCAGAAAGGGGAGACTGGTCTGCAGTCAGAATCCACTCTCCTCTACCCCTCACCCCCATCCCACCCCCAGCAGAGCCTTCCCTGCCACCCTTCCAAAGCTTGCAGCCTGCTATGAGCACCCCTCACCAGGGGGTCTGACAGCCCCTCGCACCCAGCCCTTGGGGCCTCATTGTGTTTTATATTTCACATTCCTCTGTTTTGTCTCCCACTAGTTTTTAATCTACCTCGGGAGCAAACCACACTGTCAATTTCTGTGATTTCCTAGAATAGCACAAATACTTCCAAGTAATAACAGCTCCATTCATCCACATGAATGCAAGCTCCCTGAGAGCAGAGACCTCTTTATCTGTTCTTCACTCTATTCCCAGGGTCTGGTGGAATGCTTGGAACAAAACAGACAGTCTGAAAATACTGCTGATGATTGAATGAACAAACACATTTACTTGCATTCATCACATGCCAGGCATTGTATCAGAAGCTCCGTATGCATTATCCCACCTTATCATCGCAGATGACAGCAGGAATGAATGAAGTCATAAATAAGTGAGTAAAGGAGTGAGCAGTAAATGAATGAGGAGGTAAGTGAAGGAAGGAATTCCAAGGACAGCCTCTTGTCCATTACCCTCAGCACCCAGATATTTCACTCCACTGCCTCGCATCCTCCAACCACGTCCTGTCCCAGGGCCCCTCCACTGCCATGCGCCTCCCAGCTTATCGGTGGAGTCACTCTCCAGAGTCGAATATCCATCGGCATAAGCAAGAACAGTCAAGGAAGCTTTCTGTATCCCGCTTAAGAGCAGTGGGAGCCTACACTGCGTTAACAGACTTAGAAGTCAAGGCTGGGTGTGGAGTGAGGAGAGCTGCTCGCTGAGTGAAGAGCTTTTCTGGTCCACCCAACATCGTCCTCTGGCTGCAAGCCTACAGCACGGCTTCAGAGCTCAGGGTAGAGAGGGATGGACATATTCACTCACTCACTCATTCACCCACTAACAAGCCTCAAGCACCTACTGTGCCCAGAGTAGTTCTATGTTCTGCAGGGGACATGCATATAAGTAAGAAATGGTCCTTGACCTTGAGGAATTTATGATCTAGGAGGAAAAACAACAGTGATATTAGCTCAGATGTCAGCCATCTCTGGTTTATCCAGTACCCAGTACCACGTATACAGCCTCTGCTTTTGCCCTGAATGACTTACACCCTGGATGTGGCATTTGTTTGAGGCCTCCCCTCCTGCCCTGCCCTCCAACCCATGCCCCCAGACACAGGCAGTGGGGCCCAACACAGACTGTTGGAGATTTCACAGGTAAGGTGGAGAATGGATTTCAATTGAGCACCTCAGGACAAGTGGGTCTCATAGGAGATTTCGAGTTCACCCAGTTTCTTCAAGGCCATGGTTCGACCAAGGATTTCTTCCCCAACCCTTCCCCACATAGCCCTTAAGGTAGAAACATGGGCCTAAGAAGCCTAAGTCTCTCACTGTCCCTCTAAAAGCCCCTTGACCCTCATCTTCCCACTAGATAGGGCTTCACCTCTATAGTCATCATTAGGGATATTTATAAATATTGCATTTTTTTTCCCTTTTCCTGGGCAATTGGTAGTATATCTTCTAGTCTCCTTTGAAGTTATGTATTGCCAGCGGTTTGCTCTGACCAATAAATCATCAGCAAAATGATGTATGCCATTTCTGGATGGAAGCTTTCCATCCAGAGGTGCGCCACTGTCTTGAACCTGGATGATCCTAGAAGTAAATGCCAAGTTGGAGTTTCTTTCAGCTTGGTTCACTGAGTGACTTTAACAAAGAGTCTTCCCTTCTCCTCCTTTCTGTCCCCATGATATTATATGTGGAAGGAGCAGGAAATAAACCCTTCCTGTGTTATGCCACGGTTGGGGTTGTTTGTTACTGTAGCATAGCATGGCTTAACCTGACTGATGCAGCCTCTTTGATGCAGGACAATTCAGCCCTGCCTCGATCTACAGGCAAACTCATACGCAACTAATTCTGGTGCTCACCATTAAAAAAAGATCCTCTAGATAACAGAATCTGCACTATGCAAAAGGAAGTTGATGGCGTCTTTTGATAGCTAAAGCATTCTTCTTGAGGTCTCACCCCTCATTCTCAAGAGACATTCATCAACATATTTTTTTCCTAAACAAAATGGCAGAGGCTCCCATGGGGAATTCTGGAGAAGGAGCTTCTAACTGGCACAAAAGAAAAATGATCTGGCAAGTGCCATGAGAAAATGGGTGTCAACACCACGGGGACACAAGAAATAGTGGGACTTATTTGGATATGAGATACCTTTAAGAGGGAGGTGATATCCCCAAAAAACTCATGAAGGTTTTTCTGCAAGAAAGGAAAGAAACAATTCCCTAAGAATTGAATCTGAATGTGACTCTGAACTCTGAAGCTGATGCCTGGATCCCAGACAAACTTGCAAGAACAGAAGGAAGGAGGTGCTCTGGTGGCTTTCCAGTGGCACTCTTTGTCACTGGGCCAAACCCTTCTCACCACACAAATGTCAGAGCTTTGGCAGGCCTGCCCACTCCCGCCATCCCTCCCGGTCACTCGTCAGACCAGGATGCATGAAGGAAAGCTCTGTCTGATTTGGATTCTGTCTCACTTCTCTCTCCTCCTTACCTGCCAACCCCACTACATCTGAGACTAAGCAGACAGATCATATGACTTACGTACAGCCTGAAAGTTACAGAAAAAACCTGAATACAACTCTAATAAAACATTCAGGAAGCCTGTGTTTAATGTGAAAGAAATCAACCTCACAGGACCTTTATGATACAACCAAGGCAGGAACCCACGATCCACCCTGAAAAAATCTGGACTGCTCATCACCCAAACGTTTGTCCAAGGTCAGTGCTCTTGGGCTGCCTGGGGCCTCCACTGCAGCCTCCTGCTCACTTCCCCTGACCCCTGCCACACTCCATCCTTAAGCAGCTCTCCGCCTGATTTCCCATCCTCCATAAAATAGATCTGCTGGGAGAGGAGCCAGTTTAATTGAGCCAGTTTAACTCACCACCTCTGACAGATACATCAAACTCACAACTCTTTGCAGAACAACCATCGAGGAAAAAGACTGGAACCTACCAGAAATGATCTTCTAGAACTAGAGGCATAAAGAAAGGACCACAAGGAGATGGGGAAGACGGGTGGACTCGTAATACAATCAAATCTCATATCCCCAGGTGGGTGACCCACAGACTGGAGAATAATTCTAGTGCAGATATCCTACAGAAGTGAGAATTCTGAGCCCCACACTGGGCTCCCCAGCCTGGGGAGTCCTTCACCTGGAAGATGAGCCCCCAGAGCATTTGGCTTTGGAGGCAGTGGGGCTTAATTGTAAGCAGCCCAGGACTGGTGTAAAGACCTCACCCTTAAAGGGTGCACACAAAAATTTCATGTGCACCAGGCCACAGGGAAAAAGCAGTCATCAGATAGGAGCCTGGGCCAGACCTACCTGCTGATCTCAGAGACTTGTGGGGTTGGTTGGGGCTGTGTGTGTGTGAAGCTTACCCTGGGGACACAGACAGTGGCGACAGTCATGTTTGGGAGTCCCTCTGCCTCAGTAGCTGGCACTGGTGGTGCCATTCGCTTATTAACACCAAGACCCGGCCCTGTCTAACAATCTGTAGGTGCCAGTGCTGGGACATCTCAGGCCAAACAACTAACTGGGTGAGAACACAGCCTCACCCATCAGTAGACAGGCTGCCTAGAGACTACACTGCTCATGCCAGCCTCTGGACATGCCCCCTAGCTGCGGCCCAGCCCACCAGAGGGCCAGGACCCAGCTCCACCCAGCAGGGGATAGGAATTGATCCCTCCTACCAGGAAGCCTGCACAAGCCTCTAGACCAGCCTCACCCACCAAGGGGCAAGCTCCAGATGGAAGAAAACTACACCCCACAACACAGGCCAGACCCTAACCCTGGGGCCAGCTGGGGCCTGGTCCTACCCACTAGCAGGCCAGTGCAAGTTGCTGGACACCCTGGCCTCATTCCCATCTGGATACTCCAGCCCCACACCTGGCCGTGATCTGACATGAATTCTGGGATCCCTGGGCTCTGCAGCCAGACTCCAGGAGCTAGCTCTGCCTTGCCACTAGTCTAGTACTAATCCGAGAATCTGACTTCACATATCAGTGGATGGGCAATAGCCCCAGAGTCTTTAGGACCTTGACTTTGCCCACCAGTCAGTTAGCACTAGCCCCAGGGCCCCCTGGGGTTCCATGACCAGCCACCTTGTGACCAGGCCTGGAACCACCAGCCAGCAGCATCGATATAAGGCAGCGCCTGGCAACCAACCAGATTAGGAGCCAACCAAGTCTACAGACCCCGCACAGCCAGCCTGCCACAACAAAAGGGCCCACACAGTCCTCTTAGGGGGAACCCCTAGAGCATACAGCTTCAGTGACCAAAGGGGAGTGCACAGCTAGGATGCACAGGACGCTTCCTACAGAGGCCACTTCTCCAAGGTCGAGAAACAAAACCTAGCCCTTACATAGAAATACACACAACTCAATTAAAGGTGGCAGAAGAGTATGTTCCAGATGAAGGAATAAGATAAAACATCAGAAAAGAACTAAGTGAAGTGGGGGTAGGCAATCTACCCAAGAAAGAGTTCAGAGTAATGATTATAAAGATGATCAAAAAGCTCAAGAGGAGAATGGATGCACAGAGCAAGAAGCTAAGTTTTCAACAGAGTCAGAAAACATAAAAAACAACCAAAGAGGATAAACGCAATAACTGAAATCAAAACTAGAAGAAATCAACAGTGGACTAAATGGTGCAGGAGAATGGATCAGTGAGCTGGAAGACAGAGTGGTAGAAACCACTGCTGCTGAACAGGAAAAAAAAAAGAGAGACAGGAAATTAGGACAATTTAAGAGACCTCTGGGATAACATTAAGTGCACTAATTCTCCTTTAGAGGGTTCCCAGAAGGAGAAGAGAGAAAGACTCTGAAAAAATATTTGAAGAGAAAAACCAATCTGATGGTATCCATTCTCAGGTGTTTTTCTAAAGAAACTTCAAATTTATGCTGTTAATGACTGACTATTTTGCTGTCTCCAGGAAGGCATTAGGCACATTACTCACAGTGGAAATTTTTGCTATGTGATGGATCACAATGGAAAGGAGACCATTCTGACGTCATGATGCACAAAAGTCCTCTCCTTGGGTACCTTACCCTAAACGTCATTCTATCATATACGCCAAATAAGCCTTTTACACACAACTCCGAGAATACCACGAGTATCCATTTCTAAATAAGTGACCTTTGCCCTTGTCAGAGGAGAAAGGATCAAATTAGATAATTCTGCTACACAGTAAAATTCTCCTGAATAGGAAACTGCTTCTCCCACAGAGAGAAAAAGCTGGAAGAAGCCCAAATTCTGAGGATACTGTCAGTGAAAACACACACAGATCATAGCTAGTTATTCATCAATTAATTCTCAGCTAGCTTTGTCCCATGGAGAAGGAAATGGCAACCTACTCCAGTACTCTTGTCTGGAAAATTCCATGGACAGAGGAGCCTGGTGGGCTACAGTTCATGGAGTCTCAAAGAGTTGGACATGACTGTGCGACTAAGCACTGTTTTAAGTCATCCAGCAGACAGAATAAGAAGATATGTACAAGTTGTGTGCATTTCAATTAATACTTTTAGACATCATGAGTATGTAATTAATACTTTCAAAGAACACTTCCACACCAGATCAGGCAGTGTTGTTTTCTGCCCTTGTCCATATGCTGGTAATTTTAAATTCCTTTCTGGAAGGAAGACAACAGTCCTAAGTTTTTTTCTTCTGTGGCTCAGAATAACCATGCTTTTTCTGCTTCAGTAAATCATTACTGCAGCTTGAAAGGGTTCCTAGAAAGTTCTGGTTCCATTCAGTCTTGAGGAGGAGGAGAAGCAGTCTACAAATACTGAGAACTGGAGGCTTCAGGCAGAAGGGGAGCCGGCCTCCAGATGATGTAAAGTCCATTGATCAGGATAGGTGAGGCCACACTGCACTAAGAGAGAAACTCTCAACTTCCCCAAATTCACCTTTTCATCATTTACTTCTCACTCATGCAAAGTCACTTTGGGTCTGGTGGTTCTCCAAGGTAGCTTCTTTAAAAGAGATGACTCAGGAATCCAGGCTGGTTTTATCATGTGATTCTACCATCTCAACACACAACTTCTGCCATCACCACGAGAGGGCAAGAGAGAGCATGAGGAGGCAGGAGGGGCTTTCCATTGACTCGGCTGCATCATATCTGCTCACAGACCAACCAGCTGCAAGCGGCTTGGAGGAGTGGGAAAATTCATGGCTATTTGGTGGCCATTCAACGTCTCTCTACAATGGTTATCACTTTGCAGTCTTGGGACACTTTATACCTACTTAGCAATTCTTGAATTCCAGTCCTTAGAGTCTGTGCTCCAAGCTCATTATGAAATCACCACCAGGGGTGACAAGGGGATAAAGAATGTTGTGCACCTCATCAGCAATGTGGCACAGCTGTGTTTATTTGAATCCAAGGATCCTTCTCTTTGTTCTCTGGGTGTCCCAGAAGTGCCCTTTGGAACCACCACTTGTGCTTTGCAAAGAGAAGATGGACCAGAGAAATCACCTTGAGCTTTTGATGAGAGCCCTGCTTAAGATGGACCAGAGGCATAGCCTTGAGCTTTTGATGAGAGCCCTGCTTCTCAAAAGGAAAATAAAAGTTGTCAGGCAGAGGGTGGAAGTGAGGACTGGCTCGACTGTATCCACACTGGGAGGATTTTATTGCAAATTTTCCTCAGCCTGGGAACCACTAGATAAATGAGATCACTGTTTCCAAACCCTGGAAGGAGGACTGAGATGTTAAAAATATATAAAGCCTCTAGAAATTCTAATTTAGTCAATGTAAAGCAGTTCCCAGGAATCTGCATAGTAATAAACACCCTAGATAGTTGCAATAAACAATCATATTTGGCAGCCACTGCCCTGGAGGAAAATACAAGTTCACCACCAGTAGGATTGATTTATTCAGTCTTAAAATGATAGCCAGGACCAAGTAAGTGGCTGAACCAAACTAAGATCAGCGGAGCACTGGGCTCCCATCAACCTCTGATGGAAGGCAAAGGTCTGAGGCTGATGTTCATATTGAGAACAGGCTGGTGCGCCACAGAAATAACTGGTCCTCTCGTTTGGATACCAAAGCTCCTAGGAGTTTGATTATCCCTTTAGAGGCAAATAGGAATCCCTGGCAGGACTGGAAGAATGGTTCTGAGGTGGGAAGAGGTTCGAATGAACAAAGTCTTTGTCAAGGGTAAGCCACGGCCTTTCCTTTCCATACCAACTTGTGAACCTCCTTGGACGTGGGCCCATGGATGGGTCAGAAAGAACAGCACTTTGCTCTGGACGTGTTTGCTGCTGCTTTTAGCTGCACTATGACCTCTTGGCGGCACACGGGCTCTTCATTGATGTGCTCAGGCTTTCTCCAGTTGGGGTGTGCAGGCTTCTCTGTGCTGTGGCTTCTCTCCTTGTGTAGCATGGGCTCCAGCGCACGTGGGTTTCAGCAGCTGCAGCGCACAGGCTCCAGGCCACAGTCTCAGTAGCTGTGGCACTCAGTTTCAGTTGTTACCAGGCAGAGAACCTATGTCTCTGCATTGACAGGCATAGTCTTAACCACTGGACCACCAGGGAAGTCCCTGGGTTGGCTTTTTATACTCTCCCTAGGTGCAGAGGTTAAAGCGTCTGCCTACAATGTGGGAGACCTGGATTCAATCCCTGGGTCAGGAAGTCCCTGGGTCAGGAAGATCCCCTGGAGAAGGAAATGGCAACCTACTCCAGTATTCTTGCCTGGAGAATCCCATGGACGGAGGAGCCTGGCGGGCTACAGTCCACGGGTCGCAAAGAGTCGGACACGACTGGGTGACTTCACTTCACTTTCTTTAAATGTACTCAGGCTCATCACTTTTCAGTAACATAATTTTACAGCAAGAGATTCACCATGTACCTGCTAAGCTGTGAGAGGGTTGATATGAATGTGTAGATAGCTTTGGAAAGCTAACAGTGATAGCTCAGAGATCACAAAATAGTTGTGTAACATAAATGTATTTATATATATTTTTTTCTATTTCTCTCTCCTGCCTTGCATACTACTGCAAAACTTAGAGGTCAGGTGTCATATCAGGCCTGTAGGATTTCCCTCATAATGTAGAGTGAGGGGCCTGGGGCCTGGGGATTCAGGGGTAGGTGTGTTCTAGAGCTGAGACTGGGCGCAAAGCAACAGAACCATCCACTGGCCTATAGCTGTCATGAGTAAGGCCTGGAGGCAATTTCTTTTGTATTTTTTACCTTTTAATTTTATGTTAAGAGTATAGCTGATTAACAATATTGTGATAGTTTCAAGTGGACCGCAAAGGAACTCAGTCATACATCTACCTGTATGCATTCCTGGAGGCAGTTTCTGGACAGAACATTTTGTGAGCTTCTTGGTCCTGAAACAGATATTCAGATGCCTGCCAAGATCCAGTTGCAATAAGACAAGGAGATAAGAAGCAATATCTTCTCTGAGGATTCTGGGTTCAGCACAGGCACTGAAGCAAAAGGAGTGTTCCCTCCTTCTAACACTCAAGACTCTCCATGGACCACTGCTGGCTTCTGGAGTGGATGCGACCAGAGGAAGTGGCGTGCATTGGATACTGCCCACGCTCCAGACTGACCCATGCTCCTGCTCCAGCAGGATGGCAGCTTTAGAGTCAGGGAGATATCACATCCTTCCCAGTTCTGGAATTCCCAGCTGAGAACACTGCAAAATTCTCCAGTTGCCTCATCTTTTAAATGGGACCCACTGGATCCTGCTGAAAACTGAATGATACAATACAATTAAATAACCCAGTACTGAGCCTGACACTTTATAACCATCCAGATCTTAACTTCCGAAGTTAGAATGGCATCCACCCCTCCCACCTCTCCAAGCCACCGGGAAGATGATAAAAGGGCAAAAGCCCTGAAATACTAAAATCCATGCGTGGCTACATAGATGATTTTTGTCATGTTCTTGGCCTTCCTGAATGCATACAGCAAAATTTCAATCAATGCTCTATCCTGCCTGGAAATGGTTTCGTTAGTAGCTGGAAAGCCAGTCCAAGATAGAAGCATTTTAAGGTGCCCAAGTTGTCTGGGCTGGAACTGCAAATTTAGGGTCATCAAAGAAGGAACCAGGGAGAAGCGGACTTCTGAACAAATCACTATAGGTCTGGGGGAGAGGGGGAGGGAGGGGGAGAGAGAGAGAGAGAGAGAGAGAGAGAGAGAGGAATGTGTGTGTGTAGGGATGTATGTATGAGAGAGAGAGAGAATGAGAGATATATTAACTCTGAACTGATCAGAAGCCTGCCTTTCATTATCATGCTGATTTAAACTGCCAAGACTTCAGCTGGGTCAGACCACTGAGGAGGAAAGACAATAGGAAAACAGAAGGTGACTCAGGATGCAAACGCCTCATTGTTGCAGCGCGGTGAATGGATTCACTCCTTTGCTAAATGTCAAGTTAATATTTCTCTTGGCACCAGCTGCGTCCCTCCCCTCCTTCCCCCTACAGAGAGCCTGATCTCCCGGAAGCCCGCCCTTTGGCAGCTGCCCAGCCTCAGTACTGGGATTTGAGGAAGGCGGGATGGCTGGCACGGTGAACACACAGGCCCCCAGCTCAGCTGAGGAGGGGCAGCAGCCTTTGTGTGGAGTAATATCCCCTGTTGGCCTCAAGCTCTGGCTCTGGGGAGCTCTGGGCTGCAGGGTGCAGCTGGGGCAGCTGACCACACCAGGGAGTGGCACAAACAGAAGTTTTCCCTGTGCTGCTCGTAGGCAGGGAATAGTAGACAAGGAAAGAGAATGTCCTTCAAGGCCAGTTAGCAGTTGGAACTTTGTGCTCCCTGCACTGCCCCTACAGTCTCCAGGCTACCCTCCACAGGATCAGCAGTGTCTCCCCAAACAGACGACCCACCCAGGTCACCCCCTAACTCAGAATCCTTCCCTGGTTCCCGCTGGTTTTCAATATAAAGCCCCAACCCTCATCAGACCACTGAGGACTGAGGTTGACTCCATTCCTCAGAATTCACATGGTCCCTTCACTCTGCTCCTCGCCCAGACCTTATCATCAGGATGACGGTTGTCTATTTCAGGGTCTTCTCCCCGATTCTTTAGTGCAGGGTCTATATCTCGCACCTCTGTATGCCAAGTGCCCCCTTGCACTTGATGGGGCCTGGTCAGGGAATGTGCTCAGTAGCACCTAGAAGGTCATTCATTCATTCACTCTTGCAGACCATGCTATGCTACACATTATTTCCCCAGTCTACCTTCCACTTTCACTTTGAGAACTATTCAGGTACTCCTCACTTTATAGAGGGTCCTGTCTACCTTCTTCATTTTCACCATCCTAATCAATCTTTGTGGCTTAGCTCAAGGTCCCCCTGCAAAGCTCACCTCGGTGAAGCCTCTTCATTGTTCTGTTTTTTCTAAGCATCTATTGTACCTGATTAACTGCATCCCCAGGTGGAGCTTCATAATGGAAGCTTTTGTAACAGTTACTTAACTCCTCTGAACCTAATCTGTAAGCATGGTTAATAATAGGTTTGCTATAAGGTTTAAATTAAGACACAGTATAAATAAAGCATGTAGCACAGTGCCTGGCATACAGTAAGTGTTCAAAATAGGCTACTTCAATGATGATATCTTTTTAAATCTTAAACTCTAGATTGTCAATCCTCTCTTTGAAGAGAAGGACCATGGCTTTCTTTGTCTTGACAAACTTCCAAACATACAGCCCAATGCTCTACTGTTGGTGGAAGCTTTATTGATAATATAAATGTTATTATATGTTACTGATTATTAATTGTGTTTGTACATTTGATAGCATAGAATCATGGAGAGAGCATTGACTTTTGATTTTGCTTGTTTGTTTGTTTTGGCTACATTGTGAGGCTTATGGGATCTTTGTTCACCTAGCTTGGGCCCCCAGAAGTGAGAGTGCTGAGTCCTAACCACTGGACTGCCAGGGGATTCCTCCAAACACTCACCCTGAATGGTTTCAGTCCTGTTTTCCCACTCTGGGACTCAGGTTCCCCTGCTGGGTAGAAAAACATTTTTCTGGAAGGATCTGAAGTTCCATCTTGTAATGATAATACAATTCAATGGTTATTAATGAGACTAGTTGACACCACACTGAGCTGACCCTCCAACCATATGTGTCATCCCTACTCACTATGCCTTCACACAAATGCAAATACACCAGTGGGGAAACATAGAAACGAGGATTTATGTCAGCCAACCAAAAGAACACCGATCCTCACTGCAACAGGCAAATGTTTTCTGTTTTAAAGGTTACTCCAGGCAGCATCAGGGTTGACATTCCCTCTCAGAGCAGTGGGTTCGCAACAGATGTTGCAGCAAAATGATCCTGACTGGAGGTGCTTATTAACCCTTCTGCATGGCACACCCATCTATGCTTCTGGGCCCACGCCTTATGACTCTTAAGGCAACTTAACCTGCCATCCCTGGCTTCTAGAATATCACTACCTTCCTGCTTGGGTCGTTAACAGAACAAAAGACTGAGCATCAAGTCTGATCAAATATAATCACATCTCCTATATTTCTGCCCAGAAAAAGGTTATACCTGCCCTTCTATCTGAGGATCTCATGGGAATAAATACAGGATGACCCTAAGATTCAGAATATGAGCTCCATTCCACTGTTTATGACCTAACTGAATTATCCTGAGCAATTTACTTAGTCTCTCTAATCTCATCTTCTTCATCTATAAAACTGAAAGAGATATCCATGTTGCCTAGGACTGTTGTGCTTGTGGGGGTTAAATAAAATAAAATATGCAAAATACCCAAGGCACAGTCTGGTTTATAACAAGCACTCAGTAAATTTGCATTGTCCTCACCCGTGATATTGAAGAATGGGCAAATGCTTATTTCTTTCTTTCATTTTTAAAACCAACCACATTGAAGGATCAAAATCTCAGGCAGGCAGGCCTCAGTGTAAAGCAAAGGGTCGAGTCCACCAAGTCCCAAGAAGGCCAGAGAAACCAGAAAGGGGCTCATTACCCACTCTGCAGATTACCCTTGGAAAATATTTTAAGCGTTGTGCACTCTGATGTCAGCATGTGGGTACTCAGACAACGCTACTGTGACTTCCTACAAGGCTTTGAAAAATGTCCCATGGAGGAGAAACTGAGCCAAGCACATGAGTATAGCATAGCTAGAATGCTTGCCCGCGCTAACACCCGGGCCCTGTCCATGGTCCTGAAAGAGACAAGTGGCAAAAGGCAGGTAGAAAATCGTGACTTCTAAGAGATGGACAAGGCAGAAAGAGAGACTGTTTGGAATTTTGTTCAGATACATGCAATTACTGAGAATAAATGTTTTTTGGCTCATTAATTGGGCTTCCCCACCTATTGTGCTCCTGATTCTAAACTTATCGTCAAAAAGAACCTCACAATGCATACCAGAGCTAACATAAATTACTTGGGGAATCACTGGCTCCCCTCTGTTGGCCTGGATAATAAGAAATTGAACAACATGAATCTCTTATCCTGAAATGAGTTAATTTTTCTCTTCTCTAATTTACCTACTGCAAAGAAATGGCAGAGAATATTCATTAAGAGTGAGCCTCTGGAATCAAATTGCCTGGATTCCAATCCTAACTCCTCACCTATCAGGAGGTAATTTATTTCACCTCTTCATATCTCAGTTCATTCATCTATAAAGGTAACCATATAAATAGCACTGAGTTCATAAGTTTACTTAAAAATTAAATAAGGGATATAAATTGCATAGAAAGTACACTGTAAGAACTCATTAAGTATAAAATTATTATTATTAATATCACAATGTTTTTCATTGTTATTATTATTCCAAGTCAGACTTAACAAAGACGAAAGCTTCTTTATCCCTCCTGCATCCTGATTTGCATGATGCCTTTCACTCTGCCTGCTCCTATTATTGCCTGCTTCTATCTCCCTCTTGAGCAAACTGTGGAGATAGATCAAGTAAGAGATGGGAAACTTTGTTTACTCACCTACCCACTGAGTTCAACATAAAAAAAAGCTCATGAATGTCTTAAAATGAAAGACAGACCCATAGGGCTACAATTCCCCTAAAAACCATGGAGAGCTTAAGGGCCCTCAGTCCATATGACAACAAAGCCACTCTTAACCCCATGCTTGAGACCACCCTCTACTTGCTTTTCCATCACTCTGTCAGCTTCCAGAGCAGCTCAGCAGGCTCACAAGGCTTACACAAGCTGTGCAGATCACAAAAGCCCAGGTTCCAATAGCTTGGCTCCTGTGAAGAATGTTCAGTCTTCCCAGCCCTGACTGAGAAAGTTCAGCAGTCAGAATGGAAGACAAGCAATGATAGTGACCCCATTTGATTCTGAACTCACAATGCTTTCCTAAACATGGCCATGCACCTTACTTTCTTCAATCTTCTTAACATCCCTCCAAAGCAGACAATTAGTGCCATCCCCATTATACAGAAGGGGCTTCCCAGGTGGCGCTAGTGGGAAAGAACCCTCCTGCCAAAGCAGGAGACATAAGAGACACAGGTTTGATCCCTGGGTTGGGAAGATCCCCTGGAGAAGGGCATGGCAATCCACTCCAGTATTCTTGCCTAGAAAATCCCCATGGACAAAGGAGCCTGGCGGGCTACAGTCCATAGGGTTGCAAAGAGTCAGACATGACTGAAATGACTTAGCATGCAACACATTATACAGAAAAGATCACTGAGGTCCACAGGTTGATGTGATTTTCTACAAGTCACACAGCTACCAGTGAATGGCAAATTCCAGACAGCCCAGGCTGACTGTTCAGGGAACAAGATTTAGTGAGAAAAGCATGGGAAAGCGGCCAGGGAGAAGTCTGAATCCCAGTTCTACCTCTTATTAGCTGAATGATGTAGAAAAGGTGAGAACTTATGAGGACTCAGTTTTTCTCATCTGTAAAATGGAAATAGTACCTTCTTTTCAGAAGGTTGACAGGTAAACAAAAATGTGGCATAGAGATGGAGGTAAGTAAGAAGACATCGGGGTCATTATCATCACTGTCAGGCTGGTTCACTCCTCTTTCCAGTGTCCAAAGCCACATGGAATCAGACTAAAGGAGACTGTAACAACGCTGGCTTCAGACAAATGCCAGTATCCTTTTGCCCCCTCCCTTTCCATCCTCTCTGATACACCTCTGACATGCCTGCTGAAACAGCAAAGAGCTCACTTATCACATGTGACTTATCTGGAAAACTTTTACATCCCATACTGACCTGGCTCACCCCACTTGGCACACTCCCAGGCTCCTTGCACTGACTGGCAGCAGATTTGAGCATGAGGAATATAATAACTAACAATTTAGATAACCCTGAACATCCTTATGTTTGGTTTATACCATGTGCCTTGTGTTATATGGCACCATGACAACAGTGGGGCAATGACACACCCACTTCCCTAAACAACTCTTTCCACCTTGACAGGAACCAACAAGGGTGAAATGATACTGCTGGAAGAAGCACAAGCTGGAATCAAGATTGCCGGGAGAAATATCAATCACCTCAGATATGCAGATGACACCACCCTTATGGCAGAAAGTGAAGAGGAACTAAAAAGCCTCTTGATGAAAGTGAAACAGGAGAGTGAAAAAGTGGGCTTAAAGCTCAACATTCAGAAAACAAAGATCATGGCATCCGGTCCCATCACTTCATGGGAAATAGATGGGGAAACAGTAGAAACAGTGTCAGACTTTACTTTTTGGGGGCTCCAAAATCACTGCAGATGGTGACTGCAGCCATGAAATTAAAAGACGCTTACTCCTTGGAAGAAAAGTTATGACCAACCTAGATAGCATACTCAAAAGCAGAGACATTACTTTGCCGACTAAGGTCCGTCTAGTCAAGGCTATGGTTTTTCCTGTGGTCATGTATGAATGTGAGAGTTGGACTGTGAAGAAGGCTGAGCACCGAAGAATTGATGCTTTTGAACTGTGATGTTGGAGAAGACTCTTGAGAGTCCCTCAGACTGCAAGGAGATCCAACCAGTCCATTCTGAAGGAGATTAGCCCTGGGATTTCTTTGGAAGGACTGATGTTAAAGCTGAAATTCCAGTACTTTGGCCACCTCATGAGAAGAGTTGACTCACTGGAAAAGACTCTGATGCTGGGAGGGATTGGGAGCAGGAGGAGAAGGGGATGACAGAGGATGAGATGGCTGGATGGCATCACCGACTCAATGGACACGAGTTTGAGTGAACTCCAGGAGTTGGTGATGGACAGGGAGGCCTGGCGTGCTGTGATTCATGGGGTCACAAAGAGTCGGACATGATTGAGAGACTGAACTGAACTGAACTGAAGACAGAGTCAGTGAAAGGCATTTGATAATATTTAAACACTGAAATCCTCATTTTTAGTTAGTAAATATAGCAATGATGAAGAAGATAATCTGCCCCCTTCCTCTACATTGCGCTATGGAAGGCTGCAAAGCCTTAAAGAAATAAATTTTGGATTATCTGAAAATTTTTGGCTTTCTTGGCTGTTTTGGCTTTTCCAGGCTGCCATTTCCTCTCATTCACTGGATAATCAAAAAAGTCTGTAATTAATTAAATGATATCATGAACACAGATGGGATTTACTCAAGGCTAGAAATATTCTCAGCACCAGGTGTATTTTTCCAGGCTCCAGAAATACAGAGGACAGAACACAGCAGGTGATTGGCAGGTGCATCAGAGAGGATTGAGGGGGGAGGGGGCAGTAGGGCATTTCCTGGAAGCCAGTGTATGTCACTGCCTCCTTTCACTAAACTCTGGACACTTAGCTCAAAGCTGAAACCCAAAGAGGGCACAGGAGTCAGCCAGGGGAGGAGAAGGGGGAAATGAGAAGTTGCCCTGAATCAAAGAAACACGTGAGCAAATCCCTATTTATCAGAGAACTTGGCTTCAGTGCAGCCACGCAAAGATGTGAGGTGGTAAGCAAAAAGTGATAGTCCATAAATGCAGTCACCTACCCAACACAGATCTTTGCTTGCTCAAGAGCTGCAATGGCCCCCAGCTGCTGCCACCTGCTGCCAGAAGGGCTGGTTCCAGGTGAGCTGTTCTGCCCTGGGTCCTGGGTGATTTGCTGTGTCTCCTTCAGGCTCAGCCCTGAAACCCCACCTGCTGCTGTAACCCTAGCTGCCCCTCCACCTGCCTCCCAGGGTGGCAGAATGAACAACTCCACCATCTGCTTCCCTCCCCAGAGCACCAGATATTGAACACTAGGGATTTGTGGGGTCATCAGGCAGAGCTAGGAGAGTTTGGGAGTGACAGGGAATTATAAACACATCTGTGAGGTGGCAGCAAGGAAGTCAGAAAAGACAGGTTAGACTGAGAGGAGAGAAGTGGAAACCACAGAAGCATGTGGCTCTCAGAAGAATCATTTAGTCAGCTTCATCTTAGCTTCCAAATTCCAGACACACTCAGAGAGATACTGGATTCATTCCATGATGAGTCTCTGTGTTAACCTTGCTAAAGATAACTTTTCTAGTTTTGAAGGTGAAGTTAATGAAAGAGCGATTCTTCACTCTTTTGACCAATGGGGCTCTTACATAAAGAATGCAGACTCATCAGCTATGACTCAAATAAATATGTTATTTTCATGCTGTTTCCTGTCTGGAGTTCCAGAATGGCTTCACTTGGTCAGGGTGGGTCTCAACTCTGCCAGCCCATCCCACAAAGGGAAATAGTAAAGACACAGGTGATATATAAAGTAGGATGTGAATCTTAATATCTTAGATTGTCCTGAGCAGAGGATCTGTTGGTACCTCTCTTAATGGACTAAATGGATGAGATACAACTTCTACCAAGAATAGCCTGGGACCTTTCAAACCACATCACTCCAAACCAGTCCTGTGCTTGTAGTTCAAAAATAAACTCCATGCCTAAATTCCAACTACCACACTGCAGTGAAACTGCACCATTTTTAGTCCTCAACTCATCTTGGGTTCAAAATGATAACAAGCGCCTCGCCACATTTGCTTGCAGATGCAGGCCTCTTGAGAGGAGTCTCCTCAGGCAACGGCTCCAGTACATCCTGCATTAGAGGATATTTCCAAGAAGCACTTGTGTTACCTGAGAATATGATAGAGTCACTCTGCAGCTGCTGAAGTGTTGCCTAATTGAGGATCTGCTTTAAAGGGGATGAGAGTGTGATGTATAACTGGCACATTTCTCATGCTTCTGAGACTAAGCCGTGAGCTCCCTGGGCAGGAGAACCCTTAGCTCACCACTGCCAGAAACATGCAAAAGGGTTTCAACACATGTATCTGTTGAATGAATAAATGAATCAAAGACATACGATGTGAGGTGAATGATTGAAACAAGACGATAAAGTGAGTCCCAAGAGACTTGCTCACCTTCTTTAGAACATTGATCAATGGCTCATTACTCAATTGAGCCCATGGAAGATTCCCAAGTCATCCACATGACCCTACTGCATGTTCTCTCCTTTGCCTGGTTTTGTTTTTCCCCAGGCTGCTTATTATGCTATCTGACCTATATACATTTTATCTTGGAAATGTGTTTCTTTTCACACATGGTATAAGGTCCTAAGAGCAGGGACTTTTATCTCATTCATCCACCACTGCAGCCCTATTACCTAGTACTGGCCCATAGCAACAGTTCACTATTAATCACAAGACTTTTAAAAAATGGTTCTATCTCGAAACAGAAATGACTGGAGATATTTCTGCTCCACGTACCAAGGATCTTTATATGTGTAAATTAGTCAAGCAATTAAGATGTACTTGAGGATCATTATTCTACGAAATGTAACTGTGTCATCTTGCAGCGTTCTTCAAACCTTTGCATTACAGTCCCAACATAACATTTGAGCTTTATTATATCAACATCATCTCCATCACCATCATCAAGGACAACTACAGAGAACATCTACTACTGCCTGCTGAGTACAATATGTTTTGATAATAGGTGTTTGGCAGACAGAAAATGAACAGGATATTGAAGTCCCTGTCTTCAAAATGTCTATCTGTAGGAAACATTAAGAGACAATTACATATATATGTGAAACATATACTGCCAAAGGAGAGGTTAAACCAGTGCTGTCTGATAGAAACAGAATAATGTGAACTACATCGGTTAAGTTAAATTCTTCTAGTAACCACATTAAAAAGTAAAAAGAAAAAAGTGAAACCAATTTTAGTAATATTTTACATAACCCCAGTAGATATTATCATTTTAATATGCACCAAATATTTTAAAAATTTGTGTCAATGAGATGTATTATTTTCTCTTTTTTGTACTTAATCTTTGAATATGTATATGGTACATGTGTAGGAGAAGGCAATGGCAACCCACCGGGTTGACCTGCTGGGTTGGAAAGCAGAAGGTACAGAGAAGAAAAGAGGAAAGAACAGCCTGTTTGCTACAGATGCTATTAGGTACAGTGCTCAGCACTGCCCTTTAAGTGCATTTTTTTTTCATTTGATCCATATGAGATACATACCCCTAGGAGCTATGTATCACTAACCCCATTTTACAGATGAGAAAACTGAGGCTCTGAGAAACAAAGTGACTTTTCCAGCATTGCACAGTCAGCCACTGGCAAAGAGAGAAATTCAAACCAGGTCTGAATCCAAAATTCATGCTCATCCTTTATCTGCCCTTGTAAGTAAGTAAGAAAGTGGGATGGGAACAAGAGGAAGAAGGTAACATTGCAGGAAGGGGTTGGGGGCGGGACGGGTGGAAGATAGAAAAGAAAAATAGTAGGAGATGCATCCCTAAAGGAAGGCGTCTTTCCTAGAGGGCCAGTGTTTCCCGGGAGACTTTTGCAACTGCAAAGAGACTGACCACGGAAAGAGCATGGGCGGGGAGGGCAGCAGTACTTATCGCTAAACTTATCTGGTATTAAAACAATGAGGAAGATGCCCCAGAAAAAGGAATCGTTATCTGACTGCCGCAGAGGAGCCTGCCTTCATTCACCAGTGCATAGACTGGAAAGATGGCCAACAACTAGAGGAGAAAGGAGAAAGGGGTTGCAAATAAAGACACGCTCTCTTAGAGTTCTTACTCTCAAATCACCAAGCAGTGAAAAATTAACTCAGGGCTATTAAAAACAAAAACAAAAAACAGAACAAAGTGGGAGGGGAGAGAGAGAGGGAAGGAGGGAGGGAGGAGGCAGGAGGGAAGGAAGAAGAATCTGGTGATACTAGAAATCAGTCTTGCCTGACAGAATTTAAATTGAATGTCTGTGAGCATGGCCCATAATTTTTTAGCAAAAGTAGAAGCTATTAAAGAGTCGGTGCGCAAGATTAAAATTTAGAATGCTGTTTTAATAATAGTGAATTCTACTCAGGTTCAAATGGCTGTCATTTTTAAGCTCCACCAATTTGAGAATATTTGATGGATGGCGTTGGGAGCTGATGGGAAGCCTGAACTTGAAAGGTCCAGCTCAGCTAACACAGCCAGAGAGATGAGCTTCTATCCTTAAGGAAATAAGCTGACGTTGTTAATGCGCCAGCTCTGAGATTGCTTACCTACCTGTTCAATAGGACAACTAATACCTGCCTTACCTAAAGGAACAGACAGAATAAAGGATGAAAGAACCACTGTCAAAAGCAAAGTACTGTGAAGGAATGCATCATAGACCTGTCATGTGTGTGGCCTGTGCTTGCCACTGGTTCGCGGGCCATTTTTTCTGGAAGGTTCCTCAACCCCATTTCTAATTCCTAATTTAGAGAGTTGATCAACAAGCAATTGGACTAGTGCTAGGACAGAGGGATGCCCAAGGTTTTCTGGAAGCCAGAGGGAACTTAACTCATCTGTCAGCTTCAGAAGGCCCACCACCCTGAGTGACTGGGATTCTGCTCTGTCTACCAGCACTGTGCCTGTTACACAATGTGTGGGTCCTCGGTAAGTATCTGTAGGTCTCTTATCAACATAGTCCTTATTCCTGGGAGTTTTAACTTGGGCCAACAAATATTTTGTTGTTGTTGTTCAGTTTAAGTCATGTCTGACTTTGTGACCTCATGGACTGAAGCATGCCAGGCTCCCCTGTCCTTTGCTATCTCCTGGAGTTTCCTCAAACTCATGTCCATTGAGTCAGTGATGTTATCTCACCATCTCATTCTCTGCCACCCCCTTCTCCTCCTGCCCTCAATCTTTCCCAGCATCAGGGTCTTTTCCAATGAGTTGGCTCCTCGCATCAAGTGGCCAAAGTCCAGATTCTAGTCCTTCCAATGAATATTCAGGGTTGATTTCCTTTAGAACTGACTGGTTTGATCTCCTTGCTGTCCAAGGGACTCTCAAGGGTCTTCTCAAATACTGAACAGCATAATATGGGCATTAATAGAGAGATCATTAGAGAAACTAGAGGAAGAAAACATTTCTCCCTGATCTTGAAAAATCATCATTCATGATTACCATTGTGGTCACCCTTAGAGTCTTTCACAAATATCTCCTGCTTTTCATGTGGGCTATATGCAGGATTATGTTTCCTTGTCCCCTTTGAAGTCAGGCTAAGCCAGGTAACCTACAATGGCCAATGAAATGTCAACAAAAGTGGTGGGAGTCACACCTTGGCAGAAACTTACAGAGCTGTGCACAATTCTCCCCACGCTCTCTTCCCCCACCAGTGGAAGCCTATGAGAAAATAAGGCTCTGGGGGGAAGACAATACAGGTTCCAGAAGCCTGTACCATATAAAAGCATGGAGAGCATGTGCACAAGGGGGAAACACGCCTCTGTGGCACCACCCCACTGAGATTTGGGGGTCGTTTGTCACAGAAGCCTTTTCTCATTGACCATCATGTCCAAAAGGGCCCATGTAACTACCTGTCCACTGTAGAGGTACATCACCCTGTATGGGAAAACAGGAGAGGGCTGGCAGGTCTTTGGAGAACAAGGAAAGAAGATTCTAGTCTTTTATTCTTTTGGTCACAGACTCTGCTACTTTCTTTCAGAGATTTCCTCCACTGGGAAACTCCAAAAAGACCAGTTAACTTCCAGAATCTTCTGAGTTAGGAACCCCAGATGCCTGCTCTTTATGTTACCGTCTCCTGCCCTAACCTGTGAACCACGTCGCCTCGTGGGCATTGAGCTGTGTCAGAGCTGGATTCCTGGCTGAAGACCACGTTCCAAGCAGACCTCAAAGAATCAACAGGCCTCCCCAGGGCTTCCTCGAATTGCCTGGGGGGGCTCCAACCTGGGTTCCCTCAGCTCCCTGGTAAGATCCCTCATCTTCAGCCAGAGTCCCATCTGGGCCCTGAGCCTCCTACCTTCCTGCTATTTCCACCACCTGGCCTATTTCTTCTTTCTGGGTCTTATTTCTGGGTCTTCGAGGCCTGTTCCCAACCAGCCCCTCCAGAAAGTGTTGCCACAGACTCCAGAGTCCATCCTGCTCCTCACCCCACCAGCTCGAAACCATTTGACACTTGGCTCTATTCTGTCACAGCGGTAGCATTACCTCCTTCATCTGGGCAAGCTGGGTTTCTTCAAGGGAGGGGTGAACCTCTTAATTGTGATGCCCTCATTTGTGACCTGTCAGGTGAGAGCGTGTCTATGAGGCACCGCCTTGGTGCCTGGCATATAACAGGTGCTCGAGAAATGGGAGATTCCTTCCCACGCCCCTTCTGTACAAGGTCTAAGCACAGTGGGTGGGGCCAGTCCTTCCCCTCCCCAAGGAAACCCATATGTGACCCCAGAGATGGGTCTACTGCAATATTCTTGTTGGGGGCATATCTCCTCCAAGGGGGCAAACACGGGTATTGGGGCCGGGGGCGGTAAATAAAAAATAAAACCCCATTCCTCTTGGATAAAAACTTAGATATACATACAGTACCTAAACAGATATACTGTATATCTATGATATTAAATTTTCATTGGGGGAAGGGTAGAGAAGATGATTAGGGGAAAAAATGCAAAAAAAAAAAAAAAGAAAAAGAAAAAAGACTCCACAGTCAGGGAGTAATGAAAAATTGGCTGAGAAACCCTGGTCTGATATTACCTCCAGTCAAAACACAGGCAGCCTCTCTCACACCCAGCTCAGCCGAGCCTCTTAACACCTGTCTCTTACATTTCCTCTCCCATGTCTCTTCCAAATCAATAATACGATATTTTTGAAACTTCTGTCAAATCCACATTCATGCCTCCTCGGCTCCCTTCCCAGCCTCTCCACTCCTTCACTGATCTAATCTGCCGCCTCTCCTGGGATGTGAGCCGTGCAACAGGCTGCAGAGAAGGCAGGCAGTGGAGAGCTGAGAGACTCCAGGCTCGGTTTTCTAGACGTGACAGACAGGATAGAGTTCATTGCCACCTCCAGCAGCAGCAGGGCAGGAAGGAGCTGAGTGCCCTGGCTTCCCCTACCCCTGCCACTTGCCACTACCTGGATGAGGCCGCCAGTCCAGGCTGGCCTGCAACTTCCATGGGAGCTAAAGGCACACCCTCTTGGCAGGGGGTTGTGGGCACTTACCACTGGCTGTGGGCTTCACTGGTTTGTTGGAATATTGTAGACACTGCAGTTAGGCTTGCCCCAGGTGGATTTCTACCTGTCCTAGAGGTTTAAAGGCTGCCTACTCACCTCACTGTAGCTTTGAATGGCCATGTCATATACTCTGCATGGGAAGAAGGCTGATAAGGAAGAGGAGACAGCTTAACCTGATGCTGTCCTTCTGTTCTTCCCAAAATACACAGTAGTTCTGATGTCGCCCCTTCTTCTTGCAACCACGAGGAAAAGCCAAAAGAATCTTGACATTCTAGAGAGGTCGACCTTGTCATGATACAATAGCTGACCTGGCAGCAGCAGCCACCTACGTCCAGACTTCATTTTGTGTAGAAGAATGGTGCTCTCTGTTGGTCCCCTGCCGCTGCTGCTAAGTCGCTTCAGTCGTGTCCGACTCTCTGCGACCCCATAGACGGCAGCCCACCAGGCTCCTCTGTCCCTGGGATTCTCCAGGCAAGAATACTGGAGTGGTCCCCTAAAGCATCCTAATAACACGAGGTCAAGGGTGAGATACATAATGGTCTCCCATCTGCTTTCTCTGCAGTCTCTATACCGGTATATCTCTACTACAAAAGACAGCACCATATGTCTCTCATCGTGTGGGCCTGCAGCGGGGCTCAGAGGTGCTCTGCCACACTGGCCATACTCCCAAGGTCAAGGCATTTCTGCAGGGGGATAAGCATATGGGCTGTGCAGTCAAGAGAACCTGGGTTCTAGTCCTGAGCTCCCACTGAATGCTGTGTGGCCTTAGATAAGATGCCTGACCTTGCTGAATGTCCTCTGCCTTTACTACAGAAAACAAAAAAAGTTGAGAATAGTACTTATACCATACTACCATTGCTAAGATTAAATGAGCTACAAGACACAAAGTGCTCATCTTGGTGCCTGGAACCTACTCGGTACATACTCAATGGCTATAGTGACCATTTTCTATCATTCTCCCTGTGAGTCTGTCTGTCTTGTTGTCTGGCTCTTTTCTCTAGTTTTCCCCTCCTCCATTTCTCTGCAGGTCTCTATGTGACTCTTCCCTTGCTGGTCGCCCACTCCCATTCATTTTCACAGTGGAAGGATGTGCAATTTGCCTGGTGTTGCCAGTCGCTGAAGACTTCATTGCTTGCAGGCAAAGATCCATCCCCACACAGGCCAGGCCCAGGCTCTTATCATTGCTACTAGGTTTGGCTGAGGCTCTGGACTTGGCAGTGTGGGAAGAGAGTGGCACCCAAGCCTCCAGAAGCCCACTGTGCCCTCCCTCTAGAGTGGAACCTCTCAGGTGTGGCTCATGCCCCAGGAGATTCTGCTAGAGTAGCTGTGAAGAGCCAGAAAGGACTTGGAGGTAGTGCCCCATTCAGCCTCTGAACTGAGACCAGACCAAACTGTTAGTGCTTCCCAGGACCTCACGGCCCCATCCACACAGGGCCAGGCTGATACTGGCCCCTGGGAATTCACTGAGGACAGGAAATGTGTCCACTTCACAAACCAAAGAGCAAACAACTCCAAGGAAATGGTAGGGGAAAGGTTGGTTTGCTAATTTTCCAGATGTGCTGATGGAATCCTGCCCTTCTGCAGATCAAGGGAAAGCCCTTCCCCAGCTCTCAGGCACAGTTCTTTGGATGGCAGTCCCCAGACTCCCTGTGTGTCTAAATGCTGTGAGACGGAGGAGAGGGGAGGGCTGGCTTCCTGTGGACAGGCTGCTGAAGGATCAGGGTATTTATTGGAGAGGGGATGAGCTGGTGAGAGAGAGAGGTCAGCTGCCCCTCACCAGGAGTCCCACACCCTTCAAAGGTAGATTCAGCAGCTCAGTCTGGAAGGATCACAGCGTCACAGAGTCCACTCCCAACTCACTTTCTGGCCTGCAGGGAATTCCTGAGCAGAACTCAGAACAATGTGGCGAGGAGAATTCCTTCTTTCCAGAAGCTTACTGCCCCCAAAGGGAAGCAAAACCTATATAAACTAGCCCACCCCGCACAGAACCCCCTTCCTGCCCGCCTCTCTAGGCCTCCCCAGCACCCCAACTTCCCCCTTTAGTGAGGGAGGCAGCTCACCCATAATAAAGAAAAACAGCCAACCTCCCTAAGCTCCTACCCTGTGCCAGCAGTTTGTTCAAATGCATTTCCTGCACTAATTCACCGATGACCAGCTCAAGCCACCCCCAGACTTGAACACACAGATGCATGAAGGGCTGGCCACACGAACGCTTCCTGCTTGGACTCACTTAATGCAAAAGGTGCTCTTATCACAGAAGCCAAGGCTGCTTGCAGACTACAGAGGTGACACGAGGTAAATTCATTTCCTTCCTGTCAAGAGAGACTCAACAAGGGTATAATCAGAGGCTAATGTGTGCACCTGTGATTGGGCCCATCGCAGGGGTGGCATGTAATTGAACACGTTCACTGTGCCCAGAGGAGCATGGTGAAGTCCCATCACTGCAAAGTGTCACTGTTTTGGTTGGCGTACCTCAATTTTTAATAACATTATGGAAATACTGCTGAAGGTCAGGGTAAGGACAGCGCCTTGGGGATGTGGCCTCTGTGAGCCATGGAGAGCTTTAACCTTGAGAAAAGGCCCTTCTGCCCATATCTAGGTCAGTCACTTTTCCCAGGGATCCTTTCCCTACACTGAGTGGGGTCTAGGGACCCCAGGTTTCAGTGCGGCTGTACTTTCTTACTGAATGGACCCCAAGGGCCCCCGCCCCGCCCCCCAGTACCTCCCCACCCTCCGGTGAGCACTGAGGCCAGGCTTCTTGGTTACTGATGGGGCTGCCCAGTGGGCAGGCCCCTCTTCTCCACTGATGACTGGTAACAATGATAATACTTGTGCCGTGCTAAGTCACTCCAGTCATGTCCGACCTACGGACTGTAGCCCACCAGGCTCCTCTGTCCGTGGGATTCCCCAGGCAAGAATACTGGAGTGGGTTGCCATGCTCTCCTCCAGGGGATCTTCCTGACCCAGAGATCGAACCCATGTTTCTCGTGGCTCCTCCACTGGCAGGCAAATTCTTTACCAAGAGCGCCACCTGGGAAGTCCACAGCATCTTACTATGAGTTAAGGCACTTCTCTGAGCTGTTTGCAACTCACTTGATCTGGAAAACAATTCTAAGGTACTGCTCCTCTCAGATTTCACAAATGAGGAAACTGAGGTATGGATGAACTTGGCTAAGGTCACACAGCTGGCACGTTGTGTTGAGGCCCTGGCAGCCTGGCTCTGAAGTGTATCATCCTGACCACACATTCTACCGTCTGTTGAGTTCCCTTGTGGCTCAGCTGATAAAGAAAGAATCTGCCTGCAATCCAGGAGACCTGGGTTCAATCCCTGGGTTGGGAAGATCCCCTGGAAAAGGGAACGGCTACCCACTCCAGTATTCTGGCCTGGAGAATGCCATGGACTGTATAGTCCATGGGGTTCCAAAGAGTCGGATATGACTGAGCAACTTTGACTTCAGTGAGTCAGCACAGCTGAGCTGAGGGGACCGTAGAAGCAGCAGGTGGCAGGGAGGTGCCTCCCTGGCAATTGGCACTCATTCATTCACATTTTTTTTCTTTCCACTTAAAAAAAAAAAGTAAAGGAAAGATTCTTTAAATTCTATAGTGCATTACAATTTTCAAAAGTTTCACACACGATTTCATATAATCCCCAAATAACCCTTTTTTCCCCTACACCTATCTTGTCCCTCCCCACTTTCCTATCCCCTCTCCCAGTAACCACTCATTTGTTCCCTATATCTGTGTTTGCTTTTCTGTTTTATATATTCACATTCTTACTGAGCATCTTCTTTGCACCAGACTCTGTTCTAGGCACCGAGGAGATGGTGATATATAAATAGATGGAAGATTACAGTCTAGTGAGAAGACAGAAATACATACATATATGTACATATATATATACACACACACATATATACACACACTTAAATGAGGTAATATCATAGAATGGCAAATATGTGAAAAAAAAATAGAGCTGGGATGTCAGATAGAGTGATTAGGCAGGAAGAGGTGTGGGAATTATTTTAAGAGGGGAAAAGTTAAAAGAAACAGGCCTATCCAAGGCTGACTAATCCATTGGCAGAGGTTTTTGAAAGTCTACAAAAATACAAGGAGTAACACGTCCCAGAGAAGCCAGGAAGTTAGAGATCAATGAAGACAAGGGGATTGGGGTCCACTCCATGCTCCCACTGTGGGGCCCAGGCTGGCGGGAGCTCTGCTACCTTGCACTGGACTACATGGGTGTCCTCTGCCTCCTGGAAGAGATGCCCAGCTCCTAGGTTCCCACATCCTCCTGACTGTGGGCTCTGGGAAAGATACAGGAGCCACTTGAGCCACTGGGGAGCTTTCCTGCCTCAGCCACGGGCCCCAAGGGGACACGAAGGGAGACAGCAGAGACGCGTGAGGGCTCTCGCCCTGAGAGGCAGGACCCAAGCCAGGCCGAGTGGAAAGCCAGCCGTCTAGGAGCTGCGAGTTAATAGATTTCTCCGAATGAATGGCCCTTCATTCTAATTGAAGGAGGTGAGGGGACCAGGTGAAGGAAGCCAGGAGAAAAAGAGGATTAATCCATCTATCAGGGACCTTTGGAACTGAAAACATGAAAAGATGAATTCATTTGTGAGCCATAATGATTCACTACCGGGAGAAATAATTATCTTGAAGCTTGTTTGGCCTCAGAATCAATCTTTATTTAACTGTATTTATTTTGGGCTGCTCATCCTGCTTGCCTCTCTTGGAAACTCAGGGAGGGCTTTCTCCCTCCCTCGTGTGTGTGTGTGTCTGTGTAAGAGAGAGAGAGAAATTCCAAAAGCTTGCTTATTTCATGGTTTTCAACAGAATGATATTTGGGTGGGTCTTTCCCTCTCCCCTTGTCCTACGTGTCAGTGATCCTCACCTCTAATCACTTACTTCCCAGTATTCTCTTATTTCTTTAAAGCACTTTCACTATTTTCAAATCTATCAGTTTATTTGCTTTTTAGATAATCTGCCTCTTCTACTGGAACAAAAGACTGGTAAGAGCAGGGACCTTGGCTATCTCCTAGATAGATCACAACATCAGACCAATGAACAGCCATGGAATAAACAAACAAAAAGATACTAACAAACACAGGATCTCTTTTAGTCTTTCTTACAACCCCAAATTATTATTATTGACTATGCCCATTTTACAAATGAGATAACTAATTGAGGAACAGAGAATAATTAAGTAACTTGCTCAAGATTACAAAGATAGCAAAATCCTGCACCAGGATTTGAACTCAGACAGTCTGGCTCCAGAATCGTTGCCCCACTGACTTGAGTTTTCAAGAAATGATTCTTGACTGAATGAATAAAGCTTGAATGAATGACTGCCTTGGGTTTCCTGCTTTCCTTCCCAGTGTTACTTGTTTTTAACTTTTCCTGGACCGCCCCCGCCACTACACATCTGGCATGGCCCTAAATTCTCTACATGTATGACGCGGTGGAACCCTCAACCTACTCTGTTCCCCCTGGCACAGGTCCCAAGTCGGACACTTAGAACTGTACCTCATTCTCCAGTTTAGGTCTCCTGGCTCCCCATTACCAGCTGATACTGCCCGGATCCGAAATCATGGACTTAGTTCCTTCAGAAAGAAAAACCAAAGATTCAGGGGGATGTACCTCCCCGGAGAAGCACGTGGCTGACTGTGGGTCTGGAAGACCTTCTCTCTGTGTTCAGAAACTGAATCCAAAGAGATGAAGTTATAGGTTTCATGCCCGTGTCCACCCTTCAGGCGGGGGAACAGAGGCAAAATGAATACCAGTTGCTAGAGGCCAGGACGGGAGGGAACGAAGGAAGAAAGTAAAGTGCTTTTCCAACTAAATTGGCTCTGAGAGTAGAGAAGAACCAACCTGAGTTATTAAGGAAGCATCATCATACAACACAGGTCTTTAACTCCCAAGGGAGCAAGCCCTCCCCTCTGTCTTGCAGCCCCCATGGCTGACTCTATGAGTGGTTATGAGTGGTCCTGCTTGACACATCCATCACCAGGCATCGTTCTCATCCATCAGGCTTTATGTTCATGCCTGGAGCAGCACTTGGCACACAGTGGGTGCTCCATCAATGCTGGCTGGATCAATGAATGAGGGAGGTACTCCCTTTCTGCCTTGGCTCTGCCTTCATCCCTCACCCCCATGGCTGCACAGCTGTACCTATCTCCATCCCCACGGACTCAAACCTTGGTCATATTCATGTACTGATTACCCGTGGGTATGTACTCCCATTCCCCCCGGAATGTTTATAGGACCCTGAGTCAAAGAAGGCAGAGTAGGGATATCCTGAGAAAATGTGCTTTCACTGAGTGACAGAACTTGCTGTTCTCCACAACCATCCCTGCAACATGAGAATACTACAACGGTTGTTCTTTCCAAATTGCGGGTCTTTACAGACTCAGGCCAACAGCAAGTGGTGCTCCACTGAGCAATTTAAAGTCCAGTCATACAAAGCCGAGTGTGCTTTCTTGTCTAGGAAACAACAATGTTCCAACTGCTCAGCACAGCCAAGTCAATACTCCGTTAATAACCCACACTGAATCTTTCCCTGGGCTCCAAAAGCCATAGGAGAGCCGTGCTGGCAACCTCACACTCTCCCGTGTGTTCCGTTCTCCCTCCTGTTCTAGCGTCTTACATCTGTACCTCTGGTCATTTGTTTTGTTCTTGTCTTTCGAGTTGAAGGGCATCCATGATTTTGAAATCATTAACTAGAATTTATCTGGAGAATTCAGATTAAGAACTTTGCAGTCCCTCTTTCTCTCTCTCACTGCTCTGCAATGGTTGGGTTCTTCCTCCAGCAACTGGAAGACTGTTTGGGGACTTCTTCAGTTCGTCTTGCTAGAAGGGTCACTTCTGGTCATTTGGATTGTTAAAGAGGTCCACTGGGATTTCTGGGTCCTGTGCTGTGGCACAGATTATGACCCAGCCAAGCATGCATAGATGAACGAGCCACCATCTCTGACTGAACTGTTCAACCCAAGACCAGAGTTGGTACTTCCTTCCTGGAGAAACAGTATTAAACTTCTGCTTTATTCTCCTGCCCCAGGAATGCCATCTTCAAGCCCAAATGACAGCACTGTCCTACAGAGACAAGATCAAAGTGTCCACTGCCAGTCTGCCCTGCTGAGGGTCAGCACCAGGCATGTAAGCACATGGCCGAAAGAAGAGGAATGGGGAAAGAGTTTCAACAGAGTAAGGCTGCTGGGGTTTCAGCCTCAACTTCATGATCTGTGGCCTTAGGACCTTGACCAAGTCACTTAATCACACAGTGACTCAGTTCCCCCTCTGAAAAATGAACAGTACAGACCTCCTGGTGGTGTCAAGAAGATTACATGAGATCCTGCACGGAAAGCATCCTGAAAGCTGATTCAGAGCATCGCTGCGAGCTGGGACTTCCTGAATACTGACGATACGCTGGACCTAGCACTTGACAGTCACACCCATGTTATTAGCCTCACCGTGCACAGATGACATGGTTATTACCTCTTCTATTTTAAGGGAAGGAGTTAGGGAGGGGTGGAATTCGGATCTGGACTGAGGGCTCCCTCGCCATATGAGGAGGATCCCCGAGGCGCTGACGTCAGCCTCCTGTCTCTGGGGCCCCATAAAGGGCTGGTTGACAAGCAGCTCTACAGAGATGCTGGGGATCGTGGACTTGGAGCCACTGAGTCTTCCATGTGTTGTGTGACTTAGGACCCGCCTCTCTACTGCTCAGGATGTTTTGCTTCCTCTGCCATAAAAAGAGACAACAGCAATTTCCTTGCAAGATTGCCATGAGGCTTAAGTAAAACAATGGTGCTTTGCCATCTTTCACTCCTAGGCAAGATATTCTTACACTATGCCACACTCTGCGATACAAAAAGAAAACAATAACAACCCTCAGCACAGTATTAAAAGACTTTTGTTAGTCACTCAGTCATGTCCGACTCTTTGCAACCCCATGGACTGTAGCCCACCAGGTTCCTCTATCCATGGAATTCTGTAGGCAAGAATACGGGAATGGGCAGCCATTCCCTTCTCCAAAGACTTTAGAAAAATAATAATTAATGAGATGAATAATAACAGCTAACAAACACAGGGCATATACTTCAAGAGCCAAACTAGAGCAGTTAACTGTCATGACAACGCTATGCTATAAAGAAGGCTGGAGCTGTTGCTGCTAAGTCGCTTCAGTCGTGTCCGACTCTGTGTGGCCCCATAGACGGCAGCCCACCAGGCCCCCCCGTCCCTGGGATTCTCCAGGCAAGAACACTGCAGTGGGTTGCCATGTCCTTCTCCAATGTATGAAAGTGAAAAGTGCAAGTGAAGTCGCTTAGTCATGTCTGACTCCTAGCAACCCCATGGACCGCAGCCTACCAGGCTCCTCCATCCATGGGATTTGCCAGGCAAGTTTCATCATTTCCCTTTTATCGACAAGGAAACTGAAGCGTGTCATGGTTAGGTAACTTGCTCAAGGGCACAAAACCAGATGCTGAAAACTTACACGCTTGCAATTCCTTTGGATAGATGTGAGCTTTATTCAAAGAAGGAAGTCAGTCCAGGACAGCAACATCACGATCCCAACCTCTCAGGCTCCCTGGGAACCACTGGGATAAACAAAGGCAAACTTGTCCAGGTCACTTTACTACGGGACTTGCATGGTCTTTAAGATGTAAATGTGCATGAAAATCATCAAGAGGGAGGTAGAGTACGCAGCCTTCCCAGAATTGGAGGGGGATTAGTATGCCCCAAAATCTAATTTCAGAAACATGCATCCGGGTCATTTACTCTAGAGAGAACAGTCCCATCAGCTGTTAGCAAAACTGAGCATAATGCCAAGAGAGAGAAAAAGGGAAATGAACAATCCAATGTCCTTCCTCCTCTGTCTTCTGTCCTCTGACCCAGCTCTGTAGAAGTGTGTCTGCCTGCAGGCCTGGATACCCACAAGCCCTACACTGAATGAAGACTCACGGAGGCTCCCAAAAGGAGTGGCAGCAGGAAAAGGAGGTCAGTCTGGCACAGTCCTGGGAGGCAAAGGCTCTGGCCAGAGCCTGCTGGGAATCAATGGCCTGTTTTTAACACAAGTGTGACATTCACCTGCGATGTTGGGACTCATTGGTGGGAAAGAAGGAGGCTTTCATATCCCTGTTTTTACCACAGAAGGCTCCAGAAATGTATTTCAGTTATTCCCTTAGCTGATAAGTATGAAAAAGAGAACACTGAATATTCCAATGGGGATCTGACAGAACAGGGGCACGTTCATTAGCTGCTGAATTTCCCAATGACTCCTAGAAATTGCCACAATTAGACCACATTAAATACTTCCGTTCCAAATATAGGCAATCATGGATCATTAGGGTATATCTCCGTACTGCTGACCTTGCAAAGGAAGGTCCTAGAATTCCAGAAAAAGCAGCATCTCCTTCCTTCTTGCTCTCTCTGAGCAAAGCTAAAATCCAGTGCCAAATTTCTTAAATCTGCTTCTAAACCAGGATGGCTTTTCATAAGATTCCTAAAATTGAATCGGCCTCTGAGGAGGCGTTCCTTCACTCTGCAACTCACGTTCTTCATGTAATCACTGGAATTCTCCCTCATCCTCCACTAGGTGGGCAAAAGGGTAACATCCACACCCCATGGCTATGGTAGATATGGGGATGTGGGATGTCATTCCAAACCCACTGGGTGAGTCAACAGGGAAACTGAGATCAGTAAATAAACTTCGTTCCTTTCCTCCTCACCATCAGCTCTCCCCTATAGGAAACTGACAGGCAGTTCTTTGGCATACAGAGTCAATCTAAAAATCACTAACGAAGTTTAGACAAGAGGTCACAGCTTTCATCTTTTTTTTTTCATGTTCAGAACAAAAACAGTAATGATATTTTTTGGAGCATGGTAGTTAACTGGTTTGAAGAGAGAGGCCAGCCATTCAACTGTCTGGATCTACAATCACCATTTTCAAAGAGCTTTCATCTTCTAGTGAGCCCTAGACGTATTTATTTATATACCCATTTCACAGGTGAAAATACTGAAGTATTGGCAAATGGGACTTCCCTGGTGGCTCAGATTCCAAAGAATCTACCTGCAATGCTGGAGATCCAGGTTCCATCCCTGGTTGGGAAGATCCCCTGGAGAAGGGAATAGCAATCCACTCCAGTATTCTTATCCGGAGAATCCTATGGTCAGAGGAGCCTGGTGAGCCACAGTCCATGGGGGTTGAAAAGAGTTGGACACGACTGAGCAACTAACACTTTTCACTTCATTGGCACACGACATGTTACAGAAACAAGAGGCCTTGGAAGACAGCGTTCATTCATCCTTGTACAAAAGCCAAATACACCCACTACACCATGCCTGCGGTTGTCTTATTTTTGGCGGCAGCGTGAGAGGCCAGATAAGCATGATGGATCCCCTGAGCCTTGGTGGAGACCACCACAGGGCCGTCCAGATTCCCACACCTGAGTCTGCAAAGCAAAACGAACTGGAGCGGCCTGAGTGAAGTTCAAGATAGGCTGGAAAACCTCCTGAAGGCTTTCACAGCAGACTCCCTGAACCACTTTGAAGACAGGCTACGTGGAGGCCAGTGCTAAAAAATTCCAGCTGGCCTAGGAACTCATGAGCCAAGCTCTATGAGGATAGGCTTTCTTCTAGAAAAAAGCCTACAGAGAATCTAGACCCTACCCCACCAGTGACCTCAGAGGAGTCCCTTCCCCTGCATTCCTGCCATGACAGACGTGTCTTGAACTGGGCCAAGCAGTGTGTGGGTTACTCTCTCCTCTTCAGCTGCCTCCCTATTGCTGGGGCAACATCAGGTCACTGTGAGGACCAGAAATGATGTAAGTACTTACTGAGTGATGCCCTGGATCACTCACTGGAGACATGGGCTAACTCAGAGGCGAGAGGAAGGTTTAGGGGAGCCGAACATCAGTGATCAGGGCCCCACCCTTTCTTTCCCTTCAATCATACTCCACCCTTATCTGTACTGTACGTTGGGTTCTAGCTATGATTTCATTTGAGCAAAGATTTTGGAGGAGACTCTCCACTAAGAGAGTTTAAACATCACTAGGATAATGTTGCAAGGGGAGGGAGGTCTCACAATGATATGCTGTTGTCGTCGCTGTTCAGTCACTAAGTTGTGTCCAACTCTTTGTCACCCCATGGACTGTAGCATGCCAGACTCTCCCAAAGTTTGCTCAAATTCATGTCCATTGAGTCAGTGATGCTACCTAACCATTTCATCCTCTGTCGCCCCCTTCTCCTCCTGCCCTCAATCTTTCCCAGAATAATATTTTTATAGTATTGTAAACCTTTAAAGAGTGTTCTCAGTGAGAAGAGCCAAGAAAGTCTCCTTGTAACGTCACCACTCAACCTTGGGACACTAAAGGTCAAAGAGTACCAAAAACACAACCCCAAAAGATGACCCTCGAGCTGAAATTATCAGGACGCCACAATTAACTCATGACTATGAAGACATTTGGGGAAGATTATCCTCTTGCTCTGACACTTCTGGACAGTTCTACAGATATCCTCCACCAGACACCAGCCTATTTGGTAGGCCTGTCATAGACAACCTGTAACACAATGAACCTCACACTCACCAGAGGCTCCAGGCACTGCAGGATAAGACTACCTCAGGCAGGACATCAGCCCTTCCCTGCACTGGGTTCTGAACCTTGGATCTCAGACCTCAGAGGCAGCCCTGGATCCTCCCACACTTTATTAGCCCAGATAGCCAACACTCTCCTCTGCTTTTCCTTCCTCCCAAGGACAGAAGAATGCAGAACCTTTGCCCGAGGATGTGTATTAAGCTATGTAAACTGATTAAATCAGTCATTTTCCAAATTAGGTCTGGTGGATCCCCAAGAGATCCACAGACTTTTTGCAATATTCATGCAATGAGGTTTACTTGATCTATTGAGTCATCTATTGACAGCAATCCAACAGCAGTAAGCATCATCAAAAGCAAGTCTATTCATTTCTGGTGTATGCTTTTTGAGATGAATTAGTAGACTGGGTTGTCCACAAGTAGCTTTGCCCACCCAGTAGTCAACAAAGATGTTATAGTTCTGACTGGACAGGAATATTTACTAGTCTAACAGTTTTTCTTAACCCCTTTCTCTCTCTAATATAAGCAAGGCTCTACATTGGCTTTCTGGCTACATCAACACCAGTCACCAGTGGATTGAAACACATGTAATATGCTATACAAGTTCATTATTCATATCAGGTAACAAAATATACATTTGTATTTCTCTCTAAGAGAAAATTTTCCATAGTGGTGGAATGTTTATATTAGATCAGGGAACAACAGTCTCTCATTCCTCCTGTTATACAAGGGGTTGAAAATTGCAGGGGAAATACATGCAGAGTTAAAAAGGGGAACTGTTTAATATTCATGCCTGGTACTTTGTAGCTAAATGCTAACACCCATGTGCCAGCTGCCATTCCTTTTCTCCTTCATGCTAAATGCTGTCCCACACAACTCTCTGTGTCAATGGAAATGTTCTTTCTGTGTCATGCAGGATGGTAGCCACTAGCCACCTGTGGCTATTGAACACTTGAAATGTCGCTAATGCAGCTGAGTAACTAAACGAGTAATTTCATATAAATTTAAATAGCCACACACAACTAGCGGCTAGCATATTAAACACTGGACTGATCTGGAATTCAGGACCTTGGAGAGAGTCGTGGTGGGGGCGCGGGTGGTGTTAGTGTGTGTACAAGACCTACCATAAATCCCTTCAGTGGGCTGTTTTATAACCCTGAAGAAGACACAAAGATCACTCATCCATGTGCCGACAAATATTACCACACACTTTCTTATACCACACTGTTTTCCAAAGAACCCATCTGTCTTTCCTGAAGACATCCATCTGTGGGAATTCCCTGGGGGTCCAGTGGTTAGGACTCTATGCTTTCATAGCTGAGGGCCTGGGTTCAATATCTGATTGGGGAACTAAGACCCTAAAAGCCAAGAGGCACAGTCCAAAAAAAAAAAGAAAGAAAAGAAACCTATCTGTTCTTCCCATAGAAGCCCCTTCTCCCCTCTCCCTCTCCTCCTGGTAAGGCAAGTTTATAAACCTTTGTGCATATGTGCATGTGTGCTCAGTTACATCCAACTCTTTTGCAGCTCCATGGATTGTAGCCTGCCAGGCTCCTCTGTCCATGGGATTTTCCAGGCAAAAATACTGGAACAGGTTGCCATTTCCTTCTTCAGGGGATCTTCCTGACCCAAGGATTGAACCCTCAGCTCCTGTGCCTCCCAGATTGCCAGATAGACTCTTTAACAGCTGAGCCACTGGGGAAGCCCCTTATGAGCATTTAATCTTCACCATGTAACATGTTAGTTACTTTTTTGGTTGGCTCCTGTGAGCACAGAAATAAACTTTTCCTCTTGTTTAAGGGAAGTGCACGCGCACGCACACACACACACACACACACTGCTCTTTCTCTAGTGAGCACTGTTTTATGGTCAGAGACTAAAGAATATGCATGGGGGCTATCTGAGGTTCCAGCTTCTTGCTGCTCTAAGGTCTCATCAAAATAAATTCCTTAGTGTTCCCTCCGGGTAGCACAGTTCTGCATTCATTAGGAAGAGGAGCACGTGCGCATAGAGAAGCAACAAAAGGTACAGACACACGAGGGGCAAAATAGAGATGCAACCTTGAGAAGTGACAGATAATTCAGAAGGCGACAGCTCTCCCTGACTTAGCTGGAAAGCCAAATGCCAAATGGGAAACAGCAGTCTCTTCACGTCCCTGGAAAACAATCTCCTGAATGTGAAATTAGAACTTGGTGACTATTTCCTGATCCAGCCCTTTGTATTTTTCATGAAGCTTAAAGGAGATTAATGGGACAATCAGGATATTACAGATGAAAACCACATGCATTTCAAAAGAGGCCGTGATAAATGGCTGAGAAGTCTGCAGACTAGGTGGAGACAGGACAGAGAAGAGGTGGGAACTGGGAAACTCCTCTCCATGGGCCCTGTCCAGCTCCCACTAGGACACCCTGGGAAGGCATTCACCCCTAATCCTGAGACCCATTGGACAAAAGAAGAAGCCCCGTCATTGAGCAGTGGTGAGGTCCAAGGGGGCGATATTGGAAGCAAACACCCCCAAAATGAGCAAGTTCTACTCCAATGACTCACATTGTTAAGCAGTTCAATCAACAGTTATTATTAATAATGGCTAGCATTTATTAGGTGTCTGCTATAGGTCAGGCACTATAGACGCAACGACTCTAAGGCTCATAGCAGTCCAACAAGAATGTAAGACATGTCTAATTATCCTTACTGCTTGTGCTCACTTGCTGCTGTTTTGTTTTCCACATACTAACTCATTTAATCCTCACAACAGCCCTATAATGTGGATATTATTCTCATTCTTATTTTATAGATGAAACAACTGAGGCCAAAGAGATAAAGTGAAAGACCTCACCCTCCCAGGTAGAATAGACGGCCACCTGACAAAAGGACACATCAGAAAACAACCCCTTGAATGAAAGATTAGAACTTGGTGACTATTCCTGACCCAGGTCTAGTAAGTGGCAGAGCTGGGACATGAACCCAGGTGAGACAATGAGTGTACACTGAGGCTCAAGGTCCAGCGGAAGTCAACTTACCCACCATCTTGGACCTTTTCGGTTCTAATCAGTTAATATCATGTCCTAGGGCCATGTCATTCTTTTAAAGGTTGTGCTTTGTCCCCTTCCCTCCTATTTCACAGTCTCAGCTTGGAGACAGGCTCAGGCTCAGACTCAAGACAGTCTGTCTACAGTTGGGATTCCTCACCTCCACACCACACCCGTACTGCCTCTTAAAAGAGTGATGGCACCACCAACTTGAAACTGGGCCTTTCCACCTCCAACTACTCAGCCTTTCTGGAGCCACCCTGCCTTGGTTATAATCCATGATCTGCCATTTTCTGGCTAATAGCCTTGCATGTTCCTTCTTCTCATCACTGCAAAACATATTGGGAAGCCCTCTTTTTTGCCATTCTATGGCTGAGAATAAATTTAGTTCCTCCACTAGGAAGGGGAGAGTGGTGGTCTTGGAGGTTGGGAAGAGTTTTAGAAAATGCTGTCAGTTTTTTTTTTAACCCTCTTATAGGAAAGACATTCTGATGATGGCTTCAAAAATTAGTTGCTATGAAGTTCTAGACCATTCTGGGTGTAATTTATGCCTTCCTACTCACAGAACCCTGGTCTGCCCACAAAATTCATTATATTCTAAGAGAGAGTGGGTGTCCTCAGATCAAGTCAAACCAAGCTGGTCAGAGGACAAACTAGGATGAGACAACAGAAAGAAGAAGTAATTCGTGGCTGGATTGCCCACGGTCGGGCCTAGAGTTAGAGCATATAGATTTATGAGCAGTGGGTATATGCTACCTTCCCTGATCAAAAGATAGAGAATGCACAAGCTTGAGTTCTGTAGAGAACATTCTTTACAGTTTTCCCAGAATCCACTGTTCACTTCCTTCTTCCACCAGTCCCCAAAATTCCATTTGAGGATTCATGCAGTTCCAGAGAGACTGACTCCATCAGTGGTGCTGTCTCTTGCCACAGCAATGAGCGCAGGGCTGAGTGCCAGTGACCTAAGCCAGTCCAATCAGAGTGGCTCTCGGGTCTCTGGCTGGCAAAGTTGGAACAAAACCACCGTTCCTTCCAGGTGGGCATAAGCAAGGAAGACGCAGCCCTAGAAGATCTGTCAGTCACCTTAGGGCTCCAAAAGGAGCCGGCCTTTGATTGAAAAAAAAAAAAAATCATTGCATAAGGCAGAATGGGGAGATGGAAGAAACCAGACCCTGGGTGAGAGTACTCAACCAACAGATCAAGGCTCGCCCAGTACCAGCCCTAATGCTGTGATTTTTTTAATGAGATGAGACACTAAATCCCCTTTATTGTTTAAGCTACCTTGTATAGTGGTTCTTCTTTGCAAAGGAAAGCATCTGAACTAATACAAATGTATATCATTTTGGCCTTGCAGTAAAATGGGAAGGCAGAGTCCAAGATGATATTACATTTCCTGAAACTAGCAACTCCAACTCATACAAAACTCATGCATAGCTCAGTTAAAGGACAAATTCCCTCTGTACTATATCCTCATGGGAAACTCCTACTCACTCATCAAGACCTAGCTCAAATGTCCCTTCCTGCCTCCAAGACTACACTCAGGCAAAATTAATCACTTCCTTCTATTTTATTTTTTATTCCCATAGAAGCATATTACTCATTCTTTTATGTAACTACAAATGCACAGCAGTTCCTTACTGCTCAAGGGCAGAGAACATGGCTTATATATCCCTTTTATAAGCATCAAGCCCAGGCCAAGACCCAAGCATTCTGCCTGCTCCAGGCTGAGTGGCCTTTGACGGGTCACAGAACACTCTGACCCTGTTTCCTCTCCAGGAAAACAGGGCTAAGTGTGCATCTCACAGGATTTTGGGGGAAGATCTGACTTAATGTTTATAGAGCATATACACAACTGTCCAGGACATAGTAAGTACTCGATAATAGGCAAGTATAGGTATTTCATAAAAATGTGTTCAATTAATAAAATTAAATAATTTCAAATGTAAAACTGAATGGATAGATAGGCAGACACAGACGGACAGACAGATAGATAATTTTTTAAATCTCCAATAGTTATCAGCTCTCAACTGGTAATTTAAAATTAATAATAAACATACTGGGTGGAAGGGATTTGTTAGCTGCAGTTGGAGAAGAAATGTGGACAAAGAGATTGCCTTGCCTTATATACACCAGATCAACCTGGTATATTAGGCTCTGCATGCTCAATTTCCAATATCTAGAAACAAGATGGCAGGACTGCACCAGCAACTGAGATAGTCTGTAGATATCCAAACAGGAAGACATTGCCTAACAGGATCAGTTGGCAAACACGGATCAACCCAGGGTTGACTCCTCAAAACTACCTGACCAAGTCATGTCATAGTGGATAGCTATTTCTTTACCTGCCTAGCATACATGATCCCTCTGGTAAGAAAACCATCCCTCACTCTCAATCTCTGTGGTTCGGTGAGGGCCCCGCCCCCACTCTCCAGTTCCAGGAGTGGGTATACACCAGGCTGACCCAATGAGACCAGCAGACCCATCTTCCCGGCCATGGTAATTGGTTCAAAAACAAGTGTGTGAACCAACCTGTTCTAGTAAGAGTCAGTTTTGGTTATTTTTGCTGGAACTTCTGTATTTAAAAAAAGAAATTGCCTTTTCACTGAGAGTTAAGGGTAAGAAGTGAATACGAAATGCATTTGACTCTGTTGCAGAAAGTGTAAAACCAACACAGAGGTACAAATGTGATATGGAAGGAGACATGGAGTGAATCAGGAAGAACAGGGACTTGGAGACATCCTTCAGATGCCTGGGGTCAGCTAGACAGAAAGCCAAACCTAACCTCTGAGGTTTTCAGTTACCAGAGTTATCCAATCCCTTCTCAGCCTTTCCTTTTTGTTTTTATTTTGTGCTTAAGCAGCTTGAACCAGATTTCTCTCATTTGCATACAAAAAAGTCCCAGATGATACATGCACTCATGCTGGAAAGACTTCCCATCCCTTTGCTCCCAGGATTTGCACCCTGACACTCTTGGGTTTGGGGAGGGTCCAGAGAGGGTCTACTTGGCTCTGCTTAGGTAGAGCTCACTGAAAAGGAGACATGATAAATTCAGCCTTGATTTAAAAATCTGGTTTTATAGGTTCCATTCAGCACTTCTTCTTCTCTATCCCATAGGTTTCTCTTGAGCTGAATAAAGAATCATTTTATAAGTAAACATCTTCACTGTTTATCCAGCAGAGCTCTCCTCTTTATTGGAAAATGCAATTTATTTTAAAAATTAAATTCCCCATGGGATGCAGTCATTTAAATTAAGGGAAAAGCTAGTATTTCTTCAACTTCAGCTTGCTGTATCCAAAGGGATGTTTTATGGATTCCAGAAACTTCCAAACTTATGAAGATAGCCCTCGGGTTTACTCCTGGGTTCAGATTCTCTTCATTACTTAAAATAACGTGCAAAGGATGAATCACAAGTATAATCTGAAGAAATACAGAAAGAACCACCTAGGAACTCAAAGCTTAAGAAAGAAAGAGGAGGGACTTCCCTGGTGGTCCAGTAGCTAAGACTCCATGCTCCCAATGCAGGGGGCCCAAGTTTGATCCCTGGTCAGGGAACTAGATCCTACACGCTGCAACTAAGACTTGGCACAGACAAATAAAATAAATAAATACTTAAAAAAAGAAAGAGGAACTTAAAGATAAAAAGCAAGATGAGGTGAAGTGGACTGGTGTCTCTGAAAATATAACGTCCCCAAATCAGCTTAGAGTCCAAGAGCTGCAGAATGATCAGATGCAGGATAGAAAGAACTGCTTTAGTTCCCATGTCTCTTTTCCAAATGAAACATTTAAGCACAAGATGAGCAAAAATATGTAAGTAGAAGAGCTCTCTCCAAGAGGGGGGCAGTCTAAGGAGGAACAGTGAGGATCAGCTGAGAACCAGCCCCCAGGACTCCCTGCAGCCCAGCTGACGGTCACAGAACCAGTGCTCCCCCCATACTGTTCTCCATCTGTGCCCCCACCCCACACCAACTCTAGCTGAGATGCAGCCGTGCTCATCAGACATTCTTCCAGGAAGCTTTCAGGATGAGACAAGTCTTCTTCCACTGGAATCTTCTGTAGGCACGCATGATCAAGAGTAGGACTTCTCTTACTGACCTTCTACAATAGATCTGGTTAAATACAGGTAACAATCTCCTTCCCCACTTTTCTACGCCCACCACCGCCACTACTCCCCCCTAACAGGATGTTAACTCTGAACCCGTATCTCCCCAACCCTCCCATCTGGAACATGGCAGCAGGGCACTTTCTAGGACCTAACAAATGATTGCATCCCCCCTGCCCTTGGACTCATCTCTTCTTTTCCCTCTCAGAGGCCCCAGGGACCTGGCCCTCCAGCATCTTTCTCCAGACAGCCCTCTTCCTCCAGGAGCCTACCAAGGAGGAGGACACTCTCCACCACCCTAACATTCAACCTCGACTTCTCCAAGACAAGTCCACAAACACCTTTGAGGATTGTTACTGCTACACCCACATGGAGGGAGTGGTAAGGTACCAAAAACTAGACTGAGTTTATAAAGAAAGATGAAATATTCTACATCATTATAAAATATTTGCAGGACCTTCATATAGTTAGACATGAATGTATGCCTGCTTCTTCTCTTCTCATCCTACTACCTCATCCATCTCTTCATCTGAGTTGCTGCATCTAAATCTTGTTTTAGAGCCATCCTCAAGTTAAGCCTCCCCTCCTTTAGAATATGAGCAGCCCATCCTCCATTCCCCCTTAATACTAAAAGTAAGCCCTATTTTCAATATGTGCCCACACCACTTCCTTAAGCTGTCACTCCTGAAGGTAACAGGGGCCAAGTCAGGCGTTTCCTCTAGAAAGACCCATTCATATTTCAGAGGAGGTGATGTTCTGTGTGTTTTTCCCATTGTGCTCAGGATCAGCCATTCAAGACTTGTTCCAACCTGAAAGGCAGAAATGTGTTTACTGCCCAGCAGGTGCTTACAACCTGCAATTCTGCAGTGAGAGCCTTCTTCACATCTCCTGGGTGCAAATCCTCTTGCTCAAGTCTGTTGGGCATCACGGCACACAGAGGTAACCTGGTCCTGTACCTGCGGCGTGGGAGCAGCAGGAAGGCGGGAGCAGCAGGAAGGCATCCCCAGCAGGAGGAAAGGCAGGTAAACGAGGGTGCAGTGTCTGAGCCAGGGTGGCAATGCCCTAGCTGCTGCTGCTGTGTGAGTGTTTCAGCGGGTGCTGCTTATTTGACTGTGGCATCTGTCAAGGCTCAGTGAGGATGACAGATGTCTCTCTGCTCCAGGAACAAACACCACAGCCCTGTGGGGGTGACACAGACGGGCTCAGCCAAATCAGACTGGAGACGTGCGATTCACTGAGAATCATCAGAAGGCAGCGTGGAGGGATCCAGAATCTACCGCACACCTGCTCCCCTAAAAAAAGCCTGTTCTCATTATGAAACCTGAGAAGTGCCAACTCCAGAACAAGTGTGCGTGAGCCTAGGTGGCCTCATTCATTACCAGATGAACTGCTCATTCAAGAAAGACTTGAGGTGTACCCAGGCAAGGGCCCCTCATATACTCAACCCTTGAGTGAGCTCCCACGGGAATCTCAGCTCCAGGGGTGACATCATTAAGCCAATGAATTGAGCCTCACCCTAAGTCAGCCCTAATTCTGTGCTTTTCAATTGCATAAGACAATTAAAACTACATATATGCTCATTTCTGCACATCCAGCACCTAGACGAGCGCCCATTGTTGCTCAACGGCTAATGACTGAATCAACAAATAAAATGCCAAGGAGGGAAAAGCAATGGGAAGCAAAGCTACAAAACAGAAACAACTATGGGCAAATGATAATAAGGATAATTAATAATTCCCACCACAAGGAAAGGGAGAATAATCTGATCTAAGTAAGCAAGAGCAGAAACTTACTGTGTATGCTGAATTATGCCAGTGGTATTTTAAATATTTCACAGGACTAAGCACAAAGAAGAGATCATCCTATGCTTAAAAGAGTTCTCAGTCTTATCTTAGAAAAAATGAGAAAGACATGTATAAAGTTGTAGGGAGACTGTGATGTAGCTGATGTTCCAGAATAAGGTCTGGAGCCATGATACTGGGCAGGCAGGGAAGACTTCCCACAGTGAGTGGGCCTTGGAGGAAGGATGAGAGCCTGGGGGAGAAGCAGGGTAGCCACTGTAGACAGAGAAAGCAGATTCCAAGAACTGTCCCCTCTGTAGGCCCAGGGGCCAGAGAGCTGCTGGCCTACCAGTCCTCCCAGAGATGGGGAGGCCCAGCTCCTGGTGGAGCATAAGGCTTTGTCTAGGCTAAGGAAGCCCTCCTGGTTCAGGTCTCTGAGGGTCTCAGGCAAGTATGGAGTCAAGGCTAGCAGAATCTCACTTCACCTTGACCTCTGAGGCACGATGGTGGGCACCATGCCCCTCTCAGGCCACTCTAAGATGGATATTTCCCTGAGCACTGGGTGGCGGCGGGGATGGGCATCCTCTTCACTTTTGCAGTCTTTAGTCTTCTTTTTCCCATTTTTTTGGCTTCTTCTCACCTTCCTGTCCATTTTCCAGATGTGTTTCTCAGGCCTCCAAAAGAAAAACTAGGAGTAGCTGGGTCAGGCTGCCTCAAGCCTCTTCATGTCCAGCACTTTCTAGAGTCTGCAGTCCAGCTCAGACAATGGCACACAGGGGGCTCCGTGCAGACATGTGGGGGTAGGGGGCAGTGTGGGAGGAATTAAGGAGCCAGGGCATTAGTACGGTCAGGGGTTTGAGCCTCTTCACTGCCAGAAGGGGGAGCTGGAAAGATCTGAAGCCCTGCCACTTTCAGGGGGTCTTCTGAGTAAGTGACCCTGGGGCTCCCTGAGTCATGGGTCAGAACACCCCAGTGGAAAAAGCTGGGCTTGGGGTCAAAGAGATGTGGGCATAAACTGTGGCTTGGTCATCTTCCCACTGTCTGACTGCTGGCAGTCACTCAGCCTCTCTGAGCATTAACTTTCTTATCTATAAAGTGACTATCATGCCTGTCTCACAGGGATATTGCTAGAATTATATGACATGGGGTGTACATTGGCACAAAACAGGAGAGTAGTAAATGACAGCTAGTTTGACTATTACTGGTATTACGATCATTACCATCATCATCATCGGGGTTAGACACATCTCAGACCAGGCCCCTGGCTGCCCAACTCTGAATCCAGAGGCCTTCGCTCCAGTGAAGGTGAAGGTGGCCCTGAAGTGGAGCAGGCCTGGAGGAGTCCCAGTGTGTGCTCCTAAATCCCAGACCTCCCTCCCAGGGAGGTCACAGTGCCACAAGCCTAGGATTCCATCTTTGCCCCAGGAGCAAGCCCTGGCTAGCCCTGGATATGCCAGCAGCAAAGAACAGGAAGGCAGAGCAGGAACTAATGAGATTCTGAAAGCATGAAGATTAGAGACAATTGGGAGGGTGTTGCCACCTAATTGTTCCAGCACCTCCCACTGCAAACGGCAGAGAAACTGCAAGGAGGAGGTGAGAGCAGGGGGAGGAGAGCCAGAGGGGCTGGAAGTCCCAGCGCTGGCTTCAGCTGGGAGCAGCTCAAGGGACTCTCATGGCTAGGTAGGACAGAGTGACCTCTGCTCCCTACTACTCATGTGGTCCATTTTGGGGGCCAAGAGATGCATGCTAGCTAATCCTCAGCTTTAAGGAGCAGGGATTAGAGGGTCCAGATGCACACCCAAGCAGGGAGCAGCACACCCAGGCACTCCCTCAACTGTGCAAATGGAAGCGGGTGACATGGGCTCAGGAAACGTTGTTTCTGACCCAGCCCAGGCAAAGCGTGGCCTGATTCTCAGTTCCCTGAGTGCTGAGCCCACTTGTGGCTGAGCTAGGACCAAGGTCTCTCTTAGCAGGCTGCTGGCTGTCCATTAGCACCTCAGCCTCCTTCCCTGTACTCCCTCCTCCCTAAAGAACTTCCACATCCATTAACTCACACCAGCACCCAGTGGGCTGGCAAGGGCAGGCCAACAAGACAGGCACGCTGACCCTGCTTCACTGGGGAGAAAAGGACAGCCCACTGACAGGCCAGAGGCGACACTCGGATCCTCCCAACCCAATGCCCCTTCACTGTCCCCTCCCAAGGACAATGTCCTAGCATCAGGCCAAGCTTGGCAGGAACACATCACAGACCCTCTCCCCCACATTACACACATACAAGATATTGGTATGGTCTAAGAGACAACATAGAAAGAGCTAGAAGGATCTTCAAATCCAGTTCTACCTTGTGTCTTAGTTTGTTCAAGCACCTATGACAAAAATAAGCTGCACACATTTATTTCTTAGAGTTCCAGAGGCTGGGCAGTCCAAGATCAAGGTGTTGGCAGGTGTAGTACATGGTGAAGGACTGCCTCCTGGTTCACAGATGGTCATCTTTTTTTGTGCCCTCATATGTGGAAAGGGTACAGCAGCTCTCTGGGGTCTCTTTTTTAAGGGCACTGATCCCAAGAGGGCTGTCCTCATGCCCTACTCACTTCCTAAAAGCCCTACCTCCAAATACCATTGACGGTGGGGAGAAGATTTCAACATATGAATTTGGGGGGTGGGAGGGACACAGACATTCAATCTATATCAACCCCTTCCTGCCCATGTGAATTTGGGTGCGTTATGTAACCACTCTGAGTCTCCACTGTTTCATCGAAAAAATGGACCATCACTGGGAAGGATAAATGTGTTCGCCTGAAGAAAGGCCGGAGCCTGGAAGACAGCAGACTCTGAATAAATGGAGAGCTCCTTCAGAAGGATCGTGGCCGCCGTTCCGCCTCAGACCTGGCTGCCCTGCTTATAGGGCAGCTACAGCCTTGCAGGACCTGGGAGCCACTGCTCATCTGCCTGAGTTACCCTTATCTCACTCTGCCACACCCACTCTTCCAAGAAGGCACTCTCCCCTGCATAGTTAGCTTATAAAGAGATACGCATCTGTCCAAGGCGCTTTTGATGAATGTCTCCCTGGACTCCTTGCAGATATAAAGAGGAGGAACATTCAGAAAAAAAAAAGTCGCTGCTTCTCTCCAGGCCAAGCCATTCCACTGATCAGGCTGCAGTGGGCACAGAGAACATATGTCCCCTTCAGAGTGTTTAGGGTCAGTGAGAGGAGAGGGACACAACTGACTTAGTTTGAATGACCTTTTTTTTTCTTCCCCTGAAAAATACAGGGTGAGCTTCCTTAACCCAGTTTACTCCAGCTGATGCCACAGACTCGCCATTCCTCCTCCAATCAATAGTAGAATCAAATCACCAAGCTGAAATTATCCAGTTCAGGCCGCACAGATAACAACCTTCTGGATTCTCACTCCTAGGGAGTCCCAAGACAAGGGGAAGTCTATGGCTTCAGTCAGGCAGAACCCTACAGAACCCAGAGACTGCAGCATTTCGGAGTTGCCCCCAGCTCCATGAAAGACCAGAGTCAGGGAGAACCAAAGACTGTCAGCAATGGCCCCCACCCTTGCCTTCTGCCAGCCCTCAGCACTGAGTGCATGAGCTCTTCCCCTAAGTAGGCACTGTATTCCTAGCAACCATTTATTCAGTCCAACTGGGTCCTAATAACTAGAATTACATTCCTTCTTTGCTTAAAACCCTTCTACGGCTTGCTGCGGCTCCCAGGACAAGAGAGCATGCCCATGTGCTCTTAGCCTTCTCTCTTGCTGCTTTTCAGCCAGGCCACTCCCTGCTCAGTACACTTGGATCCCCCTGGCTTTATTTTTCCTTCCTTGAACATGTGCACTCAGGAATGGATACGTGTACTTTCTCCTCTTTGTCCAGTTAATTCCCACACCCCGCCTCCCCTTCTGGTCTCAGCTCAAAGGCTGCTGCTTCAATTCCTTAACCACTCCCCAGGACAAGTAGTCCCCACCAACTTCTCTCTTCCAGGTCTTTTAAAAACAGACTGATCAATAGGTATGATTGTACATTTCTAGGTTCATTTTCCTCTTCTTCCCTACCATGTAAGCTCTAGGACACCCAGGAAAATATCTAATTTTCTCTACTAGCTCTCCTAAGATCTGATGCCTACCAGATTCTCAGTGATCTTTGATGAACACAAGTGTTCCTTTATTCATTCCACTCTCTAAATTCTGACTTCACGTTTAAACAAAGAGCTTCAATGAACCATGAAGTAAGAAACCACTGATTACTGAGCACTGTCCTAGAGAAATACATGAGCTCATTTGTATTTGTAGTTAGTAATGCTGCCATTTTTAAATGAGTAAATCCTGACTCCAAGAAGCTAAGTAACTTTTATAAGTCATAGAACCAGCAAGTGGCCAAACCAGAATTGGAAGCTCTGGCTCATAACTACTTTCTTTTTCCACCATATAACGGAAGTGATAACCACTTGGGTGCCCGGAATGAATGGTGAGCAAATCTTAACTGTGTTTGTCTCCAACCCTCTAGCAGCCAGGATTGGCCCCAGTGTGGCATGGTTCCTCCACCACAGCAGAGGGGGCTGCTTGGACAATGAACTAGAATTGGCATGTTTACCTGCCTCTGATTAACCAGAGTTTTTATTTGACAGCAGTTGCTGAAATAACTGAGGCTATAAATAAATAGGAACTGGGCTAGAATCTGAACCTGCTTTCAAAGCAGGTTTCCAAAGGAGCTACACAAAATCCAATCTGCTCAGGGGAAAAAATGGAACAAGGGAAAAAATGCTTTCATCTCTGTGGTATGTTAACTAAGGATTAATTGAGGTTGTATGCTTAAAGGAAGCTAGTGTTGAGAAGTAAGTCATTGTCAAGAAAACTGAGGTGCAAGAACCAACTGCATAGAGGAATCATCTAAGGACCAAACCACAACTGAAGGCAGTGACTCTTGGAACAAACAACAGAGGCATGAAACATCTCGCCCCAATGTCTCAACCTAGGAAATAGGTCCCGCTTGTCCTGAGGACCCCTGGGTCTTCTCACTGCCATCCTTGGGCAGGCAATGGCAATTCATGGACATCTTCCACTCCCAAGCCTTGGACAGCACAGATACCATTTCCAGGGACCTACTAGAGACAAGCTTTTCATTGATTTGTTCAAGATCCCTCAACAAGGTAGCTGTCAGCTGCAGGAGGACTGAAGCCTGAATGGTTTGACTCTAATGAGCCTCTCATTCAACACTGGAACTTTCATGAGGACCACCTCTAACTGGAGGCAGAGAAAAGACAATTAGGAGTAGGTGATAATATGGCTTTCTGCAGGTTCACCACTTGACAAAGTGCCATCACGTACTTGAACCTAAACTTGACGGTCACATGTGTGAGCTTGCAGCTGACTACCCAGTAGAGTGCTCAGAATCTGCTCCCTGGGCTTTGTGGGTTGTGATGGTTCAGGCCACTTGATATGCCTCTCATGGGGAACCCTGGGGGCCCTGGTGGCTGAGAAACCTGCTTCCGCCTTACTCTTTCACTAACAAGCTCTATGACCTTAACCTTCCAGGGTCTCGTGATTATTACCTGCAAGATATGGTGATGAACCTCTGCCTAGGATCCCACAAAAAATATAGGGTATCTAAAGAGCATAAGACACAAGAGCTTTGAGAAAAGTATAAAACTCTGACAGACTATGCTTAGATAAATAATGCAGCGTATCCTCCTTAGATTCTCCTAACAGCTGGAGTTAGTTCCAAGGAAACACTTTGCAGCGTGTTTGTCACCAACCACTGATGAAGTGTTTGTTCAAGTCTTTTGCCATATTTCAATCAGGTTATCTTCTTGCTACTGTGTTTTAATATTTCTTTATATATCCTGGCTATATACGAAGTCCTCTGTGAAATATGTGATTTTTAAGTATTTTCTCACGGTATGTAACCGGTCTTTCCATTCTCGAAATAGTGTCTTTCACAGAGCAAAAGTTTTTAATTCTGACAAAGTCCAACTGATCCATTTTTCTTGTATGAATTGTCTTTTTGATGTCATATCTAAGACCTCTTTGCCTAACCACAAGCCACAAAGATATCCCCGTTTTCTTCTAAAAGTTTTATAGTTTTACATTTATATATGTGGTCCATTTTGAGCAAATTTTTGTACAAGTGTGAAGTTTAGGTGGAGGTTTTTCATTTTTTTTTATTTAGGATGTCCAATTTTTTAAACTTATTTCTAGAAAATATTATCCTTTCTTCATCAAATTGCCTTTAAACCTCTGTCAAGAAACAATGTTGATGTGGGTCTACTTTTGGACTCTATTCTGTTCCATTGACCTACATGTCTATTTCTTTGCCAATACCACATTGTCTTTATTTCTATAGTCTATAACAAATCTTAAAATCAGGTAATGTGATCCTTCCAAATATATTCTTTCTCAAAATTATCTTAGCTATTCCAGCTACTTGCCTTTTCACAGATTTTAGAAATTGGCTTATTTTTACCTATAAAAAGTCCTGCTTAGATTTTGATTTGAAATCTGTAGAGAAACTGAGGAAGAATTGACTTATACGTTTTTACCTATAAATCTTCCAGTCCATGAACAGGGGATATCTTGTCATTTCTTTAAGTCTCCAGAATCTTCATTTTAACAAGATCTCCAGGTAAACTCTGAACATCAGAGTTTGAGAACCACTCTGCTCCAGAGTAGAAATCACAACAACATCCTCTGGGAAAATTTACAAAACATGGCTGTCTGGATCCCCTCTGGACCAACTGAGTAAGAATATCTGAAGGTGGGGCTTCCCTGATAGATCAGCTGATAAATGCAGGAATCCCCGGTTCAACACCTGGGTCGGGAAGATCCGCTGGAGAAGGGATAGGCTACCCACTCCAGTATTCTTGGGCTTCCCTTGTTGCTCAGCTGGTCAAGAATCTTCCTGCAATGCAGGAGACCTGGCTTTGATCCCTGAGTTGGGAAGATTCCCTGGAGAAGGGAAAGGCTACCCACTCCAGTATTCTGGCCTGGAGAATTCCATGAACTGTATAGTCCATGGGGTTGCAGAGTCAGACACGATTGAGTGACTTTCACTTTCACTTTCAGCTGAAGGTGGGCTTAGACACTGGAATTCTTTTTTAAGTCTCCAGGTGATTCCAAGCGTCAGACAGGTGTGAACCTCTACTCTAGACTAAGGTGAGGGCTTATGAGAATCTGGGCTCCTGTCGTCCTGGCTGATGTGCACTAAGTCAGTCTGATTGAGGCCACTGGTCCACTGCTTCTCAGCCCCATTGCACTTCAGAATCACCTGAGGACAGGAGTCATCTCACTGAGAAGTTTTAAGGAACAATTCTGACTGATGGCTTCACCTAACTCCTTCTATTGGTCTAATGTGTTTCCTATACTTGAAGACTGCCTTCCTCTACCCACCCCAGGAAGTGGAGCAAGATTCCAGAAGCCCATCCTCTTGCTGCCTCTTATCTTCACAAATCTCTCTGGAAGTTACTGAGGCAGCAGGAGACGGAGGAGAGAGAGAGCATGTGTGGGCACGAGAGAAATGTCCAATTGCGTAAGTCTGATCAATAAGATCCATGACCCAAAATACTTAGGGAACATCTTTTGCTTTCATATCCACCTCCTTCCCCTGCTGAGTCAGAAAAACAATTCCATATTTGAGAGAAAAACCCTCCTCTAATCTCTAAGGGCAAACAGAAGTTTGGCTGTGTCTTTTTCGGTGGCTCCTTGTAAAGGTTAAATGCGTGTCTCAGCTATGGCAAGGTGGGACATGACACATTGGTCCCCCAGATATGAACCAATCGGATGTTGCCTGAAGAGAGCTCTGTTTCTGTTATCTTTTAATGGATTTGGGGGAGAGAGGAGCTGATGTAGATAAAACAGATGTAAAACTTAATGCTTCCATTTTGGATGGGCACCAACCCCAGCAAGCCAAAAATAGACATAGCGCATCAATAATATTTCTCTTTTAAGCTGCGGGTCCTTTGGGGAGTTTGCAAACGTTCATAGATTGCAGAAAAGCAGAACGATGGCAACAGTAGAAGCTGCATGCTAGGCCCCCAGGTTGGGGCCTCAGTGACAGCCATGCAGGAATGTCTGTTTTTTAGACACTCTGTACCTATTTCCTACAAAAAGCCCTTCCAAGAATGATGAGAGCACATTCTCTCCTGCAGGGCTGCCAAGCTCATTCTCAATACTGCTGCCACTGCCTATCTGAAGATGACACATCTCTGATTCCTAGTTCTTTCTTTGAAGCTAAACGTTCAAAGACCTTTAGCATCATAAAATCCCAACATACGAATACTTCAATTGCAGAACCATGGCACCCTGAAGTTGAACCAGGCAGGCCTAAAAGTTTCCTCTCCTGCTCTTCTGTGAGAAGGTGGAAGTGACCTATCCAAGGTCATACAGTCAGTGCGATACGGAACACAGTGAAGGACATCGTGTGGCCAGAGGAGAGGTGGGGACCATGGGAAGAACTTGGCCTGTGCAATCGACTGACCTGGGTTCCAAGATCAGCCTTGCCATCTATCAGCTCTGTGGCCTTGACCTTGAACAAGCAGAGTCACAGCATTTTCTACTTTGCATGGCAACTTGGAGAATTAGGAGAAGTCATGAGAATGTGTGTGAAGTGGCTGACACGTGATGGGCACTCCATAAACAGCAGGAACTTTTATAACTTGATCTCCCCGTTGCTAGTTTAGTGCTCTTTTCACAAGCCCATCTTATGAACCATTCCAATGAGCCCAAGTATGTTAAGGGTTAGATCTCCTGCCCTCCTCACATATACAGGACAATACCATCCAGGCTTCTTTAGAGACAAGAAAGGAAACTGTTTTTGCACTGTTCACTCAGCTCTGACCCTGACACCTCACAACCTTTACTTCAGTCTTCTGTTCTGGAGCTGTGGTTCCTGGTCGGGCTGAGCCCTGCCCAGTATTAATTGTGACCCCTGGTCACAGCAGACACGGCCCTGAGTCTGAAGCTGCCTGCTCCTTGCTCAGTTCTCTAGGTCAGCATCCTCCTCTTCCCTCTGCCCTGAGGTACCCAAGCAGTAAGGACCTTCACTGACCACACTGCCTAAAAAGAAATGATAAGATGGAGCTCTGCGGGTCACACGGCTATTTGCTGACCCACAGAATGACTTTATTTTATTTTTAGTTGACAACATGCAAAAAAAAAAAAAAAAAAAAAGCAACAGACTTCACCAAAATGTATATTTCTTTCTTCCCTTGAAAATTCACAAACTGGTCACATGGCCACATCAGCCAGAGCTCCAAGGCAGCTGCTCCCTCCCTGACCCTCACTCCACGAAGCATGGCCCCCAACAGGTCCTCTTCCCTCGTGGCATGATATTCCTAGCTCATAACAGCATCTGAGTTTTTAACCTGATACAACATGGACCCCAGTACTTCTGCTGGACATTCATGGTTCTTCACTACCTGACCTATCCCACCTGTTCAAACTCTTCTCCCAGGAACCCTGGGAAATCTCCCTGCTTCCAGGCCTCTCCTGGAGCATTCCCCTGCCCAGAATGCCTCTCTTCTCTTTTGTTTACCCAATCCAATCAAGAGGGCGTCCTCTCCAGAAATTCTTCCTGACCACCCAAGCCACCAAGAGTTTTCCTCCCCCAAAAGCCTTGAGCCAACAGCCTTCTTACCCACTATCACACACTGTGGCTTTTTCCTGTGAGTGTGTCTCCTGTTTCCCTAGCTGAACTATAAACTTCCTGAGACAGTTACCAGTGCTTACACTTGCTCCCCTTCCCTAGAACACAGTTGCAGGCTCTGTATATAAAAGCTTTTGGCCAAAAATGAATTCTTTGGTCAAGGATTATCATCCATATCATCGTTGAGCTAAAGGTCAAGCACTCATGTCTCTCCAGCCTGACTTGTCTCCATACCACCCCACCTATTACCCCTTCTCCCAAATGTACCCAAGACCCCAGTCTCCTGGAAACACTCCAGAAGGACTAGGACTTGTTTTCTATGTCACCAATAAGCGTTCCCATCTCCTCCACTCTCTACACACACCCCAGGGTCAAACAAAGAGAACTTGGCACACATCAAAAGCTCAACAAAGATCCACCCAACAGAAAGTACCTTACATTTTGAAATTATACAAATGAACTTACTTACAAAACAGAAAGAGGCTCACAGACTTAGAGAGTGAACTTAAAGATTTTGGGGGAGGAGAAATTGGGGGAAGAGATACTTAGGGAGTTCCAGGCGGACATATACACACTGCTATATTTAAAATGGATAAATTACAAGGACCTACTGTATAGCACATGAAACTCTGCTTCATGTTATTTGGCAGCCTGGATGGGAGGGGAGTTTGGGAAAGAATAGGATATATGTATATGTATGGCTGAGTCCCTTCGCTGTTTGCCTGAAACTACCATAACATTGTCTGTTAATTGGCTATACATACACGCTAAGTCACTTCAGTTGTGTCCAACTCTTTGTGACCCTGTGGACCACAGCCTGCCAGGCTCCTCTGTCCATGGGATTCTCCAGGCAAGAATACTGGAGTGGGCTGCCATGCCCTCCTCCAGGGGATCTTCCTGATCCAGGGACCTAACCTGTGTCTCTTACCGTCTCCTGCGTTGGCAGGTGGGTTCTTTACCACTAGAGTCAGCTGGGAAGTCCTTGTTAATCAGCTATGTGTGCTGTGCTATGTCCAATACAAAATTAAAAGGTTTTTTTTTTTTTAAAAAAAAGAATCTTACTTTTTATTCCCTGTACCTTTGCATATGCTGTTTACCTGGTCAAGCACAGTTTTCTTTTTTTCACCAACTACCAGATATGGGGCTTGGAAACTCCATATCTAATGTTCTTGTCTTGGTTCTTTCTCTTCCTCTCCTCTGCCAACTCATCCCTCTGTCTAGGCTCCGTGGCACTCTGCTCTTGCCTATCCCAGCCACTGCCAAATGGTGGTGCCATTATTTGCACAAGTCTGCGTCTCCTACGGATGTCCTGTTCTTCCAGTGCTGAGACTACATGACCTTCTTCCATGCACCTCCCAATGCCAAGCCACATACGAGCAGAACTAGCCCACGAGGGAGGTATGATGAGCCTTATTTTGCGAACAAGGAAATGGTAGCAAAGACCCAGACTCTATGCATGGATGAGGAGGGCAGAAAGAAAGAGGAGAGGAATGGGTTTGCTGAGAAGACTTGGTTCTATCATCAGGATTAAAGGAAGAACATTCCTCCAATGTCATATTTGGGGCATTGTTTGACAGCTGCCCAAAGGAATAGCTAATTATATAGGTGAAAGCACTTTTGTCTGATTTGTCATTTCCTTTCAGTGGAAGGCTCAGAGTCTATCAAGTTGCACGATCACTTGACCAGTAGAATTGCAAATGATTTCTGTTCAGTAGCAAAGATAATCCCAAAGTTTATGATTTTATGGCCTTGTAAAACATTAACTGGTTTTATATTTAATCTGGCAATCTTATTCCAGTGTTCTTTCCTCAGTGCATATGCAACTCCATTTTGCTATTTTGTTGATCCCCTCATTAGAGAGCTAAAGGCAATTTTTGACATGTGCACATTCTATATTTGTATGAGTCACATTTTTAACTTCTGAAAATTATATTTTGACACTAAGCCTGCCACCAACTCTGAAAGTGTGGGCAAGTCTCTCCCTTCCCTCTTTTGGATTCAGTTTCCTCATCAGTAACATAAGGCAGTGAGTCTAGATGGGGAAATACAAGCCCTAGACATTTTTTATTTTAATACATAATCTTCAAAAGAATAATTTTCTCACAGGGTTGAATATCTTACAGAGTTATTTCCAAAAATAACAACAGCAGCAATCACTAACACTTATCCCACCTCAGGGATATCAAACGCTATCCCATCAAATTCTCACACAATGAGGTAGGTGCTATTGTTGCTGGTCCCACTGACAGAGGAGGTTAAGAAAGCTGAAACATTGTTGCTGTTATTTTAAATCAGGAAACACTACATTCATCCCTCTATCCATATTTCCTTCTATTCATCTCTTCACCAGTCTACTTACCCAGCCAGCCAGCCAGCTGATAAAAAACAAACACGATGCCCACTTTCATACTGGATCTATCTAACTGACTGAAATGGCAGTTGGAAGAGGCAGCTATTGCTTCTGGCTGGTGGGTTCAGGAAGACATTGTGGAAGAGATGTCATTTCAACTTTGTTCCTAAAGATTCGAGCGGGGCTATTTAGAGAGAGGTCACACAAGCATCCTCAGCTGAAGGAACCCCTGGTGGCAGAAAGGACCAGGGGCAGGGGGAGAGGGACAGGCACAGTGAGCGGGGAGCACCAGGGCAGGCTGCTGAGGACGGTGCAGGAAGGGTGGCTGGCGGCAGACGGAGCTGGAAAGAGATATTGATCGGTCCTGATGTATGTCAACGTCTTACTGAGCATCACGCTAAGTGTCCTTCATCTAATGCCTCCCCACAATCATTGATACCTGGAGTACTGTGCACAGTGGTAAGTTAGCCAAGGCAAACCCTTCTCCAATGCCAAGGCTGGGCACTCCAAAACGACTAGAGTTCTACACCCTTGGATGGCAGAGTGGCCAACAACCACAGAAGGAGATCTACTCCAAACTCTAGCCTCCCTTCCGGAACACGTGGCCCAGAGCTAACTGAAGCTAGCTTGAGCTCACTCTGCAAGCAGTTGTCACAAGGCACTACATCAGAAGACTCCCAAGGCCCAAATATTTAACAACCAGAACACTCCCTCCATCCATCAGTGTGGTAATTCTATCCAAGGGGGGAAAAACCTATTGGGGCTTCTTCTCTGGCCTGCTCATTCCTTATAAACACGCCAGGGCCATTTATAGCTCACAACTCACTGCTCTCTAAACATTTACACATTTCTCCCTCTTAATACATCCTTGACCACTTGATTAAGTAGTAGGTGATAGAGGCTGGACATCAAGGCCTTGGGACCTTTGGATTCTGTCCAGACCTGCTTTCAAAAACCTTTCATGCCAGTCTCCCCTCTTCAGGAAACATGGGGCTCACTGGTCTCCTTCAGCCTTGCTGATGCCTTGATCTGCCCCACACCCGCCTTCACACTTGCTGCTGGGAGGACAGCTGGCAGCCTCTTCAAGGTTTGCTAAGCTGCAAAGAGCTGCCTGGACCAAGGTCACGCCCTTCAGAGGCTGCCCAACTCCTACATGACTGATTGGGGTGAGGAAAAAGAAGCCCATTTCAGCTCATACCAGGGCAATGCTGGCAGACCATCTGAGTTCCAGCTTTCTCTATGGGACTAGGTGAGGCTGCAATAGGACTGCCTCACAGCCCAACCTCTGTGAAATCCTGGCCTGCTCCCCTCCATCCATAGACTTTGGTCTTATGGACACTCTCTGATAAATATCCCTGAGAAGGACGCTCACCTGGCCACCGTATCTACTTCCCGAGGATGCTGAATACCACAAACTCTGAATCTGTTGACTGAACACATGTCAGAAACAAGACCTCTTGCCTGCTCAATCCAGAGTAACCCAAATCCCACATGCCCAGACAGCATGTGGTCCCGGAGCCTCTAGATTCTGGGCGCTCTTGCTGCTGGCATGGTCAAGAGAGCAGAGTAAGCAAAAAGGCACATGGCGGGGTGGTGCTTTGACCACCCTGAAGGACCCTGATAGAGATAGACCCTCTCTATCAGCAAAGGCCGCAAGGTTCAATTTCCCTGGGTAGCTGGGATAGTCAATCCTGGGTGGAGGGATAAATGAACCAACGGAATACCCAACAGGGAATGTTGTACCCAATCTGCAATGGGACAGCATCCCCCACCCCCCGCTCTTTTTTTATTCCAGGAACCACTGAGGACTTTGAATGGCTCAGATAAATGTAAATGATGAAGGATGGTCACCTCAGGGCCTTATGTAGAAAGTCACCTTGAGGGAGAAGAAAGCTTCCATCAATATCAGAAAAGCCAGATTTTTTTTCCTAGAAGATAAATGGCTAATTTCAAAATAATTATTTTATCAACTGTTGTATGTTTTCTTTTTAAGTTAACCTTCTGAAAAATGAACTGTTTCACTTTTTAAATGAAACATTGGGACATTTAGATGTAAAGTGCCAGTAAGTTAGTTCTTTTTTGGCAGTGAGGTGAGGGATAGAGAGGGAGTTCAAAGAATCCCCAGCATGTAAATGGCTTAAAAATCTGAGAAAAAACAGCATAGTTCTGAGAGCACTCTGTCATCATCCACCGGAAACAATGCTGATCACCACAGCCCCAGGGTGCCCAGGAGTCGACAAGTGGTGAAAATAAAATGTACTGACTCTCCCACCCAAAAGGAAGGGTGCCACAGGGACGCGAGCAAGTGGGGAGGGTGCCGCTTTTCTGTGATTCCTATGTTTGTACCTCCTCTTTGCCCCACTCCCATCTCACAAGCACCTGGGGTTTAGACCAAAGGCTGAGCTAGGAAGAGCTTAAGGCACCTGCTTTTGTCTTGACTCTTCAGGGAGAGGAAAGAGAATCTGTCTTTTGCTAAGGTGAGGCACACAAAGCTGCTGAGTTGACTCCCCCCACCCCCACCCCTCCAAATGCTCTGCTTTCTACTTTGAGCACAGTGGATAGGATGAGGACCCGTCAGTGGTCCAGCAGCTCGATGGACAGGATGACATCTACCTCTGCCATACGCATTCAGGGAAAAGCCTTGGCTCCCAGAGTCTAGAGACTTGAATTAGGTCAACTGTCACGGTTGATTTGCTGTTGTATGTTGCAAGGCACGTGACATACCCTCTTTGATCCTCAGCTTCCACGTTGTGAAGAGAGATCTTAGTTCCAGCCTCCTAACTTCCAGGGTACTTGAAATGTTCAAATAACAAATAAGATAGCATATGATAGAATACCTTGACAAGTGAACATCAAGTATATGCAAATATGAAGCACTCTTATCTTCATCATAAACCAACTAATCTATGGTGATCACTTGGCAGGAAAGATGTAAGGAGGTAATTTCAAGACAGAATTATTATTCATTGTAGGATTATTTGTGTAATGTTGTAAGTGACAGCTCTTCACCCCATCCCCAGATTCAAATTAAAAGCCTCATTCCATGGCCTTTACACACACATTCATTCTCATTGTTCAATTACAAACACTGAGATGAGATGCTGATGACATCCTGGGTAATTGTCTGGTTTCTATTCAGAAGTTCTTGGTTCACGAGCATTGTTTCATTTGATATTTGGGGAATAACTAGGCCTTCCCTTGATGCTTAAAAAAACAATAACAGTGTTTAACAATTTCTATGTTAAACTGAGTAATAAATAACCAAGAAAGATAATGGACCAAATTCTGTGGTTAATAGAGAACTGTGAGGCTTCCTCCCCACCCCCATCAACTGTCCAATAGGGAATCAAAATATTCTTCTGATACTAATTAAGTTAAAAGGCAATTTAATGTTTTTGTATTTAAAATAGAGATTGACTAAATCATCGAAATTTTTAAAATTAAAGCCTAAAACTCTTTTCTACTCAGTAAGCAATAAGAACACACTTGAATTCTTTTTTCATGGGCATTTAAGGGATACTAATAGGTTCAGAGAGAAAAGGGAAAAGTAAAGAAAACAGCTGGATAAATACCTAAGTGGAGAAAACAAGAGTGACACAAAAGAAAAAAAGAGAAATGGTTACGAAAGGCATCCAGGATGGAGACAGAGGAGACAATCAGACAAAAGTAAGCAGAAAACAATCAACCCAACGAACAACAACAGTGTAATGAAAAATAAAGATAAACTCTCATAAAGCAGCCTCTAATTTTGGACCGTTAACACCAAAAACTTTGAAAGCTATTTTACAGATTTAGAATGGCAGGAATTAAAGGGTATGTAACCTCTTGGTAACTACTTCCTTAATGAGATAAAATCGTATCAAGACTACACCAAGCTCAAGGGCAAGTCACTTCTCATCCCTGTCTGATAAAGGCCATGCTATATGTTTCTCATGTAAAACATCTGATGTCTATGCAAGTCAGCATTTTTATCAGGGCTTCCCCTTACTAAGGCAGGTGACTTCGCTCCCGTATATCACAGGGTCCTCACCCATAGGGTCATGGAATGGGAACGAACACAGTACTTACTTCATGGTGGAGATGTGAGGGCTGAAGATATAACACAGGGAAAATACCTGGTACCCTGCTGCTGCTAAGTCGCTTCAGTCGTGCCCGACTCTGTGCGACCCCATAGACGGCAGCCCACCAGGCTCCCCAGTCCCTGGGATTCTCCAGGCAAGAGCACTGGAGTGGGTTGCCATTTCCTTCTCCAATGCATCAAAGTGAAAAGTGAAAGTGAAGTCACTCAGTCGTGTCTGACTCTTCGAGACCCCATGGACTGCAGCCTACCAGGCTCCTCTGCCCATGGGATTTTCCAGGCAAGAATACTGGAGTGGGGTGCCATTGCCTTCTCCAACCTGGTACCTTAGGTGGCACTTAATAAATCCTTAATAAATATGAGCATCTGTTATTAGCTAGGGCTACAGTTCACTTTAGATGAAGAAAAAGAAGGATGTGTGTGTACAGATTTTTTTAAAGTATTTTGGATATTGTATAACATCATCTGAAAGCTCTCTCTTTATTAGCTTGAAGGTGTCACACTCAGAGCCGTCCCTGTCTCATACCCTACATGAAGAATGAAGAACATTCTGCATTTGGTATCCCACATCTCCTTCTCATCTCTGGCTTCCACACCCAGACCTCAGGCTTGGTCAGCCCCCAAGTCTTCTTAGGGGTCAGCCCCCAAGTCTTCTTAAAGTCTTAGTCCAGCCTGGACTCTTAACTGTGAGAAGCACTTCTCTTATTTCAGTTCTTCATTCAGGCCATGGTTCAACCCCAGCATCACCTCTGTCTCTTCATCTCCCTCACAAAGGAATCCTTTTATCTGGAGCCCTTAGTTTGGCTCCTTGAAAGAGAGTCTCTTCTTGCATTACTTTCTTGCTCCGCCTACCTTTCCAAAGAATGAAAGCACCTTTTAGGAACCTGCCAAAAAATGCTAATCCTTCTTTCTCTCAGTGTCCTACACATGAACCCTCAAATACTCATACGCAAGTCACAGGTCCACATTCAACTCAGAGCTTAGCACAGAGTAGGCTTCTGTGATCACAGCTTTGATTCCAGCATCCCTTCATTTGGAAGACCTGCTCCTCTTCCTCCGACCTACTGAAACACTACTGGAACTTGACAGGAAAAAATGCCTTCTCTTTTGAGGGAATGATGCTCTAAGCATCCACCCTGCGTACTGTTTACATCAAGCAGTATAGTGGGCACCATGATGGGAAATGACTTGTCTACTTCAAAAGAGCTCAAAGTTCCAAGACTTATGACCTCGTTGCAATTCATTATTTATAAGTCAGTATAGGACAACTCTGTGCTGTTCTGACCTAGAGTCTCATTTGGGGTAGAAGTGATGGCCCTATATCTCTCCAGAGACTCTGAATTAGCTATATCTTTGAAGCCCATTAGCTCTCAGCCCCTCTTTCAACAGATTTATTCATTCAACACTGACTCTCCTCCAGCAAGTAGATGCTAATGATACTGCAGTGATCCAGGCAGACAAAATTCTTGCTTTTATGGAGTTAGTAGGAATTCTAATGCAGATGAGAGAAGATAGATGATAAAAAAATACTGAACAAATAATCAAAGTATATAAATACTATATTAGAGAATTTTAAGTTTATAAAGAAAAATGAAAGATGCAGAGAACAGAAAACCAGAGTAATTTAAATAGAAGAAAATTATCGGGGTGGCCAAAAAGTTCATTTTTGTTTTCCCCTAAGTTCTCAGAATGATTGAAAGTTAGAGAAAATATAAGGAAAATGCCTTCAGAAAAATGATACTAATTTGCCGTGTAAAAATGGCATGTAGCCTGCTCCCTCCAAGCCTGTTTCCTTCTCTACAGTACTTTGTATGGTACCTTCTAGCACTGAAATTTTATTTCTCTAAGTTGTAAGTAGCAATTTAAACTGAGACTAGAGTTTGCTGAGACCTAATTACTGTGATCTAAGTTCAATGACATAAAGAACACTCCCACGTTCCCCAGAGGTCTCCCCAAATCCACCATGTGTATTCCTGGTCCCAAACAACTGTGAGGGCAATCACAAATTCACTGTGATTTTGTTTTCTTCCACTGACTCAGAAATAACTTTAAATGCAGGTCTTGCCTTCCCTCAGACACCCTCCTAATAGGGATGATGCTAAAAACAGTCAGAAAGTGGACTCTGAGAGCAAGGATGCTGGGCACCCTAGCTTCAAGCAGCAGCTCATTCCAGAGCCATTGCCTTGACTCCAGTGAATTCAGACCTGATAAGGTGGCACCCAATCAAGGGTTTCTTCTTCTGGATCTTTTATTTTCCTCTGTATCTTCCTCAGAACTGATACAAGGCTCAGGAGGAGGCCCTTCGTCTCGGAAGAGTCATCTTGGGACCATCCAGAGAAGGAAAGCCATCCATCAAGGGCTCATCAGCCGTAACTGATTAAAAGCTCCCTTTGGGGTGATTCCTCTGCTTCTCAGAGTCAGAGCTCTGCCTGCTGGAGGAGCTATGATGAGCAGGTTAGGAAGGGCCTGGAGGCCCTGGAACAGCCACTGGCCCCCTGCAGTGTGATGAGAGCTGAGCCTTCTCAGGTTCTTCCTATGGGCCAGACACAGTTCTGAGTGCTCTGCATATGTTAGCTCACAACCCTAGGAAGTGGATTGTTACTGTCATTCCCACAATACAGATGAAGCAAATGAGACCCAGTAAAGCAGCCTGTCCAAGTTCATCAAGTTTATAAACAGGAGAGAATAGCCTAGACTCTGTGATTAACCACAAATGCTATGGAGCAGCCCTATCAGAAGAAATATACAAGACACATACATAATTTTAAGTTTTCTAGGAGGCATTTTTGGGACAATTAACAGATTTATTTACTAGTTTATTGATTGATGTATTTAAATCTGTAGATATTTAAAGACAAATCTTTAAATGGGAGGCGCCTGGACAGTAAGATCAAACCAATCAATCCTAAAGGAAATCAGCCCTGAACATTCACTGGAAGGTCTGATGCTGAAGCTGAAGCTCCAATACTTTGGCCACCTGATGTGAAGAGCCCACTCACTGGAAAACACCCTGATGCTGGGAAAGATTGAGAGCAGGAAGAGAAGGGGGTGACAGAGGATGAGATGGTTGGATGGCATCATCGACTCAATGGACATGAGTTTGAGCAAACTCCAGGAGATAGTGAAGGACAGGGAAGCCTGGAGTGCTGCAGTCCATGGGGGTCACAAAGAGTCGAATATGACTGAAAACTGAACAACTGTTAGAGGAGGAAATTTTTAAATTGCTTTCACCTGAAGCTCACATACATTGGTTTTCTTGTACATCTTTTTTTTTTTTTTCTTTCTCTTTGGCTGCCCTGAGCAGCATGTGGGATCTTCGTTCCCCAACCAGGGAGTGAACCCATGTCCTCTGCATTGGAAGCACAGAGTCTTAACCACTGGACTGCCAGGGAAGTCCCAGTTTTGTGCATTTTTAAGGCTGCCCTTTCCCCCCTCTTTCTTCAGAGAACCCTGCTTCAGGGATGCAAGTGACTCATCACAGAGACCCTGGCTTCACTCCTCGGTAGCCCTTGGCAGTCTCAGCCAATCACAATGTTGCATTTCTTCACCAGCAATTGGTATAGAACCAGCCATGTGACTCAGTTCTGGCCCAAGAGATAAATGGGGAGGTGTCCTTGGGGCTTTTAGAAAAATGGTCCTAAGAAAGAGGCCTGAAAGAGATGGTTCCTTTCCCACTGGATAATTTTTTCCTTTTTGCCTTCTTTTAACTATAGTGAAACATACAGTGTAAGATTCATGTTAACCATTTCTAAGTTTAATGGCATTAAGTACATTCACATTGTACAATCATCCCCCTATCCACCCAGGAGCATGTTTTTTTAAGTCAAAAGGAAACAGGTGAAATTAATTTTAATAAGAGCTTATTTAGCCTAGATTGGGCTCTGGTGAGACTGTCCTAAATATTACCCTTTCAAGATACAATCAATATAAAAATTATTATTATCAATAATATTTTGGAGTCTTCCTTTCATGTTAAAATTTTGTACTCAATTTTATACTTACAGCATATCTCGATTTGGACTGGCCACATTTCAAATGCTCACTAGCCAGCTGGGGTTAGTGGTTCCCATGTGGACAGCCATATCCAGTTCCGCTGGTCCATACACACTCAGCCAGCCCAAGGCCATCCCCAGGGGAGAACAACAAGCCATCTGTTTACGTATGCACACCACCACCACCTCTCTAGGGCAGTCTGTGATTCACTGCCAGACCCTACATGGTGTCTGACACTAATGGTCCTAGATCAGCATCTCTGAGCTCCCTCACCCCTCAACTGCCATCATCATGATGACGTCAGCACAAGACCTAGGCCGTGAAGGAGAGCGTTTCCTGGTGGGGCAAACTTTGTGCCTCTGGCCAATTCACCTGTGGGTCCATGTCCAAACTGTGAGGGTGACCTCAGCAGTGCAGGTGGAGACAGCACCTACATAGCCACTTGAGCACCCCCGGGCTAAGCCAATGATAAACAAACACATGCCGGCGTGGAAAGAAGGAAAGCGTGTGAGCAGAATTGAGGCAAGCGACGGTTGCCATGGAAACCAGCCAGCCTCACTCCAGACTTTTCCCTGATGTCTTGATCATTATTCCGTGGCTGATGAAGCCCAGTAGATACGAAGCATTGTCCCTGTACCTACAGAAACCTTCCAAATGGTCGCGTTATGATCAAAGCGGATTAAAGAAGGAACAGTCATCATCACATCCACCTTTTGTCCTGGGTATTACCCAAAGGATCAGAAAATAAAACCATCCTTGCCTCAGAGATAAATGCCAGGAGAGCATCAAAGTAAGACAATAGAGATGAGGTGGACCCCAACAAAAATGCTAAAAATGCTTGACTGGACAAATGGTTATGGCTTCAGGGGGTTACCACCTTTCCAAGCTGACCGAGAACTCATCCTGTAAAGCACATCCTTGGTCTGATCTCTTCCCAGAGCCATGGGTCTTTGGGATGGTCCAACATAGTCTTTCACACATCCACTCACTCCTTCAGTCATTCATGAATGAGAAGCACCATGGTACAGCAGAAAGAGTCTAGAAATCCAGTGTTAAATTCCAATCCTGATGCTTATTGGATGCACTGTCTTAACTAAATTATTTTTTTAATCTTTGTAAATCAAGTATACTTCAATGAAAAATTTAAAAATGAAAATAATGAAAAGTAAAAAATTTTGTGCTGTGCCCTGGTTTTCTCATTTGTAGCATGGGGGTGAGAACAGAATAATATATTTGTCACTTGCCATCCATACAGACATAGTCAATGTCCTTAGATATTGACTTAAAGTTATATCTTTTCCCCTAGACTGTGAGCTCCTTGATTATTGAAACCATATCTCATTGCATTTTGATCATGAACAAACTACCAAGCAGACAGCCTGGTACTTCCAGATTCTCAAAAATATCAGTTAGGTGAAGAAGTGACAAAGTGCTTTCCCTCTTTTAATTTCATTCTCACAGCAATCTGGTTCAGGATTATTTTAGCCCAGTGCAAGACAAAGGAGATTATAATATTAAAATACATGCTTCCTGTTCTCAAGGTATTTACCATTTACTGTATTTAACAAACAGTTTATATAATATTTGGTCTGTGCCAGCTACTGTTCTAACTACTTTATAAATATTAGCTCAGTGAATCCTCATAACACTTCAATACAAGGTTAGGTGCTGCCTGTAGGACTATCACTGGCCCAAGGTCACATGAGTACATGGCAGAGCAAAAGTCAAATTCAGCTAGTCTGGCTCTACAGCCAGTGCTCTTAACCACTTGGGCAATGCCTTAAATAGGAGACATAGATCACCTGCACAGTATAAAGAATGTACAAGAGTGATGGGTTACAGAGGAGGAGAAGACCCACATTGCACTTTCAAGAGGAGAGCGATTTGAACATGCAAGAACATTGGAGAAGAGAAGAAAGGCTGGCTGGAAAGCGAGTAGAGGCCAGATGATGGTCAGCGCTGACTATCTGCATAAACAGTTTGGGCTTCAGGCCATGCGATGCCACTGAAAGTCTCTGAGCCATCGAGGAAGCTAAGCAAAGCTGGCTTTAAGGAAAATTCATCTGACAATGGCATGCAAGGCAGACTAAAGGGAGGAGATGGGGCAAATGGGGAGAGTGACATAGTGACCGATATCATGGGTCAAGGAAGAGATCTCAGAGTCTAAACCAGGACAACGGAGGCAGAAGCACAGAGGGCAAGTCCATAGGACATGGCTTCTGCCATGATGTAAGATGTCTACATCAGCTTTCCACCAAATCACTCAAATTAGAAACAAGTTCCAGGAAGCTCTTACTGGGTACCTTCCCAGCCATCCAGAGTGGCACAGGGGCAACTTACAGCACCAGTTTCCAGAGAAGGTAAAACTCAGAGCTCTCCTAAGGAGTGCCTGGAAATGTAGGCTGAGCTCTTTCCATGTATATGCAGCTGGTTACTGAAGCTAAGATGGCAAATTCAATCACGACAAAGAATCCCAGGCATTTCAGAGGTGAAAGGCAGCCTAGTACATTGAACTGCTGTCCTGTTATATCACCCTATCCATCACCACCCAGCATCTAAACCCAGCCTGGGTCTTACAGCTAGTGGAACTTTCTATTCCAATTCCCATTGCAGAAGAAGTAAGGAGCAAAATGAGGAATGGGTGAGGAGAGTAGGGTGAGTTACGGCTCAAGGACGTGATTTGTGAGTTTTCTTCCAAGATCTACCAATTGTCTGAAATCCTTATCTATCCTCAGTGCTACATGAATTCCTGGGGAAGGTTCTCTCTGACATCAGAATGAAATAGATGCCAGAGAACGCATATAATAGGTTGACTCATAAAACTGGTACAGAGAGCTTTGCTCTGACAAAAGCTGGAGTCTTCCTTATTATTTATCTATCACATTTGAAGCCTTGGAATCCCATTTTCATCTTGATGGAAGCGATAAAAGCTTAGCAAACTTTTATGGCTCCCAGGTTGAAGCTGAGGACTCTACCCCCTGTTCCCACCCAGCAATGCTTACAGACTTTTCAATTCAAAGTCAGGAAAGAAATTGCTTTTGGTCAAAAGCAAAATGTATTTATCTTTGTAAGCATAGTCATTAAGATGTGAGCATGAATACCTGAAGAGATAAAACACAAAGGGAGAAAACAGGCAGAAATAGAAAGTGAGGCTTCTGAAGCTAGAGAGAAAATGATGACACATCAACCCCCACTGAAAACTTTTTATGGTGCAAGAGAGTGGGGTGTGGAAAAAGGCATCTTCAGAGATTGGGAGAACGGAACCCCAAGAGTGGGCCAAGGGGACAGCCTTGCAGTAGGAGGGCTGTGATCAGCCTGTGCTCAGTGCTAAAAGAGCTTTGAGAGGAGACCTAATAAAGGGGAAAATTTTGCTTGCATTCCTGTTTGTCTGTAGAATCACTGTGGATCTGAAATCCACCCCCTCCACTTCTCCACACACTGAAGAAAGTCTCCAGATGGAAAAATCTGAAACTAGGCTTCAATATGAAAAAGAAAGAAAAGAAAAAAAAGGCTCATCCAGGAAGCTGACAGCTTTCTCCTCCTCTAAGATCTAACCTATGGAGCTCCAGTATCAAATATTAGAGAGAGTCAGGAAACATGGGTTCTTGTCTGTTTGTTGCTTAGGACTGACTGCGTGACCTTGGACAAACTTCACTTAAATCACTCATAGACTTTTTGGAAAATGATCTAGAACAGAGGTAGCAAAGGCATAACAAGGCATAAAAAACACTGGCACTGCCACCTCCCGAAACATTGCTCATGGCAGACATCACTAATCAATCACAGCATTCTGTAGAGTGGTAGTCCCAATTACTCTGGGCACAGCCTTGAATCTTCAACAAAGCCAACCAATCTGGCCAACCAATTAATCAGAATGGGCCCTGGAGATGAAACCTGTTCACCTTCCCTGAACTAAATCTCTCCTAATCCTTGAATTCCAGAGCTATAAAACGCTACATGTCACCTATATTCTCATTACAGATACCCTTGAAAGTGAAAGTCACTCAGTCATGTCTGACTCTTTGTGACCCCATGGACTATACAGTCCATGGAATTCTCCAGGCCAGAATACTGGAGTGGGTAGCCTTTCCCTTCTCCAGGGGATCTTCCCAACCCAGGGATCAAACCCAAGTCTCCCACTTGCAGGAGGATTCTTTACCAGCTGAGCCATCAGGGAAGTCCAAGAATACTGGAGTGGGTAGTCTATCCCTTCTCCAGTGGATCTTCCTGACCCAGGAATCAAACCAGGGTCTCCGCATTCAAGGTGGATTCTTTTCCAGCTGAGCTACCAGGGAAACCCTCAACTAAGATTGATCTTTCTTCTTTTCCTTGGCCTTTTTTCCAAGCCCAAGCAAGGCTAAGGCAAGGCTAAGCCAAGGCTTTAAAGAAAAAGACTGGCTGGAAGGCTCTTCCATTACACCCATGTTTGAAGCTCCGAAGGTGACCCTGTGTATTTTTCTTGTCCCTCTTTACCTTAGATTCCCTCATTCTGCTAAAAAGCTCCTCCTAAGGCCAATGTCCCCTCTATCCTCTTAAGGATTTCATCAAGGTAGAGAATTCTGTTCCTTTTCAAATACTATGAGATCATGGAAGAAAAGACAGCCTGGGGAAGTTCAAAGACATTTAATTATTATCCTCAGTTCTTTTGAAAATTATTAAAGAGCCCCGAATTAGAAATTCAGATTTCCTCCAGATCCCTGAGAACAAACATCTCACTTGTAAATGGCTTAATGTGTCTGTTTAATGTACACAAAATTGTCTTTCAGGAAAGCGGATTGTTTTTCATGTCATTTTGCATTTCTAAAATATACCACCTATGGCAAAAGGATTGAGATTCAAGGTCTGACAAAATCCACAGCAGAAATAATTAGCCCCAGAGGCTGTGTCTGAGAGTTAAATGAAAGAGAATCGAGTTACTTATTTATTTCTGTTCTATCTGGATCTCTCCATCATAACCTGGGGAAGAGGAACTGTATCTTTGGAGGCTGGAAGGGTATTTTGCTGCATTGTCTCTCTGAGGTTGATTTGTTGGAGAGAGCCCTGAGCCCCCAACACAGCAACTCCTTCTGGTCCAGGAAGCTATGAAAATCTGTTTCAGCGATGTAACTTTCTATGAAAAGCTACCAGAAAATTCTTCTTGTTTGCAAAGTTTGCACAGATCAGAGGAACAATGATGTTTCGTCATTTAGCATCCAAGGAAGGGCTCAGTTCTTACTCCCAAGGACATGGATGGTCTCTTCTTGAACTAAATTGCAAACATCAAAATAGACGGCCAATTGAGGGTCTGTTGTAGTTACTTTTTCAAGTTCATCAAAGAAGTTCACTGAAAATAAAGCTTCATTTAGGGGAAACTCTGCAACATCAAACCCACTAGGAACCTCAGTATTCACACCTTTGCTGTAATTTGGAGGCTAAATGCCTGGCAGCTCCTGTCAACCCCCTAGGTATATTAGGGATATAGGTATATTAGATATATAGGTATATCAGCTACCTTGCTCCCCAAATAAAAAATGACTCTTGCCAGGGTACTGTCTCCTCACTCCTCAGCACCCCTTGGGTGTCTCTGTCGGTCATGACTTTAAATAAATGTGCCTCTTATGAAACGTTTACAGATATCAAGAGATGGAGCTGCCTCTGCCCTCTGCCCAGAAGAGGAACAGACTTCCAGGAACTCTGGGATTTTCATTGGCAGCAGTTCTGTCAAAGCAATGCAAACAGCCAAGGACAGAACCCGTACCTCCCCGAGGGCCTCCTCAAGAAGCCTGCTCCATGGGAAAGAAGGCTCTTCAGTTCAACTTTGGTGCCAGTGGGCTTACCAAATCAGAACGTGATCCCCTCAGGAGTTTCCGACTCTCGGGAGATAACTAGAGGAGGGATTTCCAAGACTGAAGTGGTTTACAGGAAGACGCTTCTTCAGAGAGCAACTGGTCCCCCTTCCTCCTACCCAACTCCACGGCCACAGGCCCTGCTCCTCCTGCCACCTCTTCTCTCTCTGCATATGGTGATGCACCTGGAAAGGAGTCCAGGAGGAAAAGAATCATAAGAGATGAGAGGGAGGCAGAGGCCTGACGACACAGGGAGAGTTTTGGTTTTGTCTTAAATGATGTGCCAAGCCAGGGCAGGGCCAGGAGAATGGGTCCTTGCTACTTTCTGCATCCCTCCAGTTTCTCTGTAAGCTGAGAAAGGACTATTCTTTCTCCTTTTCCAGTTCCTCAAGTGCTGAGCTCATTGCCAAAAGCACCACTTGCTGCCTTTGCTGAATAAAGGACAGTAGAGGAAGTGAGAAAACACAGCGACATTTTTGAACTGCAAGGGAACAGACTATTCAGTTCAGTTCAGTTCAGTCACTCAGTCATGTTTGATTCTTTGCAACCCCATGAATCGTAGCATGCCAGGCCTCCCTGTCCATCACCAACTCCCGGAGTTTACCCAAACTCATATCCATCAAGTCCGTGATGCCATCCAGCCATCTCATCCTCTGTCGTCCCCTTCTCCTCCTGTTCTCAATCCTACCCAGCATCAGGGTCTTTTCCAATGAGTCAATTCTTCGCACGAGGTGGCCAAAGTATTGGAGTTTCAGCTTCAGCATCAGTCCTTCCAATGAACACCCAGGACTGATCTTTAGGATGGAGTGGTTGGATCTTCTTGCAGTCCAAGGGACTCTCAGAAGTCTTCTCCAACACCACAGTTCAAAAGCATCAATTCTTCAGCGCTCAGCTTTCTTCACAGTCCCCCTTATTTTATCCATGGACACACCAAGACCTTGAAAAGGAATGGACTAAACCAAGGTCCCCAGAGAGATTATGGCAGAGCTCGGATTAAGAACACCGTGTTCTGCTGTTCACCGTTCTTCACATGAAAGGAAGTGATGGTAACCTCTGCTCTCATATCCCAAATTGATCTTAAAACCCCATCACCAATCTCCAAGGCCCAGACGGACACACTGCATGAAGCTAGGTCAGTAAACTCATTTCCTCCTTCCTGAGGATGTAAGCTTTCTTCCTGGAGAGGCTGAAGGTGGTTGAGAAGCCAAACTGCCCACCTCACGGCTTGGGGAGACAGTAACCTCATGGCAGCTCCCCCCAGAGCCCATACACAGGGGCGCGTGGGAACAAGCAGCCCGTGAAACCAGCCGCTCTCCACTGCAGGAAGTTACCTGTCACTCCCGGGGCACAAGCCCTGGCAGAAGGCTCTGTGAGTGCCTGACTGACAGAACTAACTCCAGAGAGATCCAGCATGACACAGAAGGAAACAGGTTGCCCCCTCCCAGCGGGATTCTGCACCCCACCCCTTCCTGGGCAAGTTGAAGCCCACCCGCTAACCGGTCCCTGTGGAGGTCAGGGAGCCAGTGGCTTCTGCCCTGTGAAATGCTACCTTTCTGTCATTCGGCTTTCGTTGCAAGCTATTTTTAGTAGAAGCAAAGCCCAAATTTGAGGGAGAGAAATGTGGGAGTGGGGCCTTGCCTTCCTCTCTCCTTTTCCGTGAGCTGCTTGCTCTGATTTCCTGGGGACAGTTGCTTCCTCAACAGCCACCATGAAATGAAGAGGAAAAAAAAAATGCTGAAAAGAGAAAAATGGGAAAATGGGGAAAAGATCAAAATTCAGCCTCTTCACTAAAAGCAGTCTGGGAAGGTGAAGGTTTTTCAATCTTTCAGCTTCATGGGCTGGATCCTGGCTTTTCCATAGGTACAAGAAACCAGAATGCCCAGTCCATTCACTTTCTGGATTAACTCACCTCCAGCAAACAAGGAAGGCCCAGAGGTCTGCTTGCCCAGGGAGGAGGCAAGTTCACAGGTAAGCTGGATGTCCTCAGGTAAGATCTGTGTCCCCAGAGGCTTGTGAACCAGGAAGTGAGCTTCCACTCAAACAGGCCCCTGGCTCCTCAGCTTCGTAGAGCCTTCCATGTCAGCACGGGGCCAATTTTGTGAACTACAGTTAATTAGATGAGCAAAAAAGACAGCCCCAGTGCTTAAGAGGCCTGGGTACATTTAATTGAGTTTTCAAGTGCCCTAATTTCCTTAAGAAAGCCGGAGAAGTAAATGTCCTGTCCTAGTTCCCTCCACTACTCAAACACCTGAGAACATTTTCCACAATTAAATTTTTAGGGCAAATTTTCTGTTGTTGTCATTCTTCTGAAGTAGTCGTTTTTCCTGGGAAAAGCCTCATTCTGAACCCAGACCCTAAAAACAGGGCTTTTAGTGTACCAATTTGGGATGTTTGGGGCCCGGAGGCACGAGTCAGTCTGCCTCCTCCTAAACATAGCCTAGTAAACCAAACCTGGAAGCATCAGCTCGTGTGTGGTCCTGAGTGTGATTTTCCAAACACGTGTTTCCTGGCAATGACAATGGCTGGCAACTTTGTCATCATCATCTCTATTTTTGAGTCTTCCTGTTCAACAAACTTCTTCACAGCTGAAATGGAGGCTCCAAGGAGAGCCTCAGTCCACCAGGTACTTTTCTGACAAATAGGGGCTGCTAAACTGAGCATTTCCTGAAGGCCCTGGGGGAAAGGTGCATGAAAAAGTGTCCCAGCACGAGATGCATCTGGTGTGTGTGTGTGTTCAGTCATGTCTGACTCTCTGAGACCCCAAGGACTATAGTCCAGCAGGCTCTTCTGTCCATGGAATTTTCTAGGCAAGAAATACTAGAGTGGGTTGCCATTTCCTATTCCAGGGAATCTTCCCGACCCAGGGGTTGAACCCATATCTCTTGCATCTCCTGCATTAGCAGGCAGATTCTTTACCACTGGGCCACCTGGGAAGCCCTAGATGCTGCTGCTGCTGCTGCTAAGTCGCTTCAGTCGTGTCCGACTCTGTGAGACCCCACAGACGGCAGCCCACCAGGCTCCCCCGTCCCTGGGATTCTCCAGGCAAGAACACTGGAGTGGCTTGCCATTTCCTTCTCCAATGCATGGAAGTAAAAAGTGAAAGGGAAGTCGCTCAGTCGTGTCTGACTCTTTACGATCCCATGGACCACAGCCTACCAGGCTCCCCCGTCCCTGGGATTCTCCAGGCAAGAACACTGGAGTGGGGTGCCATTGCCTTCTCCGAAGCCCTAGATGGTGGGCTTCAAATACAGATGTTCTGTCTCCTACAGAGCCTTCAGGGGGTGCCAGCTTTTACTAACTGGGAGGGAGGGGAGGGAGGGAGGGAAGGAGGAAGGAAGAGTGGGAAGGAGAGAGACAGAGTGTGCCAGTTTAACATGAATCATATATTGTTAAACTCAGGCCTCTTGCATCCAGCCACAGAAAGACACGGGACATGTGATCAGGATTAGAAGAGGTGAGTCTCCAGGCCTGTCTGAGGATGGATGGAAAGGTCACAGGCCCTGATTTATCACCAAACTACTTCAAGCATCTTGCCACCCAAAAGCACTGCAAGAAAATGCAACAAAACATTTTCACTTTCAACACCTGGGATGATTTCACTTTGCAGACTTTGCTAGAAGAACCCCTACATGTCCAGTATCTTGAATAGCGTCTGACACCTCTCAGGTGCTGCAGGAATGCTTGAAGGAATGGGTGAATGACTCGAAGGAGAGTCCAGGCATATACAGTAGAACCTGTGTCCTTCTCTTCTGGTGACTTAACACACCTTCCTGCATCTTTCCAACAGATTTGGGGGTGCTGCCTGTCAATGGATGTTAAAGACACCTCCCTATGTCGGAAGGTACTAACATGCCTTCTGAAACCAGCCCTGTGTTCATCAGCCTCAGCCACATCCAGGGAGGACTGGATATGGGGACCACAGTGAGCACACTTGTCCCTCTTTCCTCAAGATTCATCTGTCAGCCTGCCAGGGTGCTTCCTGTGGCACACGTGCCTACAATGTACAGTTCCCAGGGAGAGCCCAGCCAGCCCTCTGGCCCCCAGCCAGCTCAGGATGGCTGTATGAAGTGAGAATTTCCTGGCTGACCTGACAGTGAGGAGTCAGGCTGGCATGAGCCAGCTTCAGAAATGACAGGGCCTGAATTGTGTGCATGGACCAAACATCATTGGCTGGCTGGACCCAAACCTGGGTCCTGGAATACTCAGACCCTGTTTAGATGGGCATGCCCAGAGGTGGCTCAGCACTCTTAGATGATGTCTGAGTTTGGCAGTGTCTGAGGGCTCCTCCATTCCTGTCACAGGAGAGGATTTACCCTCCACTCCCTGCCCCTGTGTGTCTCCACACCATCATATTTCCTCTGTGTTATGGTGACCAGGCTCCATTAATACTAACAAAAATAATAATACCAAATGCTTATTAGCCCCAACCACATAAAAGGCACTATTCTAAACATTTTACATATGTTGATGCATCAAATCCTCCTAACAACATGAAAAGGCAGATGTACACTGCTACATTTAAATGAATAACCAACAAGGATCTTACTGTATAGTACATGGAATTCTACTCAATGTTATGTGGCAGCCTGGATGGGAGGGAGGCTCAGGGGAGAACAGATGCATGAATATGTATGGCTGAGTCCCTTCGCTGTTCACCTGAAACCATCACAACATTGTTAGTTGGCTATGCCCTAATACAAAATAAAAAGTTAAAATAAACATTAAAAGGCAGAGAATATTATTACAAAGAAAGGCAATGCCAAAGAATGCTCAAACTACCGCACAATTGCACTCATCTCACATGCTAGTAAAGTAATGCTTAAAATTCTCCAAGCCAGGCATCAGCAATACGTGAACCGTGAACTCCCTGATGTTCAAGCTGGTTTTAGAAAAGGCAGAGGAACCAGAGATCAAATTGCCAACATCCGCTGGATCATGGAAAAAGCAAGAGAGTTCCAGAAAAACATCTATTTCTGCTTTATTGACTATGCCAAAGCTTTTGACTGTGTGGATCACAACAAACTGTGGAAAATTCTGAAAGAGATGGGAATACCAGACCACCTGACCTGCCTCTTGAGAAATCTCTATGCAGGTCAGGAAGCAACAGTTAGAACTGGACATGGAACAACAGACTGATTCCAAATAGGAAAAGGAGTACGTCAAGGCTGTATATTGTCACCCTGCTTATTTAACTTCTATGCAGAGTACATCATGAGAAACACCGGACTGGAAGAAACACAAGCTGGAATCAAGATTGCCGGGAGAAATATTAATAACCTCAGATATGCAGATGACACCACTCTTATGGCAGAAAGTGAAGAGGAGCTAAAAAGCCTCTTGATGAAAGTGAAAGAGGAGAGCGAAAAAGTTGGCTTAAAGCTCAACATTCAGAAAACGAAGATCATGGCATCCGGTCCCATCACTTCATGGGAAATAAATGGGGAAACAATAGAAACAGTGTCAGACTTTATTTTTTTGGGCTCCAAAATCACTGCAGATGGTAACTGCAGCCATGAAATTAAAAGACGCTTACTCCTTGGAAGAAAAGTTATGACCAACCTAGATAGAATATTCAAAAGCAGAGACATTACTTTGCCAACTAAGGTCCATCTAGTCAAGGCTATGGTTTTTCCTGTGGTCATGTGTGGATGTGAGAGCTGGACTGTGAAGAAAGCTGAGTGCTGAAGAAGTGATGCTTTTGAACTGTGGTGTTGGAGAAGACTCTTGAGGGTCCCTTGGACTGCAAGGAGATCCAACCAGTCCATTCTGAAGGAAATCAGCCCTGGGATTTCTTTGGAAGGAATGATGCTAAAGCTGAAGCTCCAGTACTTTGGCCACCTCATGCGAAGAGTTGACTCACTGGAAAAGACTCTGATGCTGGGAGGGATTGGGGGCAGGAGGAGAAGGGGACGACCGAGGATGAGATGGCTGGATGGCATCACCGACTCGATGGATGTGAGTCTGAGTGAACTCTGGGAGATGGTGATGGACAGGGAGGCCTGGCGTGCTGCGATTCATGGGGTCGCAAAGAGTCGGACACGAATGAGCGACTGAACTGAACTGAACTGAATTGAACGGATGAAGAAACTGAGGCACTAGAAGAACAAGCAACTGGCGCAGGGGGAAAACCCTAGAGTTGAGATTCAACGGGGAAAGCCCTAGAGTTGAGATTCAACAGAACGACCACAGAGGCTGTGTTCCTAACTGCCCCGCCATAGCACACAGAGCAGCCCTCCACGTGCCAAGCACCATAGCATCCCTCCCCAGGGAGGCAGGTCCCAGGGAGACAGGAAGAGCAGGACCTGGTGATCTGGGGGTGCTAAGTGCTCCACCTGTCCTTGCTGGTTCCAGCTGAATGAGACACCAGGCCAGATGGGGAGCAAAAGAGAGTAGAAGCCCCAAAGCAGATGGTGCTGGATCAGCCCCAGGGCAGGCTGCTGTCTCCCAGTCCAGACAGAGAAGCTGAACCGGAGCCAGCAGAGACAAGGGAGAGCCTGAGTGCCCTGCCGTATTCAGCAGGCACCCACTGCCTGGGCGCCATATTCACTCCTGTGTGCTGGGGAACACCAGCGAAGGCATGTGCATTGGACGGATGGATGAGTGGATAGAAAAGGATAAACAAACAGATGGATGAGACAGAAGAACAAAACAGGCACCCACTCCTGGCAAAAGCCCCAGTGGAAAGAGGCAGCAGTGTACGTACTGGCCACCAGAGCCCAGAGGCTGTGGCAGCCGGGGATGAACAGCCGGGATGAACCACTGCTCCTGGGCCAGAAGGCTCTTCCTTCCCCCAGGACTCTTCTGCAGATTAATTTCTGAAAGTCTCCTTTATTTTCATGGGAGAGGGTAGAGAAGCCAACACACCAGCTAGCAAATTTAATAGCTGCTCTTTGCAGAACGTGCTGGAGAGGCGAGCACACACAGCCCATGCCCCGCAGATTGGCAGCAGAGTTCAGTGGCTGGTATGGCTGAGGCACTTGGCCTGAAGGCCTGGACCAGGGGCATCCATGGTAGGGACCAGACACTGGGCTGCCGGGCTGGGCCTGGGGTGCACTGACTGCAGGGGGATGCAGGCAGGTGGGGCCCAGGAGACAGAAAGTGACCCAGTTGCACAATACTCAGACATATTCCACTGACCATGGGAAGCAGAAATTCCTGTGCTGAGTCAGCTGTGGGATTTGGGGGCCTGCCTAGCTCTGTATCCCTCTCTCTACTGCATCGTCTGGTTGGGCTTGTGAAAGTAAATGTAGAGGGTCTCTACAAGAAGGGACTGGATGGTACATCTCATCCATTGCCTTGAACCGTGGGAACAAGTCCTGGTGGCCACTCCGAGTCCTGCTGGCCGCAAAGCAGAAGGGGAACTTGATGGTCTGGTTTGGGAGTTACCAAATGCATTCTGTCCAGGACCCAACAGTAATTCCTCCAGGGTGGTGATTCTTGGACTCTGCAGATACTATTCAATTCTGCTGTGGTAGTGCATTGCAAAAATAGCCATAGACAACATGTAAATGAGAACACGGCTGTATCCCAATAAAACTTTATGAACACTGAAATATGATTTCACATCATTTTCATACATCACAGAATAATCTGTTGATTTTTTTTTAAAGCCATGTAAAAATGTAAAAACTCTTGAGCTTGTGAGCTGTATGAAACAGGCAGTGAGCCAGATTTGGCCCATAGGTGATAGCTGGGGTAGGTAAAATTTTCCCAAAGTTTGTTCTCTGTGATGCCCACAGATGCTTCACGGGATAAGGGTTCCATGGTGAAACAGGAGCGGGAAATGCTGAGCCAAAGTCTTTCTTACTGCAGGACTTACACGGTGATACCCACTGGACAGTCTTGAAAACGGGACCAGAATTCTGTTCAACTTCCAGGGAATTATTTTTATTCTGGAGCACCTCCTACATCTAATTTTCTGTGGACCCTAATTAAAGTAATGAGGATGAAATCTGGCCAACCATCAGCAGCAGTGCCACCAAATGAGATCCAGCCTTTCTGTGAACATCTCCAGTGACAGACAGCTCACTACTAACCATGGGTTCCTACTGAATTCAGTGACTACTCTGACTTGTTTTCCCACCCAGTGATGCTGGGTCCCAAGTAACAAATCTAGTGCAGTCTAGCGCACCCTTCACCACAGATAAACCTTTATGTTTAATAATATAAATAAAGCTTTCCTCGTTTGATTTACTGATTCAAACACCAAATATAAACTCTATTTATCCACAGGATAAAATAAAGGGTCGTTATTAAGTCATGGGGTATGTGAGTGTGGATTACCACTCAGTTCCTTTAAAAAGAAGCCTCACTTAGGGGAGTTAAACTCAAATTAAATCTCAATTTACTCCCAACTGCATGAAAAGCTGGATATACTATTTCACTATGGGGGCATTTCTTATTTAAAAAAAAAAAAAAAAAGCCTATGCAAGCCAAGATCTGTCTGCTTGCATAGGGCGTCATCTGTAAGGGATATAGAAATTTTATGTACATTTGTCTAAAATGTAAAAAAGGGGGATAGGGAAGGAGGTGAGGAAGAGAGTGAGATGGAAATGTGAGGTATGTGAATCTGCCACCAAGCACCACTGAAAATACAAAGTAGAAGATGCTGATGAGAAATGTCACCAGCACCATGAGGCACTTAAAGGGAGAAATGAAGTCAACGGTGTCAGCCATGTGATTAAGCTCCGCCCATGTGCTCTCCATTTTGCTCAACTGGTCCGATTTCAGGTACAGACAGCACAGCAGTGAATGCACCTATTTAACTCTATTAAGCCAACAGGATTATTTCTCCTTGAAAAGCTTGTTACATATTTTCTATGGGGCCCTAGGAGATAAGGATAGAATGGTCTAGGCTGTGTACACTATGTTAATGTAAAATGACACATGCATATATTTAGGAAGATAAAAGGAAAGACTGGCATTTTTCTTTCTCCTTATTTCAACAAATCATTCCCCAGACAGTAAAGCAAGTAGAATATATTTTCAATTCATGGATTAGATGTGTCTGTTTCCTGGAGCAATATTTAAATATAGCAGCATGGGAATATGAGGTCAATAAGCAAAAGAAAAAGAATAATTCTAAAGGCTCTGTCTTTGTTCAAGGAGCTGATAGATATATTGGCAAGACCAGGCTTTGAAGTGAGCACAAAACACTGACTCTATAATGGGGCTGAGCAGCTACACAACCCAGCCAGGGTAGACTGTGCTTACACCTTGAGGTGAGGCCATGCTTGGCCACAATACATAGTTTTTCTAGGGAAATAGTCACTCTGAGATTGCTGTGGAAATTAACATGAATATTCAGAAACAAGGTGCTAATTGAGATGGTGTTAGTGTGTGTGTGCCTATACCTATCTCTATAACTCTGTATGCCTATAATTTTTCCCATTATAAATGCGTTCACTGGTACGGTCACTCTTTTTTTTAATACATATTTATTTATTTTAATTGGAGGTTAATTACTTTACAATATTGTATTGGTTTTGCCATACATCAACATGAATCCGTCACAGGTGTACACATGTTCCCTATCCTGAACCCCCCTCCCTCCTCCCTCCCCGTACCATCCCTCTGGGTCGTCTCAGTGCACCAGCCCCAAGCATCCAGTATCATGCATCAAACCTGTATTATATTATCTTAGGGAATTCCTACCTAAAATTTTTCTTTCAATTTCTGCCTCTCCATTTCTTAGTTTATGAAATAGGAAGTTGAACTAGACCAAGAATCAGTAAACTATGGCCCATGAAACAGATCTGGTCCCCCACCTGTTTTTATAAATAAATGTTTATTGGAACAGAGTCCCCCCCCCCCCATGTACTGTCTGTGCTGATTTCAAACTACGGTGGCAGAGTGGAGTTGTGACAAAGTCTCTCTATAGCTTGCAAAGCCTAAAATATTTATTAGATGGCCCATTACAGAAAAACTTAACTCTTACCTAGACTATTTCTAATGCTAATTGTGGCTTATGAATCTATAAAGTACAACCAAACAATATAAACAAAAGCCTACTCTGTGCGCTTCTTATCCTTTTTATTTATATACAGGCATACCTCACTTTATTGCACTTTACTGATACTGCGTTTTTTACAAATTGAAGATTTGTGGCAACCCTGCCTTGAGCAAGTCTATAGGTGCCATTTTTCCAACATCATTTGCTCACTTCAGATCTTTGTGTCACATTTTGGTAACTCTCGCAATATGTCAAATTTTTCATCATTTGTTAGGGTGATCTGTGATCTTTTGATGATAGTAAATGACTCACTGAAGGCTCAGATGATTGTTTGCATTTTTTAGTAATAAAGGCTTTTTAATTAAGTCTCTTTAATTAAGTTTTTTTTTTTTTAAGCCTCCTGCATTTCAGACGGATTCTTTACCAGCTGAGCCACAACAGAAACCCAGGAATACTGGAGTGGGTAGCCTATCCCTTCTCCAGCAGTTCTTCCCAACCCCGGAAGTGAACTGGGATCTCCTGCATTGCAGGCAGATTCTTTACCAATTAAGCTATCAGGGAAGCCCAACATACGTATAATACATTGTTTTTAAAAAACATAATGCTATTGCCCAGTTAACAGACTCCAGTATAATGTAAACATATTTTACATGTACTGGAAAACCAAGAAATTCATGGTTTCTAGCTCTAAAATGACTGGCTCTATTGTGATATTCACTTTATTGCAGTGGTCTGGAATTGAGCTTGCAGTATCTCTGAGGTCTGCCTGTACTGGCTTATTCTTAGAAAAATTTCATTTAGTTCCCCAAACTCTACAGAGCACATAACCACACACATGTAAAGTTCAAATAGTAGGCAAAGGGGAAATGAAAGAAGAGATTCAGAGATGAAGCTGGGAGGATGCAAATACAGAATGTTAACCCTGAGATGCTGTATATATTCAATGGCCCATGAACTTGCCTCCCAGCAACCACTGCAGAAAAGGGGCCAGTGTCCCTTTTGGGGGAGGTTAACCAGAAGGACCACAGCAAGCCTGGCACAAAGAACTATTTATCCCGAGTCTGTGCTTAAGCAGATAACATGAGATGTAGTGAGAAGAGTCCCCAGAAACACCCAAACAGCTGGGCGGTATCTCACCGGCATTCACTGTGACACTGAAACATCCCTCAGCATGGACTGGCTTCAGGTCCCAAAGCGGAACTGATCATCAGTTCTCCCAATATATTCCAAAATTTTGAATTAAGCATGCACCAACATTCTAATCAGAAGATAGCAAGTATTTTTGCTTTAAGAAAAAGATAAGAAAGTAGTCATCCTTAAGAGTCTGGGGATGCATTCTGATACAGAAACCCTCAGCCATCACTCTAAGAGGAAGCCCTACGCAGCCTAGATGTGAGGGAACTCTGGGGAGAATGGATACCTGTGGATGTATGGAAGAGCCCCATTGCTGTCCTCCTGAAACTAGCGCAACATTGTTAATTGGCTCTATTTCAATACAAAATGAAAAGTTAAAAAAAATTTTTTTAAAAGAGGAGGCCCTATGAGGTCTCACTGTTTCTGTAAAGCTAAGGCTGAGACACAAGACAAAGATGGGCTATTCTGAGATCTGGTCATCCAGTTGTTAATAGAATTAACAGTTAATTAAAGCACTGGTAAATGGTGACCCTCATTTCTCATCGTTTACACTAAGCGCTACAACCTTTACTAGTTTAGCAGCGTGAATAATGCACACGCTGAATCCTTGGTGCTTGTTGCCCGCTGCCCAGTGCCTAGAATAATGCCTGGTGCAGGTGAGAAGTAAATACTTCCTGAATGAACGGTGTGCTCGTCTGAGAGATCTGGACAACCAGTGAATACACAGATACGCCAAGGCTGTCTTGGACAATCCTTCCCCAGCTGGGCCTTCCCCGCCTTGCCTGGTTTTGAGACTCACCTGTGACAATGAGACAGGTAAGGGCCCAGATGTGGAGGCCAAGCTCCTGAACTGTGCATCAAGGAAAACAAAAATTGAAAAGGAAAACTGCACAGCCGGTGTCTAGTCTCACTCGAGTCCCATTGTTGCAAGGATAAACATTTGGACAGTTCAAGACAAACACAGCTTTGGGTTCTGAAAAGGGAGCGCTGCTTCCCCTCTCACACTGAGACTGCAGTATGAAATCTCTTACCTGCTCAGAGCAAGGACCTGCCTTCCCTAAAGGAGAGGCCTGCTCTGAAGGTGCCACCTGTACTCAGAGCTTCCTGCTCTCCAGGCAGTGGGACTGATCCACCCTGAGCGTACCTGAGCAGTCCAGGCCACCTTTTCTCCCAAGAGACCTTCGGAAAGCAGCTGGCCTCATGGGCAGTCCCAGCCAAGAAGGCCTGAGCATGCCATGCTAGTCCACGCAAATGTTAAGAGCATCAGAACAAGCAGCCTCAGGACCTAGTTGGGCTCAGAGACAGTCATGTCACAGCCAAAGCAACAGATGACAGTGGCTTTGAAAGAAGGCATTATCTTCAGATGGGAAGTGATGACACAGGAAGAGCACTGGATGGGGAGTCTGGAGGCCTGCAAGTACCAGCCTGGCTCTGTCACTTCACTGCCCTTCCTAGGGCTTGATTTTCTCAACTGTAAAATGGACATAAATTCACTGATAAGACTGGCTCCATGGCTTCCTCATCATGCACCCCTATAATAAAATGGGAGCTATAGAACAAATTCAACACTGTCCTTGCCCTTCAATCTGATCACAACATCTAGGGCTTAGCACAGTGCCTGGCTCCCGAGAGGCTCTCAGTAATGTTGTTGTCAGCAGTAGTATCTGACTTTAAAAAGTCTTTAAAAAAAACAACAACACATGATTCCATTGACATGAAATGTCCAGTATATGCAAATCCATAGAGATAGAAAGTACATTAGTAGTTGTTAGGGGCTGGGGATAAGGAAATGGAGAGTGACTGCTAAAATAGGGTAAAGGGTTCCCTTTCGAGGTGATGGCAGTGAAAATAATCCTCAATAAAAATGGGAAAAACCCTCAATAATAACAAATCAATTAGAAATGGGGAAAATATTTGAATAGAAACTTCACTCGGCATATACTGATAGCAAATAAAGATATGGAAAGATGTTGATATTTAAACATGGGTAGCCAAGATCTTCAGGGGATCTTCCCCACCAAGGGATCAAACCTGGGTCTCCTACACTGCAGGTAGATTCTTTACCATCTGAGCCACCAGGGAAGCCCCAAACATAGGGAAGTACAAACTAAAACCACACTTAGATGTCACTACACACTGCTTAGAATGCTATAATTTTAAAAACGAACTGATATTACCGAGTACCAGCAGAGATGAAAAACAACCAGAACATTCATACAGTCCTGGTAGGTACAGCTAATTTGATAGTTTCTGGTGAACTTAAACTTACCAGAAAGCAGAACAATCCAATTCCCAGATATTTACCAAGCTGAAATCAAAAATCATATTCCCAGAAAAATCTGAAGTAGAAACAACCCAAGCTGGTAGATGGAAATACAAACGGTGGTGCATCCATAAAATGGATGATTCCAGTCCAAAGTCCTTAGCTCAGCATCTCAAGACCCGACAAGCTGTCTCCAACCCACGTTCCTAGTCTCATTGCCCCTCAGGCGCCTCTGTACTGCCAGCTCCAGCCTCATTGCCTAGCACACCATGGCCCTGATCTTCTCCTGCTGCCCCCTCACTGTGGAATCATTTCCTCTCCCTTAACTTTTCAGGATCCTAACCCACAATGCCAAGCTCCACTCAAATGCTTTCTGTTTTATTAGGCATCCTTCTCAGCTCCTGGCCCACTAAGTAGTCCCTGTTTTCAAGCTCAGCTATGTTTTCATTTTTTATATTGTCTCTTTCATCAAATGTGCTCAGTTCACCTTGAAATAGACGTTTCAGCTCAAAGGCTTTCCCTCCAGTGAAGCCCTGTGAATTCTTCCTTGACTCCCTGCTTTCTCACACTCAAACTCTCCACCACATACACACTCACATAATATTTGTATTCAAAGTATTTCTCCTCCAGACATCCCTTCAACACCTTCCAACCATGGTGCGACGGAATTAGGATGATTCATTATTTTTCACAGAGATGATAAAACACCTGGCCTAAAGTTGGTGCTCAGTGTCTCTTAGCTGATGAAGATAGATAGAATGGTCCTAAGGACCACATTGAAGCAGCAGGCAGCATACTGTGCAACCAAGCTCTGCAATTCCCTCACCCTCTCATTGTCCCTCATTGTACTATACATGTACAATGCACCACTTCCATTTCAACCCAGGTGAATGCACAGACCCAGACTCCAACCTCCTTAAATTTCCCACACAGAGTCTACTCACACACAAGTGTGAGAAAATAACAGAGACTTTACTGAAGACTCTAGAGGGGAGATGAGGGTGATGGTCAGACAACACAACCCACAACAAGCCACCTTCAATTCCTCACGAGACACTCAGGGCTTCCGAGCCTAAGTCCCACCAACCCAGACCACCCACCTCCATCTTCCTCCACACAGCAACTGGTCTCGCCAGTTTCTCTCTCCTCCTTTCCATAATCCCAGCTTTAAATGTTCCCACTTTCTATTTTGCCACTACTTACCAATAACATAATCTATGACTCCATAACCAGATTCTTCAGAAGGCACAGCTCCTGGTGGTCCCTCAGTTAACAGAGCCCTGTCCTCCTTGAAGGCTGTTTGGCCACCAGTTTGGTGATTTGAACATGACATTTAGTGACTTACTCCTTTCCTCAAGCTGTGAGTGAGATATTTATCAAAAATATAATGTAGAGTTCTCCCCAAGGATTCTGATGGGTGAAATTTCACCATCTCCCAACATCTGTGGTCACCTTCTCACCGAGTTTTTGCCATGAAACATCAAGAGTGATGGCGTCTATTTTTCAGCATCCTTGCCTGATCGCTGATACTCCCTAGGCACCAGGACATCCCCATTCATCCTATGTCTAAGCCAAATGACTCTTGACTGAACCCCAGCATCAGGACAAGGAAGGATAGCCCGTACAAAACAGCTTCCAGAATCACAGGGAGTTATTTAGAATGTCACATCCTTCTCAAGGAAACTCTTGACTCATCAGACCCAAGATAGCTGGTGGTCAGGGCTACCCAGGGAAGAAGCCCAACCATGGCATGACCCTGGTCTGACCAGGTGACCAGCTCATGTCTGTTTACCCACAACTTTCCCAGTCTTTGTACCAAAAGAACCATGGGGCAAAGGTACCCCAGGCAAACAGGGATTACTGGTCACTGCAGACTTGTTCCACGTACAATACTTGTCAAGAACCAGGAGCTCATGAAGCCAGTTAATGAAGCCTAGCTCTACACAAGCAGATCAGAGAGAATGTAGTAAGTGCACAGAGAAGGGGAAGGATGAGCCTAGGCTGCAGGTGGGGCTGAGAACAGCCACCTCAGAAATAAGGTCACACAAGCAATGCTCCAAGCATGGGACCAGTGGTCACAGGTGGGCTGCTGATGAGTTTCATCACCAGCATGACTGAGGGTTTCTACCACAGGCATGATTCTGATCACATAGGGCGGGATTTTTGAAAATTATGGCGGCCAGAGGACAATAGTACCATCTTCAGAAGGCCACCAAACACACAGATGCATACCAGAGAATGTGCAAGCAAACACGTACACTCAGAACTCACCAGATCCCATATTTATAGAGCCTCTCAGAATTCTGAGCACACATGTCTCTGATCCTTTCTTCTCACCAAGATAGTCAAGCTGTATGTGTGTGTCTGTGTGTGTACTGTGTATGTGAGAATGCACACCTACTCTGCTAGCAGAGGAAATGCTCTACATCCTACCCAACAGGCCCTCTCTGCCCCAGCCGCTGGCTCACTCTGCAAATCCACCCCCCTCACAGACCACTGGCTCAGATGTGCACAAAGACGCCAGTTTCTCCATGGTCCCATGTAAGCACTCACTCTTCACCCCTGCCTCGCAACAGCCAATGGTCTAGAGAAGACGGAGTGAAACACCACATCCCCATAAAAGCAGAGGTCGGGGGTCAGGGACTCACCAGGACTCTGCCGGTCAGCGTCTGGGCAGATATCATCACCCCCGCCCAGTCTTTCACGGAGGTCATCCAGCCGACCTCGGCTGCCACTGTCTCCTCTTTTTCATCCACTGGCTTCAGAGTGCCATCCGCCTGGCTTGAGCCATTGTTAATCTTCTGGGCCTCCTGGCAACAGAGAGAACAAGGATTGAGACGTGGGCACCAAGAGGATTTAAAAAACATATTCTACCCAAAAGAATTAAAGCCAGACGGACCCCTGCTGAGGTGGAACTGGTTTGAAGGTACAGAGGTCAGGAAGAAGGGATGGATTATGGCTTTGACTGTTTTTTTAAATCTTTGTTAAAAAGAATCTTTCCTTTGTTTCCTCTTAAACTATTTTTGTGAAATAAAGAAGAATGAAATTATTCTCTTCCCATGTTAAAGAAAAAAAAAAATCAAAAAGCTCAAGAGAGAAACCCTCCTGTCTAGGATGAGAGTGGCTAGGAAAAAAGTGAAGTCGGCATTCTGTAATCTCCACCTGCCCAGCCTTCATACCCTTCTTACAACTACACCCTATTTTCTGAAGGAAATCTCCATCTTCTCATTCAGTCTGCACAGTTCAAAAGGGACTAAAGGTACACACTGTCTCCAGGAATGGAGACTGGTCAGACCAGTCTATCCCTCTGGCAATAGCAATTGGGCCAAGGATGGTTATGTGAACTATGCCAACTCAATACAATTCAAGCCTGTGATTTTGCTGAAAAGAGTAAGAAAGGTTACCCTTCTCTGAGAATGAAGCTAACACAGAGGGAACTAGGAGAAGTGATAGAATACTGTCATCATTGGAACACCTGGATCCAGTTGTACCTGAAATCCACCACAGACTTTTTTAGACAGGAGACAGTAGATTCCCCTTCTTGGCTAAAAATGTGCTTGAGGAAACAAGGCTGACCTCATCAGATAACTGAGCCTCTCATGAGCCCCTAAACCGCATGCTTTTGTATGCGCTCTGTCCTCTGCCTAGAATACTCTTCTCCCACCAAGGATCATGGCTTAACCCCTCACCTCCCTCAAGTCTTTGCTTCATATATTACCTGTTCAATCATTCTTCTCTGGCTACCCTTTCAAAATTCCTATTATCTTCTAATGATGCATTGTAGAAAAATAAAACAGAAAGGCAGCATCTAAAACTTGTAACACACTCCATAGATCTCTTACTTATTTCTTTTATAGTCTGCATCCTCCAACTGTTGAATCCTGAGTGCCCAACAGAGAGCCTGGTATAAAGCTGGCTTAATAAACATGAATGAAAGAGTTAAAAGGGGTTATGAATGTCAGCCCCTCACTGACTACAGAGCCTAGGCTTAAGGGCTTCCAAATAAAATACAGGAAACCTTGCAAAATCTGAACTTCAAATAAACAACAAATAATTTTTCAGTTTAAGTATGTAAAGATTTTAACTCTGAATATTCACTGGAAGGACTGATGCAAAAGTTTCAATAGTTTGTCCACCTGATGCAAAGAGCTGACTCACTGGAAAAGACCCCGATGCTGGAAAAGATTGAGGGTAAGAGGAGAAGGGGGCAATAGAAAGAGAGAGTTGGATGGCAACACTGACTCAACGGACATGAGTTTGAGCAAACTCAGGGAGATTGTAAAGGACAGGAAAGCCTGGTGTGCTGCAGTTCATGGGGTTGCAAAGAGTCAGACATGATTTAGGGACTGAACAACAACAAAATATTGCATGGGACATACTTATACCTAAAACATATTCATTTAAAATTAAATTTAAATTTAACTGGGCCCCCTACTCAAATAATCACTGAGATTATTTTTGTAGACATAGATGTTTCAAAAAGATGTCAGCAAAATTATGGTCATCATTTAAAATCTTAGAATCCATTAACAAAACAAACTGACCCTGGGAATCATTGTAAATTGGAGTGAGGAGGAAAACCCGAAGGCAGAGGTAGAAATCTTTGTCTGTGAGGGGGTGGAAGAGGGAGGAAAGGAGAGCTGGAAGGCACTGAATGAGTCATCCTCCTGGGGACTTGCAGGCAGGCAGGAAGCTGCTCCTGACGCTTGGTTCTCCCCCGCCAGCCACCCCTGACTCAGGGCGTTGGGAAAACAGACTGAACATCAGTTACACCAGGCATTCATGCTTAATTTCCTAGTGTACTGGGCTCCCCAGCACTGGAGCAATCCAAAAGGAGCCCTGGGGTGGGGGCACAGGGTGGGTATATTTGGGGGCTGCTTGATGATGTCTTTGGAGCGAGCTACCCAAGCCCCCTGAGGCCAAGCCCAGTGGCCTGTTAGGGCCCTGAGCCTTGGCCACGTGGAGGCTGCACAGGTGGGTGCCCAGGAAGAGACAGAGACGCTGATCCAGGGGCAGCCGCTAGTAACTGAAGGTGTGGACTCAGCCACTCTGCCTCACGGGACCTTCTCCGGAAGGCTGCCCGCCCTATAGGTGTTGCTGGGATTAAACAGTGCCCAGCGGCACTCGATAGCACGTGTTCTATTAACTAGTCTCGCCACTTCCTGTGCCTCCTGGAACCACAGACACTCTAGCAGTGGTTCTTAAACTTCAAGAGCATCACCTGGAGAGCTTGCGGAGAAATAGTGCTGAGGGACTTGCCTGGCAGTCCAGTGGCTAAGAGTCCACACTCCCAACACAGAGGGCCTGGGTTCAACCCCTGGTCAGGGAACTAGTAGACCCCACATGCTAGTAGACCCCACATGCTCCAGCTAAAGATCCCTCATGCCACAGTGAAGATGGAAGATCCCTGCACCACAGCTCAGACCCGGTGCAGCTGCAGTGCTGGGCCTCACTTCCAAATCCCCATTTCTAACAAGTTCCCAGAAAATGCTGATGCAGCTGGTCTGGGAACCCCAGGGTGAGAACCACTGCTTCTAATCAGTCTGGCCTGACTCAATCATCCCTGCCCTGATATGAACTGAGATGTGCATCTTAACCCCCAGCTTGATCCCAGCTTCTCCCTCTGCCCACACAGGGAAAAGATCAGGGCAAGGCCCTCAAATCAGAGGCTTGTGTTTCCTTTTGAGCAGTGCCTCCTAGAGACATTCCTGAACTAGTCCAGGGCCATGACCTGGAGGACTAGCTAGCTCTCTGCTCCTCGATCCTGGGGTACAGACTCCTCAACCACTGACTGACTCTGGAGGAGGCAAACAGCATGCAAGAGGCTGGGAGGCAGGGAGTCCTCCCCAGACACAGTGGTTTCACTGCATCAATAATTCAGAGCACAAGAGGTATACGGCAGATAACGCTCTCGTGCCAGCCCACTTACCTATTGTTTTACAAGGCATTCATTATTTTAATTACTTTATGATAGGAAAGGAAAAACACAGACTAAAGGGAGATAATAGTCTCATTATTATTTGCTTACACTACATGTTGTGAGCATAATTATGTGTGGGAGACAGGACTGGAGGGGCGATGGCTGGGGGAGCAGGGAGACGAGGACACCACAAAGCCTGATGCTAGGCCGCCAGGTTAGTGTTCTTGGCCTGAAGGGAAAGTCCTTCTGCACCTCTGATCTCACTCTGGCCAAAGCTTCAAAAGCAGGTATAATCCCTGCTTCCAGAGAAAGGGGGCAGAGGCCCAGAGAAGTTAAGTGGCCTTGTTGGGTACGTATAGGGGTGGGAGTTGGTGGGAGAGGAAAGGTAAGGAGCAGAGTCCAGTACAATAGAGATTAACCATCATTCATCAAGCCAGAGCTGGGTGCCAGAAGCTAAAAATTGGGTCTTCTCTGTATTGTCTTCCTCAGACCTAGACCTAGCAGGTGAAATTATCCCCATTTTACAGCCAGGCCAACTGAAAGCAGTTATTTATCAGGGGAAGGCTTACAGAGCCTGAGAACTCCAGCAAGCCCATCTGGACTTAGGTCTGCTCTGCCAGGTACAAGCTGGCTACCTCGGGCATGGTAGCCCACAAGCCTCAGCCTTCCTCCATGTAAAATGGGGACTGGCAGGCAGACCCCAGGCAGGGGGTGCAAAGCTTCTGTGAGATAAGCAGCGCACAGCACTTAGCACAGGGCTGGGGGTGTGGCAGTTACAGCTGGCGTGGCTGAGCACCCACTGACGGGACAGGCTGGCTCCACCGGTATTCAGTGCACTTAAAACTAAGCCATCCATTGGAGGCCCTGGGAGGGACACCAGACCGTAGTGAAAATCATTACAGAAGATAAACGAGTATAGGTTCTAACAGCTATGAGGCTTTAACTAGGAAATGAGCCCCCAGGAGATGAGGCACCCAACTTGCGGAGGTTCCAGCAGGAGCTGTGTGGCACTCCCCCAGGAGCGGGGGTACGGATTCCTACACAGGCAGCCCTGGACCCAGACCCTCTACGCTCCATTAGATCAACTGCCCTTGTGACGAGGAAGCTGAGGACCAGAGAGAGGTGGGCCCCTGGGTCCCAGGACACTGCTCTCTCCTGTGCTCCACGACAGGGAATGGGGCTTTGTTCTGAACGGCAGAGTGGGTGTCCTTCCACCTGCCACTGCAGAGAGGACCCAGTCCCTCTGCCAGGAGGACTCAAGCTGGGCCAGACAGGCTCCCCCTGGTGTCAGGAGTGAGCTGGCCCTGATCCCTGCTCACCCTCCAAGAAATCATGGTGAGGTGGGGTGGAGTATGATAGGGGTGCTGAATGTGTGTGTGACAGAGAGAGCTCCGCCGGCTACAGGCTCCCGCTACCCTAGCCTCAGAAAGATCATGAGATTTTCTAAAATGAAGAAAAGGGTGCCTTGGAGGGAAGAGAGGAACAAGGAGGAAGGAGAAGCAAAAAAAAAAAAAGACCAGGTGTTTCCTGGGGGTATCCTGGAAGGTGGAGGTCAGGCCGCCGCCACACACCCCCACCGACCGAAGGAAAGGGCTCCATTTTGCCCTTTCTCCCACCAGAGTCTTGTGTAATAGAAGCCACAGCTTCTGGGGGCAACACAGGACAGTTCTAATCTCAGTGCCTGGACTAGAGGACAGGGCAGGCTGCCTCCAGGAGGCTGGAGGGACCCTGGGGAACAGAGTAGCTGGCAGCCCCCTGCCATCACACGCCCACACAGGCAGCTCTCAGCTCTCATGGCCTGAGCCTGGGCACACGGCCTCATCCCTCTTATGTGCCCTGTGGCCAACAGCCCGACTGGACCACAGTCACCCGCACAATATTCACTGTCCAAAGCACGTATCTGTTAGATGATCGGGCATTTCCTGCGAACCATCAAGTCAAAGACCAAAGCCTGACAAGGGACCTCAGCCGTGCCTTTGGATGCCAACCCCTCATGGAATGGATGAGGACACACAGTGCCTGGGGTTGGGGGTGGTCCACAGGCCCAGTTGCCCAGTGCCACCCTGCCCCACCCCATATCCACCAAGCCAAGGTGCAACCCCTCAGCTAGCTCTATTTCCCTTCCCTCTTGTTGCTCCCGACAGGATGATTCTGCCGCATCTAGCCCAGGGAGCCCAGCACTCCCAAGCAGATCCTTGCCCTGCCAGCCTGCAATCTGGAGTCCTCGTGTTCCTAGGACTGCAGAAATCTCCACCTGGTCTGATGTGGGGGCCCCACAGGGCAACACTTCTCATCTTCAAGGGGCTCAGCTCTCCCCAGCAGTGGGAGTTTCCCAGGCCCAGCAAGGGAGAGCAGGCCTGTGCTAATCCCAGGACCCCATTGCTTCTGGTCATCTGGTCCAGATTGTCTCTCTCTCTTTCTCATCCTTCCTACATTGGACCCAGTATACTGGAAGCCTTGAGTCTTCTGTGTGGTAAGAAGAGCTTATCAAAATGTCCTTAAGTCCAGCTTTTTTGGATGGCCTTGGACAAGCCATTTCATTTCTCAAAACCCTTTCTGTAAACACGGGTGTGTCCTGCCATATAATCAGCTCAGGCAGCGTCCAGCACTTTCTGAAAGGACCATCTTTTTTATGAAGGGCGGGCAAGGATGGCATCAATGCTAAACTCTCAGATACCCACCTGTCACAGGCAGGGCCTGGTTATCTCCCTGGGCACAAACAGGATGTTGGCACTGACAGGTCCTGCCAGGTGGCCTGCTGTGCTGGCCACACCCTCCCTGGGAGCCTCGGTCACACCTGCTCCTGCTCAGCTGGACTCATTCACCTCTAGGTCCCAGGTGCCAAGACCACCCTGGGCACCACACCTGCTGGCTGACTGCCCTGGGGAAGGAGGAAGATTCCAGAGTCACCTTGCTTATCCCCGCTGAGGCCACCTACCCCCTGCAAAGCTCCAAGTCTGTCTTGGGTTTAGTTAACATTTCAGTTGGATCTAGGAAGTTGTTTAAGCAGTGATCATCAGGGAGAAAAGCTATGCTTCAAAATGTAAGTCCTTCTCATCCCACTCAGAGGACAAGTCAGAGACGTTACACAGTCCAACCCTCGATCTGGCCCGCTTCTGCCATCATCCTACAAGCCTCCCACTCACCCCCCTTGCTGGCTCAGCTTCACTGGCCTCTTTGTGCTGTCAGAATGTTCGAGGCCCACTACCAGCTGGGGCTGATGGCACTGGCCGACTCCCAACGCCCACCCCAGATAGCCACGGCTGCTCCCTCACCTTATTATTCATTCAAATCTTCAACCCATGGTTGAGAACTATCTTGCCACCCCCTTGAACATGACACCCCACCCCTCCACCAGTCCCCCTACTCTATCACCCCCATCTATGTTCCATGCCTCCCTGAGTATTTCCTCCACCATCTGGTAGCTGGCATACTGTAATCATCACTGGTTATAAGCTCCATGAGGGAAGCATTTCTGTCTCTTTTGTTGACGGCTGTGTCCTCAACAATGAAACATTATAAGCTCAGAGTAAGTAAGCACTTGATGCATCTTGGTGAAAGGTAGGAAGGAAGGGTGAAGGGAGAGGGGAGGGAAGAAGGGAGGGAGGCCAGAAGGAGATAAAGGAGGGAGAGAAGGAGAACTGTAGCAGATGGGAAGTCAGTCATCGGTAAGCACAATATCTAGAACAAATAATATTACTAATAAGTAAGGATGGTAATACTCAGAAACAATACCACCATTTCTGAACATCATCACCGTGACTCTACGAGGCAGGTTTCAATGCGCTCATTTGCAGACGAGGGCTTAATCAGCTGGCCCAGGAAGACACAATCAGAATTTAAACCCAGCTGTCTGACACCAAAGAGAGACAAGCACCTGAGCTGACTTCCTCTCGGGGATAATGTGTGCGGGATTATGGACTGTTGCGAAGGGCCCAGGAGAGGTTTGTTACCATCAGAACACTCAATTTGGCCCATGTCTGGGTACTGCGTGTACCACAGAGACCCTTCTTCAAGGCTCCTGTGCCTTAAGAGGGCGGTTAAATCAAAGACAGAGGCACACGGTTCTTTTCTTGGCCAAGAACCAGCTTGGAACCCTAAATCACCCTTCACGGAGCAGAGTGTCAGATGGGAAATGAACGTGGCCGAGTTGACAGGCTGTGAGCCCTCCTGCTAAGCAAGAGGCTCTCTCTGCAGATGCTGCCAGAGGAGGAGACATCTTCTCTTGTGCAGTCTGCATCCCTAATAGGGCATCCTGGCCTGATGCTGCCAGGCCTGGAGAGCCTCTGGGGCGGGGCACTGTCCAAGACCAGAGCACTTCCCATCCCTGGGAGACCCATGTCTGGACCTCTCTCTGCCCAGGACTGATGCTATGGAGTACTTCCTGGGTGCTCAACATCCAGAAGGCTGTAGAGGAAGGGAAGACCCAGAAACCTCCATCTGTCCTCCCCTCATGTCTCATAGTCCCACTTCATCCTCGCATTACCCTGGTCAACATCAGAAAGCCATTTCTTCTGAGCATGCTTTGATGGATCCTGCTTCAGTGTGCCTGGAACCCCCGCCCTCACTCTTCCCCAGCAGCAGTCCTCTGCCCCTCCATGCCCTCTCTCACCCAGAAAAACTGAGCCAGCAGCCTGGCAGGCAGCTGCCCTCAGCTGAGCACAAAGTAGGAATCCAGAAGTCCTTGTCTCCTGTCAGAGGGATGGTAGCAAGGCTCAGACAATAAAGAATCCGCCTGCAGTGCAGGAGACCTGGGTTGGGAAGATCCCCTGGAGGAAGGCATGGCAACCCACTCCAATATTCTTGCCTGGAGAATCCCCATGGACAGAGGAGCCTGGAGGGCGACAGTCCATAGGGTCACAAAGAATCGGACACGACTGAGCAACTAAGGACAGCACAGCAAGGCCAAGGACTCTGGGATATGAGTTAGGAAGCCTGTATTCTAGCCCTGGCTTTGCCAGGCACAGGATGTGTGGCCTTGACCAGTCACCCAACCTCTCGAAGCAAAGTAAACAGAGTCCCCATCTGGGAACCGATGGGGAGTGGCAGGTTAGACCCATAGTTTTCTGTCCCTTAAAGGCCAGCATTGTGTGTTTTATCAGGTGCCTTAGTGGGGTAGCAAGCAGCAGCAGAGAAGGCAAGGCCCCCAGGCCCTGAGAAAATCAAATCACTGTGACACTGAGCATTTTCACCTATTAAGGTTCTGGGCTAGATTGCACCTGAGTGAAGGGGTTTTCTGCAGGAAAAAAAGTTAGAAATCTACTGAGTAAAAACCCATAGGCCCATTTTAGCTCTTATAAGATGCTCTGTTTCTTGGTCAATGTGCTGACATCCTGTGCTGCAGCCTGGCCCAAGACCCAGAAATGCCTGAACATCCACACCTATAAACCCACAGGGCTCCAGGACACCTTCACAGAGTATCATCCCGTCCCTCTGCCACAGGTCTCCACCAGGCCTAAAGGCTGGGGATCTACCCTCCAGCCACTCCCACTTCTTCCAAACAGCTCAAGAGGAAATTGTCTCCCACCCTCTCCTGCTGGCCCCTACAGCCTCCTTCGCATCTTAGAAGGGTGGCCCAGCCGCAGGATTCTCCCAGGTACCAATAATCCTGCGTATTAGGGATTAGGCCGATTACCTCGAGCAGCTCAAGCAAATAAAGCATAATCCCACCAGCTGGGATTTTCATAGGGTTTTGCAAAGAGAGAGGAAGAAGGAGGTGGGCACCTGAAACTGGGCAGGTGGGGCTGGAGATGAGGCAGGATTGGTTTCTGCCCTTGGGAAGTTCTAATCATCCAACCTGCCCCTAGTAGGAGGGAGCTCCCCTGCACCTTGTAGCTTCATCAGCCTCCCAGGACCCAGATGTATATGGGGCACCATATTTGTGCCAGATGGTAAAGAATCTTCCTGCAATGCAGGAGACCCAGGTTTGACCCCTGGATCGGGAAGATCCCCTGGAGAAGGGAATGGCAACCCACTCTGGTATTCTTACCTGAGAAATCCCCATGAGGAGCCTGGCTACAGTTTATGGGGTCGCAGAGAGTCAGACATGACTCAGAGACTAACACTTCGACACGGAGACTAACACTTCGACACGGAGACTAACACTTCCACCCGGAGACTAACACTTCCACCTTCAACCTATCCAGCAGCTATTTCGTCTGTTAACTACAGGTTACATGTCCAGAGAAGGAGCAGCACGTCCACAGAAACAGGCTGCAGGAGCTTAAAAAGAAGCTCGGACAAGGCCAGTTGCTCTGGGATGTCAGAAAACCATCGCATTGCCTGGGTCTCTCTGCTGATTGTGAGATAACTCATCGTCATGGGCACTTTTAGCTCTGGCTTCCCAGGTACCTTGTCCAGATTCACACTCCTAGGAGCCCACCTGCATAGTGTGTGAAGACGCAGGTGGTCACGGAAGGGAAAGGGCGACAGCAGAAAAGGGCCAGGTGCTCTCTAACAAGTCGCTTACCAAGGTTTCCTTGCTTCCAATTCAAAGGGGCCATGGAAACACTCCCCGAGGTTCTGTCTAGCTCTGAAACCTTGGCCTGACCTTGGCCTCTGGACCGTGAGTCCTGCACTTTCCCGTGTCCCAGCAGCGTGAGATGCTGGGGAAGCACTGGGGTCCTTACTGGCTCTTCTCACATTCAGCACTGCTCACCTGTCGCCTGGGGACTGAGAGGGTCAACTGGCTGTTAGGCAATCCTTGACTTCTTGTCTCTACCAGCCATGTTCTCTCCTTGGCAGTCTTACACCATCTTATTTAATCCTCACAACAATCCTGCAAGGTAGGAATGTTACGAGGCTCACAGAGGATGGGTAATTTTCAAGATCACTCATCTTTTAAGTGGCAGAGGTGAACTTTAAATTCAGTCTATTCTAAGACCAAAGGCCATGTTTTTTTCCTCTTCCTTGCTGCCTCAGGATAGGCAAAATGTACCAAGAGGAGATCGAATCTCCTTATAAAATGCTGCTTATTACTAGCATCGAAACAACTGCCTTATAGGCTATGGCTTCTAAATAACAGAATTGTATAGTACAGACATCTGGTTATAATCAGTCATGTATGGATAGGATGTTGGAAAAATGGTCTACGGGACAGGGTGCCAATTAGGGAATAGAGTGACCCATTAGATACTATATCCCACGGTGAGATGTGCCACACTTGTTGCTTAAAATTAATAAGTCAACCCTGAACTTTCAAGACTGATGCTTCCATCTCAGCCTATATGCCATGTTTGCAAAATAACGATCTCCTTCTCAATCAATCAGTTTAACAAAATGGGGACAGAGAAGTGACAGTCCAGAGTTCACTCTCTGGACCTCAGAGACTTGGAATTGGATTAGCAGAGACCTCAGCTCTGACCTTTTGGAAGGTCACAGTCTGCTCACATGCAAAGACACGGCAGTTGAGCTACCATACCAGTCTGAGGGCAGCCTGCCCTGTCCTGGGAGAAGGACTCAAGAACTACAGGCATAAGAAAACCACCACAGGGGCTCAAGTCAGAAGACAAAGATCACACTTGTTTTCCAGTTGAGGAATCACTTGTAACCACAGAAGGCAGGTCTGAGGCAGGACCAGATATTCAGAAAGATTGATAATAGATACACAATTTTCTGAATGCCTTGTATTTGCTTGGTGAATCCTGTTAACAAGATTGTAAGTTAGGCACTATTATGCCCATTTTAAAGATAAGCAACTGAGGCACTAAGGCTGTCTGCAGGTCTATGGTTAGTCCAGTCTTATAAATCCCACTTAGGCCTACATGCTCAATACAAATCCCTTTTCCCTGTAGGAAGAATCTAGCACTGAACGGGAAGGCAATCCAGAGGGACTTCTTGTTTCAGGGAGAGCACTCAAACTCCTTCAAAAGATTTGTTTCTTTTTTTAATGGAATGCATCTCAGAGTCATAGCTCTGTAGACATCAGAGCCGCAAGGGACCTGAGAACGTGTATAAGGCGGGTTCCTTCCCTTTAGAAAGAAGCCTGGGGTCATAGAAGGGTAGAAGCTTCTTCAAGGAAACACAGCTTGCTCACTTCAAAGACTGAGTAGACCCTCCCCCCGACCATGGCTAAGACAGCACAAAAGGGTGGAGGCACAGGGGGTCCTTGTCCCCAGAGTCCACTTCCTGACTTCCCCTCATACGATCTGTACAATACAGTACAAGTCACTCCACTCTATCCAGCATCAGTATCCTTTACCGAACAACAGGTGTACAAACACCATCCTCAGAGAATATCTATGAAGATCAACTGTGATGATGAATGCAAAGTGGGTGGTGAGAGCACAGGAAACAGTTTTATCAACTAAGTGCCAGAGTATGCACTTGTGTGACCTTGGACAACGACCTGCCCAAGGTTCCATAGCAAATAGAGGGCCCATCAGGATGGGAATCCAGATTTTTCTAGACAGTAAACCCCATCTCTGCCCTCTTCACCAAAGTAAAGGCCAGCTTTGTTTCTAGTCAAAACAGACCGGATAAGGATAACTAAGACCCAGAGGAAATCCAAAACCTTCGTTTTCACAAAAGAAGGCAGAAATCTCCATATCATAGCCCGGTTAACTTTTATGACTCACGTGAGTAGAAAAAAGGCAAATGGAATAACAACAAGAATGTGAATGTGATTGGCAAACAACTGAATCCCATCCAAAGGTATGGAGTTTTGACATCTGAAGGACCAGTTCATCGGGTTAGGGAGGTCCTGGGCTCCTCCTCTCTTCCACCTCTCCTAGCTCCTGAAAAGCAGCCCAGGGCAGTTTGGAGTATTCCCACTTTGAGAGAGGAGATGCTGAGGGAGAGACAGTGGAAGGGTCAAGAGGTGAAAAGCAGAGGAAGGAAGGGAGCCTGTGGCAGATTGAGCATCAGGAAGAGGATCTGGCTCCCCACAGCAAAGCATCCTGTGAGGCTGGCTCTCCGGCGCTCTGGTCCCGTGGTCCCCACCCACTGGGCCACAGAGCAGCGCTGCTCCACGATGGAGTTTAGAAGTGGAAAGCAGGAGCACAGTGTAATGTGTGCGTGGCAGTGAAAAACACCCAACACTCCTCCCCAGGGGAGAAATATCCTTTTCTTTGACATTATGTCATCACTCCTTCGTTGGGTATTAACATGCCCTTTGAATGAAATGACAATGATGCTAGAGCTGGCATTTGACAGGTTCTTTCTTGCTTGAAAAAGGAAAAGCTGGCAACCCCCTGAAATGCTCTATGATTTTTAAAGTTTATTGAGTACCCAATGGAAACTCTATGGACCACTCCCCTAGTCTTCATGCTACAGATGGGAAATTCAGGCCCAGAGAGGTCATAGTGACCAGGAACCCAGGGTGTGTCTGTCACACACCCCCAAGGGACAGCCTTGGGGCCAGGAAAGATAGGACCCAAGGGATGGAGATGAGGTCCCTCAGGGCTCTAACAGCTCAGCTGGAGCAGGTCCCGAGAGCGGAGGGGAGGGAATGCATCAGTATTCAGGGCTCAGGGCCATACCATGGAGTCCTGAGTTCCCAGCCCCACTCTGAGTTCGGCAGCAACCCCCTGCTTCTACAGCAGGAAATGCTCAGAACCTAAATAATCTCCCTGGAAACAGGGACACTGTTTCTGTGGCCCCAAACCATCATTCAAAAGGCATCTGGGAAGAAGGTATTTACCATCAGAGAGCAAGTGGGCTGAATTGCTGATGGTTGGTTGAACAATGCCCTCCAAGTCAACAGACAAAAGCAACATGGAGTGAAAAGGTGAACGACTGGTGAGCAAAGTTCCTGGGAATGCCAAGGGAAGTGAATTCCTTTCATCCCCTTACCTTGCAGTATTCTTCTTCATAGCCATTACCACTGCCCAACCTTATACCCGGGGGCATTATTCCCCTTCAGTTTCTATGAGAGGGTAAGCTCCCACCCATCTCCACTAGAGGGTATGCTCCAGGAGGGAACTGCCTTGGCCAAATCTGCTCCTTCCATATCCCCAAAACCCAGTCTTCAGGCCTACTGGCTGCCCTCCCAATCCTAACTAACCCCGCTCCTCCACCAACTTTCTCTGGGAGGACTCAGTCCTCGTGACCTCTACAGCTATTCCCATCCCAGGAATGCCCTCGGCATTTCTCTCCGCCCATCTTCATTCTGCTCCATCAAGCCCCAGGAGCCCAGTGATGCCGTCTCCCGATGACAGACAGCCCTCCATGTCCTAACCCCAGTGCCCACAATCCACTCCTCTCTCTCAACACCACACGGGCCCTGGCCGGCAGCCTTAGCTGTCTTCTCACCCATGCATGTCAGAATGCCCCAGTTAGCCTGAAAGATCCTTGAAGTCAAGGTCCATTTTTTCAGAAATCCAGAGTGTGTGGCAGACAGCAAGTGATGAGCAGGTATGTACATTGAATGAGTAAACTAAAACATGGCTCCAGAGGCGTTGGAAAAGCAAGCCCCTCCCCGGGCACCACTGACATCCTGGCCCAACCAGGCCAGTTTCCATGACTTGAAGCTTGAACAGGGCTGCTGGCTCCCACACTGCTGTTCCTCCGAGCAGCTACATTTTCAAACACAAACACCAAATCCCAAACAAGAATAGATGTCATGGGCTTCTGAGAGGCACACGCCTCACTAGGCACGTCAGTCAAAAAAAGATGAATGTTCTTGTTTACAAAAGGATCTGCCCCGTTCCAGGAAAATTTCCACCACAATTTAGGACCTAACCCAATACGTGCCTATAGACCTCACTGACTGAATATTTTTCCACCTCTTCCATTTGCTGAACTTGGATGGGGTTTGGCTTCAGGTCAAAAAAGCTGTTGCAATAAAGGCCATTCCCCTGCCCCAGAGCCTTTCCCAATGGGAAACATGACCCCTATTCCGGAAACCAAGGCCCAGCAAGTCAGAGAGACCTCAGGAGGCAGAGAGGTGGCCAGGTGATCAGGCATACAGATATACTCAGGACCCAGTGATGTTAAGTGTGAGGACCCAGGCACAGATTGCTGGGGGTCTGCAGAGAGGCCTGTCTCCCTGTGCTCTGAGCTTGCACCCGCCTCGGAAGCCTGGCTGGGCTCTGAAACTCCAGCCTCCTATGCTTCTGGGTTCCCACAACCCTAGCCTGGATCTGGATTTCCAACATAGCAGCCAAATGCAAGAGAGTCTGGCCTGGCTGTTAATGTGAAATAATAACAATAATTCAACAGCCGGGGGAGAGGGGAGGGTTCTTCTATTTCTACTGTGTTCTGACAACTGCTTCTCCTTCTCCTTCTACTGCAAGTTGGGAATGGCCAGCACCCCAGCCCTGCAAAGCCTCCACTCTCCACTTGGCACCCCGGGACCCATCAATCTCCTCCCTGTGGCCTGGGACCCCTCCAACCCTGGACGTCGGGGAGAGGCTCAGCAGCTCTGAGAACCTTTCTCGAAGAAGGTTTTTCCAAAATTATATCAGGTTTCCTTCTATCCCGGCTTGTCAGCGGGGGACTCTTTTGCCTAACATGGTTGAAGAATGTCTTAGAAACTGGTGTGATTCAGTCTGGCTTCAGATGAGGTTTTCCACCCAGACAGAACACACCGAGCGTCTGGACGTGGCGGCTCGCTACCCCCGGGGCACCCACACCCTTCCCCTGTCTCCAGACCTCGGTCAGCAGGGCACATTTGACAAAGCAGCAGGTCCAGCCCAAAGATGAAGTCAGAAATAGAGTCCACAGGAAGCTGAAGAAAAGCGTATGCAACCCACGTACCTGCAAACACAGGGGCCTCCCTCCCCACAGGAGCTCTCCCCACCCCCCAATTTTCTGAATTTGTAAATCTAATTGCAGTGCACCCATTATAAATATTGAAGAACTACTGGGGTGAGTGATTCAAGAACTGAAATCTCAAAAGGCACACACACCGTTCTCCTAGAAGACAGGGCAAAGCCTTTCAGCCTTCTCTTCCGATGGAGATTGCTTTTCCCCTTACGCCTGTTCATATGGGCCTCCTTTCACAAACACAAACTCTAATCAGAGAGGGGCCCAAGACAATTGTTAGAAAAATCAGCTAGCAAAGATGTCTGAAACATGCACGTCATGTTTGCTAATGAATGATTACTGAACTCTTCCTCTTAGTTCTGCAACATTCTCACCTAAGGACCCACAGCCTCCCCTGGACCAAAAGCAGCATTCATTCTTTTCCTCCCATAGTGCTCCATCTACAATACTGAGGTGTGGCTGGATCAGGAGGATGCTGGGAGGAAGCTAACACAAAAGAGGAATCTTCTTTTAAATCTCAGGAGCTTCTTATTAGAAGTACATAAAAACTGCAATGAGACAAGAGCCCTACAGGATGGGAGCCCCTGTCTGAGTGCTGTGGCCATCACCTGAGCCACCATCCTGTGAGCCCCATGTTTCCATAACAACTGTCAGTCTGGCCCCTGGAACTCACAGAGACCAGACCTCCCTTGACCTCCTTTGTATGGGCTGCTCTAAAGAAAGGTCAGATTGTTGCCTGAATACCAAGGTTCTGTTTTTCTTCTCCTTCTGCAGCTGCTTTTCTGACGGGTAGCTGGACAGACAGAGTTGTTACTAGCATTCCTTGGCACTGATGCATCAGAGGTGAGAAGCCAGGTAAGGAGAAGGGACATGCGGAGAAGCTCCTGGGGACCCCGGCACCATTCTATTTCTTGATCTGGTTGGTTACATGGATTTTCTCATGATCATTCACTTTTTTGTTGTACTTTCATATTTTATACACTTTTCTGTATATTGTTTTATTTCATAATTTTGAAAAGACATCTAAAAATAAATTCGCCAAACTGTTTTTAAAGGGCCTGTCATCATCACCCACCTTTATTAAGTATCTTATGGTACATGACAGAAGACTCAGACTGCAAGTAACCCTGTGTCACAACCCTGAAAACAGGACCAAGAACCAAGAAAAACCTCATTAAAAGCCCTTGCCAGTTGCATCATTTGAGAAAATATTTGCAACTGATGTGACCAACAATCAGTTAATTTCCAAAACATATAAATAGCTCATACATCTCAATATCAAAAAAACAAACAAATCAATCCTCAAAATGAGCAGAAGCCTAAACAGACATTTCTCCAAAGAAGACATTCAGATGGCCGAGAGGCACGTGAAGAGATGCTCAACATCACCAATTATTAAAAAATTATATATTAAAAAAAAACACACACAATGAGGTATCACTTCACACTGGTCAGAATGGCTATTAACAAAAAGTCTAAAATAATAAATGTTGGAGAGGGTGTAGAGAAAAGGGAACCCTCTTACTGTTGGTGTAAATATAAATCAGTGCAGCCACTATAAATAACTGTATAGAGGTTTCTTGAAAAAAAAAAAAAAAAAAAACTTACAGTTGCCATATGATCCGGCAATTCCACTCCTGGGCGTATATCCAGAAAAGATGAAAACTCTAACTCAAAAAGATACATACACCTCAGTGTACACAGCAGTACTATTTACAACAGCCAAGACATGGAAGCAACCTAAATGTCCATTGGCAGATGAATGGATAACGAACATGGAACATTAATCAGCCATAAAAAAGAATGAAATAACTCCATCTGCAGCAACATGAATAGAACCAGAGATTATCATACTAACTGAAGTCAGACAGAGCAAGACAAATATGATATCACTCATATGTGGGTTCTAAAAATATATCTACAAATGAATGTACAAAACAGAAAAAGACTCACAGACATAGAAGACAAACTTATGGTTATCAAAGGGGAAAGAGGAGAATAAATTAGGAGTTTCAGATTAACATATATATACACATTACTACATATAAAACAAACAACAATGATCTACTGTACAGCACAGGGAACTACGTTCAATATCTTATAATAAACCATAATGGAAAAGAATCTGAAAAAGAATAGATATGCACTTGTGTATGTCTGTATAACTGAATCACTTTGCTAAACACCTGAAACTAATCCATGCATGCTCAGTCATGTCCAACTCTTTGCCACCCCATAGACTGCAGCCCACTAGGCTCCTCTGTCCATGGAATTTTCCAGGCAAGAATACTAGAGTGGGTTGCCATTCCCTTCTCCAGGGGATCTTTCTGACCCAGGGGTCAAACCTGCACATTTTGTGTCTCCTGCATTGGCAGGCAGATTCTTTACCACTGAGCCACCTAGGAAGCCCCTGAAACAAATACAGCATCATAAATCAACCATATTTCAATAAAAAGTTATTTGTTTTGGGAAAAAAAAAAAAACACCTCACAGTTTTGAGGGGCAGGCACCACCCAGAAGAAGAATGTCAAAGCAGAAGTCAGAAACAGACACAGCCATGGGATGAATGGGCTAGGAACCCCAGAGGACTTGATAATACAACAGTCTGCTGTTGGATAAAGGGGCTGAGGCTGTAAACAAGGTGATGGGGAGGGGGCGTGTTTTATTGTTTATACTTGCCTCAGGAGGTCATGAAATGAGGTAGGTAGGACCCCTGGCCACGGAGAGATAGAGAGTCTTCTCTTGCCCTGCAGATTTACTCCTGAGAGCTGCTCATGGTCTCAGCACAGCCTTGATTAAGGTGTCAAGAGCGTTAAATCAGTCAGAAGCCTAGGTCAAGTCCCATGCCAGATCAGGGGCCTCAGGACCACCTCTTCACCTTCCATAAGCTTCCACTCATCACTCATTCGAGCCACACTGCTTCCTGAGCCCTTTGCTGTATACATACCTCATACTGTCACAAGTACATTGTTTTGCTCCTGTTGGACTAATTACATTTCTTTCCAAATGCAGGACATTATTCAAAACTGTTTAAAGGGACCTCCACCATGAAGCCTCTCCAGATCTCTTAATAAGAATTAACACCTCTCAATGATATTCCCTCAACCCTTACTCTCTGTCCCCTCACAGCATTATTTGTTCCTCTGGTTATCAGCCCTCAATATGTTCAAGCATCCATCATCCCTTCCAATTAAGAATCCTGAGGTCAGAAACCTGGCATATTAATTTTCATATCTATAGAATATATATAGGGGCACATCCCTCATGGCTGAGAAAGTAAATAATCTGCCTACACTGTGGCTGATCCAGGTTTGACCCTTGGGTCAGGAAGATCCCCCTGGAGAAGGGAATGACAACCCATTCCAGGAGTCTTGCCTGAGAAATGCCACAGAGCAGTCTTGCTACAGTACATGGGACTGCAAAGAGTTGGACATGACTGAGCAACTAACACTTTCACCTTGACAGAATATATATATGTATATATATAGCTTTTAATATATGTATATATAGCTTTTAATATATATATATTCTGTGAAATGTATATCATACATTCTTTAGAATGTATTGTATAAAATATATTGATTATAAATTCTTATATCTATAGAATGTAAATACATATTCTAGACAAATACATACCTACATCTGTAAATATCAATATATAACAAGAATATGTATATTCTAATTATTACATCTATACAAACTTATATTCTAAATAAAGGTAAATATATGTCTACATCTAGCACTGAGCCTAATGGATATGTAGTAGGTGTGCAGCAAGCAATCAATGCTCATTAGTAAGTCAGGGTCTAAGAGGATGCAGGCCCATCATGTAGAAGGCCATGCAAGGTTTGCATTGAATCTATAGATTGCTTTGGGTAGTATACTCATTTTCACTATATTGATTCTTCCGATCCACGAACATGGTATATTTCTCCATTAGTGTCCTCTTTGATTTCTTTCACCAGTGTTTTGTAGTTTTCTATATACAGGTCTTTAGTTTCTTTAGGTAGATATATTCCTAAGTATTTTATTCTTTTTGTTGCAATGGTGAATGGAATTGTTTCCCTGATATCTCTTTCTATTTTCTCATTATTAGTGTATAGGAATGCAAGGGATTTCTGTGTGTTGATTTTATATCCTACAACTTTACTATATTCATTGATTAGCTCTAGTAATTTTCTGGTGGAGTCTTTAGGGTTTTCTATTTAGAGGATCATGTCATCTGAAAACAGTGAGAGTTTTACTTCTTCTTTTCCAATTTGGATTCCTCTTATTTCTTTTTCTGCTCTGATTGCTGTGGCCAAAACTTCCAAAACTATGTTGAATAGTAGTGGTGAAACTGGGCACCCTTGTCTTGTTCCTGACTTTAGGGGAAATGCTTTCAATTTTTCACCATTGAGGATAATGTTTGCTGTGGGTTTGTCATATATAGCTTTTATTATGTTGAGGTATGTTCCTTCTATTCCTGCTTTCTGGAGAGTTTTTATCATAAATGGATGTTGAATTTTGTCAAAGGCTTTCTCTGCATCTATTGAGATAATCATATGGCTTTTATTTTTCAATTTGTTAATGTGGTGTATTACAGTGATTGATTTGCGGATATTGAAGAATCCTTGCATCCCTGGGATAAAGCCCACTTGGTCATGGTGTATGATCTTTTTAATGTGTTGTTGGATTCTGATTGCTAGAATTTTGTTAAGGATTTTTGCATCTATGTTCATCAGTGATATTGGCCTGTAGTTTTCTTTTTTTGTGGCATCTTTGTCAGGTTTTGGTATTAGGGTGATGGTGGCCTCATAGAATGGGTTTGGAAGTTTACCTTCCTCTGCAATTTTCTGGAAGTGTTTGAGTAGGATAGGTGTTAGCTCTTCTCTAAATTTTTGGTAGAGTCAAGCTACCAACGGTATTTTTCACAGAGCTAGAACAAATAATTTCACAATTTGTATGGAAATACAAAAAAACCTCAAATAGCCAAAGCAATCTTGAGAAAGAAGAATGGAACTGGAGGAATCAACCTGCCTGATTTCAGGCTCTACTACAAAGCCACAGTCATCAAGACAGTATGGTACTGGCACAAAGACAGAAATATAGATCAATGGAACAAAATAGAAAGCCCAGAGATAAATCCACGCACCTACGGACACCTTATCTTTGACAAAGGAGGCAAGAATATACAATGGATTAAAGACAATCTCTTTAACAAGTGGTGCTGGGGAAACTGGTCAACCACTTGTAAAAGAATGAAACTAGAACACTTTCTAACACCATACACAAACACAAAAATAAACTCAAAATGGATTAAAGATCTAAACGTAAGACCAGAAAATATAAAACTCCTAGAGGAGAACATAGGCAAAACACTCTCTGCCATAAATCACAGCAGGATCCTCTATGACCCACCTCCCAGAATATTGGAAATAAAAGCAAAAATAAACAAATGGGACCTAATTAAACTTAAAATCTTCTGCACAACAAAGGAAACTATAAGCAAGGTGAAAAGACAACCTTCAAAATGGGAGAAATAATAGCAAATGAAGTAACTGACAAACAACTAATCTCAAAAATATACAAGCAACTCCTGAAGCTCAATTCCAGAAAAATAAACAACCCAATCAAAAAATGGGCCAAAAAACTAAATAGACCTTTCTCCAAAGAAGACATACAGATGGCTAACAAACACATGAAAAGATGCTCAACATCATTCATTATCAGAGAAATGCAAATCAAATCCACAATGAGGTACCACTTCACGCCAGTCAGAATGGCTGTGATCCAAAAGTCTACAAGCAATAAATGCTGGAGAGGGTGTGGAGAAAAGGGAACCCTCTTACACTGTTGGTGGGAATGCAAACTAGTAGAGCCACTATGGAGAACAGTGTGGAGATTCCTTAAAAAACTGCCAACAGAACTGCCTTATGACCCAGCAATCCCACTGCTGGGCATACACACTGAGGAAACCAGAACTGAAAGAGACACGTGTACCCCAATGTTCATCGCAACACTGTTTATAATAGCCAGGACATGGAAGCAACCTAGATGTCCATCAGCAGATGAATGGATAAGAAAGCTGTGGTACATATACACAATGGAGTATTACTCAGTCATTAAAAAGAATACATTTGAATCAGTTCTAATGAGGTGGATGAAACCGGAGCCTATTATACAGAGTGAAGTAAGCCAGAAAGAAAAACACCTATACAGTATACTAATGCATATATATGGAATTTAGAAAGATGGTAATGATAACCCTGTATGTGAGACAGCAAAAGAGACACAGATGTATAGAACAGTCTTTTTGACTCTGTGGGAGAGGGAGAGGGAGAGGGTGGGACGATTTGGGAGAATGGCACTGAAACATGTATAATATCATATGTGAAATGAATCGCCAGTCCAGGTGTGATGCATGATACTGGATGCTTGGGGCTGGTGTACTGGGACAACCCAGAAGGATGGTACAGGGAGGGAGGAAGAAGGGGGGTTCAGGATGGGGAACACGTGTATACCTGTGGCAGATTCATGTTGATGTATGGCCAAACCAATACAATATTGTAAAGTAATTAACTTCCAATTAAAATAAATAAATTTATATTTAGAAAAAGCACACAGGGTCCAGCACAAGGGCGGTGAGTATCACAGAAAGCCTCTGCATCTCAAATCACTCATTTCCCTCTACCCACACCTTCTCTCCCCAGACTGACTGCTAGGCTTCATAATTAATAATAAGGTATCTGCTTTTGCTCCAGTGCCCCATCCATCCTCCACACTAAGCCAGAGAGATCTCACAAAGTTTACATCACTTCTATCATCCCTGTGCTTAAACTCTTCCGTGACTCCCCACTGCTCTCAGGATCAAGTTCAGCATCCTCAGCATGGCCTTCAGAGATGTTCTTGGATGTCTGGGTTTTGCCTTATACCTGATCACATATGAAACCACTCTCAGCCTCACCTTCCTTATTCTCCAGCCATACTGGACTTTCTTCCCTTCCCTCCATGAGTGGGTCTCCTTTATGACTCATGGATTTGCATGTACCATTCCCTGAAACAACCTTCTCCACACAGTCATATTCTAGACTTCCCACTCAGACTTAAGCTCTCTCTCCAGCAAGCCTTCCCTAATGGCCCCTCCACCTCCACTGAGTGAGCAAAGCTCTTTAATCATGTGGAGCTTTCACTCCTGCTCCAGAACACTCAAGGCATCCACAAATACTTGCTCACAGCCTCTTTGCTTCCATACAGCAGGAGCTGGCAAACTGTAAAGGGTCAGCTAGTGAATATTTTAGGCTCTGGATGTATAGGTGCTCAGACTTGTCTGACTCTCTGCTACCCCATGGACTGTAGCCTGCCAGGCTCCTCTATCCATGAGATTTCGCAGGCAAGAATACTGGAGTGGGTTGCCATTTCCTTCTCCAGGGGGTCTTCCCAACTCAAGGATTGAACACATGTCTCCTGTATCTTCCGCACTGGCAAGTGAATTCTTTACCACTAGCACCACCTGGGAAGCCCTATTTTAGGCTCTGCAGGAGCCTAAAATCTCTTTGGCAACTAATCAACTCTGTCATCACAGAACAAAAGTGGTCAGAAATAAAATGTAAACAAACAAGAGTGGTTGTGTTCCAATCACATTTTATTTATGGACACTTAAATTTGAATTTCATAGAATTTTCACATTTCATAAAATATCCTTTATTAAAATTTTTTTCATCTAAAAAAACCTTTCTGAGCTAGTAGGCCATTAAAAAAAAAAAAAAAAAAACAGATGGGAGGGCAGACTTGGCCCACAGCCTGCAGTTTGCCAGCCCCGGCACAAGTTCTCAGTTCCATGGAGAGAGAAACTATGTCTTCACTGCTCTCCCCCAACACAGGGCCTGGTTCTTAGAAGATGATTCATAAAAAGTTTGCTGAATTCCTTCATATGTGGACGAGAGCAGTGTTTCCCAGTGCGTACTCTACAGAATGCCAGTCCAATGGGATACTCCGTAGAGAAGGACTTCTTTTATCAATGAAATTTGAAAATGCTACTGTTTCCCTTCCTGGAAATTTTCAGTGTTCAGTGCATTAAGCATATCAAAAGCTCAGAGCTAGTCACAGAACTTGTTTGACTTAGACCAAAGAACTATATACTTTTTTAAAAAAAAGATTTTTTGACATAGACCATTTTTTTAAGAGAATCTTTTTTTTTTTTTTTTTTAATTTATGGCTGTGCTAGGTCTTCATTGCTGCACATGGGCTTTCGCTAGTTGAGGCAAGTGGGGGCTACTCTCTAGCTGTGGTGCGCAGGCTTCTGCTCATGGTGGTTTCTCTTATTGCAGAGCACAGGCTCTAGGCTCATGGGCTTAGTAGATGCAGTTTGCTGGCTTAGTTGCTCCACAGCACATGGGATCTTCCAGGACCAGGGATCAAGCCCGTGTCTCTTGGGCAGCCAGATTCTCAACCACTGAGTCACCAGGGAAGTCTTTACTGAATGTGTTACAATATCACTTCTGTTTGTTGTTTTGGTTTTCTCACCCCAAGGCATGTGGGATCTTAGCTTCCTGACCAGGGACCAAATCCACACCTCCTGCACTGCAAGGCAAAGTCTTAACCACTGGACCACTAGGGAAGTTCCAGAACTATTAATATCTGCTGCTGCTGCTGCTGCTGCTAAGTCGCTTCAGTCATGGCTGACTCTGTGCAACCCCATAGACAGCAACTCACCAGGCTCCCCCATCCCTGGGATTCTCCAGGCAAGAATACTGGAGTGGGTTGCCATTTCCTTCTCCAATGCATGACAGTGAAAAGTGAAAGGGAAGTTGCTCAGTCGTGTCCAACCCTCAGCGACCCCATGGACTGCAGCCTACCAGGCTCCTCCACCCATGGGATTTTCCAGGCAAGAGTACTGAAGTGGGGTGCCATTGCCTTCTCCGATTAATATCTACTTTAACCCAAAACATCTTCCAGCATCAACAGGCAACCCCATCTGAAAGCACTGCAGTAAGAATAAAAGGCAAGAACATAGAAGAATAACCCTTGAACCACCCAACAGAGGTAGCTGAGCCTCACCCTAGAGTGTCTGGTTCATTAAGTCTGGGCTGGGGCCTAAGAACTAACATTTCTCACAAGTTCTCAGCTGATGTAGATGCTGGTAGTCTGGAGACCCCATCTAGGGAAACACAGATCTGGAAAAAAAGGACATTCAGAGCTTAAGTCCTCTACCTGCGGTTTCCTCCTCCTTCCAGGAACCTGATTCCCAGAAGAGCCCCAGCTTGTTCACTTCTTCACATTGGCAGAAGAAAGCCTGATCCATCTCTCCAGCGTTCAGGCAAGGCGTCTATACATAATGGGTTGCACTGCATTCCCCACCAAACAGGTTTATGTCCTAAACCCCAGTACCTGTGACCATGACTTTACCTGGAAATAACGTCTTTGGAGATGTAACCAAGTGAGCCCATAATTCAATATCATGTGCATCCTTATGAAAGGAGAAGAGAGTGAAACAGGGAGGAGGAGGCCCTGAGAGGACAGAGACACAGGAAGAAGGCCACACGAGGATAGAGGCAGAGACTGGCTTGTTGCAGCAGCAAGCCAGGGAATGCAAACAAGGGACGACCACCCTGGAAGCCAGAGAGAGCAAGGACAGATCCTCCTCTACAGGTTTCAGGAATACAGACCTGCAAATCCTTGATTCTGAACTTCCGGTTTCCAGAACGATGAAAAAGTTAATTTCTGTTTATTTAAGTCATCCAGTTTATAGCACTTTTTCCTCTAAATAGGGTATTTCTCACTATTACAGATACACACCCCCCACCCCCTCCAACACACACAAAACTCAGCCAAGCTCCAGCCAAGCCCTAAACCTTGGTGAGGGTCCATGTGAACGCCAAGGGAATGGTGGGCCTCTGTTCACTGACCCTTTGGTCATCTCTACATCACTGCTGGCAAGGCAGCAGTTTGAGCTGGGGTCTCTCTTTGGAAAGTAGATTATCTAATTAGTATGATGTTTTGTTGGATTCCTGCCCCAGGGCTGGTTTTGGCCAAAAGTATGTGATTGTTTTCTAGCCTATAAAAAGAAAAAAGAAAAAAAGAGTCAATGAATAAATTAAGGAGACTTGGCTTTGCCCAATGCTTGCTCAACTGGTCCCGATTCTCACTGGAAGACACTCACAAAGGGCTTCTCACTAACAAATAAAAGAGTGTCTTCTCCAGATCTGAGCTAGAAATGACTTCTCTAATTGAGGGCTTCCCCGGTGGCTCAGATGGGGAAGCATCTGCCTACAATGCAGGAGACCCAGGCTTGATCCCTGGCTTGGAAATGGCACCCCACTCCAGTACTCTTGCCTGGAAAAATCCCAGGGACGGAGGAGCCTGGGGGGCTACAGTCCATGGGGTCCCAAAGAGTTGGACACGACTGAGTGACTCCACTTTCACTTTCAATCGACACAGAAACACCCAAGCAGCAGGTATTTTCACAGTCTGAGCACCTTGGTTTTAGTCACAAATTATACCCCTTTTGGTTTTGAAAAATAAGAGGTATAATTTTTATTCTGAAAAGAGGCAGACACTGTTGTGTGCCAGATACCTTAGGACGGCGCCAAGAAGGGAATATGGGCACAGCGTGTCACTGTTGATGAAGAGAAAGGGGACGCCAGGGGACAGGGACTCTGGTCTCAAGCTCAGAGGCCACAGAATAAAAATGAGAACCAACCAAATGCCTTCCTTGCCTCTCCAGTCCGTGCTAACCCAGGGCTGCCTGCTCACAGAGTCAGTGTGAACTTGGAAAGCTTCAGATATTTCACAGGTAGGTCAAAGCCATGTTTTCTTCTGCAGCAGGTCAGATTTTCAGGATGCCGTCCCCAACCCCAAGGCCCTTGAGAAATAAGAGAGGGGCCTGATTCTTTGAGATGGGCACAGTCCCTCCCCTCCCCAAACCTGGGAGTTAAGTGTTCCCTCCCTCATCCCTTCCACGGCCAGCATCTAATTTCAAATGTCCAGTCAACCCACGAACAGCATGTTAGTCTCTGTCCGGGAGAGTGGACTTCTGGAACACCAACATCTCAGCCTCTGACTTAAGAGCTGAGAATTAATCTAACCAGAGGAATGGCACGCTGTCACAGAGGACAAACAGTCCCGGCTTTGCAGATCTGCCTCATCTTTTGTTTGCTTTGTTTTATAATCTAAACTTGCTGCACAAACTGCAGCAGGTTATTTAACCCTTCGAAAACTCAAGTTCCTGAGCTGTAAGATAAAAATGGTAGGAAATGCTTGGCAAGGGGGTTGTAATCCTTCTCATCCTCACAACTAGTACTGATATCTCTCATTCTGCAGATGAGGATCAGGGGCACAGAGAAGTCAAGACACTTGCCCATGGTCACACAGCCAGTAGCAGCCAAGCGGAGCTCAGATAGGCTGTCAGTGGGCATTTGCTCTCATCATGGGGATCTTCTGTATCTCCATAAGGGGTTAGAAATGAAGGCCAATATTCATTTATTCATTCAACAATTTACCTTTGCAACACTCACAGAAGGAATACTCACAGGAAGTTCTTAGACAATGAAAACAGCCTCTACTTCTAGGGTGGATTCATGTCAATCTATGCCAAAACCAATACAGAATTGTAAAGTAAAAATTAAAAATAAATAAATAAATTTTTTAAAAAAATGAATAAGTTGGAGACACCAAAAAAAAAGAATTAATAAGAATGTATATTAATAATATATTAACATATATTATTAATAATACATATTAATTAATAATATATATTCTTCTTATGTGTTTATATATTTTATATTATGCTCAGTTGCTCAGTTATGTCAGACTCTTTGAGACTCCATGGACTGCAGGCTCCTCTGTCCATGGAATTTTCCATGTAAGAATACTGGAGTGGGATGCCATAAATGTATATTTATATTTATTTAGACTATATATTCTATAGTTATAGATCTATATCTAGCACTGTGTCTAGTGAATATGCAGTAGGTGTGCAACAAGCAATCAAAGCTCACTAATAAGCCAGGGATCAAAAGGATGTGGGCCCGGCACCCTGGTGGGGCAGGCGGGACTTCCGCTGAGACCAAAACTGAGATCCTGGGTTCCCTGGAGCTGAGCCAGATAACTAAGCCCCCTAATGATTCCAGCCCTTCTCGGGGACCTTCCTCCAAAGGCAGGAGAGCCTTTGAAAATGCACGGGTTTCTGCTGGGCCACGCTTCCTGTTTGGAAGTCTCTTCAGTTCAGCACTTCAAAGAGCAGCTGCATCTGTCACGGGCTCCCAGCCAAGGTGGGGCCTCGCATCTCAGACTGAGAGAGGATGAGCCAGGTGTGGGGTACAGCAGGCTGCTGATACCTCTCAGACCCCAGCACAGCCCCCAGCAAGGCTGTCTGGGGGCTCCAGCAGCTGTGAGAGCCATCAGGAAGCCAGGTCTCCCCATGGCTGTGTGAATTACCCCTCAGGGAGGGCTGGGGAACTCCACAGAGCCAGTGTGCTTCAAAACCCTCCTTCTGCCCAGTGGAGAGAACAGTACCCTTTTCTCTGGGCCAGGAAAGGACCAAACCAGCCACATCTTCAAAGAAAGTAGAGGCAGGCGGCAGGCCAAGGACAGGATGTGCCCTCTGGTTCAAAAGCACAGGTCTCAGAACCAGACCCACCAGGGGCTGGGGCCTGGCTTGGTCCCTCTTTAAGCACGCCACATCGCCATCTGAGAAATGGACGTAAGAAGCCCCACTTCCGTGGATAGAAGGACATACATGGGAGACTCTGCAAAGTATCTAGAATATTTTTATGATGAGAAAACAGTAGTTATGGATGATCACGATGGGAAGATGATAGAGCTGGTGATGGAGAGGGAAGCCTGGCGCGCTGCAGTCCATGGGGTCGCAAAGAGGCAGACACAGCTGAGGAACTGAACTGAATGATGCGAAGAAGAATATTAGGAAAATAATCATCCAGGCCTGCTCTAAGTCTTGCCTTGGTAAAGCTTCCTGTTAGCACTCAGATAAAGCTCATATGCTCACCTTTATATAACGAGTGTCAGCTACTCCATCATATCCAACTCTTTGCAACCCCATGGACTGTAGCCCACCAGGCTCCTCTGTCTGTGGGATTGTCCAGGCAAGAGTACTGGAGTGGGTTGCCATTCCCTTCTCCAGGGGATCTTCCCAAGCCAGGGATCAAACCTGAGTCTCCCACATTGCAGGCAGATTCTTTACCAGCTGAGCCATCAGATATACCAAACACACACATACATATATATATGGTGGCCCTGGGCCAGGCATTGTTTTGAGCATTCTGTAAATACTAACTCAATCCTCATAATAACTTCACACAGTGTATATCGTTCTTATGCCCATTTTACAGATGAGAAAACTAAGGCACAGAGAGATTAGGTGATCTACCCAAAGCGGTGAGCTATAAGAGATAGATTTGAGCTAGGATTTACACCTAGGCCAGCTGCCCTGGAGTTCATGCTTTTAACCAGAGCTACATTGCACTGCTCCGTCATTATTCTTGTAGACACTGCCTATGACATCACCTTGCTGGGTAGAGCTGTTCTCTTGGACTGGAAAGGAAGAACTCAAGGTCAGCAGGGACCTCCTCTCTAACATCATGAAGCCCCCAAAATACCAACAAAGCCCAGTTCAGAGTGGGCTTTCAGCCAACCCTTGCTGACTGACCTGCCAAGACCTGCTGTGTCCTTTTTCCCCTTCAGCCCACCCACCAAGCAGAGATTCAAAGAGTACACACAGCGTGCCTGTCTCTGTAGCTGGCGGCCTGCCCAACTCCCCTCCTGGGTGGTGCTTTCAAATTTGTAACCTTCACCCACAGTAAGAAATTTATTTTCCGTTGTGACTCATACACATCCAGTATATAAGTAACTGCAACAAAGGGCTCATGAAACAACATCTAACCTTATTACACGGGACGTACTTTCATGTCCTTTTCTTTTTTTTTTTCTTTTTGCATTGGTTGTGACCCACTAAATTGATTTTATGATCTACTTATGGGTTGTAGCCATGACCTGAAAAATTCCTCTTAGGTTATTTCAGTTCTAACAGGTGAACATGTAATTTCGGAGCACACAACAATCCTTCCTGAAGCTGGAAAGCCCTGTCTACTGCATGTGAGCAGCATGGTGCTGTCACACTCTGGGTGGTCACTCTGATTCTCCCTAGAGCCCTGAGCCTGGCTGGAGCACTGAGGTTGTCGAGACTGGGTACGGGCTAGGAGCTAAGGACCTGAATTCAAATCAGCACTTGTGGGAGGCACAGAATTAAGAGCGTGGCTTCAGAGTGTGCTGGAAAATGAGTTGAGGTCTGGTTACAACTTGAGTGGTTCTTAACCTCCCATAAGCATCAGTTGCCTCACCTGGAAATGGAGATTGTTAACATCCACTGCAGAGGGTGGCTGAAAGGGTAGCTGGGAGAGTGGATAGAGGATGGCTGGGTGGAGGCTTGGCAGCGGGCTGGGTGGGGGGATGACAGGGTGGGTGACTGAGTGGGTGACTAAGTGGGGAGCTGGGAGGGTTACCTGAGACACAGAAAACACTCAGTAAAGTGCCAGAACCTGTAACACTGAACAGGTGCTGACTGTGGTGGTGGGAGATCGTTGCTGCCCCCCGACACCTGACCCAAAACCTTACAGTGCCTTCCGTCCCCCTCTCTGTGTCTTGTAGTTGCAGACTCTGCAACCTTCAGAAGAAATAGCAGCACTTCCCCAGCACATGGTTAACACTCAATAAAAGTCTGAACCAATTAAGCAAGAGGCTGGGACTTATTGGAGGAATAAGTCCCTCATCACTGAGTGTTTTTTTGAAAAAGGTGTTTCCTACAACCCACTCCAGGGCCAGTGGCCAGTAGAATTTGTTGCATTAATTTCACTCATTTGATCTCATTTGACATCTCTGGACACAGGACAATGCACCCCATCACCTAGGATGGAAAAGAGAGGGGACAGATTCCACCATGGCTTCCTCAAGATGCTTGTAAGTTACCACTGGTGACAGAGCTGGCCTTGCTAAGCCTGCTGATCCTTGCCTACCCAGCCTTCCCAGGGAGAAACAAGTGTCTTGGTAAATGGCTTATGCCCATGAAGATAATGAGGCTCCCTGTGAGGAGAAGCAGCACAGGATTGATGGGGTAGGAGGCAGGCAGGAAGCGTATTTCCACCTTGAGTTGTACTGTTCATGTGGCGCAGTGGTGGCAGGGACTCCTTAGAGGATGTGCACCTCTGAAGCCCAGAAAAGGAAGAGATGCTACCAACAGTCTGCCTCAAGCCACAACAGGCTGATCTCCCTGATGTTGTACAGGGGAGCATTCACTTCTGTGAAAGGCTAATTAGTCACGACAGCGCTATGCTTCAGACATAATTGCAATGGTCCCGTTTGGGTCTCTGTGGGTCAGCTGTGATGGAATTTCCATTACGTATTGTGTTTTGGTTACTGGAGGACAATGTGTGTTTGGAGAAGGGGGTGTGGTCAAGAGGAAGCACAAAAAGCCAGAATATCTTGAGTATCTGTAAAACCCATCTCTGATTTTAAAACTTCATAATGATGATGAATCTCTGTGAGCTGAAGAGTCTTCTTGGAATCTCAGCACTGTCTGTGGGAACGGCTCCTGGCAGGCAGTGTGGGCTTTGAAATCCAAGTCTCTCCGGCAACACAGCAGAGTGAGCTCCCCCAACTTGGCCACTGAGAGTGGAAATAAGACCCAGGAAAGGGAGACTTTGTGTTCTGCTCACCTGGCCACCAGCCCTTGTGCTCCCAGAGATGCAGACCATGGTTATGGATATACGGGTACATGGCTTGTGAGCCAGGAATGTTCAAGTATCAACAAGGATAAAGCAGAATGACCTCATCTCTCCTGCCTTCCAGAGAGCAATGACGTGAAAGGGCCAGACATCCCCCTGGGTAAACAGGTGCACCAAGTTACGGAGTGTCACCAAAAGGCCCACTCCCCCAAATGTTAGAGCTGGGAGGGGGAAGGCTACTTCAGGGACCATCTCATCCAAGGTTTCTCAGCCTCGGCACTAATGACATTTTGGCAAGAGAAATGCGATGTGGGCATCTGTCCTATATGTCTTAGAATGTTTAACAGCATCTCTGGCCTCCATCTACTGGAGGCTAGTAGCACTCTTCCGCCCTCCCAGCTTGTGACAACTAAAATGTCTCCAAACATTGCCAAAAGTCCCCTAGGGGGCAAAAATCATCAGGGATTGAGGACCACTTATCTAGACTAGTGGTTCCCAAAGTAGATGCGAAGGAACATTAGTTAGTAGCCTCCTCTACAACCCAAGTATTCCATGATCAACTAAGTTTGTGAATCACCGCCCACTGAACCCCACTGCAGTGATTTACCATATTATTGGATTGGCCAAAAGGCGCATTCAGTCTTTTCCATGACATCTTATGGAAAACAAAGCTCTTTTTGGCCAACCTCTTAGTATCATTATATTAAGGACCTTGAAAAGTGCCACAGTTAAGTAGAAACCTGTTTAATAACTTTAACTGTTTTGTGATCTTTCTCAAATAAGAGGCTTTTATTATCTGTTTACATCTTTCAGAGCTAAAGAATATCTTGTGAGATTTTTATATGTATATGTCTATGCAGGCACAATACACCAGGCAACCTTTCTCCCGTTGACTAGATGAAGGGAAACCATAAGCCAGTTTCCTAAGTCCCATTAACAGATGTGAGGCAGAGCTACGCCTAGAAGCCTGAAGCCCTGAAGCCCAGTCTACCTCCTTCTGCACAAACAGTTTGGATGCTAGCCACAACAAAAGTCCATCTTCTCATGCCACAATATGGTTCTACCAACACCACTGAGAACATCCACCTGGAGAGCTAAAGCTAGTGAATATCAGCACAATACTCCCCGGAAGAACAAACCAAGCAGGCACTTTCTGCAGGTGAAGTCGAGGAGGACCTCACAAAGATAATGGCCACAACCATGGAGGATACAGGCAGGAGCCAGCTGCTCAACATCACATCCACACATGCCTCCCCAGCCCACCCAAGTGCAATCCCCACCAGAGACACTTAACTCATCTCTGTCTTAATACAGTGCACCTTCATATAGGGGCCGCCACAGAGCGGGCTTTGATAAAGTTTGGAGTATGCTAACCAACAAAGGTCAAGGGCTGAACCACCGATGTGCCTTGATTACAGTTCACAGGTCACCACTCCTCTCTGCCCTCTTCACGCTTTTCTTGGATCACATTTCATCTTGGCCTTCTGGGCTGCAGAGAGAATGACTCCTTTTAGAGGCAGCAGCTTTCCCTCCTCTGAACCATCCTCTGTCCATCTCTGCACTTGCACCAATTCTAAGAGATAAGATCAATTTCTAACTCGTATCAGTCGACCCGGCATCCCTCCTGGAGGCAGTGTATCAAGGCACGTTTGCCAAGCAGATGTAACAACGGATCATTCACCCTCCTGGTGGTCTCGGTTGCCCAGACTGAGCACTGGAGGGACCACAGATTGGCTCTCATTCTTGGATTGCAAAACAATCAAAATAATATTAAAAGGGAAACTACTGATGGCATGACATTCTACAATTTTGCATGAAGATTGAAATATAATTGTACCTCGAGACCTCTGGGGTCCCAGGGATACTCTTTCAGTCCTAGGGAGCAGAAGAGGATCTCAGGGATTGCTCCTGGCCCTTTGTGACTTTCCAAGCAGAGAGGGTATAAGCACAGGGAGTGGGGAGGGTTCCAAGCTGGAGGGAAGGTCTAGGACCCCTCTGCTGGTTTACCTCGGCTCCAGCCAGTCTGAAGCCTACAGCAGTAACTGCAGGCCACTGAGCAGATGCTGAGGGCTCAGCCCCAGGGCAGCTGCAGCCAACGGGTGTCTCAGCAGCTGCAATATGAATACAGCAGCAACTGCAGACTGCCTGTAGCTTCCCCCCAAAGTCTGTGCTGTGGAAACAGATAATCAGTGACTAGGAGGCCGGGACCTTGGATCAAAAAAGCACACAGCCAGCCCCTCCCACTTGCAGGATTCCAGACTCAGAGCCTCATCTTCACTCTTGCTTTCTCTTTCCTTTTCCCTTGTCAAGTTACTAGGGTGAGGTCATGCTTACCAAGAGGCCAAAGGGACATTGCCTCCTTTGGGCTCATTTACCACTTCTCACAAAACTCACATAATCACCTCCTGTTCTTTCACTTCATGAGCCTATTTTTATTGCCACTGTGCTAGGTGCTGGGCCTATGGTGGTGAACAAGACAAAGATGAGCTGCTCACTGGTTAATCCTATTGTATTATGATACCTGCAAGAAATTCATCCAAAACAAGTGGTTGTCCTGATTTAACTTCCTCACTTCACACCAGTGTAACTCAAGCCCAGTCATCCAGGGTCAGATTCAAAAAACTTTAAAATGGGAAGAGACTTTGGAGATTACTTTTGGTGTCCCGTGCCACACCAAGGAGCAGTGGTGACATCTGGAAATAAAGAGACTTATTTATCTGTCCCCAATCCCTTTGGAGCTTCCCAGGTGGCACTAGTAGTAAAGAACCCTGGCTGATACAGGAGTCGTAAGAGATGCAGGTTTGACCCAGGGGTCAGGAAGATCCCCTGAGGAGGGCATGAAAACCCACTCCAGTATTCTTGCCTGGAGACTCCCACGGACAGAGAAGCCTGGCGGGCTACAGTCCATGGGGTTGCAAGGAGTTGGACGTAACTGAAGAGACTTGGCACACATGCACGTAATCCCTTTGAAAGGCCAGTGAGAAAACAGCCCCGCACACCTGAAAGGCCCGTGAGAAAACAGAGCCCCACACACCTGAAAGGCCAGTGAGAAAACAGAGCCCCGCACACTTGAAAGGCCCCACATACTGTCCATGGCGAGGCAGCGGTCCTGCCAGGCCCAGAAGGCAGGGAACCCAACGTTTCTGACAGATCATCACCAACTGTGTCACCATCACGGTGACATCAAGCCTGAGTGGCACCCAGTGTTTTAGCTGTCCCAAGCCTGGAGCCCAGGCCACAGAGATAATTGCCATGCAGTCAGAGCCACCGCCAGCCAGACAATGCCTCCCTTTTGGGAAGATCCACTAAATGTTTTACAGCACCAACACGCCACTGCCTCCAAGGGACCCATCCCTCATCCAGCTCAGGACGCGGGTGCCCACATCACTAGCTAGCACAAGCTTCTTCCTGCTTCCCAACCAAACACAGCACATGCCTCGCTGAAGTAACACCCAAAGGCAAGCCTTAGAGCTGTGTGGACCCCTGAGGAGGGTGGGGGACTAGCATAGCCTCCGATACCTGTAGTAACGCCCAACTCTTAACTCCTGGACAACTCTCCCCATGGCAGAAGTGACTGCTAGGAAATCAGCTGCAGCAGGGTCATCACGGGAGAAGGCAATGGCACCCCTCTCCAGCACTCTTGCCTGGCAAATCCCATGGACGGAGGAGCCTGGTGGGCTGCAGTCCTTGGGGTCGCTAAGAGTCGGACCCGACTGAGCGACTTCCCTTTCACTTTTCACTTTCATGCATTGGAGAAGGCAAAGGCAATCCACTCCAGTGTTCTTGCCTGGAGAATCCCAGGTGAGATGGGGGAGCCTGGTGGGCTGCCATCTATGGGGTCATACAGAGTCAGACACGACTGAAGTGACTTAGCAACAGCAGGATCATCACAAGTCCATCACTGCATTAAATAGTTGAATAATAATGTGTTGAGGTCCCTGTGAGAAGCATGGGATGACAAGGAGGCAAAAGATGGTGCCTGGGCTTCCCCTGCTCTCCATAACTAGAGAGAAGTCTGAGCAGCAACATAGACCCAGCACAGACAAAAATAAACAAATAGAAATTATCACTGTTTTTTTTAAAAAAGACAGTGCCTCCACCTTCAAGGAACTATCTGGCTGGTGGAAGTTACCCCAATGTGACTTATCAATGGTGAGGTCAAAAATGGAGTCGAGGTCAGCAGCTCGGGGGGCTTAATCCAGGAGAGGGATTCAGCCAGTGCCTCCTAAGCCACTCACACCTGCCCACCACACACTCTGCCCACTTACGTGCTACCCGCACCATTCACTTCTTAAGCTTTTTCTTTAAGCAGACTCATGTTTTTAATTAAGAATATCTCAATAAAACCTTAGGACACTGCTATATGTGAAAAAAAACTGGTATAACTCGTGGAAAAATAGAAGATAACTTTCAAAATAATCACAACGCAAAACAAAACCAGGTCACGAAATTCCAGCGGGATGCCATTGCTGACAGAGGCTCTCGGCCAAGGCTGGCCATGCCTTTGTTCAAAGGGGACAAGGCAGAATGTTGAGAAGTTTTCAAAACACCGAAGTGATAAACTTCCCTGGTGGTCGGGTGGCTAAGACTCCGAGTTCCCAATGCAGGGGCCCCAGGTTTGATCCGTGGTCAGGGAACTAGAACCACGTGCTGCAAATAAAGAGTTCACATGCCACAGCGAAAGACCCCATGTGCTGGGATGGAGAGCGAGGATCCCGTGTGCCACAACTAAGACCCGGCACAGCTAAATAAATAAATGCATATTAAAAGCAAACACCAAACTGAGATGCTTGACGTGTGATAATCAGGACTGGAAGAAAAGTGGAAAAGGACTCTCTTCTGCCTAGTGATTCAAGGTCTTATCTACGTATCACTGGAAGGTGCCCAAAGCACCCATTGTGTGCTTCCTGCACTTGGAGAAACCCTGAGGCCTGAATTGTTTCCATCAATACCTAGAATCAGTAATACCATAAATTTATGGCTTAACATCAAAGTCAGGCACGAGGATGTCAGACAATGCTCAGGCAACACTGGGTTGTTGATTGAATTAGGTTTCCAAATTTTCTGCCCTCCCTCCAATGTTAAATATATCCCATGAGTTGGAAATCAGGACAAAAAAGACCAGAGTTGGGAGAGAGAGAGCCCAGCTCATCCAGCTGGCAGCAACAGAGTGAAGAATCGTCAGTCTTCAATGGTTTGGGACCTAGAATCTGGAAGGAAGAGAGGGCTTTTCAAATGGTTTTGTTCTCAGTTTTAGACCATGAGTGGAATTCCATCAGAGGACCCCCAAGAAGTGGAGGCAGTGAGTCAGTCTTGGCAGGTGCAGAGCATGTCTGAACCCGGAAGGGAAGGCAGATCTGGATCCCCTAGAGGAGACTAGCACCATGACCCAGTCCAAAGTCCATTCCTAAGGAAATTAGGAAGACCCCAGCAAAGCTGGCCTTCACAAGCTACATACCCAACTGGAGAAGAGTTCCCAGAATTCCAGGTAGAACTGGGCAAAGAAAACTCAACAGGTTAAACCAGAGGCTTACCAAAGTTAAAAGCTAAATCAGAGTTGACTGTTTACAAGAAGATTCTTCCCTCTTGAAAAGCAATCCTTTGTAGGCTGAGCTTCCCTGGAACACTTAAGTGTTTGTTAACAGATTATTAACTCCTTGGCAGGTTCTCAAGCTCTAAAGAAAACTTGTAGGGAAAAGAAGAGGGAAGCATGTGGAGTCTCTGCTCTGTTTGCCAGGCTTTTTGCTTGTGCCTCACATCCCATGCATGCGTACTAAGTCACTTCAGTCGTGTGCAATTCTTTGAGACCCCCTGGACTATAGCCCACCAGGCTCCTCTGTCCATAGATTCTCCAGACAAGAATACCGGAGTGGGTTGCCATGCCCTCCTACAGGGGATCTTACTAACCTAAGGATTGAACCTGTATCTCCTGTGACTCCTTTACTGCAGGCAGATTCTTTACCACCAAGCCACCAGGGAAGCCCTTACATACCGTATCTCCTTCAATTAACCCTCCCAGCAGGGTTAGGAATGATCAGCTCCATTTTATAGAAAAGAAAACTGAGCACAGAGGAGTAAAGTAACTCCCACAAGGTCACACACCTACTACAGCATGAAAAGCAATGGCTGTTTCTAGCAGCACGTAGCATGGCCTTCCCAGGGAAATATGATTTGCATAACATTTGCATTTTATGATGACTGTGTACTAAAATATGCCTTCTGGCATATAATTCAATGACTGTTTCAAAAGCACATACATACATTCTAAGAAAGCCATACACAGTAAAGATGACTGTTTGGAACATATAACTTTTATGAGTCACAAGTATCAAAAGAAAATTATCTGATTATACCAAGCTAGAAAGAGAGAGGGTTCCTGGTGCCTAAAACTCTATCATTCCAGTCATATCCAACACACACACACACACTCTCTCTCTCTCTCTCCCTCCCTCCCTCCCTCCCTCAGCTGAAATGTTCCGCTTGAGGAGATGGAAAAGCAAGGGCTAGACAGGTGTTTCCAGCTCATCCTTGATGCTGAGCTTCTCCTCTACCTCCAAGGATCTGGAAGTTATCTGGCAAGCCAGGTGGCAGAATAGAGAGCTCCATTACCAAGGGTGGGCCTGGGATGCTTTCTGAGCAGGATCGGGCAACTGTATCCTCCTTCAGGAGATAAACTCTGAATGCACGATGGAAGCATTGTGTTATAAACTCTGTAGGATGGAAGCATTGTGCTACTCAGTGGTTATCAGCTGGGGAAGGATGGAAGAAAAGAGAAAGAAAAAGACAGAGAGGGGAGGGAAGGGGAGGGAAGGAGGGTGGAAGGCAGGAAGTCAACGTAAAACACATTGTCAGTGACACAGGGTAAGAGAAGAAGAGCTTTTCAATGACTGAAGACATTTTTTAATATGAAAGATAGGGAAAGCTGCTACACTAAGCTGGTGGGATTTGGGTTGGTTTTTAAAATGTCAAGTTCCTATTAAATAGGTTTTTCAACAGGTAAAATTTTGGAGTGAAAAGGTATAGGAACATTTGTGGATAGAAAACTCAGAGCAACCTACCAAGGGCAACTTCATTTGTGGTAATGTCATAAGACAGGCATATACACACTTCCTAATGCAACTGTTTAGGCCCCTGAGAGCCCAAGCCAAGGCCCCCTGAAGTAGACATGGGATTTCATAGAGATTGAAGCGGGCTTCTGGTGGCAGGGCCTATAAACCCACAGAGGGAGGGGTTATAAGATACAGAGCTAAGAGACCCACACTGGGAGCCGGGACCATGCTCTGTGGACAAAACAGATGACCCTGGGCAAGTCCCTTAATGTGGCTGGCCACTGGCCACTTTCTAAAAGCAAGAGGCCACATGCACCAGCGGTGACAAACTCAAACACTTTAACAAGTTAGGCTGGGGCCACAGGACGGAAAGGGTCAGCAGGGACTATGGTGATCTAGAAAGCGCGTGCCCGGGCCAAGGAGTCAGTAGATCCAGATCACCGTCAGGTTCGATGCGGCAGATCAGATGCTGGAAATCTATACCTTCGTGTCAATACACTTAATCTTTCTGTTAGCATTTATCTAATTTTTTCTTTTTCAGTTAGACACCATGAACGTGGCGCAAGCCCTGGAAGTGTTCTCTGGATTAGATGTTCAAAACGCCCTAGAAGTGTGTGTCAAGTCGGGTGGCTATGTGTCCCCTGCTTTATCACAGTGTGGGCTCCCACGGCTCTTCCAACACGCCACTTCTGTTAGAGCAATTGACAAGAGAAAAAGGCAACAGAACACTCCCAGGCGGCTCTGTCTGAGGTCCCTTGACCCCAGGGAAAGGTGACAAAATACCTGGCTGGACCACTGACTCTGCCTCCTGACTCAGGCTGTAACTGGGCATCTGAGCATCCTGCCACGGCCTGGAAGGGCCCTTCCCATCCTGCAGTTTGAATCTGTGGACCAGCTCAGAGCTTCTCTAATAAGCATCGGCATCCTGCTTTTCTAACAAGCTCTTGGGTGATGCAGCTGTTGGTGGTCCTTGGGACCAGACTTTGAGGAGCAAGGCAGCACTTGCATAACCTTCTTTATCTCCTGCCCCTTTTCTCTCTTCCTGAGGCCCACAAGCAAGTCTCCTCTGACTGCCAAATTCCTTTCCCTCTCAAGCCATTACCCCAGTTCTCTCCCCAGTTTCTAATAAGCCTTCTGCAAACTAGGTCTAGACTTATTGCCTTAACTTCTCTACCACCTTCCTCTCTACTGAAACCCCTGCTCTGGCTTCTCCTCCCGTCCCACCATGTTCCTAGAATTATTCCTTCAGGTCACTAATAACCTTCTAATTGCCTAATTCAATATCCTCTTCTGAGAGCACATCCAAACGAAGCTCTCTAATTGATAGTAACAATGATATTTATCAGTTGGATATTAAGTGCATCAGTGACTGTCCCAAGTCTTTGCCTAAGAAGTACTTCAAATGCATTATCTTACCCCCTAAAATATGTTCTATGATTAGCCTCATTTTTACAAATGAGGAAACAGGCTCAGAGAGCTTACGTAACTTGTCCAAGGTCACATAACTAGGAAGGAGCAGAGAGGGGATTTGCTACTTGGGCAGTCAGCTACAAAGTCCTCGCTCTCCCCCCGCAATATGTTATTACGAAAAATTTCAAACACATAGCAAGGTTGAAAGAATTTTACAGAGAACCCCTGAATACTCACCATCTAGATTCTACCATATACATGGTATTAGTCGCTCAGTCGTGTCTGACTCTTTGCAGCCCCACGGACGGTAGCCCACTAGGCTCCTCTGTCCGTGGGGATTCTTCAGGCAAGAATACTGAGTGGGTAGCCATTCCCTTCTCCAGGGCATCTTCCCAACCCAGGGATCGAACACATCTCCTGCGTGGCCGGCAGATTCTTTATCACTAGCACTACACACGGGTTTAAATATTTCACTGTATGTATTGCTTTATCACAAATCTGTCTGAAAGTTGTCGTCTTTGGCTCTATTTGAAAAGCAGCCTACAAAACACTTTTAAGGCTTAGCTCAGATGTTATTAATTTCTGACAGCCCCCCCAACCTCACTGTCTCCTGGGGTTGGGATGGGGCAGCAGGAAAGGGGTGTTGATCCTGGAGGACCCGTGTAGCTCACCATACCACATGTCCCAGCCAGCCTCCGATCCCTCTCCTGGCACAAAGCAGGGAGGGAAGGTGTTTGAGAGTAGTTCACCACCTTGAAATGCCTCCCCAGGCCCTGAGGGGTCTTTCAGAAAGTGGCCAGGGGAACACGAGGACAGGCAGTGTACAGGACAGGGAGCCATGCCTCCCTTTGGAGGCCTTTAACCTGTTCAAGTGGGATGAATGGTACCCGTTGGCTCTGATGCTTTTGTGTTTCTCAGGTGCAGGAGGCCTCAGGCTCCATTACTAGACCCAGGAGTATGATGGGACGCATCCCAGGGTCTCTTTGCACACCTTGAGGGGAGGCCATTCCCATAGAACACGCTGTGAACAGTCGATGTGAATGATCCCCCTGGAGTCCTGTAGGCCGGTGGCGCCTCTGCCAACCCCAGCCCATCTGCTCCAGGGAAAAGGTGTTCAAGCATAAAATAACAGCTTTCTCTCAGTGCCTCTTGCAAAGTAAAGCCCCCTCAAGGGGGCAGCATATGAAAAGAAAGGTCTCCCCTTGCAGTGCTGGAATCTCAGCCCTGCCACCTCAGGCTCTCCATCCCTTCCTACCGTGTAACCTTAAGAATCCCCCTTACCCTGTCTGGGCCAGGGCTTTCTCATCTGTACAAATAAGAGGACACCAAATAAAACAAATAAGCAAACCTGGACCATCTATTCTGTCCCTGGCAGTGGGCGGGGGCTGGGTGGAAGGGAAATGGGCATACAAAAGATCTCAGCACACACTACCATGCCCTGTTCTAAGCCCTTTTTTGCCTGTATTAACTCACTGGATTCTTCCAAACTCTATGAGGTGGGTGCAATTTTTATCCACATTTTATAGGTGGGGAAACTGAGGCACAGAGAAATGAAAACTTTCCTAAGGTCATATGGTCAGTAAGAGGTAGAGCAAGGATGAAACACAGGAGGCTGTGGAATCTGCATGGATGAGACCACCACACCCAGCTGCCTGCTGGAGAAGTCTATGACCCTCTCTGCACCTTCCAACCAGCTTCAGTTCAGTTGAGGTGGCAGGACAAATACGAAGATTTAAATGCTGATGAAATATTTAAATAACACTTTGAGATAATAGTGGGAAAGACACTGCCAGGCATAACATGATTAAGTGCCAAATGAAAGTGTTCAGACAGAATTGCTCTAAAGGTCCAGAAAAAAAAGAAAAACGTGAGATTATTCCGAGATTGGAGGAATCCCAGGAGACTGGAGGTGAACTGGATTTTGCAGAATGAGAAGGATAAGAACGGGCAAAGAGGAAATGAGAAGGGATTCCAGCAGAAGTCAAAATTCAAGAGGTAGCCCGCCCGCCCCAATCCAGTTCTGGAGAAGCAGAGAGCCCCAGATGACTGAAGGTGGCTTAGGAGAAGAGAGTACGATGCTGCTGGAAAGGTGAGCTGAGGCCAGGCCTCGGATACCAGGCTGAGTCTGAACTTGATTGTAGGTAACAGGGAGCTGTGAAGGATAGGAGCTGTGGAGTGAGGATAGAGAGGGATATTTACCAGAATGCCTTCAGGTGATACACTGCACATACTGGGGGTACTCAAGGGGGAACTCAATGAATCACAGACATTGGCCAAGGAATTCTGGGGTCTTGACAAAGAAAAGCAAGACCCAGCTAGGGAGGGGGACACCTAAAGCCTTCTGCTGGGCTCTCTTTCTAGAAAGAAAGAACTGAGCACACTGTGCAAATAGGGAAGCAAGCAACTACGATCCAAAAAGCCCCCAGGTCACACCCAGTGAACAAAATCTTTTCTAAATGCTATTTTTAATCCTTCTGTTGACCAAAAACACACTGGGAAGAAATGAAGCATGAACATCAACAAGAGGCTTTCCAAACTCTCCTCTCTCCTATTAGCCACGTGGCGGCCCCGCAGACTCACCACATGGCCCACAAGCCAGGCGGCCCCTTCTGGTCCAGGACGGGAGGATCTGCTTAATTATGTGCTGACTATAAATAGAAGGCTCGAGCAATAGGCTGAGATTTGTTCTGTCTCTTATAGCAAGATAGGGTCCCACGGTTGGCCAAGTGAGGGTCACGGGGGCTCCCTCACTCTGTCAAGGCCACAGGAGCATAAGTTCGGAACATCTTGGAGTCCGCTGGGGACCACCCTCTGCTAAAGGAGCCAGCAGTGGAGGGGACTTGGCCACTCACAGTTCTTAGAGGGGGCTGTGAGGGTTGGAAAAGAGGTGTCCCGGGAGACTAGAAAGGCCCATTTTCTCTGAGGTGTCTCCCTACCCATGGGATCAAGATCTAGCTCCAGCCCCCCCAAGGCCATTCCTCTTTGCTACCCGCTGTGCCCATGTCCACCCTGCGCTCTGAGTCCCACCGACTCCTAGGCTACAGCAGCCACCCCAAGTGTGAATTCCCCAGACCAGACCTGGGAGGTGAGACAAATGAATATTCAAGGGCAGGAACACCCATCCTTGGTTCCCAGTGCCAGCAAATGGAAGCCTGGCACCCAAGGCCCCCTCCCCTCACCACCTGTGCCACCTCCCAATGCCCTCTCCATTGTCACTGCTGCCCCACAGGTCCTCTCATCCTCCCAGCTGGGCTTTTTGCACTCTGCATTAGCCCTCTCTTGCCTCAGCTCCTAGGTTACCCACCCAGCCCCTGCAACCTCAGGAGGACCCAGGACTAAAGTCAGATGAGCCTGGCCTGGCCTCCTGGACCCGCTACTTCACTAGCTGTAAGACCCTGGCCAAGTGACTTAATTAGTCAGTGCCTCCATTTACTCAGCTGTGCAATGGGCACAACAGTGTGTGGATCTCCCAGGGTTCCTTATGAGGATGAGCAAGAGAACACAAAAAGGGTTTCTCCTGGAACCTGGCACATGGCAGGGTTCCCTAGGAGAGTCACTGGCAGCTCTCATCCACATCTAGCATGCCCATGTGTGCCCTGACTCAGCACTGTGGGTGGCAGACGCCCCACCACCACCTCGTCCCCTCCACCAGCCAGGGGCATTGCAGGAGGCAACAGGAATCAGCACTCTGTACTTGGGGCTCCAGCTCCTGTCTGGTGAGAATCTGAACTCATTTCCCTAAGTGTCTGATGACTGCTATTTACCCCATCATTGACCCTCCTCCTGTCCCAGTCTGGAGAGGCTTCGGTGGTGGTGGTGGGGGGGTGTGGTGGACGGAGCAGTGTGCTGCACAGGAGGCCAAGGTGTAGGGGGATGTTCCTTCCTAGCACATGTTTGGTTTTCAGTGAATGTGTTTGCCCAACTGATGCCATGATGACAGCCCAGGGTCAGCCAGGATCCTGAAGAGGACAGGTACGCACAGAGACATGGGCAACCAGGCAAGAGAAAAAGCCCTGGAGGCCACCAGTATCCCATGGAGGGGCCAGACCCCCTCCATATGCATGTTTTCCCACAGGAAAGGTGGTCCCAGCAAGCTCCTGCTGATCTTGAAGCCCCTGCATCCACAGAGTCTGCCAAAGATACCTACTTCCTTCAGACCATCACTAAACCCCTGATGGGCATTTTCACAGCCACTTAGGAGTGGTGGTAAGCCTTGGAAAATTCTTCTTAGGGTGGTTCATCTAGGTTGGACTTGATAAGAGCCAGAGAAGCAGGTGAGATACCTGCCCACCAGAGAGAATGACAGCCGTCAGGAATGAGCCTCAGTTCACAAGGAATCAGGTCTGCCTGGCCCTCCACTGTCTCTGAGTTGGAACACGAAGGGACTGGGGTTTGGAATTGGAGACCAGAGTCAAATCTTAGCTGTTCCACTTCCTAGCTGAGTGAACACTGGTGATCTATTTAACCTCTCTGAGCCTCAATCTCCTCATCTGAGAAATGGGACCAAGAAAACGCCTTCTACAATAGGCTGCTTTGAGAATACAAGGATATAATTTCGAAAGCTGACAAGCACAGAGCTTGCTTAATATGGCTGGAGACTTTCCCGCCTGTGGAATTACCGTGGTGACTTGTCCAGACTGCCTTCTGCTCTGGGGGAAGACTCAATCGTGAGAGTCACCCAATGTTTCACCGAAGTTAATTCTTCAAGGATGAGCAGCAGGGAAGAGAGCGACCTTTTCCGTCTCTTCTTCAAAAGCTTCAGGCTGCCGGATGAAGAGCGGTGTAGGTGGCCAAGCTGCTAGGTCCTTAAATAGTAGCTAATGTCTTTGATTGGAATTACTAATGAAACAGCACCTGTTAGCTGACTCGGAGCCACCTTAATCTGCCACATGGCAGTTATATTCACTGTTGTATCAGCTGGTTCGTGAGATATAAAATACCAGGTGATATGCCTCGGACATCTCCATGGTACGAGGGGGAGACCGTCCCCAGGGTGGTACCGGTCCATGTTCCCAGCTGCTCTGGAGGTTATCCTAGGGGCTTCCCAGACAGTCCCAACAGTGCAAGGACTGCCTGACCCAGTGAGTGCTGCTGAGGCTGCAGGAAAAGCTAGGCCGCCTGTCCAAAGGCAAAGGCTGCCCCTGAGCGAAGGGAAAACCACCCTCCAAGGGTTCCTGACTTCCCATCGTGGTCACCATGGTCAGGGCCTTGAAACGCCTTGCTAATCAGCACAGGGAATTCTCAGCTCAGGCCATGAGCAAAAGGTCACCGTCACCGTTGTTCCCAGGCCAGGAGCAGCACATGTAAAGCTAAAAAGGCCCCACGCCACGTTGTGAGATTCGGTTTCTATAGCAACCCAACTGCAGCTGCAGGAGCACCTATGAGATGCCCAAGGCTTGCCTTAAACAGACCCACAGTGCAGAAACCAAAGGCAAAAACCACCCAGCAGTATTTAGAGACAGAGAACAAGCTTTGCTCAGGTTCAGAAAAACCACAGGGGAAAAGAAAGGAAAAACACGTAGCGAGTATCTCAGAGTTCTATTAAGGCAAGCTCCAAGAATATCTTGTGTGCTGAGCTGATGCAGGCCCCATGGGTTAGCTGAGCTGTGTTGGGAGTTTAACGGGAAACAACCCATTCAGGATCTTCCACAGAAAGATTCTCTCTCTCCCCGTCCCTCCCTTTCTCCCTCCCTCCCCGCCCTCCGCTCCCCACCCCCCCCACCCCCACCCCCCACCCCCGCCAACCATGTACAATGCAAGCACATACAGAAAATTAAAAACATCAAGGTTCCTATGATTGATTTCTAGATCAGAAAAAAAAAATCAGTGAAGGACCAATTTCAATAAGACCCTTTAATGAAAATTTCTATTTAACATTACCTTCGGACAGTTCTATCACCGTACCTATAGAGTAAGTGTAATTTCAGCCGTAAGGTTGAAACCCAAGCCCCATGCAGGTACAAGCTGGCACACTTAGCAGCCAGCAGTCTGGTTCCCTGATGGCCGATACGGAACAGCTCAGGAAACTCAATCCCACACAGCTGCACTGGGGACCTGCCTGCTGTCCAGACGTCACTGTAATCATCAGTCAAGGCTGAGGGAAGTTAGCCACAAACAGGCCACCAGGTCACTCTATCTCTCCTCCTTCATCAAATCCCAAAATAACATGATGGCACCCAAGCAGGGCCTCTGAGGATGCGCGAGAGGAAATCCAACTTTATGGAACAGGGACTCTAAGGTGTGGCCCTCATTGGCCAAGGGTCAGCATGGGCTGGAGAACCAGGGGAAGGCAGGAGGCTGGAGGAGGACCAGGGAAAGAGGAGGAGAAGGATGAGCAGGAGGGACCTGGCTGGGCCCTGGGGAAGCTTTTCAAGGGAGGACACTTCTATTCTCATGCTCTTTCCTTACCGCCCCTGATGTCTCAACAGCCTAGCCAAGGAGACCTCCCAGATCACAGTGAAGCTGAACCAAGTCACCACTTACCAAGATGCTTTCATTCCAGAGCTAACTCAGGAATGAAAACAACCAAGCCATCAGGCCCAGACTTTCTTCGTCTGAGGGGCTTCAAGATGCCCAGCAAGTATGATCGCCTGGCTGGCGGCTTCTCCCAGATGCTGGTAAAAGGACAAGGGCTGCTTCACAGCTGGGAGGTGGGGTGCTCTATCGGGATCCCCCCGACACACCTTCTTCAGAACAGCCATTAACCAAAATGGGTGGCCAGGTCAAGGATATGCTCAAGGCCCTGGTCTGCTGCCCCAGCGGTCACCTCCACCTTCACTAGTGATGAGCCCTGAAAATCCAGGCTCTGCACCAGAAAAAGCAGATAACCTCCCCGGGGACCCAAGGTGCTCAGGCTGGAGGACATGGAGCAAAGGCTATCCTGGGGCACTCAGGAAGACACATCCCGTAAAGGTGATGGGAACAACAGGCTTCAGAGGATTGCTAGAAAGCAAATACCTGCGAGTGCACCCACAAGAGGTCCTACAGGCCGTTTCTCAATGACAATCAGTCTCTGCCTAGACATCCAAGCCACAGTGACTTTCATTCTGACTCTGGCTCCACTTGTGCTATTTTCCTACCTCCACACCTCTGTCCACACCATTTTACTCCCCTGGAAGCTCTCCCTGTTCCTTCATGACAGCCAAAGGCCAAGGTGTTCTTCAGGGTTCAGGCAGAGCTCCAGTTACATCCTCAGCTGTGCCTGCCTGTGGAAAGCCCTGGCCCCATCCCCACAAGGAAGGAAGCACTGCCCAGCTCCAGGGAGGGAGGTCAGCTGAGCTCATCAGGGTCAGCCTTAGTTGCAGGGAGTAGCTTCATCCAAGATCATGCCCTTCCTGGGATCATGAGCATCTAGGGAAGCGAGGCCCAGCCCTTCTGGGCCAATGGAACTGACTACTGGGCAACATTCACTCCGAGGACCCTGCTGGGCTGGCTGAGGCTTGGCGGAGTCCGTATCACCCTCTCCTCACCCCTCTGGCCACTCCTGCCTCTGGCCCTCCTTTCAAGGGAGTTGATCCCTAATAAACATCCTGTGCCAAGGTCTGTCTCCAGAGAGCCCAGTCCACACCAGTGCCCATGCTCTCATTTCATGCCTGGCCATTAATATTATAACCTTGGTCTCTCCCATAGATGCTCAATAAACATCTGGCAAACAGATAAAAAATAAAACAGAGAAGGCAATGGCACCCCACTCCAGTACTCTTGCCTGGAAAATCCCATGGGCGGAGGAGCCTGGTGGGCTGTAGTCCATGGGGTCACTAAGAGTTGGACACAACTTCACTTTCACTTTCACTTTCCACTTTCATGCACTGGAGAAGGAAATGGCAACCCACTCCAGTGTTCGTGCCTGAAGAATCCCAGGGACGGCGGAGGCTGCTGGGCTGCCACCTATGGGGTCGCACACAGTTGGACACGACTGAAGTGACTTAGCAGTAAACAGATAAAATAATTTCATGTTTCCACCTGTTGAGGGAGCTCTCACGGAGTCCACCCCTCTTCCGGTAGCTACTGATTATGTAGACAAAATGCTGCTGAGGCTGACTGGTCAGAACACTGTTACAAGAAAAGGCCTTCCTCTGGCTTCCCCAGAATCACAATCCACCCTCACTCCTTCATCTCACACCTGCAGCCTGAGGACCACATGGGATGTTTTGGACCCTGGGATCCAGAACAGTGGTCAGCTGGGCCCCCAGCCTTCTCTGTGATGGGTCATCCTTCTTTATCCTGGGCTGTCGACTTCAGTCGCATCTTCTCATCAGCAGTGCTTCCACTGGGTGCAAACCGCCTTGTTCACCACAACACTTGAGTAAAGATGGCGCGACAGTGTGGTAAATGTTAAAAAAAAGTTATAATGAGAGATGCTGTTAAAACAACCCAAGGCTTAGTGTTACTAAAGACGTGTGCAGAGTTTAGAGTCATATAAATAGTAGCATTTATGGTGTCATGCCTACAGTTTTGAGCAGGCTGACACTTCAAGGGGACACTCGGTGAGTGCCCATTCAAGCTGGGACTTCTCTTGCCTTACTCTTCTTAATGCCTGCTTTCTCAGCAATAGTAATCCAAGGTGTGTCTATCCTAATAATGGGGTGATGATATCCTGCTACTCAAAGGGCCTGGACAACCACCCTACAACACAAACCGAAGCTCAGTGGAACAGCTGCAGCTCCCCAAGCTGCGGGAAACACCATCTCCTGCTTGGGGAGCTCACAGCATGGTGATTCCATCAGCTCAGATTTAAAAGCAATCTTGCAGAGAGGGACCAGCGCTCATCAGAATAAGCGGATTGCTTTTTAGCACGATTTCAGACTGAGGCTGTGGATCACACATCACAGAGAGCAGCAATCCTTCATTCAACAAAGACGGTAATTATAACTGTGGCTCCCCCTGGCCAGTGGCTACCTCTCCACACACCCATTTTCTTCTTATACTATCCGACAAGGCAATTGCTGGCACATCCAGTTTGCAGATGCGGAAACCATATAACTAATCCACCATCACACATCTAGGCAGTAACAGCATCCAAATTCAAATTTAGGTCCATCCAGTTCCCAGTTTGGCTCTATCAGGGCTTACCTCTGAGTAGAGATGGAGGAAGGGGTGCATTTTATTTTTCATTGCAAATAAGTACTTCTGTGTTGTTTGAATTTTTTTAATAAAGAGCAGGTCTTCAGGTATTACTTTTTTAATCTTCAAAATATCAAAAGGAATTTATGGGTCAGAAAAATGGTCCTGTTTCTATAGAAAAAAATGTATTATAATTTGACAGTATCTATCAACAGCTATAACATTTCCTTTTGCTATAATATTTATTTCTGGAAATCTGTCCTAAACAAATAAGCAGGCAGGGGGCCATATTATATGTAAAGATGTATTTATTTCAAAGTATTATTTTTAATAACACACTGGAAAAAAAACTATATATTCTAAAGAGAATAGAGATGGGACAGCTACATGATAGAGTACAGTGGTGCCACTTAAGATATTATCAAAATATTAGTAGCAACAGGAGGAAATGTTCATTATGGATCTCTAAGGTTGTGTGTGTGTGTGTGTGTGTGTGTGTGTGTTCAATCACTCAGTTGTGTCTGACTCTGCAACCTCATGGACCGCAGTCCCTTGAGCTCCTCTGTCCATGAGGTTTTCCATGCAAGAATACTGGCGCGGGTTGCCATTTCCTTCTCCAGGGATCTTCCTGACCCAGGGATCGAACCCTCATCTCCTGCACTGGCAGGTGGATTCTTTACCATCTGTGCCACCAGGGAATAAAGTAAAAAATAAGCCTTAACTAAAGCTAATATATGCATCTCCCTCTCCACATCCCTCCCCCGACCCCATGGAGAGATACAGAATAATCTTTGAAGAGCAGATACTTTTGGAGAAATGTTTCAGGGATTCAGATGGATGGATGGGCAGAAAACTTTTCCTTTGCCTTTTATATCTTCATGAATCATTTTAATATTTGTCATGTATGCTACTTACATTTTAAATAATAAATATATTTTAAAGCTTTACATATAGTACGATCCAATCATGCTTTCAGAATAACATTACATTTTAATAATAAAATATACCTGAATATGATCATTGCACTGCAGAATTATAGATGATACTGCTTTCACTTTATGATGCTTTTATTTCCTGAGTTTTATATCATAAACACATAATTTTATTATCATAAAAAGCCTCTTTTATTTCAGCTTTAAGACAGTCTTTTAATACAAGGATGTACTGCCTCTAACAGAGCTTAGAAATTTCAGGGTGTCACCAGTCACGTCCTGCCCCAAACCCACACTTTCCTGAGTGCAGAGGAGGAAAGGAGCCGTCTGAGACCCATGGCAAGAAGCCAGCTAATGTAGCAGGTCCAAACCCTTATTGGCTTAGCCTCAAATTCCAGCTGATGCCACTCCTCATGAGTCCTGGACCTCTGGAATATAAGGGCCACCTGACCCAGAGGAGCCCTAGAATCAAACAGGAAAGCATCACCCTCTTTTTTTCACCCTGAGCAATAGCCTGCCTAATGGACAACATTAGGCAGCTGAAGAAAAGAACCACTGAAGCCTGAGGTAATCTGTCCACCTGTGAGAGCTGGCATCAGCTCCACGCAAAGCACTGGAGGGGTCAAAAAGATGACCTTGACCTAGACCTCGACCCGATCCTCAGCTGAGGGTGCAGACCAGATAAGGATGTAGGAAGGCACGTAACTAACTCAGATCCCAGAAATAAAGTGACCAGAGCCCTAACATCAGAGACACAGATGGGGGACAACTGGAGTTCAGAGAAGGAAGGTCCCTTCCAGCCTGAAGCAGGTAGATGGCTTCTGGAAGTCATGGCCCATGAACTGAGTTACACGCTGGGTATCCTCAGTCAGAGGCCAGGCGCCCACCCGCCTGGGTGTGGGCCGTCAGGAGCCAGGCGCCCACCTGCCTGGGCGTGGGCCATCAGGAGCCAGGCGCCCACCCGCCTGGGCGTGGGCCGTCAGGGTCTGGGCGCCCGCCTGCCTCGGTGTGGGCCATCTCCTCAGCGTGGGGACCACATGTTCTAGTGACGGCCCCTCCCGTTCATGGGCAAGGCTGCCAGCCATCACCATGTCAGGGCACCTACATATTCACAGACCTGTGTGTTTGCTTTTTTCTTCCTTCCCAGGGCATATACCTCAATTACAAGCCTGCAGTCAGCCAAAACTTGTGTACTTTCACAAAATGTTTCTGAAATTCACAAATCTTTTCACCACAGGGAACTGGGCCTAACAAGTACTTTCTGTGGAACACCCCTGACTCTGACAAAACACCCCAGTTAATGTCATGTCTCCTTCCCACCCAAACTTTGCTAACAGTAATGAAAATCAAAGCACAGGCTCTGTATTTGCTTGGTGCTCTGGACATGAAATGGCCTTCCAAGAGAGCAAAGTGCTCTTTTACTAATAACAAAATTCAGCAAGGCTCTTCCCTCCTCTCCCACCCCTACCTTGCCACAAGAAGGAGGAAGTTAACAGACTCTGATCTTCTCCCAACCTGTTGCCTCCTCCCACCCCGTTCAGTCTGGGTCTCCCATGCAAAGGGGTAAATCTGGTCACATCTCAGACAGGACCACAAACAGGACCCTAGATCGGTGTCAGATCACATGGAGGGAATCAGACTCGAAGGACAGAGTAAGGCGGCTGCACAGGCGGGCAAAGCGGTGACATTTAATCAGGTTCTTCTCTAGATGGAGATGGAGGTGGGAGCAAACTTTTGGAGAAAGTTTATTAGACAATAAAGTAAGTGCGTTAATTTAATTGAAGTGTGAAAGACATTTTGATGGTGATGAGGAGGCGAGGTGATGATTTATTTATAATCGACAAGGTTGTATCCCTCCAGCTACTGGAATAATGATATACTTCAGAAACGCACACTCATTATGATACAAAAAGCCCCTCCATACAATGAAGATGGGGGCCATCAAGGGGAAGTCCTGCCAGGGAAGCTGCTGTGACACCACCATCCTCTGACAGTGCCAATGCTACAAGAGCTATTGGCCACCGGCCACCACTAACCCCAGCTATAAATTAGGGACTGAATAATCTCTCAGTTCCCTTCTAAAAATGAGGCCTTTTCCTGGAGTAAGTATTTAGTCTTCATCTGCTTCTGAGGATGTTTTCTTATCTCAGTGCAGGGACAAAGAAGGATTCTTCATCTTGAATCTGATCTTTTGTTTTTGTTTTGCTGATTTGGGTTGAAGTTACAGCTCCTGGATTCTCCCTAATTAAGATGCTAATGAAGATGTTGGGCAATAATGGCATCTCATTGAAGGGCTGGCAGAACCGAGTTCAAACCTGAGATTTGGGAAATATCCTTTATCACCCTGCAATTTCTTCATCTGGAAAATAGGGATACTGGCACCTGTCTGACTGGGTTGCTACAAAGACAAAATCTGCTTCAAGGGAAATCCTGGTATGTACTAAAAATTCATGGTTGTGACTTCAGGTGAAAGAAGGCCTACATGTTGACACTGGCTCCTTAATAACTGGTGGGTCCGGCTTGTTCTGTTTGTATGGAGACCAGGTTGGCACCTGTGACCACTGCTTGCATCTCCAAAGGCTCACAAGCACTCTGCTTAACAATCCAATCAAAAATTTATTCCCAGGGATAAGCCACAACATCATTAGAATAGAAATTCCAAAACTCAACTTCTAATACCCACTAGAAACACGAGCTAGAATGATAAGTTCCAGAATACTAGAGGTATTCCCCACAATTCAAAGACTTCCCAGAGGAAGTAACAGGGGTTGTATTTCCTTCCTCTAGTGAAACAACTAAAAAAATCAGGTGTGATATTTGAAACAAGAGTTTGCAGACACTGGAGCTCAGACAGGGCAGGACAGTGATCCCTGTGAAACAAACAAGGTGAACCCATGAATACCCCAGCCTTCAGCCTGGGGAGTATCTGGGCCACAGCTCAGAGGAAGGGGCCCAGGCAGAGCCCAGGGGTCTTGCTGAGTTGAAGAATCAGAGCTGGGATTCCAGGGAAGCCCAGGCAACTAGAGTTCACAGGACAGAGCACCAGAGAGGAGAAAGCTGCCCAGACAACACTCTGAGGATCAGCAGAGAGAACTTCTTGAGTGTTCAGCTAAGTATTGAAGACTTAGTACCCAAGGTGGGGGACAGAAACACCCTGAAGGTGCACAGAGAACAGCCCCTGGAACTCACGTGGGGCCGGGAATAGGTCATGTCCCTCCAGCCAGAGCAGGAAAGTTCAAAAATCGAAATACTGTTATGAGCTGAACTGGGTTCCCTCAAAAATCCCTATGTGGAAATCCTTAACCCTACCCCCTTACCCCATGCATCTGAACACAGCTCTATTTGGTCATTAGGGTAGACCCTAATCGAATATGGCTGATAGCTCCAAAACTGTGAAAAAATAATTTTCTGTTGTTAGGTCACCCAATTGGTGATATTTAATGGCAGCTCTAGCAAATTAATCCAGGTAGTCAGACTGGTATTGCCTCTGTAGTGGGAAAAAATTTAGTCCTAGATTAAGGAATCTAAGGGCTTCCCAAGTGGTGCTAATGGTAAAGAACCCGCCTGTTAATGCAGGAGACTAAGAGATTCAGGTTCGATCCTTGGACCAGGAAGATCCCCTGGAGGGGGCCATGGCAACCCACTCTAGTAGTCTCGCCTAGAGAATCCTATGGACAGAGGAGCCTGGAGGTCTACAGTCCACAGGGTCGCAAAGAGTTGGACACGACTAAAGTGAGTTAGCATGTACGCAAGGCATCTAATAAGGCTTGAAAGCAAGACCCAAATGGAGAAAACTGCTTCCATGTAACTTAACTGCGTCCTAGAACAAAGCTCAAGATTATTTATAGAAGTACTAAAATATCCAGCACCTACCAAGGTAAAATTTACTATGTCTGGCATCCAATAGAAAATTACCAGACATGCAAATGAGCTTGGAAATACAACCCATAATAAAAAGAACCATCAGTCAAAAGACTCCCCCCGGCAATCCTACCATCACAGCCACACTGTATTTCAAGACCCTGCCAAGGAGCCCACCTGGCCTCAGAAATGCAGTTTAAAATGAGTCTCCAATTCCCTGCAAGAGACTTGCTCTATCCTTTTTCATTCCAAAGAGGGTCATTCTAGGTGATAACAGAGAGAAAACAGAGAAATGCTCACTTTCTGTTTCGTTTCTTTGCTAACAGTGTCATCTTTCCTGAGGAGTGATACTATCCCCTTTTGTTCATCATCTAACTCTGGGCCTATTGTTTTACAAAGGGCTGTGGCTATCTTTAGCTGTTTTTACCAGTTTTAGTTCATTTTGCGTTTCAGCCTTGCCTAACCTCTTTCGATCAGCCCTAACTTAGGTGATTCTTCATCTTGCAACCATTCACCTTAACTTCCTCCCTGTCACTGTTAATACATATTAATGCTAGCTCCTTCAAGTCATAAGGTTCTAGAATAATATACCAGCTTTGATTCCTTTCCATGATGCCTCTTTCACTGAAACAAACAGATAGTGCCTACTATGTGCCTGGCAGCAGTTTCAAGCCCTGTATCCCTCTAGAGCCATCAATCCTGAGAGACAGGACAGATTAGGTATCACTTCCCCCACGTTAAGAGTAAGGAAGCTGAGGCCTCTAAAAGAGACCAAGTAACCTGCTCCAAGTCACATAGCTAATGAAACATGGTGCCAACCCAGGACCCCCAGAATCAAGTCTCTTGTGGACATGTCTTGACCACTCACAGCCCTAAACTGGTGACAGCAATGGGTTGGAATGCCCTCCCCCAACCCAGCCCACTCCGGGCCTCCTCAGAATCTCCCATCTGATGTTTGTTTGCAGGCCAGAGGATTAGTAAATCTTCTTCCCAGTTCATTCACATGCTGTAGGTTCACCCCCCCAAAAAAAAAAAAATTAAAGTGACCTTCAGCTAAACCTACACCTGCCCTCATTGCTAAGGAGACAGGGTAACATCAGGCAGGCCTGAAGCATCCAAGATGGACTCAAGTGGGGCATGGGGCTACTACATACAGCAATCAGAGACCTTCCACCCCTCCCCTCCCGAGTTCCCTTCAAGGACACTTCCATCAAGCCTGACTTGCACAGAAGGCCCACCCCCCATGAAAGGGCAAGCTGGAGAAGTGACCGGCCAGGGGCCAGCACAGAGAGAAATGCAATTCCCTCCCCCGCCACTGCTGTGCTGGGTGGAAACTGGGTCAGAGCCGGCCAGCCCATTCATTTAATCCAAACTCCCCCTCTCCATTCAGCTTTTAGTCTTCAGAGCTTTCAGTCCAAGGAAGCATGATTTCCTCTGCAACATCAACAAAACAAATTAAGCCCATGCTCTTTGATCTCAGAGCTTTTGTGCAGTGGATGGCCTGAACAGAAACAATCCTCTATCCTCCTGGCATCTCAAAGATACCAAAAAAAAAGAAATCAGCCACTGTGTCAGAAGGCAGAATGCCAGCTTCTAGCCACCTGCCAGACACACTGCTGAGAACAGGGCTTGGCTAAGGAAGGGGTGCTTCACCACCCATTTGTCCATTAAAGCAAGAAGATCCTACGTGAGGCAGAGCCTGTCAGACAAGTCAGACTCTAAGGCAGGAGCTCTCATTCGGCCCATTTTGTTGTTGTTGTGCTCCCTCAGCCCCACTCCAGGGCCTTTGCACTGGCTCTTACGCCCATCAAACATGCTTTCTCTCCAGATTTTGGAAAACTAACTCCCTCTTATCCTTCATCTCCTATCAGAGGCCTCCCCCATCAAAAGTAGCTCTCATACTTGACTCTAAATACTCTATCCCGTCACCTTGTCCTGTTACCTTCTTGGCCTTTATCACCACCAGAAATTACCTAGATTGACTATTCTGTTTATTTTCCAACTCTACCTCTACCCCCATAACAAGACAGATATATCATCTATCTTGATTAGCAATGTCTCCCTAGCGGTGAGTTAAAATGCCTGGCACGTGGTGGATGCAAGGCACATGCTTACTGAATGAGGAAGATTGAAGGAAGAAGAAGTGGGTTCCATCTCCAGCACCAGCTCTCTCCAGCATCCTCCACACACTGGGCTGTGTACCTACACCAGGATGCAGATTGATGCATGGCTGCTATGGGCTGCAGGAGCATGCCTGTGTGCTTGAGCTCAGGATGGCTGAAGAGACACATGGCTGGTTCTGGAGAAGCAGAGAAGGGACTTTCCCTAATAGGTTTGCTCAGCTGGGATGATCAAAGGACAACAGCCCGTTAGCAGAATATATATTATAGACACAGCTATATATAGATATAGATATACATACAGGGACCAAGACAATAGGAACCTATTTTCTAATAGGCTCCTAATAGGAACCTATTTTCTAATAGGCTCCTAATAGGAACCTATTTTCTAATAGGCTCCTAATAGGAACCTGTCTGTGCCCTTGGATTTCCCATTCATGAGAAAAGATGGTTGGATTATTGATTATGCTGAATCTTTTTGTGGTTTCAGACTAACTTGAGAATCTGAAGAAAGATACTGACTTTTTGAGCAAAATGTACAAGCCTATATAGAAAAATAGTGCCTGCGTTTCCTAGAGGTGCACAGACTCTCTGAACCTCATCCACAGGTCCAGGATAAGAGCATCTCACCCTAAGGCTCTTTCTCAGGCCCCCATGCTAGTCGTCTGCCTGCTTGCCTTCGGACCCAGCGTTGAGCCCTCCTCTACACTCCCCTGACTCCCTTCCTCTGGTAAGTCTTGTCAATAGGAATATCCAGGTAAAAGACTGTATTCCCTGTAAAAACACGAAGGAAAACCAGCATACTTCTCCCCCTCTTGCCAATCTGCATGGTGTCTCTCCCGAATCTGGGCCGCCATCCCTCCCCCAGAGACCACTTCCTCTGTGGTCCTGCCCCAGCCAGCAGGCCTTCCACAGTGGCCCCCATCCGCAGGTGCTGCTGGATCCTGGGCTCCAGGAAGCCAGCTGCCCCCTGTCCCTCCAACCTGAGGGATGCTAGCAGCTTCCTCCTATTGCCATTTCCTGGTTACCTCTCTATTTCCTGCTTGACTCTGGATCTCTTCCAACACCTCTATACCCAGCTCCCCATAGAAACTCCATCCACTACACTCACTGGCAGGAGCCAAGATTTCCTGAATGGTCCCTGACAGATGCGTCTCCCTCCATCATGGGAGGAAGTTCTGGAAGGCTCTGAACTTCAAGAGAGGCCAGTCTGAGCTGAAAGAACAAACCCCTAGGAAGTCCTAGAAGACAAATGGGAAACCCATACTACCAGCAATGCCACTCTCCTGTTCAGTACCATTTCAGGAAAAAGCTAAAAGTTAAAAGCCTCACACTCACCACCTAGTTAAACTATTTACAGCCTTTTTGTGGACAAGGGAAACAAACCGAGGCTCTGAGCAGCCATCAGTTCATTGTGCCCCTGAGCTGATCTAACAGCAGCCAAGGTGAGTTTTTCCAGTGTTTCTGCTCAGGAGCTCATGCTAGCTGCTGAGTGCTCCCTGCCAAAAAAGATCTAAGCATGCAAAGACAGGCTCAGGCGCCCTCATCTAGGGAGGCCTGGGGCAGCCTGGGAGCCCAGTCCTGTAGCATCAAAGGCACACAGTGTCTGGATCCTGTCATCCTTCCACCCAGGAAGTGCAGCTGGGACCCTGCACCTGGAAACAGCCCAGCACAGGGGAGAACCTTACATTCTCACTGTGTTCAATGAACTCATGTCTTTCAATGAACAGCCCCTTCCATGAGTTTCCTCATTCCTTCCAAGCATTCTACAAGACAGAGCAAACATGCAGATGGGATTAGCCTCACTGAGGACTGAGGCACAGAGAGAGCCAGTGACTTGCCCAAAGATACACAGTTACCTTGAGGCAGAGCCAAGTTTGGAACCCAGAGCAGAGAATGACTTCAACTGCCCTGCCATGCCTTGCACACAAAAACCAACATAAACCTCAACATTCCATGTATGAAGTTGGATTCCACCAGACACTAATCCAAGGTGGGAATTTCAGTGCAAGCTGAATCAGGAAAGTACTGACATTCAACCACTTTTTCAACTAAAACAAGGGGCAATTTCATAGGATTTGGAGAAATGCAAATAGCCTCTGATCTACAATGTTTCAACTTAAATGATTTTTAAGTTGACAATGGCGCAAAACCAAAAACATCTGGCAGAAACCATACTTAGATTTTGAACCTTGATCTTTTTCTGGGCTAGCCACGTATGGAACAACACTCTCTCGTGATGCTGGGCAGCAGCAGGGAACCACGGCTCCTGTCACCCTTCCATTCACAAGGGTAAACAACTGACGCACATACCATACCCAGAAAAACCACTCCGTTTTTCACTCTCAGTACAATATTCAATAAACTACATGAGAGAGTCAACATAAAGCAGGATTTGTGTTAGCTGATTTGCCCAACAGTAGGCTGATGGAAGTGTGCTGAGCGCAATGAAGGTAGGACTCAATGCATTTGGACTCAAATGCATTTCACACACAATGTATTTCAACTCACAATATGTTTGTTGGGCTATAATCCCTCGTGGCTCAAACTGTAAAGAATCTTCCTGAATGCAGGAGAACTGGGTTCGATCCTTGGATCGGGAAGATCCCTGGAGAAGGGAAGGGCAACCCACTCCAGCATTCTTGCCTGGAAAATCCCATAGACAGAGGAGCCTGGCGGGCTACAGTCCATGGGGTCGTAAAGAGTCGGACACAAGTGAGCTTTCACTTTTCATTTCAACCCCATCATAAGTCAAGGAAGGCAAAAAGTCAAGGAAGATCTGTACTTTGTTTGGGTGGCAATTCCAGGGAAGAAGCAGTCAGGGAGTGGGCAAGGTGAGAGTCAATGCAGAGTCTGATGACAGTTGGGACACCAAAGGTGGTCAACAGACTGGGTCCTTCTGGGGACCTCTGCAGGGCATGACAGATCCTCCCTGCTCACCACGGCAGGCGCCGGTTACATCTCGCTACTCAACATGACAATTAGTTAAAATTAAAAACTCAGTTCCACAGTCTTACTAGCCACATTTCAAGAGCTCAGTTGCTGCCTGTGGCCAGCGGCTGCCATATTGGACAGCACAGCTATAGAACATTTCCATCATCACAGGAAATTCTGTGGGGGCAGAACATGCCTAAAAGCTGTTCCATGTGAGAACTAGACTCTGGGAGTATTTATCCTCCCATCAGAGTCTCTGACTGGGGCTGCTTGTGGGGGCTCTGACCCTGGGCACCTCCAGTTGTTCTGGCTCACTGTGGCTCCAGGAAGCGAGGGTAGGGGCATGGGAGGCCCTGACCGCATCTGCTAGCCTCACTGACCCCTCCTGCACAGGACTCTCAGCTCTTGTAGAAGGTCCTCTGCATTCAGGCATTTTAACAGCTCCTTCCCGATAAGACTGTGGTCCTGGAATCCTCCAGCCTAAAGAGAAGCCTCTCTTCCTGCACAACTGACAAACACACACCCCAGGCCTTCCGTGCATTTGTGATTTATGGCAGGCAGGCAAGACAGACGACAGCACGTGGCAACTGAACAAACACTGACCAATAAACCAAATTAGGAAGGCTCTGTGCAGAAGCCCTTGGGAGCAGTGCCCAGCTAATGGTATGCAGCTGTCACCTATGAGAAGTATCTAAAACTTAAAAGATACAGTTTGGAGATTGATATTCGCATTAGGCAGGCTAGTCCCTGAATATTCACATTATAGCAATTTCCGAAGCAGAGCTCAGAGACATCGCTGCCCTTGTCCAAAGCCAAGTCCAAGTCTGGCAAGGTCAAGGCAGTGCTCTGAAGCCTGGCACTCAAAATTTTCTCGGCCTGTTCTCCTTCCCTGAGGGGCTGCTCTCAGCACAGCACAGTGACCAGGGCCCAGGCCCTCCGGAGTCCATCCACCTGGGTTCACGCTCCATCTACTTCCTAACTGTATGGAGTTTGGCCCAGTATTTGATATCTCTGAGTTCGGGTTTCCTCATCTGCAAAGTGGGCACAATAATACCTTCTCAAATTATGAAGATTAAATGAGTCCATATTTGTAAAGGATATAGAACAGAGTGGTAGACTTTTTCTGGAAAGAACCAAATAGTATTTTAGGCCTTGCCAGCCATATGGTCTCTGCTCCAATTTCTCAACTTTCCCCTGGAGCCCAATGCAACCATAGGCAATATGTAAATGAATGGGCATGTGTGTTCCAATAAAACTTTATTTATAAAGTCAGGGGGTGGACAAGACTACCTAGCAGGCAGTTTCTTAGCACAATGCCAACCTCTATCTTAGAACAACACCTGCCCTATAATAGGTGCTATATTAATGTTTGTTAAATGAATGAATAAAGTATGCACCCTCCTCCCTTTCAGATCCTTCTTGCATTGTTTCCTCTGCCTCCCACTCCACTCATTTTTCAAGGCCAAGCTCAAGAAGCCTTCCAAGGCCCACCCTCTTTTCTCGGCCTTATTCCCCAGAGCACTGTTCTGGCTTTTCTATTGTGACACCTATCCCAGTCTGACATTTGCAGAGTGACTTGTTCAGTTGCAGAATTTAATAAGATGAGAAGATGAGCCAGTGTCTTCCTTTTAATGGTAGGAAAATGAGGCCCAGAGAGGCCAAGTAACTTTTTCAAGGTCACACAGTGAGGATCAGGATCAAACACTGGGTGTCCTGAGTCTTGGGCTTAGTGAGGCTACTATCCTGGGAGGGGTGTGCCAATTCCTCTGCTGTCCCCCTACTGTCTATTGCCAAGGGCTGTTGCAGGCTGATTCAGGGCTGTGCTGTCCCTCCCCAAGAGGCTCTCTCCTTCCTGCCCCAGCTCCCCTTCAAGCAGAGCACATGCCAGGCTGGTCCCCCACACTTGACAAATCTGGGGCACGCTGAGTCGGCTGTGCATCCAGCGTAGACCAGGCACAGGATGAACGTAGTGGGGCAGATCCTATCTGTTTCTCCCTCCTCTCATTGCACCTGTGAGTACTGCCCAGTGTCTTCTGCGCAGGAGGAACATCCAGGATAGACCCAAACAGGGGCGCTCCACACAGGACATGCCCCTGTCCATCCACAACCCAAAGTACCCGGGGCAGACTCCAGAGCTGCCTAGACCTGGGGCTCTGGGATGCTTGCACTGTGAGGGCGGCTTTCAAAGTGTCTCAGACCAAAGTTAGCCCACAGACACACAAATTCAGACACATACACTCACACATGTATTCACACCTACACACACACACAGACATTGAAATACAGATGTATCAATGCCAAAGAATGCTCAAACTACTGCACAATTGTGCTCATCTCACATGCCAGCAAAGTAATGCTCTAAATTCTCCAAGCCAGGCTTCAACAGTACATGAACCATGAACTTCAAGATGTTCAAGCTGGATTTAGAAAAGGCAGAGGAACCAGAGATCAAATTGCCAACACCCGTTCAGTCATCAAAAAAGTGAGAGAAAAACATCTACTTCTGCTTTATTGACTATGCCAAAATCTTTGACTCTGTGGATCACAACAAACTGGAAAGTTCTTCGAGAAATGGGAATACCAGACCACCTGACTTGCCTCCTGAGAAATCTGTATGCAGGTCAAGAAGCAACAGTTAGAACTGGACATGGAACAACAGACTGTTCCAACTCTGGAAAGGAGTAGTCAAGGCTGTATATTGTCATCCTGCTAATTTAACTTATATGCAGATTACATCATGAGAAACACTGGGCTGGAAGAAGCACAAGCTGGAATCAAGATTGCCGGGAGAAATATCAATAACCTCATATATGCAGATGACACCACCTTTATGGCAGAAAGCAAAGAACCAAAGAGCCTCCTGATGAAAGTGAAAGAGGAGAGTGAAAAAGTTGGCTTAAAACTCAACATTCAGAAAACTAAGATCATGGCATCTGGTCCCATCACTTCATGGCAAATAGATGAGGAAACAATGGAAACAGTGTTCCCACTGTTTATTTTCTTGGGCTCCAAAATCACTGCAGATGGTGACTGCAGTCATGAAATTAAAAGACGCTTGCTCCTTGGAAGCAAAGTTATGACCAACCTAGACAGCATATTAAAAAGCAGAGACATTACTTTGCCAACAATGGTCCATCTAGTCAAAGCTTTGGTTTTTCCAGTGGTCATGTATGGATGTGAGAATTGGACTATAAAGAAAGCTGAGCGCCAAAGAATTGATGCTTTTGAACTATGGTGTTGCAGACTCTTGAGAGTCCCTTCAACAGCAAGGAGATCCAACCAGTCCATCCTAAAGGAAATCAATCTTGAATATTCATGGAAGGACTGATGCTGAAGCTGAAACTCCAATACTTTGGCTACCTGATACAAAGAAGTGACTCATTTGAAAAAACTCTGTTGCTGGGAATGTTTGAAGTCAGTAGGAGAAGGCGACAACAGAGGATGAGATGGTTGGATGGCATCATCGACTCAATGGATATGAGTTTGAGTAAGCTCCAGGAGCTGGTAATGGACAGGAAAGCCTGGCGTGCTGCAGTCCATGGGGCTGCAAAGAGTTGGACACGACTGAGCAACTGAACTGATGCACACATTAGCCTAAACACACAGGCTCAAATATTCAGACATATGCACACATATAAACACATATACACACAAACACCGAGATGTAACACACATGAGCATACAGGGACACAGTGACACATAAACACACACATATACACACAGATATATACACAAACATGCACACTAACACATAAAGATACATGATAGTAGCATTTACATGCAAACACAAATATGTACATGAAAAAAGACATAAGCACACACATATACACATTCACACATATCTCTCCACACGCCCAGATCCTCACACAGATCAATACACATTGTAGACACATGGATACACACACACACACACATACATGAACACACTGCCTGATGCTTTTACTTTTACAGATATACACAGTGTGCTTTCCCAGGAAGCTGTCTAAGGCCCCTGAGAACAAGACTGGGCCCTGTTGATGCCCCACCCCGAGACCTGAACACCCTTAGCATCCTGCCCAGTACTGTGAACACAGCTGGCGCTCATGTTTAATTGGCGGAAGAATGGGTGGAGTTGTCACATCCAGGGGCCCTGGGTAAAGGGGCAGAGCTTTGTTAAGAAGTCTCGGCTGCTGGCCGTGTCACCCCGCAGCGTTAGAGCAGTTCTCTGCCCCCAACCCACGGAGGCTCCACCAGCCCTGCCAGCTGGGAAGCCAGTCTGCCTGTTGCTGGCTTCCTGGCAAGCGCTGCTCATTAACACCTCCACCCGAGGTGGCGGAGACCTCATGAAACTCAAACCAAGTCATTCGGCCACTTGTCTCGGGCTGGAGTCAAAGGTCCCCTGGGGTAGGAAGAGTGTGGCAGAAACCACAGGCTTAAGTGGCCCTGGCCTCTGTCTCCCAGCATGTGGGTTTTCCAGCTGAACTTTAGAAATAAAATCAGAGCCAGGAGCTCATTCTGCCTGACGGGACCCAGGACATGGCCCCACCTGTCTTCCCTTCAAATCCTGGTCTTCAAAGCAGTGGCTCAGGGAAAGCGTGGCTCAGGGAAAGCCTGGCTCTGCTCAGCCTGGGAAGATGCCCTTCTGTCCTGACTTCTCCCCTGTGGGGAGGTGAAGGGTTGAGGAGCCCTCTTCTTTGGCACCATCACCAGGCATGGCCCGAGCTTGCCGACACCTGCTCTGGGCCTCAGTGTTTCCGCCACCTCTACCAAATGGGGTGGATAACCTCCAATCTGAATGATAGGATGTAGCACCGAAGAACAAGGACTCTGACCTCTGGATAGTTGGGAAGGAGGAGGGGGCAGCCTGCAGAAACTGGAGGAAGAGCACTCCTTGCTGGCACCTCCCCACTGCACAGAAGAGCTGCTCTGCAAGTTAAGTAATTGATGGAGCACACTCTAAAAATACAAACTAGGTTAGCACTCAAGGTGGTGGATTGCTCCAAGAGGGAGTTAATTCAGGCATCGAATCTCCCTGGAACGGGGACTGTGAGCCTAAACCAGCAGGTGTGTGAGCCAGGGGGGCCCCCGAGAAACTGACTGAGATGTGACGTTCACTGCAGCCCCAAGCAAGAAGGAACCGGAGAAAATGGGCCAGGAAGCACGGGGGCAGCAGCCCAGGCCCTCCCCGCACAAGGAAAAGAAAACTCAGGAAAGAGTCGAGGGTACAGAAGACAGTAAGGAGGCGGAGGAGGTTTCACACAAGAAGAGGGCTCACTCCCACTTGACTGGGCTGCAAAGACCTCAGCCTCCTAGCTCTATGGAACCCCCTGCTACTCCAAGCCATGTCCACAAAACAGTGGCATCAGCACGGCCTGAATCCGGTTAGAAATACAGAATCTCAGGCCCTACCGCGGACCTTCTGATCTGCATTTTCACAAGATCCCCAGGAGATTCTTGGGTGCATTAAAATTTGAGAAGCACCAAATTGGGTGTCAAAACCCCTGATGCTGGCTCAGCTGTTGTCATCAGATTTCTGTGTGATTTTATGGAAACTGCTTGACCTTTCTGGGCACTGGAGTTCCCTCATCTGGACGATGAGGCTTGTTTCTCTCTCATGGGTTCCAGGAGTCTCATGTCAGATCCCCCTTGAAGAAGTGGGAAGGCTTTTACAAATAATCATTCCTTTCCTGGGTTTCCCTGATGGCTCAGCAGGTGAAGAATCCACTTGCAATGCAGGAGACATAGGAGATGCTCGTTTAGGACCTGGGTTGGGAAGACCTCCTGGAGGAGGAAATGGCAACCCACTCCAGTATTCTTGCCTAGAGAGACCCATGGACAGAGGAGCCTGGTGATCTACAGTCCATAGGGTCACAAAGAGTCGGACACGACTGAGCATTCACACACACATGGATTCCATTCCCACCAGGCCACTCTTCTTCAGCTCTTGACATCTTTGGTGCACAGAGAGGGAGGTCGGGAGACGATCCTTGCAGGACACACTGAGGCCAGGAAGAGGGCCTCCTAATTTCATTTTAAACCTTAATGGAAAAGAGGGGGAGTGGGTGAGAAAGACACAGCTCTTACTAACAGGAAAGCAAAAAATATGAGGAATGCTAAGTAAGCTAGAGCATTCCATCCAGAAATCCCAGGCCTGACATAGACCCTTCACACAATTCAGGTATCACTACTGAATACCCATTTGAGAAATGAGGCTTCCTAGGCTCAGAGAGGTTAAATGAGTGAGTCAAAGTCACACAGCCAGTGAGAGGCAGGGCCCAGAAAAGGAGCTGGGCTCCCTGCCTTGTAAGGCAAACTCTCTTCGGGACTTCTGGGTACCGTGTCCTTGGCAGCCAACCCAGGCTGGTGTGCAAACAAGAAGGAGAAAGCCATTCTAATATTGGTCTGAGTTGAACAGAATTGAGAAGATAAATCTGCCATGGGAGGAAATTACATCAGAGGGCTTGGATAGAAAGTCTCTAAATTATTGCTTATCTGGTTTCATTAAATGCATAGCTTCCTTCCATTAGTTCCAGGTGCTGAGATGACCAAGCACCTGTCTTCTACACAGGCCTGTGGTTGTGTGTAAACCCACAGGGGAAGGGAACAAAGGGATATGGCACAAATTCTAAACCAAAACCAGACGAGAGACAAGTACACCCAAAATGGTATACACACACACTAGCAACCCAGAAGTTAAAGTCCGAGGAGGGCAGGCTTGGGTCCTTCTGGTCCTTACCTGGAGACCCAAAACAGTCTCTGATGAGTTTGGTAAGTAGCAGAGACCTCAGCAGAAACAAGGCTCTTTGCCCATGGCTTGTTTCCAAGAGCACTAGGGGCAAACTGCTTGGTCTTCCCGAGCTGTGGCAAGGGCTCTTAGGCCAGAGATTCAGCCAAGGGTAAAGCTGGCAGCCACTGGCCCAAGGGCACCAGGCAGTCTACAGCTACAAGCACATTCCAACACAAATGGAAAGAAAGACATGCTGGCCAGGCCCTCCCTTCTGGCTTCAGGATGGCACCCCTGTCCCTGGAGCTGCCTAGCTTTTCCCAGGTCTTAGGAAGCATTGTGGTAGCATGGAAATATTTGTTGGCTGAGGGTGGGGTTGGGGAGGTGGAGTTGGAGGAGCCTGAGTTTGAATCCAAACTCTGCTACTTACAAGCTGTACCCACCTTGGATGAGTCACTTAAATACACTGAGCCTCAGCTTTCTCATCTGTACAGTGGGGATAATAACAGTGTCAGCCCCAGAGGGCTGTAGGGATATAGATACTGTATATAAAGCATCTTGCTGGCACCCAGCAAACAGCAGGCATCGAATGAGTGTCGATACCCTCCTCCAATGTAAAACAAAAACTTTTCAGGGGTGCACCCTTCCTAGGCCTATATCATACTAAGAGAGTGGGCCAGCCCCTGCCAGGTTCCCAGTTCTATCCCTCAGCCAATGACAACTACAGGGGCACTGTCCACAGTGTGGTCTTAGTGCACAGTGCCCCTCACCTGCGGCTAGGCAGTCCGCACCTATGGAGATGTTCATGGGATGCTGGGAGAAAAAGAACAGACCCAAATCAGCCCTGGTAGGGAAGACCACCCCAGCAAGCATTCTGGCGGGGTCTCAGCTAGCAGGAGGGGATGTCTAGCAAAGGCACAGCCTCGGCAGGAGCAGCAGAAACTGACCACAGCTGCCGAAGATGGAAGCAGAGATGGGCTCGGGGCTGATCCGTCATCCCTGGCTCAGAGCTCCCTGCCTTTCTGAAGCTCAGCTGCCCGTGCCTCACTCCTCACACAGCCCTTCCCCTCCTTCACCTGGTCTCCTCAACTGGACAAGAAGCTCCCCATGGGCAGGGGAAGGATCAGTTTCACTGTGGTCCCCTACAATGGAGCAAGCCAGGTCTGTGTCATCTGATGGATAGCGGTGATGGTTTGGGCAAATCACCCAGCTATCTGACCGACCGTTTACCTCCAAAGGAGACTGACATACCCACTTACCTACCCTCCCAGGGTGTTAGCAAAGCCCAAGTGACCTTATACAGTCATTCAACAAGCATGCATTGCGAACTTAGTACAAACCACATGCTGTGCAAAGCTCCAGGAGAGTAAGAGTGAGAAAGACAGACAGGGTCTGTCTGCAAAGCTCTGTTCTCAAAGAGCTTACACTCTAAGTGAGAGACAAAGATCAACCAAGCACACAAACAGAAATATCATGCATGTGTTCAATTATGCGACTCTCAAGAAAGGCATCACTATAGTTTATAATCAATCATTGATGGCTTCAACAGCCATAGAAAGAGCTGCGCATGAGGCAGGATGACTCTGGCTCCAGCAAGACAGTCAGGGGCCAGAAAGGTAAGAGAGAGGAGAGAATATGAGCAAATAAGCCATCTGTGCAAGAGAGATCTCTGTGCTGCGATGCCCCTTCACAGAACAGGGGGCATTCATGTTATGACTCATGGAATGGAGATGCCTACCAGGGAGGTGAGCAATCACCTTCGATTTGGAAGTCTTGAAGAAAGTGAGGCCTAAGTCACATAAATAGGACTCACAAGAAAAGAGGGAAGAATGGGAGAGAGAGGGACAAAGGAGAGAAAAATAAAGGAAAAGGAAGGGAGGGGGGAGTAAATAAAAATAGAGAAAAGGGAAACTAGAAAGACAGAAATCTGCAGGCGGAAAACCCAGCTGGAAGAACGCAGAGCCTCTCTCAAGATCTCAGGGTGACCTCTGGGCGAGACTCTGAAGGACACCATGTGATAAAGCGATTGCCACCTCTATTTGACAGGCGTTGTCACTTCCTGTGGCTCCTGGCCTTATACATCCATTTGTTAAAACAAATCTTACATCGCAGAGGCTATTGCTTCACTGCTGGTAGGACAGGCTCCACACCAAATAAATATACTTTAATCAAGACCTCTTGATTGATTGTGTTTTTTCATGATGGAAGGTCTGTCTCCCTTGCAGTCATCCACAATAAGGGTGGATGAGTAGTGTTCAGTGGATATCATGCCTGGTGACTAGAAGACCCAGGGGCTCCGGGTGCCATCGAGGATGATCCAATAGGGTTGCAGACACTGCAGTCAGTTTTGCTTAATATTCAGCCACAGAATCGAGTGGCAGAGCTCTTAGTCACAGCATCAGAGTCGCAGGGATGTCTGGAGCAGCTGGAACCCATAAAGGTCACCTTTTCCTCCAATACCTCTATGTGCAGATAGGAAAGTTAAGTGGGAGGCATTTGACCTTCCCAAGGTCACTGCTGCTTCCTGGCAGAGTTGACACCAGAACCCAAGTTTCTAAACTTGGGAGGAAACAGAGGATAGTATTCTAAGACCAGAGACTGGGGAGTCACAAAATTTCAGAAAGTCTGCCTGAAGCAGACAGGGAGGCGCTGAGGCCACTAGCCAAGTTCTGCATTCACCAGGGACCTGGAATTTGGACCTCAAAGCCATTCCTGATGAGGTTATGTTTGCATCCAGGGAGATGCACCCACAGAGTGGATAAAGACACCACTGCTTGTCAAGTTCAGATCTCATCCTCAGGGCTTACCAGATCTCACTCTTGTAATACTCTAGGGATTAATATTAAGTTTACATATTAAGTAACTGCCCTTTGAATATCACGATCATATTGTACTTGATTTTTTTTTAAAGCACTCCTTTATTTAATTCGTGGAAATATTTAAAACAGATCACAGTTTCCATAACCTTGTTTTGGCATGTCTTCATTTTAAATTTTTTTCTATATGGACAGAACCAGGGGTTTCTAGAGTCAGGCTGCCTGAACTATAATCCTATAGCCCTGTGACCTCAGGCAAGCTACTTTAGCCCCTCTGTGCTGGTAGTGGGCTGAACTGTGTACCGCTCTAAAAAAATTCGTGTTGCAGTCCCAATCTCCATAGCTCAGAATGGATTGTGTTCAGAGATAACATCTTTAAAGAGGTGATTAAGCTAAAATGAGGCTGTTTGGGGGCAACTCCAGTCCAATATGTCGGCTGTCTTTCTAAGAAGACGAAATCTGGACACGGACATGTACAGAAGAAAGACAATGTGAAGGCCCAGGGAGATGGGGGCCATCTAAAAGCCCAGGAGAGACACCTGGAATAGATCCTTCCCTCAGGCCCTAAGACGGAACCAATCCTGCTGACACCTAGATCTCAGACTTGCAACCCCCAGAACTATAAGAAATTTTCATTCTCATTGTTTACACCTCCCCCTCAGTGGTATTTGTTACAGCAGCCTAGCATCCTCACTTTTCTTACTGGTCAATACTTGGGCCTCTTCATAGAGTTGTGCCGAGTGCCCAGCTCCTGGCATTCTGCAGGCAGCCCATAAATGAATGCTCCTTACACTTACTACTAATGTGGAGCCTTAACCCGCCCTGGTCTCAGCAAACTGTCTCCTCTTACCCTTCTGTGTGAGCAGAAGCTTCTCATGAAAGTAGAAAGATAAATTCTGCAGGCAAGCCCAAACTCTTCACAATCCGCATCCCCCCCAACCCAATGAGATCTTCAACCCAGATAGCCTACAGCAAAGCAGTTTGAATCCCCAGATCCACATTCATAGGACTTCCCTTCTGCTCCTCGTTCTCCTCTAGCTGTCGCTCCCAGCAGTTTGAAGACCTGCCTGTCAACCCCCACCCTCTCCCCACCCAAGACCACGGAGGCCCCAACAGGAAGCATGATTCTCCCCCACTTTATCCAAGTTAGACAACGCAGAATGCATCTCCAGAAAACAGAGGTAACAGGAAAACAAGCACACCATCCAAATTCCCAGGTTATGAGAATCAGAGGCCTGGCCTTCCAGTGTATTGGAAACAGAGGGTTTCTTTATTTTGTGATGAGCTGGAGGGCTCACACAGCTCTGGACAGTTCTGCAGCTACCCAAGGATAATCCAGCCTATTAGCAGCAGTTTGAGAGAACTGTGTCTCAGTTTGTCTTGAAGAGGCCCTAAACCTAACAGTCACCAGAGGGAACCCTTGAGGACCTAGAACAAGTTAAATGACAGTGATGGAAAATGTCCCCTAGGATGTGCACTTACCTCAAGCGGAGTGAGAAACCACCTGGGACAGGCGACCATGAGACCCAGCAATTCCACTACTGGCCATATACCCAGAGAAAACCAAAATTCAGACAGATACATGCACCCCAGGATCCTCAGCAGCACTATTTACAACAGCTAGGACACAGAAGCAAACTAAATGTGCATTAACAGTGGGTAAAGAAGTGGCACACATCGACGGTGGAGGGTCACTCGGCCATAAGAAGGAATGAAACTGGGTCATTTGTGGAGAAGTGGATGGACACAAAGATTGTCATACAGAGTGAAGCAAGCCAGAAAGAGAAAAATGAATATTGCAAATTAACGCATACATATATGGGAAATCGTCAAAAAATGGTATAGGTGATCTTCTTTGCAAACCAGAAAGAGAGACATGGACAACAAATGCATGGATCCCGAGGCAGGGTGGGATGAGCGGAAAGGCTGAGATTGACACATGTACATTACCAATACTAAATAGATAACTAATAGGAACCGACTGTATAGCCCAGGGAACTCTACTTAATGCATTGTGGCGACTTAAATGAGAAGGAAATCCAAAAGGGAGGGGATATGAGCACATGTATGCTGATTCATTTTGGTGTACAATGGAAACAGATAGAGCACTGTGACGCAACAATACTTCAGTAAGGGCTTCCCTAGCAGCTTAGTCAGTAAGGAGAACGTCTGCAATGCAGGAGACCCCGGTTCAATCCCTGACTTGGGAAGATCCCCTGGAGAAGAAAATGGCAACTGATTCCAGTACTCTTGCCTGGAGAATCCTTTGCACAGAGGAGCCTGACAGGCTACACAGCCCATGGAATCACAGAGAGTTGGACACGACTGAGCCACCACCACATACTTCAATAAAAACTAATTTAGAAAAAAAAAAGGGGGGGGCACAAAGACCCTCAGAAACCAATAAGGCTTCCAGGGGAACCACCCAGGAACCCGGAAGCTTGGCCCAACTGTAAAACCCCAGCACTGTGCTGTCTCAGCAAGTAGCAAGAGATTGGTGACAATGGAAGCTTCCAAACCTACACGGCATCGGTGATAAAAATTAAGGTCATTTAGAAACCCAGAAACTAAAGCCGGTCTGCCTCTGAAGGGAATTTTAATTTGTTAATGGGTTTTCCAGCTGATGGTTGGGGAGAAAGATAGCAATTCACAATGGGTCTGATGCCAAAAATAGGGCCACGCAAGCCAGCAAGTCTCAGGGAGTTCTTTCGTCTTTCTTCAATTGCATCAAGAACACGCTGTCCGGGGACGCAGATTTCTGCACTCCCCCACCCCCCACCCCCCCATTTTAATCAGCTAATAGCAGATGAACACCTAGCGATGCTGCCAAGGATCTCTTAATCCCATCAGTCACGGGAATGAGGGTACAGAGGGCAGGTGCCTCTGGTGCCTCTGCCAGAGGGATGCAGGATTTGGCAGAAACCCCAGGGGCCAGTTTCTTCACTCGTCACCAGCGGTTTGGAGGGAGCCAGGAAAGAGAAGCAGGTGCAGCTCTCTTCCTTGTGCTTGCTCTGGGGAGGACATTAGCAACAGAAGTACGCTCACTTACCCCACATACGATTATGGACTACACTACAATGACTCAGATGGACCCCGTCCCCAAGCTCGTGGAGCTGATGGTCGAGCAATGAAAATGAATCTGACTGAGCAAAGCAAGGAGGGGATGCCGCAGAACCACATTAACAAAGCCCTGCATTCAGTGCTGCAAAGAGAGGACCGGGGGTTGTGGGGAAGCACCCAGAGGGAGTCCCCAAGTGGGTCAAGAGAAGAGTTTCGGACTTCCCTGGTGGGACAGCGGACCGGAGTCTGCTGGCCGATGCAGAGGACACAGGTTCGATCCCTGCTCCAGGAAGACCCTATATTCCGCAGAGCAATGGAGCCAGGGCACCACAGCTACTGAGCCCGCGAGCTCTGGAGCCCATGCTCTGCAACGAGAGAAGCTATCAGAGTGAGAAGCCCATAGAAGGCAGAGAAGAGTATCCCTGCCCTCTGTGGCTAGAGAGAGCCCATGCAGCCACGAAGAACCAGCAGAGCCAAAATCGGAATAAAGCTTCTCTTAAAAAACAGAGAGAGAAGAGCTTCACCCAGAAACGTAAACCAAAGGCCACCCACCTCATCCTGAGTGCCCAGAGCTGCTGAGAGGCTCGGCCACCACCTGAGGCCTCTAGGCCTGACCCTCCTCGGGAACAATGCCCGTGCTCACAAGGGTGCCTCTATGGTGAGGACAGAAGAGAAAAACCCAATTTCTGAATCTTATTTTTAGCTGCAAGCCAAGCAGAAGAGTAGAAAGGAGCCACTTGACTAGAATCCTGACCACACAGAACGAGTCATAATCCTTTTTAAAAGCCTGTCCATGGGATCTGCCATCTAGCTGGCATCTAACTTGGGAAACTCTCATCTCATTTCAAATGACAGGAGTTTCTCTAGAAGAGCCACCAAAAGCCATTTCCCTGAGAAGTGCAATTTCTAGCCATTTGTTTGTCCCGAAACTTGGACTCACACCCACATACACAGTTTTCTTGCCTTTAACAGAAAGCAGAGCTTTAAAAAGAAACAGAGAAAAAGTGGGATTGGGACAATCAGCCCACTCCTATATGTATGAAGCTTTGACAAAATATCCTCTGAAGTCTGATTTTCCCACACTTGAAAACTTATTTCTTTCTTTTTGCTTCATTGTTGTTGCTAGGCACTAAAATATAAATATCTGTGCACACTGAGGCAGCTTCGCAATCTTTCATCAGTGACATTTGTGGAGAACTTTGAAGTCTGTAAGTCTGTATTGAGCAGCATCATAGTGTTTCAACCTTAAAACTACAAAGGAAGTAGGGAGAAGCTGGAGATCAGTGAAGTGAGGACGCTCACTCAAGGTCTCAGGAAGGGTTGGTCAGCAGCAGAGCTGGGTCTCAAGTGTACACAATCCAGTGTGTGACAGTGCAGGTGTCTCCTGTGAGCCAGGGGACACAGCCTTGCATAAGATGCACCCCAGGCTCCTACCATTAGGGTCACCTACAAGTGAGGCTGAAGGGACTCCATCACTCTTGGGGTGGGCAGAGTGGAGCATGCAAACCAGAGCTGCCCAGGTGCTCATTTCCCAGAAGGATCACACGGCAGGGTGCTCTGGCCAACCCCCTCTGTGCTATGGCCTGACCTACAGTACTGCCCCTCACCTGGGTCAGATGCCCACTATCAATACTCAGCCTCCATCTTTCTCCTCACCAAACCAAGAGCACAGGTGCCTGTGGAGTGATTTCTCTTTAGAAGAAGTCTGTTTCCCCCAGAATTCCTCAACAAAGGCCAGGTGACTACAACTGGCCGAGTTTCATCTGGACCCAGAACTGGAGCAGTACCATGAGGCAGGCGCTCGGGAAGGTCCTAGAGCTCAGGACTGAACATTTATTTACATTTTTCAAAAAGCCGAGGCGGAGCTCTATTCTGAGAGGAGCTGCTAAAGGTGAAGTGGGGCCCTCAGCCTGGAGCAGCGACAGCCAGCAGATCTTTAGCCCTGACTCCAGGGACTCTGAAGAGCTGTCAAATGGGGGGACCCAGACCAGCTGAACAGAAGATGTAGAAGGAAGTTCCTTCCCACTTTCCTAGGTCAAGATGGGCCTCTGGGATAGAATATGGGTGGCATTTAGAGGAGGTTGGATGGTCCCTCAATGGGGACACATGCAGTGATACAGGCATCAGGTGGAAGGGTAGGTTGATGGGACCTTGTGAATTTCTTCCAACCCTGAGAGTTTCCAACTGGGCAGAATAAACACAAAGCTCCCGGGAGACCTCCTGGTCACCTGACTGCAGGGCTCTCCTCTGGACCTAAAAATAAGATTCCCAGAGTCCTGATCCAAATTAGATCCTTAATAATGTGTCACCATGGCTATAAATATGTCTGTTCGAGGGCCAGTTAATATGATTATATTAATCAGCTGTGCTCCCTAGAAGGACTACCAGCTTCCTTGCCGGCCCAGAATGCGTACATTCTGAGCAGACTGGGTCCTCCCGTCCTCACTAAGCAGGTCCACTAAGCAGTCACCAAGGGGTAAAGGTCAGGTTGGTCATGGGTAGGCCCCTCTGCTTCCCCCTCTCCAACACCCCTGGGACATTCATTCCATTTTGGAATCTCTGCTGATCATTCACCAAGACCCCCATATAGATAGGGCTGAATACAAATGGATAAAAGGTGTAAAATCAGACACACCAATATGAGAAGTGATAGGGCCTGAATTTTCCCCTCAAATACCTATGTTGAAGGTCTAACCCCCTAGTACCTCAAAATATGATGGTATTTGGAGACACAGTTTTTGAAGAGGTAAGTGGTTAAAACAAGGTCACCAGGGTGAGTCCTGAGCCAATCTGATTGGCATCCTTACAAGAAGAGGAGATGATACAGACACACAGAAGGAAGACCCCGTGAAGACAGGAAGAAGATGGTCACTCACAAGACAAGGAGAGAGGCCTCAAAAGAAATCAACGCTGCCAGCACCTTGATCTCAGATTTCT